>NC_048596.1:252190616-252820304 GCF_003668045.3 Cricetulus griseus | reverse complement strand
AAAATGGTTGATGTAAACTCAAAAACTTCACCTCAGCTGCCTTTTCTCCACTGCTATGGAAGTATGTAAAGACAGATGAAAGAGAAAGAAAAAAGTAAAGGTTTATATTAAACATAGGCAAGGCATCAAGTGTTGTATAACAGAAGTGCTTTTCATTGATGTGGCCTTTGAACTGTAACTCTTACTTGGTCCCATGTGCCTATTATGATCCCAACCTGGAGGTGAGGCAGGTGAGAACTTCCAATGCCTACTTAGAGCACAGTTGCTTAAAATATCTCTCCACTCTTGCCCTTATCAACAGAGAGTTTTGTTTTGTTGTTTTGAGACAGGGTTTCTCTATGTAGTACTGGAGCTCTCTGTGTAGACCAGGCTGGCCTCGAACTCATTGAGGTATGAGTGTTTGGATATCAAAGCTATATGTCACACTTAGCTCATACCAGAGACATTTTTATAAAAATTCAGGCATACAGACATATGAAAAAACATATTACATTAAATATGACTACTAATAAATCACAATTATTTTAAACCAGTCTGTGTTATACACATAAATTTATCGTTTACTAAATATTTTAATGCTAAACTTATTAATGCTGGGAATGCCCCCCCCGCATAAATACATAGTAAAAAAATGTCATAAGAAGATCTATTTCATAAATTATTGGAAATTCTGTCCTAATCCTAAGAAAAAATTGTTTTAATGAAAAATCAGCTACTTAGCACTTGTCCCTCTATTAATTTTACCTTTCTTATTTAATATTTTTATTTATCTTTAATAATTTAATGCATGCATACAATGTATCTTTATCATATTTGTTCTCCTCCCTCTGTGGACATAGTGGGACAGGGTGGGCATACACTTGGACACTTGTCCTGTCCATAGGCAAATCTTCAACCTCATAGAGCTTCTTTACCTTAACAGATACCTGTACATTTGGGGTAATTGTCAAATGTCTCAAACCCCATTTTGTGAATTGTCCTAAAGACTTAGTATTCATGTGATAAACAATAAAAATTAAAGGAATGGATTTAGAAAATATATTTTAAGCTTCTTAAGACTTAACTAGTGAAACCTATGGCTACAAAAGTAATTTAAAAATTAAACATGAAATTAAAAAAATCTATTCACAATTACATCAAGATGAATAAAAGTAGTTAGAAACAGATTTTAAAAGGAAATACTACTTTTCCCTCTCTGGAAATTACTTAATTACTTGTGAAATTTAGTGACTTAAACAAATAGAAAAATATCTCCTGTACTTACTGACTGGAAAGCATACAGTTGTTACAATGGAAGTATTCTTCATATTGAGCTATGGATTTAAATGCAATGCATGAAAGCCACAATATTCATTTTTGCATACCTTCAAAGTTGATCCTAAAATTCATGTGAAATTACAAGGGAAGAAAATAGCCAAGGCAGTCCTTAAAAGAGCCAAGTCATACTTCCTCTTTTTAAAACTTACCAAGAACCTGCAGTCAACAAGATGTTGTCACTAATGTAATAATAGACACATTTGTCATAGGAGTGGTGTTGAAAGTCAGAAATAAACTTTTCTTGGTGGTTGGGTTTCAAAAGGATGCCAGTTCAGTGGATGAAGAATTGCTTTCCTAGTAGGCAGTGGGACAGCTGGATATCATCATGCAAATGATGAAACCTGGGCCTTTTTACTATACCAGATATGAAATTAGTAATGGTGCCAATCCAAATATAAGAACAAACAGGTACATAAAAGGAATATATAAATGTCTCTGCAACTTGATATTGGACAAAACCTTGAGCAGCATCACAGTGCCATATATAACCAAGCCAAAATAGGCAAATTGGACTTGATCAAAACAAAAACAAAAAATCCCAACACCAACAAAATTCATACTTCTATGAGTACCAGTGAAAGAGTGAAGATAGTGTGCACAGTGAGAAAATGTTTTCGTAGACTAGGATTCAGAGTGTATACAATTCTATAATTAAAAGTTTTGCTATCCATTTAAAACTTCCCAATAAGCATATGAAAACATAGATTGTTGGTTTAATTACTTTTTAGAAATAGACATTCAAAGCCAATCTAGTACCTACTGAGGTGGCAGTAGTAAAGAACACACACCAAGCCAAGTGTTGGAGAGAATGCTCAGGAATGAGAGGCCTACTCCACTGCTGTGGAAATATAAAATGGTTCATCCCCTTTGAAAACTGGTTGACAGTTCCTTGTAGGCTATAACATACAGCAACTGTGTGACCTACCAATTCCACACCTATGTATAATCCCAAAAGAAATTAAACATATGTCCACACAAAACCTTGTACATAAATGTTCACATTAGCTTTATTCACAATAGCTTAACAATGGAAACTATGTCCACCTGCTAATGGCTGAGCAAATAAAATGTATTGTTTCTCTATTGAAGAACATTAGCCATACAATTTTAATGATGTCTTAATCAAGGTACAACATGTGTAACCCTCCTGTTATTCTAAATAAAATGATCACAAAAGAATTATATGAAGTATCTATTATAGGCAAATCTAAAGATAAGTGTTTCAGCATGGTCCTCTGGCCCACTTCTTCTCTCTGCACTGACTGACAGTAGGCCATACTTATTTATTTCCAGATGTGGAGTAAGTGCTCAGGTAATCCTGGGCAGAAGATAAGTCAAATGCAGTCAGATATCCCTTTGGACTTAAAGAAAGAAAGAAAGAAAGAGAGAGAGAGAGAGAGAGAGAGAGAGAGAGAGAGAGAGAGAGAGAGAGAGAGAGAGAGAGAGAGAGGAAGGAAGGAAGGAAGGAAGGAAGGAAGGAAGGAAGGAAGGAAGGAAAGAAAGAAAAGAACCATTAGTTTACTGGCAATAGAAAAAATCTCACTAATTCTTATTGTGATCTTACGCTAATACTTTGCTATGACTTGTTATATTCATATGCTTTGAGGTGATAGCTTAGTCCTGACAGTGAGGACATAAATCAGTATTTCATTACAAACTTAAGTTTATGGTAAGTCCATAGAAGATTAAAATTTTTCAAAACAAAAATTTCCACTAAATGTTTCATTTTAAAAGGCTTTTTCTTGGTGGTCCTTTATATTTTGTCAGTTGCCATGGAAAGCTGAATGATTTCTTTTGTTGTTATCAGGTTGTTTTGAGATAGTTCTCTTGTGTTCAAGCTGGTCTCAAACTCCAATCTTCTTGCCTCCACTTCTTGAGAGCTGGGATTTTAGCTGTGTATCACTTCCCCCATCTTCAGTTTCTTAAGACTTCCATAAGATGCTGGAAGCTTTAAACATTTGGTTTTCCTTGTCATTCTCATTGTGCTTTTAATGATACAAGAATGTTTAGAGCTTGTGTTTGAACTTGTAGTCTATATCCTTGTCAAAGTTTATAAAAACTATTTAGAAATATCTCACTTGTTCCTATATTTCCCTCCCTCCCTCCCTCCCTCCCTCCCTCCTCCCTCCCTCCCTATCTTTCCTCTTACCCTCTCCCTATATAAATGTAGATATAATTTTAATAAATATATTAAGTTATGGCATACATATATACATTTTGAGATTAGGGTCTTACTATATAGCCCAGGGTATCCTGGACCTCATGATCATCCTGTCTCAGTCTCCCTCATGGTGATACTACAGGTCTGAACAACCATATCCAACTTGAGGCTTCACCTCTTTACCTGAGAATGAGTAAAGAAGAATAATAAAGTAAAGGTGGATGGAAGTTATCATTAAGAAACAGGAAATTAAAACGTTTTTAATTTAATTGCAATACGTTTGTCAATTTATGGCACATTTATCCACACATTTCAAATATTTGTACAAAATTCAGAAGTCCATTTTCATAGATGACATTTACATGAAATTGGAAAATGATCTTACAGTAAGTTTGGTACAAAGAAACTCTTGACTTGGAACTGTATCATATTTTATATTTGGTTGGATGTGCAGGTTTCTGGATGAGAGTGAGCACCACTTATTTTGTTAAGAGAAAGGCAGTCCAAAGAAATTCTTGTTGGGTTTCCTGTAACTAGTTTTACCCTGTGAATGGTTACTTTCCTCCCTCTTCCCATGGGCCCTAAAATAGCTTTATTAATAGAAATATATGATGTTTGTGTTTTAAAAAAAAATCAGGGTGGTCTTAGATGTCTGTCTTCCAATCTGGCATTTCCCTTTACACAACCCTTTAGAAATTTCTGTTTAAAAACTGGCATTCCAATAGCTTTTCTTTGGCCTAAAGCCTGGGTTACACATTGAAACAGCAAATTAGGAATGTTAAGACATCCTCCAAAGAAGAAATGTTTGTTATGAAAGTAGAGCTGATATGACACTTAGAATTAGAGCTTCTTAACTTCTCTAAATGACAGCTAATGATCGTTCTTCTTTTTATATTATTATTTTAGGGGGGACATGGGATGAAAGAAATGCCTAGAGGCTGATACTGTGTTTGGTTCACCAAACTCTTAAATGTCAAATGTACTCTACTGATAATACATCTTTTGTCTCTTTTTAGGAGCTAATTTTGTTACTCGAAAAATTAGCCGGTCAGTAGCTAAGATTTACCTTGGACAACTGGAATGTTTCAGTTTGGGAAATCTGGACGCCAAACGAGACTGGGGCCATGCCAAGGACTATGTCGAGGTAGGAACTGACTCATTACATTAAAAGTGTCTGTATCAGTTGACACTTCAAATGCCAGGCCTGCAGTGAGAAGCTTGACCTAGAAGTGGTCAGATATAAGCTTCTGCTGACACAAATATGGTTAAACATGTTAAACTCTGTGTAAGGCTGCATAGCTCAGGAGTATAGATTGAGTGATGAATGTTACTTAACAAAGACATCTTTCCCAAATTTTCTTTTTATTTGATTGAAACAAAAGTGTTGGCCAGTACATTGAATGACAGGTATGTAAGTTAGTGTGTATAGTATTGGAAGATTATTCTTCACTTTATAAAGTTTTTATCCTACCTGACTTGTTTCATATTTTCCTCCTTTCCCACTATGGCATTCACAATACCACCAGTTCTCAAATCTTCAACAAATAACATCCAGTTTTGGTTTATTTAATCTAAGATCTTTAATATGCAGTCTCTCAAGTACCGCTCAGAATACTGGTGTCATGGAGCTTTAGGTTCTATCCTAAAGAGTCTGGTTATAAGCCTACATACTTATTGCCATTGCACACCACTGAGCTTTACACATCATGGTACTGTTGCAAAATATTATGGTATAGTTAGAAAGTTAATGATGGTGTAGTTAAAGTTTTCCACTCTTGAAATTCCTATAAATTATGTTAAACTTAGTTTTTTATTACTGAGTTACATACAAATAGTATTATTTTCTTTTTGCTTTCTTTTAAACAAATTTTCCTTTCCTCTGATTACCTTGTTTTTAAATATCTATTGCTGGAGAAATTGGAACCTTAAATGGAAGCAAGCTTTATGACAATAAGCATGTTATTTTCTCAATAATATTCATGGTGTTTAGCTTGCTGTTGTTCATGTGCATATACTTAGAAAGAAAAACTGTACTTAGAACTCAGAAATTCACTAAATTTTGAAGGTAAAGGAGATACTCCACCACATTTTGAAAACACTTCATCTGGGTTATGCTTTCTCTTCATTCTTTTTTATCAGCATGCCTTTGAGATGAACATATGTAAACCTTAGCAGAAGGAGTGAGAAATGACATTTTTTAATTAGACAAAAGATCCAATATAAAGCAATAAGACTGTTAAATATGCACATAAATGATGAGAGACTTTTGTTAGAACCAGTGGCCCTGTGTCCTTCTCACACTGGAAAAATCAAATAACACTTCTAAGAGGTACAGCCAGATCTTCACACAAAGGCCTGTTTGTATTCATATAAAAATTAAAAATTCATGAACATTTTGAATTAAATACTTTCAGAAGGTTGTCTCAAATGAAGTCACTGTTGTAAGTGCTTAACAAGATTGTGTAGTACAATATACCCTAAAGCCAAAATATGAAAAGATCCACCTGAGATTACAGTGATTAGTTCTTTTAATAAAAATAGGAAAGTGTCACATGGCACACAACCCAGTCACTTACACAGAGTAAGGCCTTCTACTTGAAAGCTCAGGCTTTTTCATTCTACAAGACAAGTGGTTTTGTGTATGGAGGATTCTCTTGGGGTTCCAACAGTAACAATATGTTGCTGGTGTAAGAAGATTTTTTATAATTCTCATTTATATATTCTGAAATAAATCTAAATTACTTGGTTCCTGGAAAAAGAAATACCATTATTTGAAAATTTGTAGTTTGCTACTTTTTATTTAGAGAAATAGTGTCATTTCTTCTGGTTCTAAGTTTATTAAAATGAGATTAATTTAGAGACTTGAAATTACAGTTTTTGGCCAAAATTAAAGGCAACACGTCATAAAAGTACAGAGGAGCATGTCTTACTTAAGAAACATGTGTTTCCTGACAAGTGATCAGCTTATTGGCAGGTATAGATCAGACAGGCCATTCTGGTGTCTCATTTACACATATTAATTGCAAACAGTACCTCTCATTTAAACATAAAACTGTTGGTAAATCTAGAGGTTTTACATTTAGGTGTGGAGAACAATTGCTTTTCTTGCTTCGACATGGTAGACCCCAACAGTGAGGTGAATCAGTGCTCTGCTCAAACCTGTTGTACCTCAATTTACTCATCTGTGAAATGACGTAAGAGCTCTAAAAAAATGCTTGCCACAATGTTGGGAATGTGATACAGACTCCCTTTGTCTCATAAATGTTTGTATATCAATTCATACAGTCATTTCTTGATCCTGTTACAGTCCTGTTCTGTAGATTTAAATACTTTAAGAATAATTTAATTGGGAAAAATACATTTCAACTTGAAGAATAAATGTTAAAACTGCATTAAATTATGATCTATTCTGAATAAACAAGTTGTCACAACTTTTCCAGGGTCTTTTTTATAAACATTTTAAAGTATTTAGAATGCTGACCACCCTTATTCTATAATTAACACTAAATACTACAGCATTTTAAAAAGTACTATTTACTAATTACCATAGTGCTAATGGCTGGAAATTTTAAATCTTAATTTACTCAAACATAATGTATCAAGTTTTCATATTTCTCATAAAACATAGCTAGATTCCTGAAACTTTCCACTTTTTTATTATTTTCTTTACTATTTCTCTGGGCTGGTGTGACCTGCACAGCTTAGGGATTGACTTGACTAGACTGAGAGTCACAAAGAAAGGATACACAGACATGTGTATAGAAAAGCTGGGATTGGATGGGTTATGCGCTCTGATGGAAAGACATCAACAGTCTGGAAATTAGGAAGTTTGTTTTATACATCTAAATAGAAGATGCAGATTTATTGTATTAATAAGGGTGTGGGTTATTAAATACAGCTGAATAAGGAGGTAGGTTTAGCTCATCTTGGTAGAGAGGAACTCTATAGGGGAGCAAACCCAGCTTTCAATATCTAGAAGTTGGAGGAATTTGCAGTTGGCATTTTCCTAGTTAATGTGTTCTGCACACACTGTCAACATCTCAACACAGATTGGGGAAGGTATTGATGTTCCCATGTGTTTGAAGCATTGGTCTCCTTAATGTGTCAGTGCTCCAATCAACAGCACATATTTACTCAGAACTTCATGTGTTCCCCAAACTGGGCCCTTTGTATGTTGTCATGTTTGCTTTTCTTCATGAACACTGAAGGAACTCATAGTGAGTATGACAGGGTACTGGTCATGGACTCTCTATTCAAGCAAATTCCCATGGTAAATGTTGTAGCTAGGATGGTGGAATATTGTCAAGGAAAGAGCTTTTGAGTTAATTTTCTTCAATATGGACTTAGTTAAGAAGTACCATAGTCGCAGTTCTAATTGCTACTAATCACAATTTTATATGCTTTATTTAAAGCCATATAAGACTGAAAAGAAAGCTATAATATACAAAATTAAGCATTTTTTTATATTCCATTGACTGCCTCAAACACATGACATCTGACTGTGCTGTGTGGCCAGCTTAGGTTGAGGTAGGGACCCAAGCTTTCTTGACCTAGGAACCCTTTAAACAAAACAACAAGTATAGATACATAATAATATTCTATAAAGTGGGGTCATGTGTTTATGTTACAATAAATCTTTCTGCCATAAGCCTCCAAGCCCCACTGCCACGTTTGCGCTTTATGCCAGCCGCCTGCCCAAGTTAGGGCCCAAATTAATACACAGAGGGACTTGTATTAGGTTCAAATGCCGCTTGGCCAATGACTAGGACTTCTCATCTGCTAGCTCAGTCTTAATTATCAAAAATCTATATATGTTATAAGACTTATCTTTATAGAGAATGCCTTTTGCTGGCACCCTTTCTTGCCGGTGGCTCACATCCTGCCGCTGGAGGATGCGAAGGAGAAAGGGGGACACTTCCTGTTTCCTTTGCTTAAATATGAGTCTCCTTGCTATATCACTTCCTGCCTGGATCACTCTTCTCTACTACATTTCCCAGAATCCTCTTTGACTTCTAGTCCTGTCTAACTTGCTGTCTCATTGGCCAAACAGTATTTTATTCAATAATCAATAAGATAAACATACAAAGAAGTACATTCCCCATCATGCTTACATCACAATTTTGATAACATTTTTATTAATAAGCTATGACATTTGGCCCATGTTGATAAAATTTTCCAGAACATAATTCTAGCCAGGAAATACTGGATAAGCTCATTGGCAGGAGCCATCCAGAAATACACACTTAGCACAAGAGATTTCCTTTCCCTTGGTCGTACCACCTTTCCAGAACCTGACAAAAGACATTTTTCAGTTGTCTTTCTAGAAATGTTTGGCTTGTTAGAAAAACATAGAAACAATAATATTCCTCTAAATAAAGATGTGTTATTGTATTTTTCAAAGATTGCATTTAATAACTCCTTGTATAGTTAGAAGGTTTCATTTTCCAATGGAAGGTATGTGTATAAGTATACACAGTATCATAAATATATGTATATACATACATATGTAAATGTATATTTGTGTGGTGTGTGTATATACAGTATATATATATATATATATATATATATATAGAGAGAGAGAGAGAGAGAGAGAAAGAGAGAGTATGGTATATATAGTGTATGTGAGCTTGTGTGTATGTGTGCAGAGTATGGTGTAAATAGTATGTGTGTATAAAGAGTGGTGTGGGTGTGTGTAAAGAGTATGGTGTGTATAGTTATATGTGTGTAGTATGTTTTTGTGTTTGGGTGTGTTTCTAGGGATGGAACTTTCTACCTGATGGGCTAGTATTGGAGTAAGGTCTCTTTTATTTCCAAGCACAGCCGGGTGAAACACAGGCCAGAGCTAGGTTAAGAACCCAGCCAGCGCGGCCAGAACAAAAAGAGAGAGCCCCGTCCCCATGTGCAGTCCTTTAAGAAGCCCCCTTTACGTCATCCCGGCTTTCCTTCACCCCGCCCTTATGGGCGAGTCCCCAGGTCCACCTGGTACCTGCCCCAGGACTATTGGGTGGGGCTAGGGTGACTCCCTACAATTCCCCTTTTAGTCTAAGAGAGGATTAAAACTTAATAGTGTAAAATATCCAAAACTAACAATCATAAGGGTGGAATACAAGAATATATAATAATCCGCTATGATACAGGCTGACTTACAAAATATGGGCTTACAGGCTAGTGCTCTGTAACTGAGCTATGTTCTAGCCTATGGAAAAAAACTTTAAAGTTTTAAATGTATCATATTTTTAAGATAAGAAAATATAGGAAGTCATCACTCTTTGTTTCATATTTTCAATCTTGATAGTTTGGGAATAATTGCCTAAGATTAGCTCTGTTCCAAAATCATTAAGTGTAGGCTCCATCTAGTTATAGTCGTGGTGAAAGACACTTGCCCTTCTGTATTTCTCAATTAAATACCTGATTTCAACATCTGGCCTCCACACACATATACAGATATATTTGAACATGCATATGTCTGGATATACATGTAAGTGTAAGGAGTTAGAAAAACACATGGAATGGAGTTACAGATTCTATAGGCATAGAGACTATGGGCATGGGATAGGAAACTGTAAATGGCATTTATAGGTCTCATGAGTAGTAGCATTTAACATTACTTGTTCTCTGCTCTCTAGCCATTACCATTGATGAGACAAGATGCCATATCCTACACATGGGCCTGACATATTATATTAAAGAGAACCCTGGTTCTGGTCCTCAAATTGATCTCCAGGAAAAGAGTGTTAAAAGTTCTCTTTACACTTAGATGATACAATCACATTCCCTGTGTACAGATTTCTCCATCTCCTCTTCCCATCTGCCTGCCTTCCACCTCCATTGTTGTATATAGGCCTCCACCTCCATTCCTAGGTCCATTTCCCAGCTTCATTTACCTGATAGCTACTTCTTCCCATGGATGAATGAAAGCTTTTTAATTCCAATAGCAAGATTATATGTGCAGTGTAGAAGGAATACCCTCATTACATAGGATACCGCATAAGCTCACAGATAGTTACTCTACAGCATTATGGAAAGGGAAAATTGTATTGGCAATCAGTATTTTTATATTCCTGTGCTATATACATATAAATATATCTCTCCAAAATTCTTGTCTCCTCTCTTTATTTTCTCTTCTTTTTCCTTTTCTTCCTCTCTCTTATTCTCTCTTTCTTCTTTGCCCCCCCCACCAAAAAAAAAAAAAACTAAAAGGCAAAAATCCCTCTTTTAAATTCATTGTCGGACATAATTTGGCTTTATTCTACTTAAGGTCACCTTTATTGCAGGAAATCATTTACCTAAATTACATGGTGTGTCCTCATGGAGTCTGGCAGGGAGGATGGGGATGGGCCTGTTGCTTTCTGGACCATTAGAGTGCCCACGCTGGGCCCAGGTTCCTGGGCTTGGCCTCAGAGGACCTTTAATACAAACAGTTAATTGTGCCCTTTATCCAAACCCACAAAACCAAATGCTCCAAGCTGAACATCCCCTTAAGTAAAGAAACATTTTATTTTTGCTCCTATTTACTCCGCACTAGGAAATGTCTCTTCTGCTTATTCTCTTCAGTGGGATTATAACAACATCGATACTGGTGGTTGAGGTCTAGACAAGATTTCCAGGTTCCTGGCCTCTTCTGTATAGAATTAAAATAAAGGCTAACACAAATTACATTAAAGGTTCACACAGATTGTAATTTAACAGCAAGACTTTACTCAAAGCAAAGCTGTAGAATCCATATCAGGCTATACTGCAATGTCGGGGCCACAAGAATGAAGATACTCATGCGCCTTGATTATTGTTTGGGACTTTTTGTTTTTTAAGTTGTTACTAAGGTGGTTCTCTGTTTGGACTGGCAGGTATAGATCATATAAACCTTTGCGTACTTTGCACATTCTTTCTCCGTATCACATCTAGTTTTGACGATATGCATGCCCAGTTATGCATAGGCATAAGATGGTCAATAATAAATTATCCCTAAAGGTTTTCTTGAGTTCACAAATGTCTTCCTTAGGCCTGAGGCTATGTATTGTTTCTCAGGGAACCTTTAAAGTAGGTCCTCAATCTTTTTCATCTTAATTTTAAATTCCAACTTTATTTGAAGCCCAACTTACATAGTACGGAACAAATTCCAGTAAATATATATAGTAGGTTATCTCAATCAATTGTTCACAGACTATTTATTTATAAATTGGTACCCTTTTAAAATTTTATGAAAATGAGATGTACATATGAGATGTGTGTTATTGTAGACATTTTCTTAACCTAAGTTATTTTCCATTCACTGAACATGATTTTAGCACATTTTTGTTGATGGAGGTATGATGGGTTTCCAGGATTCCAGTAAGATGAGTTCAAGGACCTGCAGTAAAGAAAATGCAGTTCTAACTGTATGCTCTTATGCTGTCAGGTTCTTCTAACAGAAGAAAATTAGAATTTAGATTCAACTATTAGACTTTACTCCTATTTTAATGTCTTATCTGAGTAGACAAAAATATAAAAGTGCAAGTCCACTGACCCTGATTTACAAAAAATAAAGAAAAAGAAAAAAACACAAAAATAGCACTTATTTATTAAGCCCAGTGTGTCCTGTGTCTGATAATATGACATGTGGCAGTTTAGAATCCTCTTTATTGATGGGCTAGCCCAGCTTCTAAGGGTCTCATTTACTGGAGAGCCCCTCTTGGTAGACACAGATTTCTATTGCTGGTTACTAAACATCTTTAGAGTTTTGTGTTTCTTTCCTTCTCATCTTTTACTAACTCCAACACACAAAATTTTGGAGCAAGACACCTTCCAGTAAGGAGCTTCATTTTTAAACATACATAGCATTGTACTTACAGTTCCTTGTGTGTAAGGTGCTTGGCATGGAATCCAGGGGTGTGCTATGCTTGAGTATGCACTGAAACGTAGAGCTACGTCCCTGAAAGCTTAAAGGTTTCTATTCAGACTTACTTCACAGGAGGGGTAAAAAAACAAAGCAGGCTGTACAGAAAGAAGAAATTAGAGCTCTCTGCAGTGTTGGATGAGGCTCTTGGTGGGTGTGACCTCATTTCCTGCCTGTTGCTTGACTCCTACACATTGAGATGACAGGTCCCAGTTCCTCAGTCTGTTACAAAGCCTCTGACTCACAGAGTAATGATGGTGGCTGGGCATCTGTGTTGGAGGGGACAAGAGGCATTCCAGGCAGATGACTGTGGCCTCCTACCTCTAGCTACCAAGCACATGGCACAGTAATACCTACCTCTTATTCACCAGGAAAAGACAAACATTGGGATCCCAATAGTGTCACAGCTTTTTTCTTTTCTTCACACAATGTGTCCTTGATGCAAATAATGACCTGGTGATTGTAATTGTATCTTAAATTTCAAGTTTAAACATAAATACAGGAATCTTTCATCATACCTCTTCTTAAACTCAGAAAGAATATTATACTCCTGGCTTTTGATGTCCTGTGACTTGCATTTTTGCATTTGGTTTCTCCCAAGAAACATTTGACTCTGACTAGGACAGGCAAGAGAAAGGGCTGGCGCTGCAAGAAGGTTCCCTTCCTTCCCTGAAGTCCTTGCTTGGTGCCTGTGCTGGGGTTCATTCCTGTATCCTGACTCTTTAGTTCTTGGTTTCCAGGCCCAATGTTGGTATCTGGGCTATCCTTGTAATATTTCAAAGCTTCTTTTCACTGACTTTAAATATTCACTTTTGTGTGTTTGCCTGCATGGATATGTACATACTGTGTGTGTGTGTGTGTGTGTGTGTGTGTGTGTGTGTGTGTGTGTGTGTGTGTGTGTGTGTGTGTGTGCCTACAATGGCCAGCAGCAGATGCCAGCTCCCCTAGAACACAGATGGTTGTGAGCTGCCATTTGGTTTCTGGAACACTAAACCTAAGTCCTCTGCAAGAACAATAACTGCTCTTAACCACTTAACCATGTCTCCATCATACTTCACTGCTTTTAAAGGGTGGCCATTGCACAGTTTTATACATTTCAATAGGTGTACAAATAGTAACACTAATTTTAAAAATTATCTGTCTGGTCACTGACCTTCTAAGTTCTCCCCTTATTCAACTCCAACATGAGAAGTGGAATAAAAACCACTGTGAAATATTTGAAGAGCTAGAAGTTACAAAGCAAAGTCTTACATTCTAAACAGGAGACTTCCTCTTCAGTATTAGTTGTACAATCATATAATTTGAGAAAGATATAACCTCTGAACAGGAAATACAAGTTTTGCAGAACTCATGTCATTTGATCCTTATCTTTAAAAAAACAAATAAAACACACACACACACACACACACACACACACACACACACACACACACACACACACACACACACACACACACACACACACACACACACACACACACACACACACACACAACACACACACACACACACACACACACACACACACACACACACACACACACACACACCCACCAGGGTGGTTTAAATTCCATTGTCTTTTGTCAGGGGATCTGAAAGTTACATTGTGGTTAACTATCTGTCAGGCCCTTTGGGAAACAGCAAACTTGACTGGCTTGGGCCAGTGAGTCATCTATTAATATTATCCCTGATGAATTATAGGTTTACTAACTTAAGTATGTGTGGCATAGGACCCTAGGATCATACAAGTCTAATGAGGCTCAAAGAAAGCAGAGTGGCTTAGACACTTGAATGGGATCTCTCCTAACTCCTAGACCCTGATGTTCTGTGTCCTTAGCTGCTCTTTCCTTCATGTATCGAAATCATTTTCCCTTTTCCACTCCCTTCATTCCTTACTTCCCTTGCTTTTCTCTCCCTTCAGAGTGTCAGATAGGGCCCTGCTCTCCCAGCAGGGTACTGTGACAAGGGGACAGTGATTTGAATGTAAGCCTCTTTACCCCATACCTTTGTGCATCAGCAGACCATAAGCAGTGTGCAAAGCATTGCATGATACAGTTTCTTACTCATTTCTTTCTCTTGAAGTTCTGCTTTCCATGTGGAATGGAATAAAAGTACACATGAGAATAAATGGCTAGATTACACAAGTCAGAGCTGGATAGATAATAGTCTACTTGGAAGTCTTTTCCGACAAGATTCACACCTGCAAGAACCGTGGATTTCAGCACAGCTCTTGACTTTTCAGAGGCTGTTAGGCAGCCGATTTTGTTTTTGGATTTTTTTTCTTTATTTTAAAACAATCTTTTCTCATTTTACATACCAGTGCCAATTCCCACTCTCTTCCCTCCTCTTGCTCTCCCCACCTTCCCCCTCCCTACCCCACTCCCATCCAGTCCTCAGAGAGAGTAAGCCTTCCCATTGGGAGTCAGTGAGGTCTGGCTCATTACTTTGAAGCAGGGCCAAGGCCATATCCCTTCAAAGAGAATGGGCTCCTAAAAACCAGTTCAAACACTAGGAATAAATCCTGGTCCCACTGCCAGTGGCCCCACAGACTGCCCAAGCCATACAACTGTCACCCACATTCATAGGGCCTAGTTTGGTCCTATGCAAGTTCCCCATCTGTCATTTCAGAATCAGTGACTCCCAGTAGCTCAGGTTAGCTGTTTCTGTGGGTATCCCCAAAATGGTTTTGACCCTTTGCTCATATTATCCCTCCTCCGTCTCTTCAACTGGACTCTGGGAGCTCAGCCCAGGGCTTAGCTGTGGATCTCGGTATCTGCTTCCATCAGTTGCTGGGTGAAGGTTCTATGATGATAATTCAGATAGTCATCAATCTGATTACAGAAGAAGAGTTCAAATACCCTCTCCACTAATGCTTAGTGTCTTAGCTGGGGGTCATCCTTGTGGATTCCTGAGAATTTCCTTAGTGGTTAGGCAATCAATTTTGAGCAACAGAGAAGTCCTTCCCACTCCCACATTTGTGAACAACTGTAGTTCTTACTGTCTTTGCTTTTCAGAAAACACCATTTTGTGTTGGGGATTTAGCTCAGTGGTAGAGGGCTTACCTAGCAAGCTCAATGCTCTTGGTTTGCTCCTCAGATCCAGGGTGTGTTTTCTGGGAAGTAGGAAAAACACCTTTCCTCCCATATCTGAAAATGTTCACTCAGCTTTTCATGACCTTGAAAATGTTACTTGTTATTGTTCACTGTGTAAACTGCTAAACTTGACCATTTTAATTTTGTTTTCACAAAAGTCTTATAAGATATTGTCTTTCTTTCCCACTCAAGCCCAGAGAGAAGGCAGAATGTAAGTCACTAGGTAGGCCCCTTTCTGTGCATCATACATTAGACCTCACCGAACTCTGCTGGCTCTTTACCTGTCTGTGTTCTCACAACTGCTGCCATATCATTTTTCTACGATGCAGATGCATTAATGACATTCCATGTCCTGGACCAGGACCACCTTGCCTCTTTGGAGTTATGTCCCAGCTACCTAGGCCTTTCTGCTTCCATGAATGTGGCTGTGCACATGGACCCTGTGGACTTCTTGGGCTGTCAGTGTGCCCTACTACTAGTGTTTTCTTAAGATTCTGGAATATTTCAGGGTCAGCCCTGAGCTGCCTCTCTGTCTTTCGTCTTTCTTAGAGACAGATCTCTTTCCATTCTGTTCTCCTAACTTACCCAAACAACTCACTGTTGCCTCATTGGTCCTCTGGCTAATCTTCATTTATATCTCCCCAGTGCCCTGGTACTCTGCTGATTTATTAATGATTGCCCAATTATGTCAGCAACCCCCTACCAGATCAGCCTCATGGGTTTGTCTAATTCAGACACTGAAGAATCCTACATCTTGTCTCCCAGCCTCTTCTGCTGACAGTATAGATTTTTCACTATTCAGAGCCACTGTAAGTTCACAACAAAACAGAGTTTCACAATTTTATGTTTTGCTTCATATGTCAATAGAGGCATGCATGAAGTCCAAAGGTTTGCAACTAGTGGCCAGCACATCCCTCAGATGCCAGCAGGGTGTTTGGTATCCTTCCAAGCCTTCTGTGATCCCAGGCAGACAGCAACTCTTGTCCTCTGCACTTTACACCTGGACCAGGTAGACGGATGTGGCCAGGGTCAGGGCAAAGAAGGACACAGAGCTCCAATTTCCCGCTCAAGGATGTCATTAGCCACAGGCCAATCTACTTGAGGGGCATCTAGGCAGCCTGGCATTGTGCTTCACAGATTCTAATGGAAGATATGGGGTAAGTAAGTGCTCTCCAAGAGTTCCTGGGAGTTTGTACACACAAAACCAGGTGCCCTAGAAGACACTTGCCCAGGTATAGACTAGGGGAGCCTTGTGCATATGTTTTTCCTCCTAAGAAACCAACTTAGATTTCTTTGTCAAGTGTCCCCCTGCCTGTAGACTTTATATAGTGGGGAATAATCACATTTTACATGGTGTATAAGAAGCCAGAGTACACACTGTAGTTACTTGAGACTATATTTAAAGCTTCACCTTCAGAAACTCCAGTGTTCTATTCCCAACATTCATATCCAGCAGTTTCATTTGTAACTCCAGCTTCAGGAAATCCAATGCCTCTGGCCTGTGGAGACACCAACACACATGTCACACACCCACACACAGTATCACACAATAGCACAGAATTTCTAAAAATTAAAAAAAAAATTGGGGGGTAGGGCTGGAGAGTTAGTTCAACAGCTAAGAGCTCCTACTGCTTTACAGAGGACCCAAGTTTAGTTCTAAGAACTCATCTCAGATAGCTTACAGCCACCTGGAACTCTAGCTCCTGGAGATTCCATAGTCTTCTAGACCTAAAAGACACCTACACTCACAGGCATATACTCATAGTAGACACATGTACATAATTTAAAATAATAAAAGTAAATCTTTAAAGACTCACCTAAAAAACTGATTTCAGGACATTTGCAGATGCTCAGTGATATTACCTTCAGTTCATTGCAGCATTACCCACAGAACATCCTCAGAAGCCTTTTTCTGTCAGCAGAACCACAGGCCTATTTATGGGATTAATCTATTGTATAACTTCTCCTCTTAACATGTATTTATCAATGCAGATTGTAACATAATAATGTAAAACCAACTGTGCTTCATTTATATACATCTCCATCTATATTTCTATTATACTCTCTCTGCATTTTTGCTTTTGACCTATTAGTACTTTTTTGGATTTATACAGGAGGAAAAAATGCTCTCTCAGCAGAACCATCTGGCTTATTTCCTGTTCCTGTGCTGCTTTGTGTACTTTTGCAAGGTCACCCTGCGGCTTTCTGAGAGCTGGTGTTACACTGGTGGTCTTGTAGCTCAACTGCAGTGATGGGAACTTACACTGCAAGTTCCTTTAAAGTCTGATGTTTCCAAGGTGCAAGATTGCATGTTGTCATTCTTCATATAGTATTCTGTTTTTGTCCTGGTATCTAGAGTAGTGTCTTTTCAAAAAGAATTACACTGTTCTGTTCTTTAAGGAAGAAGTTTCTGCCAGAATATATATTTTCTTTTTAATGTTTATTTCAATTGTACGTGTGTGTGTGTGTGTGTGTGTGTGTGTGTGTGTGTGTGTGTGTGTCTGTCTGTCTGTCTGTCTGTCTGTCTGTCTGTCTGTCTGTCTGTCTGTCTGTCTGTGGTTATATGCACATGTGTGCAGGTGTCTACAGAGACCAGAGGTATGAGATTCTCTGGGAGCTGGAGTGACAGATTGTTTGTAAGCTACCCAGTGTGAGTTAACAATAAAGGATTGAATTTGTAATGGATAATTTAAAGCATGCAAATCATATAATGAAAGAATTGTACAAAGTCCACATTCTGTATACAGAAGTGAGATAAACCTAATTTTCAAAGACAGTTTGCAGCTGCACAGATGGCAGAGCTGTTAAGAGTGTTCGCTGCCCTTCTAGAGGACAGGAATTTGATTCCCAGAAACCATGTTGTGCAGTTCACAGTTGTTAGCTACAGTTCCAAAGAATCTGACGCCCTCTTCTGGCCTCTGCAGACACTCACACACATGTGCATACTCACATGAAGACACAAATAGCTATAAATCCTTTTACAAAGCAGTTTGTAATGCTGCTTTGGCCCTTCATTCCTCACAGCAAAGGCCAACTGATCATTTGACTTACTTCCAAAAGAGTGTAACCACAGCTTACAAGTCTGTAATTTTATGTTGTGATATTCCACAAATACTAAATTTTTCTGACCCTTGTTTTCCATTTTATGAAATACTATATTTTAATATAGCATCTTTGTTTTAGAAACAAACATCAAATTGTGTTTTCTCTATTCCTCCCTCTTTTCCCTGATTCATAACAAATACACTCTAGAGTTGACATTGAGATCAGTACTGGGTCAGGAGTTTTGGGGTCTTTTGTCCTTTTTTAATGTAAATTTTTATTGATTCTTTGTGGATTTCCCATCATAAATCTCTATCCCACTCATCTCCCTGTCCCTTCACATCTGTCCTTTGCCTTTGTAAACTACCCCACCCCACACTAAAACAAAATACAATTTAAAAGGAAAGAAAGAAAATCTCATCGTGGAAGTTCTATGTGACACAGTGAGTCACACAGTGGACTCTTTAGTACACATATCTTGCAAGTGTTCATTGCAATGAGGTATTGTCTGGTTCGGGGCCTCTGGTTTCTACCACAGTATTGATAAGGGGCCCTCAATGGGACTCCTCTTAGATATGCGCTTATTGTCCTGTGTCATGGAGATCCTACAGCTTTGGATCTGCAGGACAGACCCCTTCACAGCTTCAGCAGATCTTAGAAGGGGTAGATGTTGAGGTGGCCAACTTATAGGCGTAGTTCTTGGCATGGGTGGTTGTTGGGTTGGTCAGCTCACCAGCTCTCCCTCATCCTCACCACCAGAGTGAGCTCTCCAGCACCACCCTGGCTAGCTCACCTTATGTAGTAAGCAGCAAGGGGTGGGACAGTTCTCCTGGTCTCACACCCTTGGGCTGGCTCTCTCACACCTGCACTACCAGAGCCAGCTCTACTGTATTGCCCAGGTGAGGTACAGGGGCCACTCTCCCTAGTGCTGCCACTGTCAAGCTTTCTTGCTCTTGTGACCTCAGGGCCAGCTCTCCCACCTGCCATAGACTGTGTAAGGGGAAAGGTCTTGCCCACACCACAGAGCCACCATCAATAGGGTCAGCTCTACTATGCTGAAGTGCAGGGCCCAATTTCCAGAGTGCCACATCTGGTGAGGGGTGAGGGTGGGGAGGACATCTTTCCCTCATCCTTGCCACCACATGGCAGATGAGGGGTTTGGGGCCAGCTCTCCAACTCTCATAGCCACAGGGCAGACTCACCCATGCCCCCACCAACAAGGTCAGCTCTATTGTGCTGCCCATACAAGATGCAGGGCCTGCTTTCCAGAGTGCTGCAAGTGAAGTGCCAGGCCAGCTCTCCCATTCTCATGACATCAGGTCTAGCTCTCCAATCTGCCACAGGTTGTGTGGGGGGGGGGGAGGAGGTGGGGATCTCTCCCTTGCTCACACAACTGTGTGGTAGGTAAGGAGCTGTTCTTTTTATCATTGTTGTTGCTGGGAATGGAGCCTAAGATGGGTACATTAGACCAAATGTTTTACTTCCAAGCTAAATCTCTAGTGAAGAGTGTGTTTTACAACTCTTTGTACTTAAAGTTTGGGCAAGACAATGAATGGATAGTGTTTGTCCCAGTGCCTGTCACATAGAAAGACCTATAAAATGGAGGTCTTCTACAACCTTAAAGTAGATCCTTGCTTTGGGCAATAGGAATGGTAAGTGCCAAAGCTTTGAAAGCTCATATTCCACCCAGGATGATATTTAAAAATCTTTATATATAACCTTAGACTTGCACATTTTTTAGAGAAAGTATTAAGGGTTAGAAGCTTTGAAATAAATTTGCTATCAAAGGATTCAACTGTTTGAGGCATTGTTTCCCCTACACCCTAATTAGTTTGTGATCCTGTGAAGACCCTATTTAATCCTCATGCTGCTTGAAAGTGGGCATGGTTGGAAAGGACACTCAGATTTAATTTTAAGAGAGAGGAAGAAAGTTAAAAATTGAGGCTAATAAAAGTTAATGAGGAACACTTAAATCTTTTAATGGTTCAATTCATGTTGCAAGTCAGAATGGTACATGCCATTATACACTCGTGGCAACATCCTCTTTGGCTACAGTTCTTTTCCCTTGAAAATAAGCAAGTGGGGCATATAAGGCATGTCAAATACTCATGATTTCTATTCATCCTTTTGACAAATTCCACATTTTTAAGAAGGAGAAAGGAGCTAGCAGTAGGAAATTAAAATAGAAAGGTATGTTTACTCTACCATTTCTTAGTTATAACACCAACCAGAATATAAAACATAGTTATCAGCTAAGTGACCACCTCTTCTCTTTGTGCTTAAATTTGTATTTTGGGATGGGAAACATTCTTCAAACCCATAGGGTACACTTAATATGCCAGGCTTTGTTTGTTTAATTTTGTTTTGTTGTTACTGTTTTTGTTTGCTTGTTTTGAGAATTGTTAGAAGAGCATCCTGTATTAATGGTCTAAAGATAGAACAGTTCAAGTTTTCCTGCTGTTTTCTGTGAGATATTAACATGCTTTCAGAGATGATCCCTTTTAGAAATGCTACTTTCCCATGCTCCTACTCTCTTATAACCCATATCAAGTTTAGATATGCAATTCTTGCTAATTCCTTTGCTTAAAAACTGTCCCAGACTTCCATTTGTTCTGACTGTTCAGGCTATGGGAGACTGTCTCATGTCAGATCCCTTTAGAGAGGTGTTTCAGTGACTAAGACACAAAACTAAGTGAGATCAGCTACATGAAACACAGAAGGTTTCTAAAATATTTCCAGGGAATAGAACGAAGAAAGTGCCTTTTGTTATTTAATTGATCAATTGATTTCCAGAGATAGTGCTTTTGTTTGTTTTCTTTTGGGATAGATGCTGGAGAAGAAACCTGGAGCCTCCCATATGGAAAGCAAATGCTGTATCATTAAATCGCATCCCTAGTCATCTATTTTTCTTTTTTTATATTTTTTATTTTAATTAGAAAGAAGATTGTTTTACTTGTTAATCCAAGGTACCTCTCCCTCCTCTCCTCCCCTGGCCCCCCAACTAACACCCTACCTATCCCATACCTTTTCCCCAGGGAGGGTGAGACCTTCCATAAGGGGGTCTTCAAAGTCTGTCATATCCTTTGGGATAGGGCCTAGGCCAGTCCCCTTGTGGCTAGGCTCAGGGAGTATCCCTCCATGTGGAATAGGCTCCCAGAGTCCATTCCTATGCTAGGGATAAGTACTGATCCACTACAAGGGGCCCCATAGATTTCCAAGGTCTCCTCACTGACCACATTAAGGGGGTCTGGATCAGTCCCATGCTGGTTTCTCAACTATCAGTCTGGGGACCAAGAACTCTCCCTTGTTCAGGCCAGCTGTTTCTGTGGGTTTCATCATCCTGGTATGGACCCCTATGCTCATTCGTCCTCCTTCTCTGCAGCTGGATTTCAGTTCAGTTCAAGGTTTAGCTGTGGGTATCTGCTTCTACTTCCTCGAGCTGCTGGATGAAGGCTATAGGATGGCTTATGAATTAGTCATCAATCTCATAATCAGAAAAGGGCATTTAAGGTAGCCTCTCCTCTGAGCAGCTTTTCTATAGCAAATGTTTAAAACTAAATACTTAACTGTTCTAAAGAAAAACTGTCATATTTCCCAGCAAGTATCAACCTCATCTTGGGTTTGGTTGGTTGTTTTTGTTTTTTAGGTGAATGAATAAGCACATACTTCCACAAATTTTCTATATGGAGCCTTAATATTACATTTTAGTACCTGCTCTCTTCTTGAACTGTAATTATGGAGGTGACATTGATTGTGTGGGCTGATGCCAGGTGCTTGTGTGCCATAGTGAGAAGTGCCCCTCCTGAAGGATTTGGGTATTCAGCTTTCTGATGTCACTACTTCTGTTTCAGAAAAACCATTCTGGTTGTGCCCTCTTCAGAGTTAGGCACCAGATTTCTGTGTAGTTTTAGATTCATAGTCTAAGAGTGTGATTTCAGCTTAAGAGACAGCCTTCCATATAGGCATTATAAAATAAATGATGTTTTAAAATACCTGGTACAGAACAGTACTCTGTACTAAAGAGTTTATTTTTTTTGTTCTAACATTGTATATTTCCTTAGTGACAAAGAATTTATATAGCCTGATACACTACACCCTCATTCACCCCCACAACTTTCACCAGGTATTTTGGACTATTGAAAGCTGATATCTATTTTTGTTTATATCACTGGATGAAAGATGCTAATTAAAGTACTCTCTGATAGATATATCATTTAAGCTACATATATAAAGTACATAATTGTATATAATGCTACATATTCTCACTGTGTGATAACTCAGGGGTAAAATGCATACTTAGCTTTTTGGAGGCCCAGGATTTGATCTCTAGTAACAATAATAAGCATTTTGGTAGTACTAAAAAAGAAAACCTTCTGGAAACCACACTAAAATACTAAATAATAAAATAGGCCCAAGTTAAGAGCATATGTAGTCCTTGCATAGACTGAGTTTGATTCCCAGCATTTATATTAGGAAGCTCCCAACTGCCTGTAACTCCAGCTCCAGGGGAATCTGACATGCCTCTGACCTCCTCAGAGGTCATGTGCACACACACACACACACACACACACACACACACACACACACACACACACACACTAATAAAAATATTTTTAAAATAATGAAAACATAACATTAACACTACTACTATATTTAAAACAACCAACCTCCAATATTACTTAATAAGTAATGAATATTTTTAAATTATTGAAAATTTTTATATATTTTTGTTTTAAGTTTTGAAATTTCAGTAAAATTTAACACTGTATAGTTCATTTCCACCAGAAACCTACTTACTTATGTTGCATTATGAGACAGGACCTGCCATCATGAATGCTGGGTATTTGTTTATTTAACATTTTCTTCTGGCAGGTCAAATACTAGATTGTGCACTTTGCCTTTATCTCTGTGGTTGGTCACATCACTAATGTCTCACTGATTCTCACCTTGCCTCCATTGATCAGCTGATGGGCCCCTACCATCCCAACCCTATCCCCTGTGGTATCCTCAAGGGGAATGTTTAGGAAGTTTAGGAGTGACCATAGCCAGTACCACATGCAGTTAAAAGCCTCAGCCTTCTAGAATACTTATTGTCTGTGGATAAAAGCAGTCACTAGGGAATCTCATTGAGGGACTGCTGGATACTAGTCCAAGACAGAGCAGTTTACACCTCACAGCAAGACCTTGGGAGTCATTAGGAGCTTGCAATTTTCTAAATTCTTAATTATGTATGTGTGTATATGTTTATATAGATATGTGCACATGAGAGCTGGTGACTTGGGAACCAGAGTGGATTGAGCTCCCTAGAGCTGGAGTTATAGGCAGTTGTGAGCCGTCCAGTGTGAGTGCTGGGAACTGAGCCCAGGTCCAATGCTAGAGCACTAAGGCTTTTTCAACCACTAAGTTCTCTCTCCAACTCTGAGTTTTTAAGCAAAGAACCCAATAAAACATCTAGTTGCTGACATAGAATAAACTGAAAGAACAACTGTGTGTTTTAGTCTTTGGACTGTTCTTTCTTCTGATGGTCAATTCAGAAGTGTGCAGAACCTCAGTTGTCAAACAGACTGAGTGGCTATTCTCCTCGGAGGC
This sequence comes from Cricetulus griseus, assembly GCF_003668045.3. Taxonomy (NCBI): domain Eukaryota; kingdom Metazoa; phylum Chordata; class Mammalia; order Rodentia; family Cricetidae; genus Cricetulus; species Cricetulus griseus. The sequence continues at coordinate 252,796,231 of NC_048596.1, read as the reverse complement.
TTTTATGCAACACTTTTCTCTTTGGATTTTTGTACTCCATTTAAAGACTGTGGTACCACACTGCTTGCAGAAGCCCTCTTTGGTACAAAGGACCTTTACTAAGACTTAAGTTCATTTTGTTCTTGATGAAATTTTACAGGCATTTATAACTTTACTGGTATAGCACACATCTAAGTTTTTCAGTGTTGTTCTGATGCCCTTTTCATTTACTGAGCCTCATCCTTCCCATGTTCTCCAGGCACATTTCTACACAGGGGGTCACATGCTGTCACTTCTATGGGTCTGGCATGCCTTACCTTCATGGCTAACCTTAAATCAGAGGCAAATCTAAGGTTTTTAGCCAAGGACACTTGATTTCTGCTATAATCTTCTGTTACTTAAAACTTTGAAGAGCATAAAGAGTGTGATAGATATTAAGTGTCTAGCTATCAGTGGGCAAGCAGCACAAAGAACTCTATGCTTCTCCAGGAATCCAGGAACCTTGACACAGAAACAGCATAGTGTCACAGTGATAGTTATAAGAGGTGACTGGAAATAAAGGAATAAGGCAGATGGGGACACTAAGCTTTACATACCTGTATGTGAACTGTGCTAATGAAATGAAGATAGCACCACCTTTATTGAAGTAATGTCACAATTCAAATTGTATGTGTCTCAAAGAAACATCTTGAAGCTATTTCTTAGAGAAGTCTAGAATAAAACCAATCCACATTTTAAACTATGTTAGATTGAACTTTTAAGTAGAAAAATGTGAGGTACCTATAAAAACAATGTATGGCTCAAGCCACAGCATTGTGACAGCATGCATGTCTAGCAGGTCAGAGGCCCTGGGTCCTATGTCCCATCATACCACACACACACACACACACACACACACACACACACACACACACACCTTACTTGTCAATTGTTTTACATGTAGATACACATCTTACTCTTTTTCACCTCATTTGACCTTTAAATTTGATTTGTACTTTCGTAAATGTATGCCCCTTTCCTGGAGGCCCAGAAAGGATCTTTCATGATAGGTCCCTAATTGACTTGCTTAGTGATATACAAATCACTGGCATTTGCTTTACAGAGCAACTGGTCCGCTCGCTTGGGAAAAGAAATGAACCATAGCAAAGTTCAAAGTTTCCCTCTGAATATTCCTATTAACTAATAATTGAGTGTGCTGAAATAAAAGAATAGGTTAACAGGAGAAAGGGCAGCCAAATTTATTTTTTATATTTATTTTATTTTTTATTTGAATTAGAAACAAGATTGTTTTACATGTCAATCCCAGTTCCCTCTCCCTCCCCTCCTCCCCTACCACCTCCCCAACTAAAACCCTACCTGTCACATATCTTTTCTGCTCCCCAGGGAGAGTGAGGCCTTCCATAGGGGTCATCAGAGCCTATCATATCCTTTGGGATAGGTCCTAGGCCCACCCCTGTGTGTCTTGGCTCAGAGAGTATCCCTCTATGTGGAATGGGCTCCCAAAGTCCACACCTATGCTAGGGATAAGTACTGATCTACTACAGGAGATCCCATAGATTTCTAAGGTCTCCTCACTGAAACCCACATTCCTGGGGTCTAGATCAGTCCCATGTTGGTTTCCCAGCTATCAGTCTGGGGACCAAGAGCTCCCTGATGTTCAGGTCAGCTGTTTCTGTGGGTTTCACCAGCCTGGTCTGGAACCTTTTGCTCACCACTAGTCTTTCTCTGCAACTGGATTCCAGTTCATTTCAGTGAATAGTTGTGGGAGTCTGCTTCTACTTCCACCAGCTGCTGGATAAAGGATATAGGGTGGAATATAAGTCAGTCATCATTCTCATTATCAGGGGAGGGCATTTAAGGTAGCCTCTCCTCTGTTGCTTAGATTGTTAGTTGGTGTCATCTTTGTAGATCTCCAGACATTTCCCTAGTGCCTAATTTCTCATTAAACCTAAAATGTCTCCCTCTATTATGGTATCTCCTTTCTTGTTTTCTTCTATTCTTCCCCCTACTCAACCTTTCTGCTCCCTCATGTCCTCCTCACCCCTCCTCATCTCCCCTTCTCATTCTCCTAGCTCCCTCTCCCCTCCTCCCATGCTCCCAATTTGCTCAGATCTTGTCCCTTTCCCCTTCTCCAGGGGACCATGTATGTCTCTCTTAGGGTCCTTCTTGTTTACTAGCTTCTCTGGCAGTCTGGATTGTAGGCTGATAATCCTTTACTCTATGCCTAAAATCCACATATGAGTGAGTACATACCATATTTATTTTTTTGTGATTGGGTTACCTCGCTCAGAATGGTTTCTTCGAGTTCCATCCATTTTCCTGCAAATTTCAAGTTTCTATTGTTTTTATCTGCAAGTGTCCTTGGCTAAAAACCTTAGATTTGCCTCAGATTTAAGGTTAGCCATGAAGGTAAGGCATGCCAGACCCATAGAAGTGACAGCATGTGACCCCCCCTGTGTAGAAATGTGCCTGGAGAACATGGGAAGGATGAGGCTCAGTAAATGAAAAGGGCATCAGAACAACACTGAAAAACTTAGATGTGTGCTATACCAGTAAAGTTATAAATGCCTGTAAAATTTCATCAAGAACAAAGTCTTAGTAAAGGTCCTTCTGCAAGCAGTGTGGTACCACAGTCTTTAAATGGAGTACAAAAATCCAAAGAGAAAAGTGTTGCATAAAAGCCTCCGAGGAGAATAGCCACTCAGTCTGTTTGACAACTGAGGTATAGATGTACCACATTTTCTCTATCCATTCTTCAGTTGAGGGGCATCTAGGTTGCTTCCAGGTTCTGGCTATTAAAAATAGTGCTGCGATGAACATTGTTGAACAGATGTACTTGTATGAATGTGCTTCTTTTGGGTATCTGCCTAATAGAGGAATTGCTGGATCTTGTGGTAGACTGATTCCCATTTTCCTGAGGAGTCACCATACTGATTTCCAAAGTGGCTGTACAAGTTGGCACTCCCACCAGCAGTAGAGGAGTGTTCCCCTTTCTCCACATCCTCTCCAGCATAAACTGAATTGGTGTTTTTGATTTTGGCCATTCTGACAGGAGTAAGATGGTATCTCAGAGTTGTTTTGATTTGCATTTCCCTGATGGCTAAGGATGTTGAACACTTTCTTATGTGTCTTTCAGCCATTTTGGATTCCTCTATTGAGAATTGTCTATTTAGTTCTGTAACACACTTTTTAATTGGATTGTTTGGTGTTTTGGAGACTAACTTCTTGAGTTCTTTTTGTATTTGGAAAATCAGCCCTCTGTCAGATGTGGGATTGGTGAAGATATTTTCCCATTCTGTGGGCTGTCATTTTGTCTTACTGACTGTGTCCTTTGCCTTACAGAAGCTTCTCAGTTTCAGGAGGTCCCATTTATTAATTGTGGATCTCAATGTCTGTGCTACTGTTGTAGTGTTCAGGAAGCGGTCTCCTGTATGAATTAATTCAAGGGTATTTCCCACTTTCTCTTCTGTTATGTTTAGTGTGGCTGGGTTTATGGTGATGTCTTTAATACATTTAGACTTAAGTTTTGTGCATGGCGATAGACATGGATCTATCTGCAGTCTTCTACATGCCAGCATCCAGTTATGCCAGCACCATTTGTTGATGATACTTTTTTTATTCCATGGTATAAATTTAGTTTCTTTGTCAAAAATCAGGTGTTCATGGGTGTGTGGATTAATATCAGGGTTTTCAACTCGATTCCATTGGTCTACCTGTATATTTTTGTGCCAATACCAAGCTTTTTTCAGGACTATTGCTCTGTAATAGAGCTTGAAGTCAGGGATGGTGATGCCTCCAGAAGTTCCTTTATTGTACAGTGTTATTTTGGTTCTCCTTTGTCTTTTGTTTTTCCATATAAAGTTGAGGATTGTTCTTTCAAGGTCTGTGAAGAATTGTGCTGGGATTTTGATGGGGATTGCATTGAATCTGTAGATTGCTTTTGGCAAGATTGCCATGCACGGAAGCCATATAAAATATGAAACACAGTGAACTGCAGATGATCCAAGCTTAAGAAATAGAGGAAGAAGAGGACTCTCTGGGCATTATGAGGTGGGGAATATGTTTTAGAAAAGGTGAGTAATGAGCCTGGGAAAAAATCCGAAGCTGGTAGAAAGCTGTTCTGGGCGCTGCTGTGATGTTTGATTTCTAGTTTTTTACTCTGGTGTATTTGACTGTAGTAGACAAGGAAAAACCTTTCAGAGAAGAAAATAGCTTCCTAGTATTTGCTGCTCCAGGGCATTCTCACTTGGAAGTCCAAAGCATTGATTCTAGAGGTTTTCCTTCTGAGTCCCAGCAAGTGTCCTAAAGGGAGTATTAGTATGTTTTAAAGAACTCTTTGAGGTGGAAAAATTGTAGGAGCATTCATGTCACATCTCCTTGTTTATTCCTGTATAGGCCTATGGTAGAGATTGATTTTTGAACTATTTAAAGCTCCATTTAAAGTATTTTTAGAAACTTATCAGTATTTGTGGATCATATCATATGGTTTGGTTTTAGGTTTTTGTTTGATTCAACATTGTAGACTTGTGCACTGGACTGTGGTACTTTTTTTAGTTAGCACTAAGCCTCTGTTATCTACTCTAACACCTCTCTGTCCTGGGAAGCTTGAAGTTATCTGAGTCTGTGCTTGTGTGGTTTCATATTAAAGTAGGCGTTCACACACACACACACACACACACACACACACACACACACACACACACACACACACACACACACACACACACACACACACACACACACACTCACACAGAGGGAGGGCTCTTCGGGGGCTCCATGGTTCCCAGAAGCCTTTAACTAAATGAGAGAAAAAATACCCATAGGAAGCCGATGTTAGATTTTGTGCTTACAGACACAAACATGGGTATCACTGTCCTTAGCCCTCAGTCTCCTGTCTGGAGACTAGTAGGAACTTGGGGATTCCAACAAGTCAGCCTCAAAGATAAAGGAGTGTGTACTAGAGACTTGTGCTTCTCTGGGGACTGAGGCCCAACTTAGGGATTCACTGCTACTCCAAGTTTCTTCCCAGAGATGCCTTACACAGTTGCACTCATACCCTGTAAAGTCATTCTCACACACCAACACTCATACCTGAGTTCTATGTATTTGCACTGCATCAGAAACATAGGTACTTTGAGGTCCTAATGTGGTAGCCTGGGAACCCATGGCCAGGGAACAGGTGGGACTTTATTAACAAAGATGCTTTAACAATGATCATCTGAAGCACACCAGGCAATATCCAGGCCCTGGGAAAGCTGTAGAGAGCCATCAATGGACATTACTCTGAGAGCCCTATGGTCTGATTATGAGTGATGAGGTGTCACCATTCTGGTAGGCCTTGTTCAAGGACAGGGCAGTGGGCACAGGTTAAGGCCTCAGCCTGGAAATTTACCCAGGACAGAATTCACTAGTTAAGTCAACTTTTTTTTTTTTTTTGTCTTTGTTTAATCAAATAACCTTGCCTTCTTTTGACTTAAGCTGACTGCCTGAGGAAAGGATATCTGAGGTAAAAGGCAAGAAACCTTGGTCGTCCTGAAGATGGCAAATGGGAATTTCACAACTCCCCAGTTATTACCCACCCTTCCAAAATGTAAATTCGGACTTTGACTTCAGGGCAGTCTTTTTTCCAGAGTAAGGCATCCTATACTAAACCTGTCAGCCAACAACTGCAGGGACAATTAACTATTTTCTCACCATTGATTACATTTATTCTATTCTGTGCATGCTCATGTTATTTAAATCTTAGGTTTTTAAAAACAGCTTTCTCTGAGGCCATTTTCCTCCACCCCTAGTGCCCTATGGCCCTGGAAAGTCTGGAGGTCTTGTCCTGACACCACGTGCTCGACAATCAACAGCGCTTTTCTGTTCTGAGCCTGCCCTCCTCCCCAAAGCTGAAATAAATCAAAGTTGGTTGAGACTCAGTCGTAATAAATCAAGACCTGTCCAAAGCTGGAGCCTGCCCAGTCAAAATGTCATACTGTGGCTTTCACTGAGGATTAATTAAAGGCCTGATATAAAGCCCAGATGTGCTGCAGGAGAGCAGCCGGCTGCCTGGTGGCCATGTCTCCCAGGTTCCTGCCCACCCAAGAACATGGAGGAGGCAGATAGAAAGGCATTCAGGATTGGGAGGGTACAAAAAGGGAGGCACCCATCATCGCATTTGGATGGACTTTATCTAGTATGCAGAAAATAGGATTTTCCAGTGAAGCAAAATAAATAAAATAACAAAATAAAGGCCTTTAGGCTATGTACACTCAGTGCTTTAAGGGGAGAGTGTAATAGATCAGAAATCTTGTTTTAACTAAGGAGACTGAAGAACAAGAACCAAGTAAGTGTTTCATTACTATAAAACTAATGTGAGATTGATGTGTGTTTTGTACTGATGTACATTTCCTTGACAAAGGACACTGTAGAATAAGCTTTTCTCATTTGTTTCTGTGTTGTTTTCACAGGAAGCTCACTTTGATAAGAAAAGGTTCAGGTTCTTAATTTCTCCCAGTTCTGCCCAGGCCTACATCTTTCCATATGGCCATCCATAAAGGCACTTCATTAGGTTTCTAGTAGAAGAATTAAATGAGAATATGTATTCTCTCTGAGCTAGTTCTCCATATGTATACAGTACTACATTGATACAGAAATTAAAAATATTCAAAACCCTGTATAATAGCCCTGTGGGTGATTTGTATACTTGCTGACCACTGAAAATCACCTGTTTAGAAACTATAGAAAACATAAAGTAAAGCTACTGATTACTATGCATAATTTTGCCAGGTAGTTTGTTAGGAGAAAGAAGATTCTTTGTGACCAGGACTTACAATTTTATAAGGCATATCTTTATGTTGGTCGACATTAATTGTTACCAATGGAAATTCAAGTTACCAAAAAAAAAAAAAAAAAAAAAAAAAAAAAAAAAAAAAAAAAAAAAAAAAAAAAAACAGAGCTGCTCATGGTGTTACATTGACATTTAAACTACAGAAGTGATCTTAAGGAATCTGAAGTCTGCTGCATAAGAATTTGTTAGTCTTTTGCACTTCTCCAGTCACAAGTGACCATGTGTAACATCTTAGTGGTTTTGTCCCATATAATCACTCAAATATTGAGGTTGAGTTAGAACTCTCCAGCAATTTCAGCACTTTCCCAAACATTCTACATGTTTTTCTTCTGATTACTGAAGACTGGCAGATCATTCCAGATTATTAAGTATCTAACAGCATATTTTTTCTAAGTGTCTCTTCAAGAGCTCCTGTTGTAGTTAATTATCTAGAAAAAGCAACTTACTACAATTGTGCATTTCCATTAGTCTAGATGTTAATATTTTCAGAAGGATTACCATTTCATGCTTTATTTTTTTAGTCAATAAATAAATTGTTTTCATCGATGCCTTTTAATCTATATTTTAATTTAAGTGAAGCTTAAGAGCCTGTGGCAGAGAGAAGACTGAATTTTAGGAGTCAAGAAATTTAGAAAAATAAGCTGTCCTCATTGTCCATTTTAAATGCCCTTGTTTGTTCCTCAATATATGGGCTTTAATTCTACTCTTCTAGAATTTGGGGCCACTTATCACTGGGAAAATGGCAGAGGGTCTACTCTCACCACTAGATTATTCTTTCATATTTATGTTTTGGGGTTATTTACACCTTTAGATAAAATTATCCTAGGCCAAAGTCCCCTAGTTCCACAGTGCTCCCTGCCCTCTTCACATTATGCGCATGCGGACTTAGTAATATAATTAATCATGTAGTTGTTCATGAATCTGCTAACCCAGCTGAATCCTGGAGAGGCAGGGTATTCTTCATGTGTCTCTGTGGCATTTAATACACACAGGACAATGGGATAGGCAAAGGCAGACTTCTAGCTACTCTTTTGAGCTAAAGAGGGACATTGGTGTGTCATTGTCTCAGCACACTGAGGCACCACAGATTTCTCTGACAGCCTCTAAAACCATTGTATAAAAGAAGCAACAGAATTTATAGTCTATAAAGAATTTTGGAAGATATATTAGCTCTTTTATTTGGTTGGCTTTTAACCCATGTAAGCACTAATAATAATCCTCAGCTGGTCTGAAGGATATGGTGGCATAGTTTCTAGAATTGTCTTTTCATTATATACTCTTTTAAAAAAAAAATTGTAATCATGGTTAGGTGAGAAGCTAAGTTTACCAACCTTGGTGTAGCTTTAGTAAGAGTTACCACATATATATTTAGAATTAACACTAAATGTTAAAAGTCAAAAAGACTACCTTAAAAAGTTTGTTAAATTCACAATCAGATTCAAGTCCATCAGCTGAAAGAGGGTGCCATGTTTGCCCTCAGGAGTGGGGGACCAAGGCCTTTGGAACCAAGATCCTACATCTCTGTCACTTGGGTCAATGGAAGGCAGTTTGATTCTGCTGCTGATAGGTTTCTTCCCTCATTTTATGTATGTGTGTGTGGATATGCAGAGACTGGAGGACTATACATCTTCATCCACCTCTGTCTTTCTTATTCACTTGAGACAGAGTCTTCAGTGAACTTGAAGCTTACCATTTCAGCTAAGCTGGCTACCAACACCTGCCTGTCTCTGTCCCCCAGTGCTGGGGTTACAAGTACACATGGGTGGGGATTTGAACTCTGGTATTCATGTTTACGTGGCAAGTGCTCTTACCTGTTGATCCATTTCTCCAGCCCTTGTTTCTCTTTTTGATGTTTACTGAAGATATTTTTGTTGACAGTAAATGTTTAAGGAAATGGCCTGAGTCCCTAGTATGACACTGGCTTAGTGTACCTTTTTGACACAGCTGCATAGCCAAGCTCTCTGCAGGTGACAGCCTACATTTTCATTTTCACAGTGTAACATTTTTTACTAGAAGTTAAATCATAAACTTCTACTCTGATAATATATGGAAATAAAGACCAAAAGAAATAAAAATTTGTTCAGTTATATAGCCAGAGCTACCAAGAGGTCCTTTAATCCTCCGGGCTGACTCTTCATTGTTCCCTTCTGCTATTCCAGATTCCCTTTACTATATATGATATCATATCTTGCATTAGCTGAAAAAAATGAATAGAAGTTGGCCTTAAACCTTATGCTTCATTTCTGAAAAATGCATCATCATATGCTTATGATATGACTATCTTATTTGTACTAAACTTAAATATGAAAACTTAAAAACTTCATAATTAGATCCCCCATGGAGAGCCTCACCCTCCCTGGGTTGTAGAGGGGGGATGGGGTGAGAGCTTAGGGGGGAGCATTGGTTGGGGCAGAGGAGGATAAGGAAGTTGGGATTGAAATGTGAAGTACGCTTGTGACTAATTTAATAAATAAATAAATAAATAAATAAATAAATAAATAAATAAATACTTAATAATTTAGGCCAGGTGTTGGTGGCACACACCTTTAATCCCGGCACTCGGGAGGCAGAGGCAGACAGATCTCTGTGAGTTTGAGGCCAGCCTGGTCTACAGAGCAAGTTCCAGGACAGCCTCCAAAACAATACAGAGAAACCCTGTCTCGAAAAAACAAACAAACAAAAAACTTCATAATTTATGAAATGTGATATGTTTTCCTGGATGGGTTCTTTGCAACACAATCTTAATAATAATAGTAATAATAATAATAATTAATAAATAAGTGCATATTTTGTAAAACAGAGGAGGTGGATGTTAAAAGACATGTGATTGCCACTGTAAGTTTTGCACTAGAACATCAACAATTTAATTTTTTTCCTTTACAGAATATTTTTGATGCTGTTTGTTATAGACTTTACATGGTAGTTCTTGTTACATTTTCAGTGTCTGCTTGAATACTGTTTGTTCTTGGGTGGTCATCCACCTTGTATTGAAACCCTGAGGAGACTCCCCACACCTCCAGGCTTTCTCTTTATTTACTGGGCCAATGGCCCTGAATGTTGAATGGGCCTTTTAGCAACTTTTTTTGATGAAAATATGGCTCCTCAAAGCTCTCCTTTCTAGGAAAGGACACTATTTGTATTGAGTGGATGTATACTGCTAGTTACAAATGTGGAGGTGGGAGGTGCCCCTTCTCCTGTGACTGACCATAGAACACCTGACTTGGGTCTTCTCATGGCTTTAAAGGCGTTACTGCTCTCACCCTTTCTTCACTGCCAATCCCAACTGATGTTGTCTTTAACAAGATGAGGCCATGCTTACAGACCAGTGTGAGCTACAGTTCTACTAAGGTTTGAGGGGACTGAGTCTGGGCTTTGAAATGTAATATTTTTTATAGTAAACTTATTAAACTTCTGTTTTCTTCCATCATTTCCTGAAATGGCCTGAGGGTTTTCTCTCATTATTCAGTGTAGTTTTAGTATGCTTCTCGGTGACCTGCTTGCCTTTTTAGTGAAGCTATTCCTTAATCTTGTGGATCACCTTTATTCTACTTGAGCATTGCAACAATGGTTCTCTTGTACTTCCTCTCCATGTAGCCAGAATGTACGGTGCCATTTTTAAAAGTTTTCTCCTACTCATAAAGTTAGATGCTATTAAGTATGCCAGCACATCTGTATCAAATCAAACCATTCAAAAGTCAAAAAGCATAGTTATCATGTATATGTGACACAACTCACTAAGTACAGCTGTAGCTTAGGAAAGAAAAACAACAGCAATGACTGTTTGCCATGTGCCTGCTCTATTTACCACTCACTACAAAGACAGGTTAGGTAGAAGAACTGAGGAAGAGAGCGATAGTCGACAGGGAAGCAAGCAAGCTTTCCTTCTAACTTAGTGCTTCTGCTGCCTCTTTCTACTCTCTTGGTAAAAACAGCATTTGTGAGGGGTGTTCACAAGTTCATGAAGCACTTGTGTGTACATTCTTTCAGTTCTTTTCTTGCACGGCATCATCCCAATTGTAATTGACTCATTTATATCGTCAGCCTTGGTCTTTCTCATCAACTGTATCAGACACACTAGAACAGCAGCTGAATCTGCCCTGTTTGTCCAATAGTCCAACAGGCATGTTCCAGTACAGACTAGTGTAAGGTTTCTTAACTCAATACACAATGGGTCTACAGCAGCCCCTAATTAGTGTTATTATTTGAAGAAGTTGTGAAAAGACAGTTTGTTTCTAGTGGGTTTTCTCACTGAAATTCTGAAAGTCTCTATTTTTCTTCACAAAGTAGTATCAAACATGCAAAGCCAGGGCCACAAAGGAGTTTTTCGCTAGTTTTCATGGTAAGCATTGTGTGTCAAACCAGATTTCACAGCAGCCAACCTAGGTTTAAACTATATAATTGTTAAAGGCAAGATTTGGGTAAATTGCAATCATTAAAAATAAGAAGTCCACATATACATAATTATTCTTATTATAAAAAATAATTTACTCACTTATAGGTATATTTTATATGTTTCAGTTTTCCAGTGACATTGGGTGATCAAAAGTTCATTTTTTCCAAAGCTTCCATTTTTTTAACACTGGTATTTGGCTTTAGTTTTTTTAATGATTAGAATACTACTTTTTTCATTGTACTTTGAAAATTATAATTGCCATTTTTTAGTCTGTATATGCACTTTCACTATAAGCATTTTAATCATACTTGCAATAACTAAAACAATTGTGGAGTCACTCATACTAAGGTGATAGTACTATAGAAAAGGTATGTACTAGTAGGAGGGCCATGCCAGCAGATTGCTGGTACAGGAAACAGAGATCACATCTTCAGCCACATACAGAATACAGGGGCTGGGAGAGAACACAGATGAACTAGAAGTGAGGTAAGGTTATAACCACTTGTAGTGACATACTTTCTCTGGTAGGACTGTACCTCTTGAAGGTTCCCTAACCTCTTCAAACAGTTCCACCAGCTGAGGACTGGTTCAAGTTCCTGATCCTACAGAGTGCATTTCTCTTTCAAACCAGCACAGCTCTGCTTCCAGAGACACTCGAATCTCACTCCCTGTTCATCCCTGTGACTATCATTTAGGACTGGGACATGGACGTCTAACCCCTATGTCTCAGGGTTAGGTGTTTGATGGTTGTGGTGACACTTTTGATGACACAGAGCCCATGCCATCATCTGAAGTATAAACCTAATCATTTAATTCCCTATTTCAGATTACCTCACAGTACTACCTAATTCAGATAGTACCAGGCATCATACAGGTCCCTTCATGCCCCAGTTCTGCTTCAGTCTCCCTCATCTTTGACATCTGCCTTGCATGCCTTCTTTCCTCACAGGACAAATGCACTTAACATGTTATAGAGTTTAGAGGGTTTGTTAATGTCTGGCAATACTGCATGATGCCCAGTTTGGAGTCACCTCCTCCTTCATCTCGCCTGTTCACACTTGGTCCCCTTACATATTAACTTCTTAGTGTGGGAACATGGTTCTTTCTGGTTTTCCTCCCAGCTGAGTTTTCCGTAATGACCTCTCTTCTCGAAAGGGAGTAATTCTCACCTCCTAGGGACATCCAGCAATGTCAGGAGACACTTTTGCTTTTCATTTTTGCCCAGTACAATGGGGAGGTAAAGGCATCTTAGTATATAGAAGTCAAACATGTTTCTAAACATCCTTCAAACACAGGACATGGGGAAAAAAGATCTAGCTCAAAGTGCTGTGTTTGCAAGATTACGCTAAACTTCTACTCCTTAGAGAAGTGTCTTTAGCCCAAGCTCCTTCCTACCCCAGATCTACTGTGTTTTACTGTGGCTCTTGGGAAATTCCTTTCTTATACTTAGTTTTACTCTTCCATATCCCTTATAGGCTGTGCTCCTTGGTGTTAGAAGCCACAATTAAACCAGCTGTTAACCTCAGAGCCTGCACTGTGACTCAGCAAGAAATATCATAGTCATGCCTCACTCAAGGACATTGAGTATTTTTTTGAGAATTGTGTCATTTAGCAATTTTACCCTTGAAAATATCATAGAGTACACATCCACAAACTAAGATGTGGCCACATCCAAAGGCCACATAATTTTACATGACCATGTATTTGGCCTGCTGACTAGAAAAGCATTGTACACATGACTACCTCAGTACAACAAGTGAAGAAAGAAATAGGTGGTGGAACATGGGAAGGCAAATTTTATCTCTTCCCATTAGGTCAGCTCTGGGAATATTTCTATATCTAGTGCTGAATGCTTAGTAACCTGCCTTAGAATAAGTACACTGCTAAACAGACCTCAAACTTTGTGAAGCTCAGTCTCCTTTATAAAAATAGTTCTAAAATACAAATTTATCATCCCTATCTTTTACTGTCTAATACTTTTGGAAAACTATTCTGTGGTATTTGTATGTTTCTGTTTATTGGATTAGACATATAACTTTTCTATATGATAATAAATTGTTTTCTGTGCGATAATAAACATTTAGTGAAAATGAAATAAATGTATATTAATACTCTGAACCTATTAAGAAGGCATGTGTAATGGTGCAAAGTTTTAATCCCAGCAGTGGGAATCTGATTTAGGACTGCTGCAAGATCAAAGCCAACCTCTGAAAATCTAGCTCAAATCTGAAAGAGACTGAGAGGGGGGGAAAAAAAGCAGCATTCACGATTTAACACCATTACTACTCTCTTCCATTGTTGTTTTACTGTTACCAGATGTTTTAATATAAAAATTAGGTGCTTACTTAAGGAAGGAGATATAGTCTACAGCTAGATAATTTCATTTTAATTTATGAGACAGGATCTCTTTACATAGCCCTGGCTGGCTCACTGTGTAGACTAGGCAAGCTTTGAACTGACAGCGATCCACCTGCCTCTGCTTTGGGAGGGCTTGGATTAAAGGCATGTACCACTATGCCTGGCCTCATATTATTTTAATAGAACAACACACCAATGATGAAGTATAAAATACCTAACACAAAATATTCATGCCTACCATATAAAATACAAAAACAAAAACCCTTTTACTCATAAATCTTGGCTTTTCTTTGAAAGGAAGATCAGGTTAGAAGTATGAATAAAATATTACAATCACTTAAAGCATTAAGTTCTTAAATTTTGAATAATTTTCAAGAACATAATAGGTCAGAGTTTTTCAATTTATTGAATTAAAATGAGACAAAATGAAAAGTCATGTTTATTTTTCTCAGGTGTCCTGTTGTTAGTTACCTACATATTTTTATCAGTTTAGTGACTTTTTGTCTTTCTGTGTATACTGACTTTCCCAATGATGACTTCTGCCCATCTGAATGCAGTGTGAGAACCCCCTTCCTGCCCAGTCTTAACCTGACTCAGGAGCACCTCCTTCCAGGAGCTTCCTTTGGGCCAGAAATAAACCCAAAGGTCTGTGTTTTGTAAAAAGGTTCGTGGCAGGTTATGCATTTTTCAGTGTGTTTTTTAAGGGCTTGGCTGAGCTAATTTAATTTCTTATGTTCATTAATTCCTCTCCTTCCACCTCCACCCCCTTCTGAATAAACGGCCCTTCACACGAATCCAATTTACTTTCAATACACCTTATTCACAGTGCCTTTTATTGCAAGCTGCGTTCCGGCCAGCTGTAAGGTTGCCTGGCTGCCTCAGGTTTCCTGATTTAGGTCTGGGAATGATTTCAGCATGGCAAAATCTTTTCACTGGCCAATTTGGAAAACAGGATTCAATTTGTGAGGAAAGCCCAACATGGCAACTGAGAATGAAAAGGGATGGAACAGGTTTGGAAGGGAGGCTGTCAGAGAAAAGATGAAGAGCTTCACCGTTCTCTTCCTGGTGTAGCTTTCCTTTCCCTCACTGGTCTTCTGCATTCTCTCTCCAAACCAGGTAGGTTGCTGGGGAGGAGGGGACTAAAGCCAGAACCACTATTTGGCCTTGCACGTTCATCACGCTCACTGGGATTTAGCAGCTATGATGGTTTTATCCCAGGACTCTAGAAACAAGGAGCTAATGTGGAACCCACAGGCAGTGGGAAGGAAAGGAGCCCCAGTGTCAGGGTGAAGCTCCATACAGAAGTAAAGTTGCACTCTATTATTTAGGAACCCATTGGGAAGCAGAAGCTGGGCAACTGTATCTGTGACTGAGAGACTGACTGACTCTGAGGAAGCCACTGACTAAAGTGGGCCAAGGTCAGCTATGTACAATGAGAAATAGCAAGTTCCCTTTGGCAAACTCCAGTGAGCTCAAAGCACCCTGTTAAATTGGGGGCTGTCTGTTGGATTCAAAAGTTATTTTAAGTGATTCATATGGGATGCTTAAAAGCTCGTAAAAGGTATATTTATTGCAGACTTTAGTAGTGACATATTATGCAAATGTACACCAGCAGATTCTGGATTCCCATGGCAAATTGTTTTCTAGTCTGGGGAAGACATTTTCTAGATAAAGGTTGTCTAGGTGTTGTGGCTTTGTTTTCCAGGTGTATAGTGTTTCTCAAAAGAAACAAATGCCATATTTAAATGTAAGTACACTTTAATAACAGATGCTTCTTGCATTTGTACTATATTGCTTCTACTTTGCAGGGTTGTTGTATCACAATGAGCAAATCTTTCCTATGCTAAATTCTGAATGATTTCAAATGTCTAGTAACTTTAGAATGTAATCACTGATATATACCATGTTCAACTCTATTATTGAGGAATAGTTCCTGCATGTTGGCAATAATCTGGGTTTCTAGAGCATATAGAAGGGTACGAGCCTGGTCAAGGAAGCTACAAAAATAATGTCTCAGTTCTTGTCAGCCTCCTATCATGCTTGCCTCTTATTTCTGTGCATAGCAGTGAGCCGGACAGTGCATTAAAACACTGATTTTGGTCCTCAGCCCAGATTTTCTCGTGTGGTAGACTTTAGTGGGACCCAAGTATCTGCATTCATAACAAGTTCCCTAGCCTTACAGTTGTTGCCCCTTGGCTGCTTCATTTTCAGGACTACAGTTCTAGTCATCTTCAGCATAAACCACAATCACAGAGAGGCAAGAAAGTCACAAAAACCTGTCTCTGGCTAAATTAGAGGCTCAAGTGTCTCCAGAAAGTGGATAGTTGTTTTAAAATAATAACACAGGCATTTGTAGTACCAGTTTGTCTAGCATCCCTTATGTGTGTTCCCTGGATACCTGGCAGCTTTGGAGACCAGATTAGATAATAGGATTGTTTCTCAGCTTCTCAGCTTTTCTGACAATGCATGAGTGAGATTTTGATTAAGTGAAGTGTAACTAAGAGTTGAAAGGACATAGGAAACAACCTGTAGAATAGAAATCATATGGTTTGACAAGTGCCTTCCCCTGGGAAGGAAAGGAAAGGGTTAGAGATGATTTCATGGGTAAGACCAGGAAAATGGGGGCAGTACCATTAAAGAAATACAGAAACTGGCTTTGGAAGAAATAATATTTAATTTTTAATATATTAATCTGTATTTTATAGTTGATTAATATTTCACAATGATACCAAGATAGTGAGAGTCATGAGAAAAAGAACCTTATACCATATATAAAACCTTAGCTTTGAGGGCAAAACATCTCATAGCTGTAAATAAAAGACCCAAGCCTTTATCATTCCTAGAAGAGAACACAGAGTCTGGAGTTGGTAGCGCACGCCTTTAATCCCAGCACTCGGGAGGCAGAGGCAGGTGGATCTCTATGAGCTCAAGGCCAGCCTGGTCTTCAGAGCTACACAGAGAAACCTTGTCTGGAAAAACCAAAAGAAGAAGGAGGAGGAGGAGGAAGAAGGAGAAGGAGGAAAAAGGAGAAGGAAGAAGGAGGAAGGAGGAAGAGAACACAGAAGAGAGTCTTCCCAAGGGAATGCCTTTTTATATATCCCCATGCAACAAAAGAAATGATAGATATATTGTATACTACCAAAGTTTAAAACTTTATAGGACACCATTAAGAAGGTGAAAGGTAACCAGCAGAATGGGGGAAAATATTTGCAAAATGTGTACATAGTAAGATACTTTGTAGGATAAATAAAGTACACTAGTAGCTCAATGATGAAAAGGCAAGTAACATGATCAAAAGTAGTCCAAAGGCCTGAATACAAAGTCCTGGGAGATAATCTACTTCCTAGAGGTAATTAAGCCTCGAATTTAGCCAGAGGGTGATTTTTACAACCTTCTTGCCTCTTCATGATTGTGGTACAGGCTAAAGATGAGATAGAACTATAGTCCTGATAATGAGGCAGTCAAGAAGCAACAACCACATGACAAGGGAACTTGTTATGATTACAGATTCTTAGGTCCCACTCAAACCTTCCACATAAGAAAGCCTGGGCTGATTACAAAAAGCAATATATTAATGCACTGTCCAGGTCATTGCTATGCATGCTAGATGCTTGAGAAGCAGTTGGCAAGGACAGCAGTAGAGGCATTGTGGTAGTTTATATGTAATTGGCTGCCATAATCTCGAGGTGGCACTGTTAGAAGGTGTGGCTTTGTTGGAGTGGGTACAGCCTTGTTGGAGGAAGTGTGTCACTATGGTGGCAGGCTTTGAGGTTTCCTATGCTCAGGATACTGCCCAGTATCTCAGTTGACTTCCTGTTGCCTGCAAAATGTAGGACTCTCAGTTATTCCTCCAGCACCACATCTGCCTGCATGATGCCATGCTCCCCACCATGACGATAATGGACCTGAACCTCTGAAACTATAAGCAAGCCCCAATTAAATGTTTTCCTTTGTAAGAGTTGCCATGGTCAAGATATCTTTTCACAGCAGTAGACACCCCAACTAAGACAGGCATAAAGAGCCTAAATCAGTGATTCTTAACCTTCCTAATGCTCCAGTCCTTTAATAAAGTTCCTCCTGTTACCGTGACCCCCAACCATAAAATTATTTCATTACTACTTCATTAGTGAAATTTTGCTACTGTTATGAATCATAATGTAAATATATGATATACAGTTTATTTGATATGTGACCTCCAGAGGTGTCACAACTCACAGGTTGAGAAACATTGACCTATACAACATCACCAGAGTATGAAGGTTACCTATCAACATCAACACCTCTTCTACATGCTCAGATCATCAGGAAGATGTTCTCATGACTATTATGCACAAGAAAAGATGTACATAATTAGTGGCTAAAGGATTAAAATCAAAATTATGGTGAAATACCATTTTGTAACCATTAGAATAGCTATGAGCATACATTAGGAAAGTAAAACTGTTCATTCATTTTGTAAAATAGCTTGGTACTTTCTTAAAATGTTCATTATATGTGATATAGTTAAGAAAAATGAAAACACATATCCGTAAAAAAAAACTTGTGGAGGGCTGTGTATAGCAACATTTCCTTCAGTGGTCCAAAAGTAGAACATCAGTTGACATAATATCCATCAACTCCTGAACAGATAAATGAATGCGCTATGTGCATACAATAGCATATTATTCAGTCAAGAAAAGAATGAAGTACTGATGCATTCTATAACATGGATGAGATTCATAAATAGCCTACATTAGAGAAAATTAGCCCCAAAATAGCATGACATATCCTATTTATTTGAACTTTCTAGAGTTGATAAGTATATATATTTCTACAGAAAGTAGATTAACAACTTAAAGATGTAAGACCAGGGATAGAGAATGGCTGCAAGTAAGTAAAAAATTACTTTAATCTTGCCCTGTCCCAAGATTAAATTAGTATGATTATATTATATTTCAACATCCACTTGAATTAGATATGATTAAATGGGTGAATATTTATGGTCTGCAAATTATATATCTATGAAGATGCCTTTAGAAGGCATTATCTTAAATAACACTATTCTGTGTTGGGTGAAATCTCGTGTATGTTTGGAAGTTAGGAAGCATGTGCGACTCTCTTCTCTGATATAAGTAGGCTGTGGACTGGAATGGTGTGCCCATGAAGAACATAGAAAACTGAAGCTATTTGAATGCAAACTCAAATGGGAACTCTCTTTTTAAGGATCAGGAAGAATCAGATGGACATCTCTCACTGTAAGGAGATAGCCAAGATAGCACAAAACTATGGAAGTGAAGGAGAGGCAGACTGATAAAGAGTTCAGACTTGCAGAAGTAACTTGAAATCACAGTGGTACCATTGAGTTGGGTGATGTTTGGAATGTGACAATCAGGTTTTAGTGACTGTGTGCAATATGAGTGAGAGCTTAAGGAAAATTGCAGAGCTTATAGAGTTTAGCCAGAAAAAGCAAGAAGTTGTTGAAAGTTCAGGAAGTTTTATATTGTTGATATGTTATAGAGGAAGGACAGACATTTAGAGGAAGGGCAGAGCCAACAGGGTGTTGATTGAAAACAAAGGTAGAGCATAGGGAGACTCAAATAAAATTAAGAATCCAAGTGTTAGGAGCATTTAGTGCCCTGTGCATGCCTTCAAATACCTGGGTTTTTTTCTTTATGGAGGCAGGAAAAAATTGTAGTGTAAACTTGCCTTTCCTAGTGAAAAATATACTCACATATGTTGATAACTTATAACTGTGTAAAAATGTCCCCATATTTGAGGGCTGCCGGGCACCTGGCGTTTCACTGTGACTCTTTTTGCCATCATTCTGTGGATTTCTATATGCATGTGCTCTTGCTTCTCAAAAACCTACTTGCAAGGGTTCTGTTAGGATTACTATGAAGAATATTAATGAATTACATAGCCATTAAGTAATTGGTACAGAAGAAGGCTTTAAAATGAACTCTTTTCTGAATTCCATCCCAGGGCAAGTGTCTTCCCACACTGTGTGTGTTTTCCCCTCTGAAATTAGCATGATAGAGGTAGGGACCTCAACTACCTATTAATATGGATAAATGAAAACACTCATTAGTGCATAGTCTATTGTCCTCTAAGGTCGTTTACCAATTTTATTAACAACAGCTGCTTCCATTACTATTGAGAGTAAAAATGCTAACAATGGAAGAAAAATCAGGAAAGATTTCTGCCAGCTGCTGATGAGGACTACCAGTAAGAATGAGCACTACTGACTTCATCATTGACACTAAGTAAAGCCATACATTGATAGACTTAGAGCTTCCTAAGAACCACATCTCATTTGTTACTACAACAGCTAGACAGTGTTGTCTCCATCATTGAGACTTCAATCTTCTTTCCTTTAGTCAGTAATATTGATAAATAAAACAAGTACAACTCCTGATCATGTTATTTTATTAAGTATAAATAAAATGAAATAAGTAGCAGTCTATACTACAAGCTTGGTGGGCTATAAAATGCCCTAGCAAGTAATCTAATCATTCATTTTCTTATTTAGGATAATACTAATGAAGAGACTGTCAGATTTATAGGCCTCTATAAATGAAATGTCTTACTATAAAGCCTCTTTGTGTTCACAGAAACTGGGTTTCTAATTTGTGTTTACCTTTCCATCTCTGATACGTGATGAAGTTACTTGATTTATTGCAGAATAAAATCTGTGCCAATTCTGGTCATTATCATTTTTCCATTGATATTTTAGTGCTTGTTACAGTAAAATTCCAACAGAATTACACAACTGAGAAAGAATGATTTGATAGGTCCTAAAAGTGTATACCCTAATGGATTTCTGATGGAGATTGAACTTGATGGCAGTATGTTAAGTTCTTGAAGTTGGAAATTAATGTTATATTTTTAGGGGACATTCTTGGCATTGCTTTTACTGTTTTAGAGGAGGAGGAGATGAATATCATAACTTTTCTTCTTTTCTCAGACAAGTGACCAAGTAAGAATTTTTTTTAATAAGTTACAGAAACATTCAGTTTAAATAGCATGCTGTGATTCTCAGCCCAGTGACTTGGTTTCAGCGTGCCCTTGGCATTTCTGTAGACAGCAGTACTGAGAGCAGTATGGGAACCACTCATGGTCTGTGCCAGCGCAGACCAAGGTCCAGAAGTCTCCTTTATTTGGAGACATGGGACAAGAGGAAAACATGACACTGGCCCCTCATCTTTGTGCCTCAGACAGACCCCCACCTATAGTGCAAGACCAAGTCTTCACTTTCCAGACCCACTGAAGAACAAGGCTACATGGAGAGGTAGTAATATAGAACACAAAAGACAAAGCCTTTTCAGGGAATCAACCAGCCAGGGACTAACAGTATTTGCTTGTCCTAGGACACGGAGAACTTGACCAGCCTAAGGCAATGATAACATGACCTCATACTTCCGGTATGATCTTTACACACCAAACCTTTATGTTTCTACACTATGAAAACACTGCTATGTCCTGTTGCCTTTGTAGTCTCCAGCCAGTGTCAGTTTAGATATATGCCACCATTTCTTCTATTCTTTTTGGTATGAGAAGTGATATGAGATCCAGATTAAGCACTTTTCTTCTTTCCTTGGATTCACAGACACATTCATTTGATATATGGCAAAGATAAACAGCAGAACCAGAGAGTGAGTGGGAGAATCCACTTATTGTAAGATAGCTTTCCTTTTTCAACTTCAAAATGAGAAATAATTATATTTATCTCCATGTCATGGTGATAACTGGACTGTAAATTAATTTCCATGTAGGCTTTTCTAATAAATTTTAGTTTTACGCTTTCCAGAACCAGAAGTCCAGGATGGCATCTTGAGGTCAAGTGCTCTGAGCCTTCTGACCCCACTTCTTTACAACAAGAGCTGTATCCCCTCAGATCCATAAATTATTGGAAACTTCCTTCTCAGAGGAAAGGTGCCAGATTGCTTAAACAGGTTCCCATTTTATCCGAGTACTGTGTCCATTTTTCAGTCATTTCAGTATGGTTTCCTCTAATAGTTAAGTCAGCATTTCAGAATTTACCATGGAGCAGTGAGTTGATGGATGAGTGCTACAAGTGTGTGACTTGTATAAATTTTGAGCATCTGCTAGTAAATGTCTTTCTTCTCTTCAGGCAATATAGAAGTGATTAGCTCTGCGGTCCAGCAGATTGGAGCACAATAGCTGAGCATACTTCTTAATGAGTAAATCCTCACTAACCGGAACACTCATAATTAACTGTTTTTAAAATATACTACCCACAGAATATACCCCCTGAAAAGCATGTGAAATGACTTCAGAGCCTGAGGGCAATTGTGAACATTCACAAAAAGAATAAGACACTAACATCAAACAATGGGTTATTTGCATTCCAGAGTCAGTTGTCACTTACTGGCTGAGGGTTCTGCTGGCTGGCCTATGGACTGCATTATGTTATCCTCAAAAATAAATGCTAGGATCTGTAATATTGTCACATTCCCTACCATATTTGGTAAATTGAACTAGCTTGGCCCTTTACGGGGTGATAAAAATGCCAGTTTGATTAAGACATCAGCAACTACCATTCTTATATGTAGACCATCCCTGTATGACACTGTAGCATTTACTCCCCAGGTCTTTGAGATTTGTGCTTTTAAAAATGTAATTGTTTGAAATATATATATAGTTAGAATATGAATAGTTAGAAGCTTGTCACATTAAATATTTGACATGGTGCCTGCACAAGTTGATAGGGAAAATAAGGTACATGAGTGGAACAAAGATGATTAAGTATTCAAGTGCTACGTATGATATTTCATATTCATATGTGTGATAACACAAGAAATATTATACATGATCATAGTTCATTTCCTTTAATTTGAGATTCTGTAATTCCATTTAATAAATCTTTGTTAAGTGGTAACTGTAAATTAAATAATATATAGGTGGCCATGTTTCATTAATTCTTAATGAACAATCCTCAAAACTAGGTAACAATTGGAAAATATTTTAAGTAAGCATATGACGTTTGTCTTCCAAATTTTATTTGGTCAATAATGTAGAATATAGTGACAGGAGAAATGGCGCAATGGTGAGGCACCCATACTGCTCTTTCAGAGGACCCGAGTTATTCCCAGCACCCACATCAGGTGGCTCACAAACCCCTGTAACTCTAATTCCAAAGGTTTCTGATACCCTTGCCTCTGTGGACACCTGCTCTCATATGTATATACCCATACACAGACATATTCCATAATTTAAAATAATAAAATAAATTTTAAAATAAGTGATTTAAAATAATGTGGAATATAAAATGTATTCAGTCACCATTTGTGAGTATTTTATATTTAGCTCAAATAACATTAAAATTCCAATATTGGTATTTTAATGATGAAATTTTGAAAATTACTTGGACCAGTATAAAAAATAATATGTATGCTTTTTAAGTCCAAGAAACAATCTCTGAATGTCTTGCATACTTGAATCTGCTTCACTGTCTATGTGTGAGTTAATGATTCTCCTAAGTTCTCTCAGTAAATAAAGTTTTCTAAGAGTCCTTCCAGCCCTCAGTCTACTGTGTTATAATGTATAATAATATTTATTTCCACTTAAATTGGCCTCTAAAATACTTAATTATTATTAGTATTAGCAGCATTTAAAATTCATTGATTAATGTATAAAAATAATTTAGATCAGTGAAGAGATGGGTGCTTGGAATATAGTTGAATAATAGACCACTTGAGGAGCGTGCATGAGGCTAGCTTTGATCCCCAGGAATGTAGAAAAAAATTAAAGCACAACGTAGAGTTGTGATAAGAAATTAAGATCTTAAATGTTTACTTATTTTCAGAGTCACAAACTGCATATGTGTAGAAAGTGTTTTCTTTCTATGGATAGTGGCTTATCTTCCTTCTTTCAAGATAGCTGCTATCATTGACCCTCCTAGAAGATAATTAAATCCTTACCTGTCTGTCATGATAGACATCAACTTAATTTTACAGGTGGAAAAAATAGGAGCTAAGCCAACAAGATAAAAAGTGCTGGGTGGCCTGTGATTTTTGTTGTTGTTGTTATATCTTGTTGACATAACATCTAAATATATTCTCAGATATCATCTTATAATGTCTTCAAGAGAATGCCAGAGAGGTAATTTGAATTTGTCTGTAACCAAAGTAGTGGTTATGAACTAGGATTAATAACTGTGTTAGCTGAAAGGCTATCCTGGACTAAATTGGGGCCTAATAAGTGACTGCTGGTAGACATACTCCTGTAATTTTCAGGACATGTGCACCTAGTTCAGATCAACTTTTAAAGTCCAGAATAGACTGGTTAATCACATTATGGTCTAAATGTTTCTCAAAACAAGAGGATGAAGAAATAGGAGAGGCAGGGAGGTTGAGGAGAACCTGTACCTTGGTCACACACTTCACACACACTCTGCTAAGTATTGCTAGTGCATCTACCCTTCTTAGGGCAGATCTTTGAGTTCTTCTCCTCTAATGTGAAGTCCATCATTTTTCATTTCTCTTGGTTTTAATGGATCCTGGGTCATCTTCAATCTAGTTTGAAAACAATATATTTTAATTAGTTTGTTGTTCTGTCCTAAGAGCACCTGTGATGGCAGGGACTTTGTCTTATTTCTAGTATTTTCTTCATATTTGAATGTGCATTATGTACTAATGTGTGTCCACATGTATAAATATCCTTGTACATATTCAATGTTACCAATTTCTAAGAAATTTTATAATTGTATTTCCATTTTTTGAAAAGTGTTAGAAAGCACTATGGGTCCATGTCAAAAGCACCTGTGCCTTATTTCTTTGTGTGTCCAGTTCAAAAGAATGAAAAGAAGCAGAGGTAAAATGACCACAAGTTCCAAGGAGAAGTTGAAGCTTCAGAGTAAGTGCTATTTTGGAAAATATTAAATGAAAACACAACCACTAAGGGACCAAAGGATGCAAAGAATTCTCAGCCCCCTTTGACTGAAAAAAAAAAAAAAAGAAAATACCCAATTTAGACAGCATAAACTGTATGTTCTAGTTTGAAAATGCCACACCATGTATTTAAGCCAAATGTCTTCCTTAGTTGACTTAGAAAAGTAGTTCTAAAAATAAAGCACTTAACCGAAAATAAACCTGCTTGTATGTATATTCAAAAATAATCATTTTTATTATCTTTTGTCCACAAAGGTTCACTGGCATAGGAGCTTGTCTAGAGGAAAAGTCTTTAACCTTTTCAATGACTTGCAAGACTTTGAGTTGCCCTGCTGTCTGTAGTTCTGGGCGGTTTTGTCTGCCTTCTTCTACCAGTAATTCTTAACAGATCCTCCTCTGACTGTTGGCCAACTTGCCAGATCTTGAGTGATGTCTTTTGTTTCATCCTGCTGTGCATCTTGCAGGAAAGCCATCACTCTTGATCCTTTAAGTAATCTGAATCCTGTTATTTCCAGTCAACTCCACAGGATTTCGGAGCTGATTTCTAAGTCTGCTTAAAACCTGGAATGTGAGATGAGGGGTTTTCTGAAAACATAGCAATTTTTTGATAGTTTTATCTGTCTTGTTTACCTTGATTTAACTGTAATTACATGTTTTGCAGTTTTATGTACAATATATTATACCTCAAGAGACATTTATTTGAATCTTAGTATTGCCCTTGCAAGACTTCAAGGCATGATGTACCTTAAGTAGTTGTTTGAGTCACTTTTCTTGAAAAAGGCTCCAACTTTTGTTTTTTCCTAGAAGATAAGTCATTTCAATTTCCAATCTGTCTTTTTATGTGTGTGTGTGCACATTTTCCTGTCTATTCGACAACTACTCACAGTCTCAGGTTTCCTTCACCTTCCACTTTGTTTGGGACAGAAACTCTGTTGTTCATTGCCATTCATGTCCAGTTAGCTGGCCCACAAGTGTCTATGGGTTCTCCTCTCTCTGCCTCCCATTTTTCAATAAATGTACTGGGGTTACAAACTCTCATTGCCATCCCAGCTTTTACTTAGGCTTTGGATCCTCTTCTTCTCCTTGCCTTCTCCCCTCTTATTTGTTCTCCTCTTCTTTTTCCTTTCTTTTGTATGCTTATTTTCAAGACATGAGTCTGGTTATAAATGGATTAAGACATGGAACTGCATAGCTTCTCTATTTTATTTTATTTTTTGATTCTTGCATCTCTACTGTGTGTCCCAAGTTAATTTTGTCGCTAGCTCATTTATTAGGAAGATGCAACTTTTCCAACTGGTCTTTATTATTTCTTCATGTCTTCCCTCTTTCCTCCTACCTGGTTTTAACTCATTAATTTACCAAACAGAAAGGCACACATTTCTAAAATTTCCCATTTTTCTATCCCTGAAATATACTTCAGTAATGATTTTGCCACTAATTTTTAAAGTAAAAGAATGTTCATGTTTTGTGTTCTTCCTTGGTTTGTGCTCTCATATTTCATCAATAATTTGTTCTTTTTCTAGTTTGGGTTTTCTAAACACTATTACCTAATAGTAATATATAATTATTTATTTCAGTGTTCACATGGATTGAATAGTGAATCCATATAGGTAGGAATAAGTAGTGCTTCTCCAGACCTGAGTCACCATCAGTATTTGGAAACTGAGTGTTGAGCTTACAGATTTGCACCACCACACTGGCCTTCATTTTTGTAAAATTATAATTTTGGCTTATTTTGGCCATCAAGTCACTTGAATCCACTTTGTATCCTTAGTAGTCCAGTACAGTGTTCTTCATTCTAAGGTTACCTAGAATTCTGAGAACTCCCATGGTCCTTCTTTTGACCTTCTTTGCATTTTTTAATAGCTAAGAAGTCCTTCTCCTTATATCTAAACAGTTTTTAATTTTTTGGACCCAATTTCCATTTAAATAAAAAGTAACTAGTGAATTATTTTGGGATCTACAGTGAAATGCTAGAAATAATCTTTATATTTTTCCTGCTTTTTGAGACAGGGTTTCTCTGCATACTTTTGCCTGTCCTGGAATTCACTCTGTACACCAGGCTTGCTTTGAAATTACTCTGCTTGCCTCGGCATTCCAAGTGCTGAGATTAAAGGTGTGTGCCACCACACCCAGTTACTCTATTTCTTTTTTAAGGACTTTATCCTTTTTCTTTTCTCTCCCAAGCCTAAGTATATTTTTAAACACACTATAAACTGTTTAGAGGTTTTTCTTTTTCTCTCTGAATCTGTCTTTACTGTATATCTCTATCTTTTTTTCTGGCCACAAGTCTTTTATCTGCTAAACAACATTGCTAAAAGTATGTTTACTGCCAGCACTGGGAGCTGTGCTCACTGCCTCAAATCTTGTCTATCTCTATCTTTTGTGCTCATTTATTTAGCAGATATTTCTTAAATACCAGCTATTTGTTAAGACTTTCCCATGACTACACGGAAACAGTGTGTAACAAAGGAGCATGCTCACTGATGCCAGCTGTATGCACTGGTTCCTGAAACCTAGTTCTATTGTGAAAACGCTGGTGTGTGACTCCTTTCTTTTATTTGTCTGCTGGAGAGCCCGTGAGGGAAGCATCACTGCTTAAGGCTTAGTGAATTTTGTTCATAAGAAATTTTTTTCACTTACCTGATAACCTTACCTAGTTCTTGGAAGATTTTCTAGAAAATATACTTTGTAAATGCCTCAATTCTTATTTCTCTGGATTAAGTAACATCTGTTTAAATCATTAACATATGCATCTCAGACATGTGAAAGCTTTCTATTTTGCCACAGGTGGGGTTCTGTATAGCCAGCAGAAATGTTCTAGCCTAGCCCCACAGAACTAAAAGTCATGTATATGTGTCTGTGCACCTCTTGGGGAAAATTTGTAGAGCCAAGAATTCCTCCATGGCTTCTGTTTGTGAAGGTTAACATGTCACCTGATCCCTGAGAAATTTGTGGTAGTGAAAATGGGAGCCTCATGTCTAGGGAATAGATTAGTTCTCATTGATTTGCAAGGAATGTTTAAGGATTTTTCAAAGAGATGGCATTTCTGCAGACAGTTGTGTGTCTCAGCTACTGGGAACAAGAAGGTAGCCAGTCATGTGACCAAGTGAACTGCAGTGAGACGAGAGATGGCTGACTCCCTAATTGTAAACTTTTGCTCCAAATGACAGATTTTTTTGTTTTTACCTGAAAATCTTCCAGTTCATACAGTTAACTGCTCAAAGTATCAATCAGAATACATGGAGACCCCTAAAACTCCAACCACATGCCAGGATATTAAGAACAGAGGTGCTTTGTGGTGGATGGGCAAACAAGCAATGTTGCTAAACATTTAGTCCATGAGTCATTCTGAGTATATTACAAGTGACCTGCATTTGGTCTGTCATACTTGTGCTCCTACACACCCCAGTGAGCTTTACATTCTCAGTAGGAAAGTGAGAGTTTTGACAGAAAAAGACATACCTTCAGTCTTTCTGGGTTTTTTTATCGGGCCCCTTTTTATTTTTCCCACGGGTAGTTCCACTGGCCATCTGGGATCCTATTGTAAAGTGAGACCACATGTTTGTGCCTCTAGCTGTGAGACTTCAGAATTCTCCAAAGTCAGACCAACCCACAAGTGGCCTTGATAGTCAGCCCCAGCAGCATGACTTCCCTTAAGGACATTCAGGGGAAGACAAAACTGGCCCTGAGGTCATCAGCTTGTGAGAAATCTACCCCAGATCAGACACTTTGCTGTTACTCTGAGGACCATGGCGATGAAACATGTTAGAAGGACATTGTGATATTGAGGCCTCCCACCGTAGATGCCACCAAGACATCTTTCCTACCAAGACCCTTGGGTCTGGTTTTCCCACTGTAAGGACATGTGAAACTGATCAGAGATCTCTTCACATCAGAGAACTAATCATTTTTGTTTGCCCTTAACAGTATATTACCAAAAAACGTTTGGTGAGTAAACAAACCAAAATGCCTTTGGGAATGCTAGCATTTGTGTTGTGAGTTGGTTTCCAGAAGGCATTTCCTTTCACCAGTGCTCAGAATGACACTCAATGATTTTATACACAGTGGTAAGAAAGGGAGAAAGCACAGAAGTTCAGCTTGGGAGCCAGGCTTGACCTTGGTCACCTTCAGCCTCCTAAGCATCCTACCAACTCAATACCTCAGCTCCCCAAAAAACTGAGTCAAATTTGTTTCTCTAACAAATTGCCTTATAGATTTCTATCTGCTCTGCAAATTACATCCTCCATAAAAGAATGTAAATCAGCAAAACATCCCTCTTACATTTCATTGCAAGACCACCTTCTTTTTACCACTTCAGCTCAGACACCACAGCTGGAAATTTTCCTTAACACTACAAGCATAAATTCTCTTAAAAAAAAAAAATGAAAACACAGAGCTGGACATGACTCGGAGATGAAGAGCACACATTACTCCTAAAAGGACCAGAAATCTGTTCCCAGAATTCACATCAGGTAACTCACAACTCCCTGTGACAGGAGATCCACAGGGATCTTACGCCTTTGGCCTTTGTGAGCACCTGTATTCACATGCACATATGCACACCCAGACATACACCCATGCATATAGTTTTAAAATAATAAAAATATTTCTAATGAGTATTTAAAAGTATGGATGCTTACATATATTAAAACATAATTATATGCTATTCTCTTTTATTTACTTGATGTTTTATTGGAGTTCTTTCATTTGAATGTACTGGCAGATAAATTCAGTATCATTAGATTTCAGGTAATCTTTAACATAAATATTTGACTTGCACTTGCTTACCACTTACAAAGTGAGGATAGGATGGACTCCCAGTCAAGATTTATAAACCCCAGTGAGAGCCTGTGGTTCCAACTCTTCCTGCTTATCCAGGAGACCTGACCTGGCCTATTGTTTGTCATCATGTGTTATTTTGAGCAAATTTTACTTTGTAAAGTTTAGTTTAACATAATATTTGACCAATAGAAGTTATGAAACCATTTGGCAACAATGCAAGAAGAAAATACAGAAAGCAGTGTATCACAGAATATGGTGATTTTCAATGTGGATGATGGCAAGACTGCTAAAACATGCTTTCCTAGGTTTTGTACCTGCCTATGAAGTTTTGATGCATAAAAGTTTGAATAGAGAATGGGTTTTATTGTGAATATAAATTAATAAGCAACTAAAAGTATTCTATATCATTTACATACATCTTTAAACCTTTCTAATTCATTATTCAAAGATTTTTTTTGTGTAAACTTTCCAGTCATTGTATGTATGAATAGAAAAAAATACTGTTATAAAGTAGATTTGATTATATAAGCTTATTCAAATTATAAGATTTGAATCACAACAATTAAGATTTTTCTTTTAAGGGAATTAATATGTATTAACTTAAACGCAATTTGGGGAACAGAACTTTACTGAAATCCTTACACTGTTTTTATAAGTCCATGAGTTTGTATTTTGCTTCCAATACTACAGATCAAACTAAAGACCTCTACTACTGAGTCAGTTCTTCTCATGGATATGGAGGTGTGTGGTGTGTGTGTGTGTGTGTGTGTGTGTGTGTGTATGTGTGTGTATGTGTATGTGTATGTGTATGTGTATGTGTATGTGTGTGTGGCCATGCCCACCTAGCCTCTATATGTTGCTTTTATAAAGAGTTGATGACATCTCCCTTTTTGGAGGGGCCAGGAGGAGATAGGGACCTATTGTGTATACCAGGCTGCCCTTGCACTTGCAGTGATCTTTCTGCTTCATACTCTTCAGTGGTGGAATTGTAAAAGTGAGATACCTAGCCTCGATATATCCTTCTTTTATACTTGGGAATTAATACTCATAATAATTGCAGACAAATATTTTGCTACTTGTTTTGTTATTTCTCTTACAAGATCCCTAAGCATAGAAGTAGCATGGATGTATGTTATTACAAAGGACATGCCATCCCTCCATGGTCCCTACACCGTGCCTGGTTATTAAAAATAATATAAATAAGACTGCCCCTATTGTCCCCAGGCTGTTACTAGTAGAGATTATAGGGCTATCCCCTTTTGCCAAAAATAATTGAGCTGGAGATGTAAAAATTTATATCAAAATTGAAAGGAAACATCTACCTCTTCACTGTTCTCTTTCAGTAACAGCTATTAGCTTTCACATTTTTAAAATTTATTTTTCATGCCAGCAAACTAACAAGCCTGAAATTCAAGCTGAAGTGAAAAATTAAGTCTAAAACCTAGTAAATCCTGGCAGTGGAGGCCATTTTGGGGTGTTGCACCTCTGAGCGTGCTGTCTCAAGGTTTTACCACTCTATTGTGGATAGTGATCACCTTTCTTCTATAAACTGTAATTACAATGGGGCTGCAAGAATTTCTGGACCATGAAAGTACAGTCATGGGTAGCTTCATATGACTGAAGTAGACATATATTATAAGAGGCCTTAATGGGCTCTGGTTGCTGTAACTTTGGAAGAGGTTGACGCTTGCCTTAGTCAATCATGGCCTCATCTAAACAATATAGGGTGTTATGTTTTTCTGCTGTCACCAGCTTCTACCCACTAAGCTAATCTTTCACCACACAAGCCTCACCAAGATGCTTGAATCCACATATAGAGAGTAGGCCCTTTACCATTTAAAGTAATGGCTTTCTACTTTAAGTCTTTCTCAGTCCTTCTCTCTTCGTGCTGCTTTCTTCAGTGCTTCCTGGGTGTTGCAGGCAATGAGAAAGTTCCCAAATGGGTGTGCTGCTGTTTCATTTCTCCCTGTCTCCACTTGGGGTGTGTACCCTGATCCAGGGGAAAGTCACCCTCTATAGGCATCCTTCTGGGCTTGGTTGGTGGTGGAGTGAGTGAATGATGAGGATGTGAACCGATCTCAAGTGAACATTTTCTTTAGAAAAACTGTAGGGGGTGTCTAAAAGCATTCACCGTGTGATGTGCAGTTAATATTGCAGTAGTCATGACCCTCTCGCCTCGCACAGACACCCTTTGATCTTCAAAGCATCTTCTTACCATTCAGTTCTTAATTCTGACACCCTGTGAGGTAGGTTTTTACTGCCTTCACTTTGCCTATAAAGACAGTGACAAACACAGCCTGTGAGAGTGGAGTAGGTAACTTGCTGTGGGTATAGCCCTCACTGTCCTGGTGTCTCCTGAACTCTTCTTCTCTGAAACAGTTCACACAGAGCCACTGAAGTCAAAAGTTTACTAGTTTCCAGAAACCTCTGTGATGCAATAATCCCACACCACTTGTTGCTCTTGGAAATACAGAACATCCTGGCTCTGCAGTCCCAGGGCTGCTTACAGCAGCAAAGCATAGCCTGAAAACACGTAAACAGCTGTTAGGGGTGGCAGAGGCGAGTGTAACAGAATAGGCTGCCAAATTCTTGACTGCCATATGTGCTGTGTAATGCTTGTCATCTCAAGCGAGTCATTAAAAGGTTTCGTCTTAATGGGGCTTTGAAGTGCCTGGACAGCTTGAGCGCATCTATAAATTGCCACAAACAGCCCTCTGACTGAGTTAGCTAATTGCTTGCTCTTTGACTTATTAGGATCAACTGAGTTAAATAATTTGTCACATGTGTGGCTCGTAATAAATAATGTGACTAGCCAGTTTGTGAGCTGTTTCAGTGATATATTGTACCCCTTTTGGATGTTGTCACATGTAGCTAGCAAATGTGGGCTCTTTTATCCTCAGAACTATCGTACCCCCCCAAAAAAAAAAAACAGAGTAAATTTTGAAGGCGCAATGGGGGAAATTTTTAAAAGGAGTCTGGTTACAAACAAATGAATTCACTTCGTCAACTTTTCCATAAAGAAGTAATCATCATTTCCTTGAATATTAGGCAAATATGTCGCATGTCATGCAAGTCATAGGCAAAAAATATAAATATTAAGTATTGAATTCTTACATATAATCTTGATTGTGTTATTATAGTTCAAATAATAAAATATAATCTATTTCCCTGGTGAATACAAACTGTCCCTACCATCCTGCCTAGGGTATGTCTCCAGGTTAGCCCACATCTGCATTTAGGCCATCATTCATGTCTGATTGTTGTGAGGGCATTGTCATCTATAGGAAGAAGAGAAAAGCCAGTAATGGGAGGGGCTGGTGATTTGAAGGGTGGATCTGGGGAAGGTGACTACTTAATCCTACGAGAAAGAATGCTTCCTAGAAGCAGCTAGAATGATGCTTTATTTGTCTAACAATGCTAGTCTAGAGCATGAAAGGTGCCAGCACCGCTGTGCCACTGACTTCACTATCAATAAGATGATAATGTTCCCATTCAGAAAAAGAAGGGAGGGAGGGAGAGAGAAGAGAGAGGGAGGAGAGAAAATAAGGAGGGAAGGAGGGAGGGAGAGAGAACTATCTGGTCATATTGTTACTCTTAATCTGGACCATGTTCACATTACAAGATACATAAATGATTTCATTATTAGCCACAAAAGGTAAGAACAGCAATTTCCTTGTGCTTAACATGGGAGAAGTGTGTCTTAAGCTAAGTTGACTAGGGTTTTCTTTTAGAAATTGGGAAATGAACTTATACAATTTCATTAAGTGGTGCTTTCTGCAACAAAGAAGGAAAGGGCAATGTGCAACTTACCAAATGTTTCTTCAGCATTTTATTTCATAACTATTTGTCCTTGTTTTTCAACTGAAACAATAGTAGCTGTAACTAATACTTTCTAATGATATGTTTTTAAAAATTAAAATCTACATATCTCAATTTAAAATTAATAGTTTTTCTATTTTCTCAAACAACCTTTCTTCAAATATGTTTACTTGGGCTTTACTATATCACTATGCTTGAACCTGAGACAACAAGCAATAAAAATTTCAAAAAGCCTCAAAAATAGTGAGGCCTCAGAAGTCATACACAGGTCCCAGCTGTTAGGACCCAAGCCAGTCTACCTCCTTTTCCTGGACAGCCTTTCTGCTAACTCTCCTATGGATGCTGTTAGTGATTAGATAATAGTTTGTGTATAGGATGTGGACAGGGCTCTGGATGTATGTACTCCTTTGGGAAAGGAATCTCCCTTTGCTTTCTAGTTAGGGAAAACACCCAAACCAAATTGTTTTATATGCAATCTAGTGAATGTCTGCAACAGCCCAGACTTCCCTCCAACATATGGGAAATGTGACATGTTAGTTCTCTGGTTGCTATTATCTTTATTTCTATATTTACTATAAGATATATCTGTAAGGTGTTTATCAAACTGTATAATTTCTGCCTTCTCAAAAACATTTTTAAAACTCCATTTTTATATTTTGTATTATTTCACTAATGATGTGTATTTTGCATCTGTTTTGAATGAAATTCCTGAGTTCTTAATTTATATCTCTATATCTTGGATGTAAGGGAAACAATTACTCTACTACAGAAATACATATAATGAAAATTATATTTAGAAGTATGTATCTGAAGGTAATTGGCATCAAACCCTTTCCTTCCCTGAAATGATAGTGTGTGGAGACCATGCTCACATCCAGCCTGAGACTCCTCAGATCACCAGCAAAGAAGCTCTGTGGCAGTTCATCTTGAATTGCTCTGCAACTGAGCTCCAAATAAGTTTGGGGAGGGTGGCGTTGTGTATTGAACTGGGATACGTGCTGCTTCTAAGGGCTGAGTGGGTAAAGTTTGTAGAAGGTTGGAGCTGTGTAAGGTACTCATCCTTGGCTTGTCTACTGGCAGAGGTAATGGAAGATACACCTGAGCTTTCTTATTGGTCATCTAGCTATGAGGAACAAGGAGAGACAGGAAGAAACCAGGTGGGTTTTACTGCTTCTTCCAAAGGGAATACTGCTCTAGGTAGCTACTGAATCAAAGTAGAATTGAAAATCTCCACACTCAAATACCAAAGACTGTATAGTACTTTGAATGAGAAGGGTGCCCTATAGGCTCTCTGGCATTTGAACACTTGATCACCATTCAGTGGTACTGTTTGGGGAGGGTTCGGAGATATGGTCTTGCTGGAGGAAGTAAGTCACTGGGAGGGTAGGCTTTGTAGTTTCAAAGGCTCTCACCATTCTTAGTTCCCTCCCTCCCTCCCTTCCTCCCTCTCTCCCTCCCTCTCTCCCTCCCCTCATACTTGCACTTTGGAAATGTGAGTACTCAGCTTCCTGCCTCATCCAGCATGCTTCTGCTCTGCAATCATGGACCCTTATCTTCTAGAACCATTAGCCAAAATACACTCTTTCTTCCTTGAGTCTCCCTGGTCATGATGTTTTATCACAACAACAAAACAGTAACTAATACAGGGAGTATGTCTGGCAATATCACAGTCATATGTCCACATATTGTGACCTCATTCTCTGCTCTACATAGAAAAGCAGACATCAATCCTTTGGTATTCGTACCATGGCTGAGACCCATGCTATGGAGGAAAGTTCTTCTGCAAGGCACACAACTACTCCTGCCTATGGGGTTTCTCCATGTGCTTGTGACAACCAAACATCCCAGCAAACTGGGAACAATAGAAGCCTTCATTACTAGGTGCTCCACAATGTGAGAGGGGAGTCACCCACCAGACATGTTTCTTTGCAGGCTTGTGATCCCCAACTGTATTCAGTGCTGCTTGCTTTTCAGGAGGTCTGTAACCTTTTTCTCCTTGTTCTTTAACATTGAAAATAGTTTCCTGTATAAGCACTTTTGTTATTTCAATCTCCTTCCTCCTTGGTTTCAGATTGTGTGCTTGTCCCCAACTATATCAGTTACTCTCTGAACCCTCAAACAGTCCAGGCCTTTGCCAAGGGGCAGGGTCTGACAATCCTTCAGCTTGTGCCAAGAAAACATCTGAAGTTACTGCTTGAAAATGCCACAGTGACAGCCCACTGCTTTCTGAACCCTGATTCTGACTCTTAATAATATCCCCATAGAGAATCTTCCTTGTGAGCTTACCCTAGGCTGTAAAGTATGCCTGTGCCTCTGGTGTAGGAATGTGATTTCCAAAACACAACAAAATCACAACAAATGAATGATTTAGCATCTAGAAGCACACTTTTGGAAACTTTAGCAGTTATGTTAATCATTGTCCCTATAAGACTTCACATATATTTTGTCAGAAAAAAAAAGCATTCCTGAAGAACTGATATTGTACTTTAGTCCAGCAGTGTGCACTGCATAAGACAGCAGGCTATGCCTGGCTTGCCCCACCTTCTTACCTCCTGAGACCTCACTCACAAGCTCCAACAGAAAGACTCTCAGCTCTGCAACAAAATCTTCACTGCCACAATACACTCCAGATCCCTATTTTTATTTTCTCTTTGCACTTTAGCTTTTCTCTTGTAGTAAGATTGTAAGATACCATATTTTAGCTATCTTTAGAAGTAGATATCAATTCTAAATGGATAATTAAAATATAGAACATTTAAATCATAAAATATACATACAGAGCCTACTTTCGATTTCATGTAATAGGAAATTTTTTTCCTTTTATAAGATTCTGAATTGTTGAACTTCAATTGAATGTTGAGCCTCTGGATTTTCAGTCACATTTTGCATATTCTGGAGCTACCAACATTTATTATAACTTTCATAGTACAACATACAGTAAAGATGCCTGAATTTGAATTTATGGATTTGGGAGTAAATCTTCACTCTTATACTTTTGATACCAAAGGGACAGATTTTCATCTGTAAAATTCTTAAAGAATCTTCAAAATCATTAAACAGAATAAAGAAAGTAGAAATGGTACCTTGGTGTTCTCAAGATGGTGGCTTTCAATGTCCTTCCTTTAATCCTGGCTCTAGGTTGAGTAAAATGCTCCATAAATTATAATTAAATGAGGAAACTAGGCACACTCCACACAAGTCACAGCTGTCTTCCTGAGCATGGAGAATTGCCCCATATTTATTTTCTCAGTGGAGAAAAACTTTCCAGTTTCCCTGATTAGCCAGGGTAGACCATCTACTAAAGGCTGAACAGCTGCTGAGAGGGAAGTATGTTTAGTACCCTCCCTTCCTTTGGCCCTTCTGCAGATGAGAAGGACAACTGCAGGTAATGAGCTGTTATGATTTTACAACTCTAAAACACCTATGCTTTAATATTATTATTCGTGTGTGTGTGTGTGTGTGTGTGTGTGTGTGTGTGTGTGTGTGTGTGTGTGTGTGTGTGTAAGACACAGTTTCACTATGTAGCCCTGGCTGTCCTGGAAATAGCTCTGTAGACCAGGCTAGCCTCAAAGATCCACCTGCCTCTGCCTCTTGAGTGCTGGGAATAAAGGTATGCGCCACCACAGCCCAGCCCATGTGTTTTCTTAATAAATGTTCTTCTAAGCCTTGTTCAGATTTTATTGTAACTTGTTTTCTCTGGATTTTTATTTATGGACTAATATTTATGTCATTCTAGTCATCCTTATGAGTAGTTCAAAATTACTCAAAGAATGGAAATCTGTGGATCTATAGTGAGTCTTCCTATTGATAAACAGAGAACTCTCAGGGCTCGGAACATTAGTGCGCCGATGTGCTTTGAAGCCACATGTCCACTGTGTGCTAGAGTCCAGATGGATGGATTCCAGATTGGTCCTTATGATTAGTGTGTATATTTGCCTGCAAACACTATCAAATATGTCGGATACAACCTTACCGGTATTTTGTCACACTCATGATAGTTGTGCTTTATGGTAGTGTAAAAGTTTTGATTAACATGTCAAAAAACACAGTGCTTTTTTCTTTATAGAAAAACAATTTCTATAATGTCACCCTATTTAACCAAATTAGACTATTCTTTAAGAAAATGTAGTTATTGGAGCTGGAGAGGTGGCTCAGCAGTGGAGAGCACTTCTTGAGAGGACTTGGGTTTTGTACCCAGCACTCACATGCTCACTCACAACCACTTGTAACTCCAAATCCAGGGGATCCCACCCCATCTTTTGGCCTCTGTGGTCACTGTATACACATGGTTCACAGACATACATGTAGGTGAAACAGAAACAAATAGTAAATGTTTTTTTACATGCACGTGAAATAATAAACCTTCAAAATAAAAACAAAATGCAGTTAGGCGAACCTTTTTAACATTAAACATTGTCAGAACTTATAATCATTTCAAATTCAAAGCTGTTTCTGCATTTACTGAAGAACTCTCCAGAATTAACATCTGAAGAAAGCTAAGAATCTCTGTGGATTATTTTAAGTAAATTTGTAAGTGTGGCTACGTAGATTCTGGCAATTTGTCAGGAGCCTAATTTTGCATAAATATGAAAACACTGGTTCATTTTTTGTTATTGTTGACTGAAAAGTAAGTAGAACAGTTACTGTACTAGAAAGCAGGAAGCTTGTCTGTGTTGTGACTCAGTGAGTGTCACACGTGAGTTGGGTGATTTTCATCCTGGAGAGGCCATGAGCCTCTCAGTGGTCTGCTGGGCTGGGGGTGGTGGCAAGTACCCGCAGGAGCTCTTGCATCTGTGGCAGCTTGTAGCCTCCATGACTCCATACTCTAAAACACTTTAACTTAACAAATACATTTTATTGTATTACCTTCCTAGGAATTAAAAACAAAGGAAAAATATATTGTAATTATAATTTTTTAAGCATCATCGTATTCTTTTTCTTGGTCTCGGTAGATTTAGTTGGACTTCAAAGAGCTCTTCTGATCTAGACCTTCCCCCTTTACACATGGAAAGCCAAACGATTAGCTGCAGTTAGCTCATGCTACCTGCTTTCTGTATAGCACTCAGTAGCTCCAACCACTTAACATTGTTAAGCCTTTCCCCCCTCTGTAATGTAAACTCTGTGAAGCTTGGGCCTTTTAAAAGTGTATGCCCTTCACTAAGTGAGTTTAATACAATACCATCTTTGTTCTCTGCAGCGTTGCAGATTCATGTGTGTACACATACACACACACAGTCTAATATTTATCTGGTCTGGAAGAAGCATTAATCTCTAATTACTATATAAACATTTTAAACAGGTGTGGAATAACTGCACTCTCAAAAATGCTGTGTTTATCTCCTGCATGCCTGATGGCATAGGCCTCTGCCTGACGGCTTTTACCTCCCTGCACTGGCAGCGGGTAAAGGGCAAAGAAATGCCCCAAATCCCACATGAATTAGAAATTTCTGGTTATAAATTATGCACCATCATAACATCCTTTACCACAGATTGCTAGCCAGGAATTGAGTATGGGGCAGTTTGTACCAGAAAAAAAAAAAAATGTGTTTTTCTGTGTTGGTTGGGGTGAGGTAGGTGGGTTATGAGCTGTGCATACATCCCTGTGCCTTTTCTCTTCCTGTGGATTGTACTCTCTCAGCCGCCCTTTCCTGGGGCTGTGCACGGAGTGTGTGGTGTGAGGAGATATAATACAGCATTTTTCTAGCTGCTCTAAGAACAATGAGGGCTCTGTGAGCAAGACCTCAGCTGCTGCAGACGGCTTCTCTGGGTGGAATGGCAACAGAGCCCAGGTTCAAAGCCACTGGCCTCCAAGTGCTTTAACTCACTATTTTATTTTCTTCTCTAACCTCTCTTTTTTTCTTCCTTCCTCCCTCTCTCCCTTCCCTCTTTCCTTCCTTTATTCCTTAAGCCTTCTGAGGTCTCTTGCTTGGTAGAAAGCTGAACAGTAACTCTCTGTAATCAGATTAAATTTAATCAAATGAAGACTGGGATATGCTCTCCTGTCCTTTATTCTCCTCCTCTTCTTCACCATGGGTTTCATCACTCTGACTTATTTTGTTGTGAAATTTCACCCCAGGTCTGCATTTGGGAAAAGCAGGCCAATGGATGTTTCAGCAGCCTTCCTTTATTAGATATTACACAAAGTAGTATCATTTCCCTTATGCTTTTGCAGCTATTGCAAATCCATCAGGCTGGATGGAGGTGCAGATGTAAAATGAAAGGCTGTCCAGTCAAGGACAAAGTGAGGGAGGAGGGGCTCTGAAAACAATTCCTCATTGGAAGCACTTCTTTCCAAAAGCATTGCATGTAAGTGAATAGAGGCAGCTGACTAAGATGGGAGGTTTTGGTCAATTTTATATTCTGAGGCTGAGCAGAGCATGACTGGAGTATGAATGGTGAAAAGCCCATGACCCAACACTAAAAATGATTCTTGTTATGTATGTTTATATCTTCTCTATTATGTTTCCCATATGAAATGTAAAAACACAACATGGGAGTCAATTCTAAACCACATTGCTCTAAACCTAAGATGCATGTTAAGGTAGACCCAGCTCAATGTCTTTTTGTGCATCTGGTCTGAAGGGAACTGGCAACCTGGCAGCACCAGAGTGTGCAGCAGCTTAGCCTTTGACAAGCTCTGTTCTTCTTGGGATGAGGAGAGATCAGGTTTCCAATTTGTTAAGCTAAAGGCAGTGTGGTGATACACTGACAGGTCTGGTTCTGATTTTTAAGTGGTGTTAAAAAGGTCAGGGTTCACATTTTTCCCATTTTATCCTGAGTTCATCACCAGCAAATCTACCTTTGCCCCATTAAATGAACGAAAACCAGAAAGTGTAGCATGAGTTTTTCCCTTCCCCATAGGATATATACCACCACCACCACCACCACTAAAAAGAAAAGTTCTCATCATTTTAAGCTCTGTGCCACAGGGTTAGTTATCTAATAGTTGAAATGATCAATTAACATTTCTTTTGTTTGTTTTTCTTGTTGCTGGGTTTTGTTTGAAAGGTTTTTTTTTTTCTTTTTTTTTTCTTTTTCTTTTTTTGAGACAGGATTTCTTTGTAT
The DNA here is from genome assembly GCF_003668045.3 of Cricetulus griseus. NCBI lineage: Eukaryota > Metazoa > Chordata > Mammalia > Rodentia > Cricetidae > Cricetulus > Cricetulus griseus. Next base: position 252,756,111 of record NC_048596.1, on the reverse strand, counting down.
AGCCCTGGCTGTCCTGGAATTCATTCTGTAGACTGACCACACTGGCCTAGAACACAGAGATCTGCCTGCCTCTGCCTCTGCCTCTGCCTCTGCCTCTGCCTCTGCCTCTGCCTCTGCCTCTGCCTCTGCTCTCTGCTCTGCCTCTGCCTCTCCTCTGCCTCTGCCTGCCTCTGCCTCTCTGCCTCTGCCTCTGCCTCTCCTCTGCCTCTGCCTCTCTGCTTCTGCCTCTGCCTCTCTCTCTGCCTCTGCCTCTCTCTGCCTCTGCCTCTCTCTCTGCCTCTGCCTCTCTCTCTCTGCTTCTGCCTCTCTCTCTCTGCCTCTGCCTCTCCTCTGCATGAAAGGGATGCACCATCACTGCCTGACTTAACATTTCTTACAATAGTAAAACAAAAATAAGTTTAACCTCTGAATTAATAATCAAGTGCTGTTCAACTTATTTTCCTTTTCTCATGGTTTTCTAATTTACATCTGTTTTAAACATATTTCTGAGAACTATGTATGTCACAATATGGTAAAAATATCTGTTTTCTAAGATAAGCATCAAAAATAGCTTCCCAAATCCATGCTTTGAAAAAATTATCCAAGTGTCATTCTTACAAAGTAATACCAATAAATATTGGTAAAAACACTACAAAAATATATTATGTTTCATCTCTTTGAGATTCCATCTTGAACTGATGACAAACTAGAAAATCCAATTCTTTTTTTTGGGGGGAGGGGGTTTCAATACAGGGTTTCTCTGTGGCTTTGGAGGCTCTTGTAGACCAGGCACACAGTGATCTGCCTGCCTCTGCCTCCTGAGTTCTGGGATTAAAGGTATGCACCACCACCACCCGGCATGAAAATCTAATTTTTAATTTGTAAAATGTGGCTTAATGGTTTTATAAATAAAATTTTATGGCCTACCACTCTTAGATAATTTAATTATTTCAGGTGGAAATGGCCACCTTTTCCCCACTGCTGGTTCACTGGCTAATTTGCACAAAATTGATTAGTGTCTATTAAATGACATATACAAGAACACACAGTTTTGAAATTTTTGAGATAGTGATAATTATTACATTTATTAATTAAAAACATGTTTGGAGTGGTGGAAAAGGTAGTGATTTATAGATTGTCTAGCTATAATCAGCTACACTGATTATACCGATTTCTGAAGACATCAATCTCTAGTTCTTTAGTGTTTAAATATGTATTTCATAAATTAAAAGACCAACTTGAGAGGTATCAGAATCTTTAACTTATTAGTAATAAAATAAATATCTTATTCCTGTCCCATTTTTTTAAACAGATAAACAGGCTAGCCTGGTGCTTCATATAAATTTAGAGGTGCTAAATTTACTAGAAAGTTATTTTGTATCCTATTTACACTGGAATCATGAGATACACACACACAGTGTTTCTATGTTTAGAAGTGTCATATGAGGATATAGTGTAGCCATGTTACATGATCTTTTAGTTTTTCATCTGGAGCCTTCTGCAACTCCACTCCCCTTACACATTAAAGTGTACTTAAGCTGGGAAAATATACCCTCTAAAGTGAAATTTGAAGACATTTTCCTTTTTACTTGCTGGAATTTTTCCTATGAAGAATTTCCCTCTACATGTTAAAAATCCAAACAAAACACTAGGTTATGTATGTGCTTAACACCTCCTGAGCTAATTCATGCGTCACCTAGTGAAGATCTCAGGAACTTCGTTAGTCTCTACAGGCACCAAGAAAGGCCCTCAAAGCAAGAGACAGTGTGCAGGAGGTGCTTGCTGAAATCGCTTCTTCCCTGAGTAACCTGTTAAAAAGTAACTGTTGCTAGTTTGGCTTCTGAGTAGTTACCACCTCGAGTAAATTATCCATGCCTGCAGTAGTCGCATTTCTGGCTGCAGGGAGTTTGCTCCCTGTGTAAGTTGTTTACACAGGCATTTCATTTGGAAGAGATAACTGCCTGGAAAGACTTTCAACAATGTATTATAAACACTGTGTCTAAGATTTATAACTTGCTCTCCACCTGGAGGTTTTCATGTTATAGCTATTATTTTATCCCAAAGAAGAGTATACCTCACTGGGACAAAATAATAATAAATCAGAATTTTCACCTAGGGAAATATTATATGAGTAGAATGTTAGGTGTTTTCAAGTTAATTTGACAGGGTTGTCAATCCTCAGTATCGCTGCATGCAGCTGGGAGAGATCCTTTGGCAGACACCAGTCAGTGCAAGCTCTAGCAAGCTGTGGAAATTTATAAGTCACTGAATCCTCTTATGGCAGAGTTTAATGTCTGTTAACCTATTGTAATTAATTCAAAGAATTCTGGAGATAGCTTGGAATTCTGTACGTACACCTTGTGGAGCTGTAGTCTGTCTGTTAGATGTATCTGTGATGGTTGCACTGGATCCACATTCATGCAAAAGTGGCCTTTTGTCTTTATTGCCTGTTGTTCAGAGTGTGTTTATATAAAAGGGACAAACATTATTTTAGTTTAAAATATTTTTAAAAATAATTTTTTCTATCCTGGTACTAATAGATCACCCACAGCCTCTGAAATATGTAAACAAATTTAAGTCATTACATAAAATATTATTTTTGGTATGACTTATGGTGAGTCCTATGGAGTCCTTGTGCTGTTGTGTCCATACTTTTATCATCATCTATCTCTTTGTTCCAATTATTTTCCATAAATTCCTTAAATACTCAAAAATTTAATGGAACTAAAATGGAGATAGTTAAGAATGTGGTAGAAGTAACTTTTTCCTGGAGGGTGTTTGGACAGAAGAGGAGATAGGTATTGTGTTCATGTGTATGCGTGGGGGCTAGAGGTCAACATCTGGTGTCTTACTCCGCCATTCTCCTTGTTTGCTTACTGCTAGCCTGGCTCCAGTGTGCCTCAGGGATCCTCCTTATCCCACCTCAGGAGCCCTGGGAATTACAGGCTTTTTCCATGAGTGCTGGGGTCTGAATTCAAGTCCTCATGCTTGCACAGCAAGTACCTTACACATAGACCATCTGCCCAGCCCTGCAGTTCTTACTTTACTTTAACAAGGATAACTCATGTTATAATTTATAATAATAAAATAAAATGATATGATATGTCTTTGTAATCTTAGCCTTTTGTTTATGTTGTTGTTGTTGTTCAGAAATGAAATCAAGAGGGGCAGTGTGTTTACAAGATCTTCGCTTACCTATCCTTGAGGACTGGTGTAATGGGTTCAAATTGTCTGTAATACACAAAAGAGAGAAAAGGAGTAAGTTGGGGATTTGAGAACAGGCAAACATCTCCTAGCCAATCAGCTGATTTCAATTCCTTTGTGACTCTTGGGATATGATTTTGGGGGGGGTGGGAGGAGAGAGAAAGTGATAATGGCCTTGACATCCAAGGAATTCTGTCAAGATGGTCAGGAACTTCCTGGGAACATTTTCCTCTAACACAAAAGACCATGACCCCCGAATGTCAGCTGTATAGTCACATGAAAGCTCAGGTGTATGGTGCCAGAGTAGACCTTGCTGGTTCTTTAGACGCTTCTTGCTCATTGTGTGTACCTTTTTGTTTAAATACATCACCTCTCTCTCTCTCTCTCTCTCTCTTTTTCTCTCTCCTCTCTCTCTCTCTCTCTGTGTGTGTGTGTGTGTGTGTGTGTGTGTGTGTGTGTGTGTGTGTGTGTGTGTGTGTTTCTTCCTACAATGACCACTTCATATATAAATGTGAGCCCAGAGGCACAGAGGCATCTGGTTTCCTGCTCCTTTGGATACTGAAGATATCTTCACCTTATGCTTTTCTCCCTTCAGATGACTCGTAAATCTTTTCTCTGGTGACATAGCTCAGAACCAGACGTCTTATTTGGTTTAACAGCACAGTAACTAGAAGGCAGAGCAAAGGCAGATCTTGTTTCTGTAAGTACAGTCTTGAATCAAGAAGCATGATATTTCATTGCCTCGTCAGTGGGCTCTGGGCCAAGTTGTGTATATGTATGTCTACTGCTAACTGACTGGCAGCTAACAGCATAGGCTGAGGGAAGGCACCTTGCCTTGTGCAGTAATCACAATGAAATCGGAAATGCTCAGATTCTTATCTTCTCTCAACTGTGACTGGTCACTGTACAATTCAGCATGTTGGAGAAAGCTTTCCTTCCCCATCCAATTACAAAATTCAAACCTGAGGCCCTCTTCTTCATAGTTGACAACATGAGACTTATTCTCCTATCCCTGTTTTTGGCATCATACATATATTAGTGAAAACTGTCAGCTGTTTCCTTTTTAAGGGTAGGTTTATGAAGGTGTAATCTATATGCAGTTGAATTCACCCTTTTGAGTCGTAGTTTTATATGTTTAGTTTTCATTTTATGTTGATTTGTTTTAAACTTTTTTATTTTTTTAATTACAATTGAAATAAAGCAAACAAGCAAGCAAACAGAAACCTATATACAGAAATTAACCAGACACAAAGACTACACAACTCAGTGAGCTTCTATACAAATTGAATAGCCATTTGGAATGTAAGTTATGGATTTCATACTTTTACTCTCAAGTATAATTTTATGCACTTATCTATCACCAAAAATGAAAAGTTCACAGAAGATTTAAAACTAGAAAACAATTAATTAGCTTTATATCCTCTTTCATAACTTATGTTTAAAACCTGCATTCAATCCTTCCACATCCCTTAGCCTTTCTTGGTCTCTTTTCTACATTCTATACTGTACCCAAATGCACAATTATTTATACATAAACATGTATTATAGGCTAGCTTCCATATATGAGGGAGAATATACTTTTTCTTGTTTCTCAGACTGCAAAACATCACTTTTTCTTCTTTTTTATTTAAATTAGAAACAAGCTTCTTTCACATGTCAATCTCAGTTCCCACTCTCTCCCCTCCTCCTCTGTCCCCCACTGACTCCCTACTCCAACCTCTTTCTGCTCCCCAAGGAGGGTGAGGCCTTCCATGGGAGGTCTTTAAAGTCTGTCATATCATTTGGAGCAGGTCCTAGACCCTCCCCAGTGTGTCTAGGCTGGGAGAGTACCCCTCTCTGAGGAGAGGGCTTCCAAAGTTCATTTGTGTACTAGGGGTAAATACTGATCCACTACCAGTGGCCCCATAGATTGTCCAGACCTTCAAACTGACTTTCTCCTTCAGGGAGTCTGGAACTGTCCTATGCTGGTTTCCCAGCCATCAGTCTGGGGTCTATGAGCAACCCCTTGTTCAGGTCAGCTGTTTCTGTGGGGCAAAACATCACTTAATATTATATATTCTAAATCCATCCATTTCCCCATAAATTTTGTGTTTTAATTTTTCTTTAGACATGAATAGTATGTATGTATGTATATATATATATATACATATGAATGTATATATGAAACCTATTATATGAATAATGAAAAATTGGTATATATATTTCATTAGTCAGCTGTTGACAGACAACTAGGTTTATTCCATTTCTTTGTTACAGTAAAAAAAAAAAGCAGCAATAAACATGGAGTGCAGGTTATTTTTTAATGCCATATAACCATCAACATAAACAAGATATAAAACAACCCATCACCCACATCATCCCTCAACCCTGACTACTTCATAATCCATTTCTGACACATCAATTCCTATTCCTATGGTCTTTCCTTTTACAGAATTTCCAGAAGATCATAGAACTGAAATTGTACAGTAGGCAGCTTCTTGAGGCTATTTTCCTCTTAGCATGTGCATCTGAGATTCATCCAGTTTGCTGTACCACTAGCTCATTCCTTTAGTACTGTTAAGAGCAGTGGTGGATGGAGAGATGGGCAGTGGTTAAGAGCACTTGTTTCTCTTCCAGAGGAGCGGGATTCATTTTCCCACACCCCATCACAATTCACAACTGTCTGCAACTCTAGTTCCAGGATATCTTCTGGCCTTCACAGGTAGTAGTCACTCATGTGACACATGAGTATACATTCAAACAAACACTCGTGCAACACTCGGGAGGCAGAGGCAGGCGGATCTCTGTGAGTTCGAGGCCAGCCTGGTCTCCAGAGCAAGTGACAGGATAGGCTCCAAAGCTACACAGAGAAACCCTGTCTCAAAAAAACAAAATAATAGTAATAATAATAATAATAATAATAAATCTTAAAAGAAAAATAGTCAGTCCTATATATTAACTGAAAAAGTGAAATGATTTATCACATTTTATTCTATTTCAAATTTGTTTTCCCAACAAATTTTAATATATACAATCAAAATTTGTGATGCATTGATTGGTTTTAGACTTGCATCCCTTCTCTTAACACTGTTGTTATTTAAGGCCTATTGTTGTTTTAGATCCTTTTTTCTCAGTTTCTTTTTCGCGGCAAATAGAAGCCTAGGACAGTCTTCATGCTAAAGTAGACGGTTCATCTAGATTGTAAGTGTCTAATTCAGTCAGGTTAAAATGGGATTTCTCTCTCCCTTAACAATTTTACTTAAGCTTTCTTTTCTGAAAATAAGGCCTGAATTAAGGAACTAGGTATATAGCTCAGCAGTAAAGTGTGTTGAGTATGCACAAAGCCCTGTGTTCCATCCTAAGCACTGCAAAAAAGAATAAAATAAAACAAAGACAGGATGCATCTGAAGGCTTTTAATAAATAAATCATAATACAAGTAATTTAAAACTCAGTGTGCTTTTTGTTTGTATGCAGTCTGTTGGTTTGATTGAGTTCAACTGTGACTGTCATGATGCTGTAGAAATCACTGGGGTAGGCCCCAGGCTTTGTGGCTGGTACATGCTTCTGTGTCTTCAGTGACTTGAGATGCTTCCCAGCTCTTTCATAGGGCTCTTGCCTTTTGGTGAGCCGCTTAAAAAGAAGAGCTTTAAGGTCATTTTTCTTCAACTTAAAGAATATAAAATAAGAGCCATGCCTTGTGGGTGATATCTATAATCCCAGGGTTAAGAGGTTAAGGCAAAAGAATACTAAGTTTAAGGCTAGCCTGGGATACAGAAAAGACCTTTCTCCATAAAGAAAAAATTATCTAATATGACTTTAGAATCAGAATTATAATGAGGCATAAACTTGTCTATTGGCAGCTTCTGATAGCTAAGCTGTTACAGTTTCTTCTTTTCCAAATTAAATGTATTGAAAGTTTTAGCTGGCATACTATATTATGGATTAGTTTAATTTAACCTTCTTCCTAAGAAATGTTTTGTTTTGTTTTTGTCTGTTCTGTGTAAAGAAGTACATTTTCATTGATACTTTGTAGGGGGTTATTATCCAAACAGGAACATTTGAAGACACCATGTTTGTCAGCACTCCTAAAACAGCACATGTTCCTAGTCAGAATCCTTTTTTTGATAAGGCATCCGTGTCTCTGGCCAATCTCCTACACAAATGCAGTGTCTAGCTGACAACAAGGATTATGTGATAGCATGCTTGGCAATTAGTCACTTCTAGGGAGCCAGATCTTCCCTGAAGTGTTTTATCACAAAGGTCTTAATGCAATTCTCTTGAAGTACAAACCCATAGAACTCGATTAGAGAACCTGATACCAGTGCTTCTGATTTCATCCAGGTCCCAAGAAAACAGAATAAAACACTGAAATGTGGAGAAAATTTCCTCCCTTTAATGTCCCCTATGAATGCTAATAAACAATCTAAACCCATTAAAATTCTGTTTTGAAAAATTTGGTAGGGGTCAGGAGAAATGGCTCAGTACTGCTCCTGCAGAGGGCCTGAGTTCTGTTGACAGCACCTTCATCAGACAGCTAATAGCCATCTGTTGTTCTAGGGAATCCAACAGGTTCTTGTGGACTCTGAGGGCACTGGCATGCATGCACACACACACACATGCATATGTGCACATTGGTAAAATAAAATACATCACTAAAGAAGGGTAGATAAATTTTAACCTCTCATACAGACAGTAAGAAAAAATGTCATCTTTGTTGAGTTCTGAGGTCAGATGATCATTCTTTGTATCAGTGATCCCAGAAATCTGTGAAATGTCAATGTCTTCTTCATCTTACCCTAAGGAGAGCTGTAGGAACTCCACACCCATTGTCCCAGGGTGTCAGAAATAAACATTTCAGATTTTCCCTTGCCCCTGTTCAGTACATTTCTTTGCCCCCTCTATCACTCTTTCGTACCATACAGTGCTCTTCTCAGCAAAAGAAAACCAAACTAAGTAACTGGAAATAAGTAGAACCTTAACCAAATACTAGTGTGAAGTTGTAGGAAAAAAATGGAAATGTAATGACAAGCAAAGCATTGTTATTGAAAGGATTTGGGGAAAAAGCCTCTTTCACTTTGCTGGCCCCGTTAGGAAGCTTGGCCTCTGGTAGAAAGCCATACAGCTGCACACAATATAAAGTCAGGTTAACAACATATTTGGTGCGTTTATAACTTCCCTGGGGCATTTTAACATTAAAAATAGTGGTTGTTAAACCCATCCATCTGAACTTACATGTGAGCTTACTTTGCAAGAAATGAGGGGTAACATATAAGTTCTTTTCTCTGGATTTTATTATTTTTAGCAATTTTACATTATATTTTCTTTTTTGTTTTTATATTCAGTTATTTGGAGATGTAAGGTAATTGGATAAGACTCCCAATGCTCAGCTCCATAACTTTACTTTTATACAATGTGATATAGATCTTTATAAATATAGGAGGTACTTTGCTCTTCTAAAGGGTAACAATGATCTTTATTAACACATACACTAGATTTTAACATGGTGTGCTCCAGGAGTCGTGAGCACATGGGGTGGATGGTTGGCATGGTAGGACTTCACCTTAGAATTGGTTTGATGTACCTTCAGGCTGAACATTGATACCTTGGTGTATTTTGATTAAAGTCACAGTTCTAACAGCAGTGGCAGCTACTAGACTGTCAAATGGTAGCAGCTATATTTATGACCTTAGTTAATAAAGATAAGGAATCTACACATGGACCATGAATAAGTTCTACTATAAAATGTAATTAATAACACTAATACATCTTACCCCTTGTAATGAAAAAAAAGCAGAAAGATCCATTCTTGATTTGTCCAGATGGTTGCATTTCTCATTGAAGTTCTCAAACCCATGCAAAGGAATATATTTTTAACCTTAAGAGGCATGCTCATAGAAAGAACGTACAACACCTTTGAAAAATATCTCATACTGTGACCTTAAAATCAACCAGCCATTAGCCAGAGTTATAGTTTCCAAGATTCAAAGAACTGAGGTTACTGGAATAGGCATTCACCATCAGCCCTGGCCCAGGGTAAGAATAGCAGAGTCCACTATTACATCACTGCGTTGGAAAATACTGCCGGAATAGTCCTGTACTTCCCTATAATGTCGTAAATGCAGCTCTGAGACCATCTCATTTTCAAAATTAGAAAATAGAAGACCTGTTTGGTTGCACTAGATTGAAGTTAGACAAATGTTTCTAAGAATCTTTTCCCATCAGACTTGGGCATGTCAGCCAAGGGCCAAGTATCTAGTCTCTCTACAAGAAGGTTTCTGTACTGTAGCATTGGCCTGGTGAATTATAAAGGTTTTCATCAAGCAGCTATATTCACCAAAATCAGTGGGTAAAAATAGTTACGACACTTTAAACACACGCTCTGCATCGTCATGTCAGCTACTGTGTTTGATTCATGGTAATAATCCTAGCTGTGAAATATAAAGCAACTCACTGTGACAGTCTTCTGATTACAGAGAAATTTAGATATTTTTTTCTGGTTTTTTGAGACAGGGTTTCTCTGTATAGCTTTGGAGCCTGTCCTGGAACTCGCTCTGGAGACCAGGCTGGCCTCGAAATCGCAGAGATCTGCCTGCCTCTGCCTCCCGAGTGCTGGGATTAAAGGTGTGCACCACCAATGCCCAGCAATTTAGATATTCTTAAATGTTAAGATGATCATTGTTCAGCCACGAAGAATTCTCAAGGGTGTTGACGTGACTGTGGGGATACTCTGCAGGTGAGAGACTAGATACACAGATACACAATGTAGTTGTGAATAGGTGTTTACAAATGCAGTGTCCCACCTCCCAAATCCATTTATACATATCTTTGCTTGGATATGTTTCATGATAGTAGTGTGTAGAAAAAAGGATAGATGATATTGTGCCTAAAAACTTTAAAACCTAAATTTAAAATCCATTTTCAAATGTTCTTTTTTCTGGAAGACTAAATTTATGTGTATACTTTTCCTGAAAAATAGTTTCCATGTCAATTTGCTAGTTGGTCCTCTGATAGTTAGACTGCATTTTGTTCAATAAAGTTGATATTTTTATGTCATTTAAATTTGTGACACTGTGTAGATAACAAAGTAATTAAAACTGTTCTAACAAGCTCAGTATATGAGGTTAGCCTTCTGTGAACTTTGACCTGACTCACTAGAATAGAGCTGCATCCTGTTTACTACTGACTGGACAATCCCAGCAAACTTCTTACTGTATACCTACTTTACTATGGAAGCCTTTCTTCCCTGTAATAGTTCATTTCAGGGTCACTAAGACTTGCTCCTTGATTCATGGTTTGAGCAATATTGACACTGATGTCCAAGAATAGAATGGGGATTTTGCTTTAAAATTTTCAACTGTGCTGGTCTTGTGTCTTCTCTATGGATGATTATTAAGGCACATAGAGCCACCCAAGATCTTGCCTGACACAAAGTAGAGCACCAGCTGGTTTCTGGAACAGACATAAAATACACCAAATTCCAGATGAGTCTGTCTTACATAAGACAAGGAGGAACTGAAGATGGGCATCTGCTGTAACTGAGGATTTCAACTTTTTCAGACACCTCCACACTCTGGCCTCTCAGCATACAGGCACTATTGCATATCTTCTCTTTCCTTTTCCTAGTCATCTCTGTGCTTTAAAAGAAAGTATGACAAAAGAAATATACCAGGAAAAACTAATCGGAAGCTTCCAAGTCTCCTTTCCCTAAACTTAAATAGAAAGTGAAACAAAATGAAGTAGCATTCCCAGACAGTAGGTAAGGGGATGATTTGAATGTGGTTTATAGCACCCACTTGAGAACCACCCAGCCCTGGTAAAGTGACCACAAATGTCTCCAGAGAGTACCATGTGTCCCTTTGGAAAAAAAAGCCTTCCCTAGTTGAGAAATTATGTTTAAAAAGGATGGACATTATCTTTCAGGTTAATGCTGAAAGATAACACTTTTTTTTTTTTTTTTTTGTCACTACACTGTTGAATTTGGGTGTTTAGAACCACAATATTAGAGATTTAAGTCTGAAGTCCTGGTCTGGTAGATGGTATTTTCCCCTTGATTTCTGTAAAATTATGCCATTAAGATATACTCAATTTGTTGGACACACACACACACACACACACACACACACACACCAGTCATCATTCCCTTAAGTTCAAAATCATATACATTGTAAATAAGACTTTTAAGGAGAAGATATTTTCTAGTTTTACACACTGAAATAATTTCTGCCACCAAATTTTCCTGGGTGTGAAGTTTTACAACTGAGATATTAATCCTTGAAAAGAGATTTTTTTTTAATAATGGAAATGCTGACACAACCTTAGCACCCTACTCCAAATGGCATCATTATATTATTCCTCTCTTGACTGTGTCCATGTTTTAAGAACAGAGGTGGCATTGTCTGCCTCTGAATAGTGCTAAAGGACTGAGGTGGAGAAAAAAAAATTGGCACTGATATCAGAGTAGGGGAAATAACTTAAAATAAAAAATACACCTTGCATGCATGACTCATTCATTCAACTCAAGGGATTTTGTAAAAGGAATAAGTAGGCTTGATCCACGTGGGACTTATATGGTTCACCATCTATGTGTAAATCAAGCTGATAATAATGCTGTTTAGGTACATGTTTCAAATTAAATTTTGAACTACTTTAAACCCATTGCCTTCTTATGACTATTCTATTTAGTAAACCAATCGCTGCTTTGTTCAGTCACTAAATATTTGAAATTTGGGTACACTTAGTAGCTCTAAATGGGTAGTCTGGAAAGCTTGAGTTCATGTTTTCTTTCTTTTTCTAAGTAAGTGCATGAAAACGCATGCTTACACGTGCATGAGGCACGTGAGAACACACACACACACACACACACACACACACACACACACACACACACACACACGCACACACACATACACCATATAATCTTGAGCCAAGTTTTTATAAGAAGGCCTGATTCTTTGTGCTTGGTATTGGGAATATTGCATGTCTTTGGTACTTCTCAGTTTCCTATATATACTTGGTGAATAGGAATGAAAATAAAGGGATTTTTCACAAGGCACCTACATTTCTCTTCCTTCTCAACAAAACCAAAATTCTCTATGTGATAAATAGACTGCCCTACTGTTTCAGTTTCACACTGTCCTACCTTTCCCAGCAACAAGAAAAACAACAACTAGAAGGGTAGTTAGTTAAAAAATTCAAGAGAAAAATAGGGAAGAAAATAAAATATTAAATTATTAAATATTAATTATTAAAACACTAAATTATCAAAGAACAATAGGAAGGAGCTTGAGTGAATCTCAGTGGTAAAGTGGTGGAGCGTAATTCAGTGGTTGATCCCAGGAAAGGACGGAGAAGGAGGGGTGGAGGGAGGGAAGGAGGAAGGCTGGATGGCTATATCTTTTTGGTTGTTTTGAGGCAGGGTTTCTCTGTGTAACAACCATGGTTGTCCTGGAACTCACTTTCTAGACCAAGCTAGCCTGGAACTCACAGAGATCTGCCTGCCTCTGTCTCCCAAGTGCTGGAATTAACTGTGTGAGCCACCACGCCCAGCTAGCTGTTACCCTTTTTTTTTTTTAAGTGTATTCTTTAACAATTGTGTGTGAAGGTTTTTTGTTTTTTTGTTTTTTGTTTTGTTTTTTTTTGTTTTTTTTTTTTTTTGCTTGTAAGTCTATGTCCCACATGTGTGCTTTGTCAACAGAGGCCATGAGAGGGTACTGGATCTCATTGAACTGGAGTTAAGTGTAGTTATGAGCTACTGTGTGGGTGCTGGCAGTTGAACCTGGGTCCTCTGGAAGAGCAGCTGGTACTCATAACTGCTAAGTTATGTCTCCAATCCAGAGAGCTATACCTTTTAATAAAAGAAAAGCTTGTAGAAAATACAAGAAATGGTGAAATAGTTTGTTTTGTTTTGTTTTAACTGATTTTCTGTCTGGCATAGGGCAGAAAGTGTTTCACTGTGTAGAATGAAAAGGAGACCAAACATTCCTATGTGTTTTGACCCTGAGGGGAGATAGTTGGTAGAGAGCTTGCCCAAGAAGTACAAAGCCCCAAAGCCCCACTGACTATCACCTATTATCCCAATATTAGAAGTTCAAATCATCCTCCACTGAGACTGGTATGGGCTGCTTGAGACTGCCTTAAAACTAAACAAAACTACACAACAACAAAAATCCTCTTGAGTTCTGTCAAGAAAGCCTCTTATTGTTATGGTGAAAAGCCTTCTAAGGATTTTAACTGAAAAGAAACACTGGGAGGTTTATTTGTGCCTAAATTCTCAGCTGAATACTATACACTTGCACTGAGTCAATTCAAAAGACATTTTGTGAGACCTTGAAATGTCAGCTCTCAGAGAAGTACGGGATAACAAGTATAGACATATGACTTGAATTCAGTCTCCCTCCAGAGCTGTGGTATCATTAACCATAAAGGAGAGATGCATGTGTCCAGAACAAAGTAAAGAAGCACTAGCCAGGAAGGCATATACATCCTTATCTCCCTCCTTGGTACCCTGGTGAAAAGTTATTCAGTCTGTTACTGGCAGAGCAAGGAGATGGTTATTCCTGGGTTAGAAACTGCCCAAGCTGGAAAGCATGCCTATGGTCTGTGGTATGGGGTCTGTTTCATGGTCTTTCATTGCTTGCTCATTTAAAAGCATTGATTCTTCCCAAATAAGAAAGTATTATGGACATCAAAAGCATTTCATGGTCTGTGATGCTTTTTGTCTTTTGATTTTCCTTTTGGAAAGCCATGCGAGGTGGGAGCTGATTCTGCAATCCTAAAGGTCAACTGAGGGCTTCATGTACAGTGGACAAACATTCTACTCCTGAGTTATTCCCCTAGCCCAATATTACTTGTCTTCAGTTGTTTTTTTTTTTTAAATGCTGTTTTCATTGTGAAGTGATATGAGCAAACATCTAAAACTTTCTTGTTGCAATAAAATACCTGTTTTCTTGTTTTTACGACTGTCCACATTGATGGCAAGTGAAAGGTTGGAAGACAGCCTTAATTACAGTTAATCTCTCAGCCTTGCTTTTATTGTTTAGAACAGACATGCTGGGTTTCAAAATATCTTAATGAAAATGTCTTATGCTTCATCCCTTCTCTCTCTCTCTCTCTCTCTCTCTCTCTCTCTTTCCTGATGTGAAAGAAATAGTGATTGATGTGACATCCCTGTCCACAACTCTGCTGGTAAATCTCTCAAAGCCCTTAACCTTGTGCAGCCTGCTGGATACAGCATTTGCTGTTGTTTATAGTCTCTTATCCCTGAGATTGGCTTTCCATGTAATAAAGTACTAAAAATCTCGTCAAGTGGGATCAACTTGGGTGTTCTGCGGTTTGCATGGTGGTGGTTCTGCCTAATTCCCACAGCAGAGAGGGGTGTTCGAGAGAGCATCACATCCTGGAGAACAAAAGTCAGCGGGTTGCCAGCTGAGCAAGCCCGCCCAGTGCACAGGTTTGGGTAACAGCAGTATTTCTCAAAGGGAGGGCAGTGACACCAGCAGGGTTGGTCTTAGGAAGCAGTTGCAGGTCTGGATCCAATAATGTATCATTGACTGCGTCTGGAATAGATCGCTGGATAAATTAAGTGAACTCTTACCCTGCTGGGAGCTTTCTGCTGTGTGCTCTGTGCTTATTAGCCTCCTAGCCCTCATTTGACCCTGTTCACTTTTTGAATTAATGCATCTCCAATTCCCTAATCTAGCCTTGAAAAAAAATCTCATGTTTCTTTGTTTCCACCCAATTTAAGGAAATAGCTGAGGAGTTTTCAACTATTTACCCAGAGGCAAAATTAACAGGTGCATTCAGGGTTATTGTAAAGCTCATCAAATACCCTGAAGGCCTGGCCCATTTCCAGTTGTGATAAACAAGCCAGCATTGTAAATTAATTGAGAACTTTCAAAGATAAGAAGTGGTATTTGGTGACTGAGATAAAGTTTAACATGCAGGGGCAGGGGAGCTTCACTGCCACAAGTATTTTGACACTTATGTCCATGGTAATGAGTTTGTTATAAATACAACTGGGGTAATAGACACTGTCTGGGAATGCATTATATCCGGTAGCAGCTTAGCACAGGAAGAACTATTCAGGAGGTTGCCATCTGCTGCCAGCCTATGGCACTATTTGAAAGTAGCCCCCAGGAGGACCAGCACCTACAAGAAGGGGAGCAGCATTGAAGTGTACCAGGAGGAAGAGGATGGATCTGACATTCCACACAGGAACACGCGGGGTCACAGATGGGGAAACAAATGGTGTCTTAAATGCAGGCAAAATCTTTGGGTACAAAGGCTCTTTAAGACTTAACTTCCTTCTTATGAAAAATGAACTCATATTTTGCAAAGAACACCTACTTTTTTCTGAGCACTTCTAGCTCTATGAAAAGGTTTTGAAAAGTTCTTTGTTAGCCAGAGTAAAAAGATTGCAAAACTATGTTATAATAATCTCAATGTGTGGTTTATATAATATAGCAAAGAACTTCCATCTCATCATACTGCTTATCTTCATATAACAGGATAAATCTTGTAGTATATTCTTCAGAATGAGCAGAAAAGATTAGGAAAATCAAATTCAAGGGAAAATAGCAACCATAGTTCTATGATTTGTTTTTGCAATGAATGTTTATTCTGTATAACTTGAGACATTTACTGGAGATTTAGAAGCTGGTTGCAAATAAAGAGACTTCATGCATTCTTATCAATAAATTTCTGAGAGAATATAAGGAATAATAAAGTCATTTCATTCTTTACCCTGTGTCACCTCCTATATGAAATGTTGACATAGACATCAGGTCATTAAATTACTTCTTTCATGCATTGTCTGCACGTTGTCACAGAGATGTGTGTCTAAAAAAATCATATAGTCTATATACTTACATGGGTCATATTCCTTTATGAGCACCAAGGTTTGTATTAGATCTTTTTTTCTTAAATTCACCAGTTTTCTGTCTATTTGCTAAGTATTAGGAATCAAACATAGGACCTTCAGTGTGCCTGATAGCAAATTCTCACTGAGTATTTGCTTAGCAATTCAATCAAAGAGTAAGCAAATCACATGAATAAAGAGCCATGCTTTACCCTAACCTGCAAATCTAGGACAGGCACACTGCTGGATACCTGCAAGAGAATAAGTAAAAGAGCTAGAAGAGACAGCACTTCCTTAAAATGCATAAATAAATGACCAAAGGGGGAGAGTCAAGAGCAGTACTTAAGATATCAAAGTTAGAATAAAGTGCTTCCCAATTTAAAGGCAGTGAAGAGTGAATCGTGCACCCTTAAAATTCTGTTGAGCAGAGGCAGAGTATGAGGGCTGGGAACAGAGACTGCAAGATGAAACACACATTCAAGCCTCATGCCCTTACTGGAAGAAGGCAGGATGAGATGATGAAATGGGGATACAGAGAATTGAAGCAGAGCTAAGAAGTCTACATGTCACCCCACAGGCATTGATGAGCCAGGGAGATTAGACCTTAGCAGGATTTGCAGCATGCTTCAAGATTAAACCGGGCAGTGCCTGGACCACCCACTTCCTTCCATCTCCCAGCCTAGGGACTCATTTCAGTGACACTTCCTCAGAGAAGCTTCCCCAACAAACGTGTGACTTACTGCCCTCTTTATATCTTCGGTATCTTTATGTCTCTTCCATAAATCTTGTCTTACACTTTCCTTCCTCTAAAACTTTGACCTTCCCATAGAACTGTGTACTCCGGGAACAGAGATCACATCTGTCCAAACAACAAGTGGCACAAACTAGAGGCTCAGCCTGCATGGGCAGAGATGTTGCATAAAATGTATCAAGCAATTAATTAGTGCAGGGCAAATGGAATGAATTAATAGTGACTCAGGCATTAGATGCTATCCTTACAGGAGGCAGGTGGTACATTAGGAGTATTCCTGTATAAGAAATACATGGGTTGACACATGTTCAACATTAAAGAAACCATGTTCTGTACTGGATGTACTGAGGGTGACATGTTGTTTGGGATATTGTGACTAGAGATAGTAAGGGTGGACATGTGGGAAAGAACTCAGAATGTGAGAGTTAACTCAGGTAATGCTTAAAACTCCAAGTGCTGGAGCGATGCCACAGAGGTTAAGGACATGTACTCTCACAGAGGACAAGAATATCCAGATGGGCTGGCTAATGACAGCTTGTAACTCTAGATCCAGAAGGATCCAATGCCTCTGACCTCCATGGATGCCTGCACTCACATGCACATACCCACACAAATGCAAAATTAAAGTAATAAAAATAAACCTTAAAAAATACAAGCTATACATATAGTTTCTGTTTTCTTGATCTCCTGAGCATTTCTAACGATGAAGATTTTACCCACAGCTCCTGTCACCTTTTTTGTCATCATCTAGATGCCTCCCCTCTCCAAAGAACACATTATGATGCTCCGATGTGTATACTGAGTGTGCCAAGGATGAATCCAACTGCTTTTCTTATGTATCTTCATTATTTAAAAGGGTCCTTTCCATTTGTATTGCTTGGCCCTGTCTGCCCTCTTGCTTTAATGGAGTTCACTCTGATGATTTTGATACATCCTCGGAGACACAGTTGTAAAAGTCCTAAGTGTTTGAAAGTGCATGTAGCCATGCTGTGTGACAGTGTGCTCTTGGTTCCACATACTTGCAGCTTCCTCTCTCCACCCAGAATGTCTTCCCATCATGCTTGGCCTGGCTCAGTCCCCTTTCCTTACTTATTACAAGTTGCGTTTTTTAATCACAAAGGAGATAAAGGTTTGCAGCCATGAATTTTAGAATATGCAGAGAACTTCTGCTTCCTAAACCTTTTCCCCATCACTTTCAACTTAGCTTGCCCCTCTTTTCTGTCCTCTACAGAGAGAAATGTTCAAAATTTTAAAATAAGTTATGTATTATTTTACTCCATTGTTGTAGTTTTGTTTCTTATGCTTGGATTTGGGAACTATATGGCATTATAAATCATGGTGTTTGGAATATATGCTGATTGTCCATCTTCTGTTATCAGGGAAAACATGGGCAAGTGACTCTCCCACTGAATTTATAGTTCTTGCTGTCATGAATATCTGTGCACTCATACTGAAGATAAAGCTTACTGACATGGTGAGGATAAGTTGCTTAACTGAAGACTGACACCACAGCTGTAGCCTATGCAAGTCTATGCAGTGTCTCTTCCTCTCCCTTTTCTGACAGAACCATAAAGGCCCATGGTATGAGACAAAGCAGGATAAGAAGCCACCTTGTACTTAGCCAGGTTGACTTTAGCCATTAAAACTCTTGTATTGGAGAGAGCCCCTGTACAACCTAGTCTCTAGTACTGTAGCTTTCCCTTCCTGATTGTTCATTGATGTGACTCTTTTCTAGTCCAGAAACCCATATAGCCATGGCAGGGTTGACAACTGTCTCTGTTGACCCACATAGGTATTGCCTACTTTGTTCATAAATAGACATGTCTAGTGGAAGCTGGCATCACCTGACACTTTGAGGGTCCCTCTTGGGTATAGGAACATCAGCTTATGATATGTCTTCTACTACTCAGGCAGACATCAGCCACACAAGAGGATTAGCTATTTTGTTAAAACTCTGAAATGTGAGCCTCTATATCTTACTGCAGCCTTTGAAAGCAAAACTTTAGGTACTCCCTTAGAAGTTGGGGTATATTTATCATCCTTCAAGTGCAAGAACATATTAAGGCCAGAGCTGTGACCTTACTCATATGATATATATTACCTCCTATGACATCTGGAATTGGACTTGTCCTTCCTATTGGCTGATCTAGAGTTATGTAGGACCCAAGCTGTCTCTTTTCTCTACTGTTTGCAGTGTGGTTCTTGTGGCCATAGACTAGCTGGCAGGGATAGTGAAAATCCTGTTCTTCCTCTAGAAGAGCAGGAGGCTCTGGCCTTGGCTTTCCCCATAGTCCCTACAGACCTGTTCTTCCATCTCCTTAGCTAGAGTTGTGTCACTTACTAGTCGGAGGATGGGATTGTCCCCAGGTTCCCAGACTAGACCCATGAGCAACCCCTGGGAGGCATGCGGACAAGAATGAGCACTCAGGCTGGATTTCCTTTAGAAAGGAGGGGGTGGATATACCTAGACCACCTTAACACAGCAACTACAAAAGACTTCTGAAAAGAAATTTGCATGCTACCTTTTAGTAAATAGTCAGGAGCAGCAAAGGAAGCAACTTCAATTCTATTGTACAGTACAGTTCAGAAGTTTGAAGTAGAAAGTCTTTTGGAGAGAAACCTAAGTATATGCTATTGAGAATAGTTAGAGTGCTAGATAAGCCTGTGTGTGTCACACCCAACTGTGAGCACCACTCCTGGGAGTATCAGACCAGATAGGAGGAAGTTCCTGAATTAGCACAATGGAAAATGGAGGAAGTGGCATTTACAGCAGTCTTATGAGGTAGCAGCAGGACTTCCTGGGCAGTGGGATAAGAGCAAAGGTGGAGAATGAGGCAAATGATGGCTTAGAAGCAGGCCTTAGTTCTTGGCCACTGAAAAAAGTACCTGAGTCAGGTCTTATCTCCTTCTGTCTCTGTACCTGCCTGTTCATGAAGACAACCTGTGATAGTGAACCCTGTGGTAGTGACGTTGCAGCTAAGTAGGGAAACGTATGCAAAATAGTAATCTTAATTTATTTTCTGATTAATAGCTTTACCTTAACCTGTTCATGGAAATGTGTTAAATGACCAATAGAATTTTTTTTTTTTTTTTTTTTGGTTTTTCAAGACAGGGTTTCTATGTGTAGCTTTGGAGCCTATCCTGGCACTCACTCTGGAGACCAGGCTGGCCTCGAACTCACAGAGATCCGCCTGCCTCTGCCTCCCGAGTGCTGGGATTAAAGGCTTGCGCCACCAACACCCAGCAACCAATAGAATTTGTTTGGGTGATGTAAAAAGCAAATCATTTAAAAAATGATTGGGTGATTTTTAATTAGCTGTAATATTGATTTTAAGTAAAAATCCGTATTTTCAGAAACCTAAGCATTTGATTACGTTACTTGTTAATTTTTTAGTTCCACACTAAGTTTTATTTTTTTGGTTAGAATTTCAAAGAAAGAATACTATTTTCCTGTATCATGTTTCTTAAAATGACCGAAATATACTTAGTTGGCCTCCTGACTACATGAAGTTCACCTTTGAACTAAGGCCAAGCAAGGAACGCCTTGAAATATTTCAGGATGTTCTGAAAGCAGGGGATTTCTTTTTAGCACTTCCAGCATGTTAGCACTCCCCAAAGACAAATGCTGTGACTTAGCAGCCTTGTCTTTTTACTGCATAGGGTCTTTTCTCATTATTAGAACCTTACTTATTAATGCTTGAAAAAGAATCCTAGATAATTTAAAATGTATCGTTGTTGAATTTCTGATGCCTAAATTCTGTGCACTGTTTTCCAGTGTGTCTTGTGCACTGTTTTCCAGTGTGTCTTCCTTGGGGAAACGTGAAAGAAATTTGACTCATAAATTTAGTCTCTGCTAGTTAGTTGAACGTGAACTGTAAATGCAGTATGCTGGGGTGATACAGTAGTCCACTGCACCAAAGAATAACTGGTAGCCACAGACAGTCTGTTAGGGTTTCTATTGCTGTGATAAAACCATGACCAAAAGCAACTTGGGGAGGAAAGGGTATATTCCAACTCTCAGAGCACACTGCATCACTGAGGGAAGTAAGAATAGGAAATCATGGCAGGAATCTGGAGACAGGAACAAAAGCAGAAACCATAGAAGAATGGTGCTTACTAGCTTGCTGTCATGGTTTGCTCAGGCTGCTTTCCCATACATCCCAGGACCACCTGCCCAGGGGTGTACTACCCACAATGCACTGGACACTCCCACTTTAATCACTAATTTAGAAAATGCCCCATAGGCTTGCCTACAGACCAGTCTTGTGGTAACACTTCCTCAGTTAAGATTCATTCTTCCCAAATATGTCTAGGTTTGTAGAACCAGCACATCTAGGAAGCACCAGACAGCTACTGAAATACTTCTCCTGACCTCCAAAACTCCCTGCGGTTCCAGTCAGCAACACACATATTGCCACTAGTTTACAGGTTTCTATTTTCTTTTTAAAGTCTAGTTGATTCACATTCAGGTTTTGGCTCCCTACAGGAAGTAGGCTTCTGGATCATCTGACCCTCAGCACTTAGAACCTCCATTTGTATTCTTCATGGAAGTGCCACTGACCCAGACAAGCTTTAAAGTAGTCAAAACTACCATCTGGCTTCAATTTAGATTCAGCTATGGTCCCTCATTAGCAGTGCACACATCTCTTCTTCCCTTCCTTGTACCAGGTCAAGGCTGTAGAAGGGTATCTGGATACATGCTTCTATTTTTCTGGCTCTGATTTTTTTCTCACTTCTTTCTGCTTGCAAAAGCCTAATTGACATTTCTTGTCAGTGTGTTTGCCATTTTAAAGCTGTATTCATGGCTACAGTGCTTATTTCATACCTATTTAAAAGGTTATTCTGAAATCATCGAGAACAGGTGGAGTACCTTCCCAGTGACGCCTGGCTACATGTCAGCAGAACAGCATCCAGTATTCATTTCTCTTTTCAAACTGGATGTTTTTAATGCGGGCTCTTCCCTCACTCCTCCCCATTTTGATTAAAATTCATTTCTAAAATTCTAGCATGGGAGAAGACTTTATGTATAGATATTGTAGGAGTTTGATGTGAGTGCAGAAACAAACAGTTCCTTCCTGGAAATGCTTTTAATGGGGTATCCTGCTGCCTAGGAAAACTCTAGGCAATTAAAAAGTATACCTCCCAAAACAAGTTGGCATGGCATAGATTCTAAGGATCTCCACATTTTTAATGGGCTGCCCAGAGCTTCTAAAGCAGCAAATCTGCTCCACCTGTCCTGTGCTGCAGGCTCCTCATGTGGTCTTGACAGCTTGCCCTTTCTTCCATGGCACATGGACATCGAGCCAGTGCTTTCAGCTTTGCCTCATGGAGCTCCTTATGGAATAACAGATTTTGTGTCCAGTTCCAGCATTAGTTAGAACAGTGCATATGACTTGGAGTTGACCAGAGTGCTCAGAATGATGGATCTGGGATATACTTGAAGGGATAATTGTACACAACCATTTTAAAAGCTGGTAAATATTTAAGGGTCAGAGGTTAAACGTTAAAGCCACCGCGCTTGGGCTCAGCTCCATAAAGTATCAAGAATGACTGCTAATTAAATACAGGGTATATTTCACCAAAGGGAAATAAATTTGACAGCTTACAACCAATACTGGATTACCACCTTATAGAGGTTAGGGATCACGCTAGTAATTGTAGGTGGTTTTCAGTGTTTAACCCAGTACTAATCGAGAGGATGATTGCTTACAGTTACAGATTACCACGCTACACAAAGTTAAGTCTTGTGAGCCAAAAGTATTACCAAAAGGCATACATATCCGGGTCCCCTGCTCACTTTTTGTTTAAAAATAAATGTCTGTGGGTGTTCCAGAGCAAATCTCAAAAACAAATGCAGTAAAGGCTATACCCACTTTTTCTTAAGCTGAAAATGCAGTGATTAATAATTGCCAACTGGAGCCATAGCCAAGCTTGATTTTAAATGAATTAGATTTCCAAACCAGTACAGCAACTTGATGTAGCAGAATAAATAGCTCTAAAAAGGCCTAAGCATCTCTTTCCTAGTCACACACTTGTCATTATATATGGGTACTACAGCATTTGTGTATGCTCAGCATTCCTAGAGGGATATGTAATTTGGACGCTACTTTGGATGCCCCACCTCAGGGAAGAAGCTATGATGAGATATATGTTATGAATACTAAGTAAACAGAGTAATTGTAATATTTTAATAGCTGTGTTTACATGCAGATCTTGAGATTATTGATGCATTAGGTGATTTATGGGCCTATATTAAGTAAATCACACTTGGAATGCTGTTCCAAAGAATGAGTCACCAAATGCTGCCCTTGCCCCCTTCCTCTTTCTTAGGGAGAGAAATAAAAGGAATGACTCCCTTCCTCCCTGTGCCATCTTTAATGCAGAAATCACCCTATGTAAATGAGCATGCTTTTTTGTCTTTGCAAAATGCTTTTGATATTTTATTTCTTTGAAGAAAAATTGTCAAGCCCTGAATTTAAGAGATACATTAATGTGGTGGGGGGAGCTAAAGTCATCCCTAGGATTGTAGTTTCTCTGGGCTGAACTAATTGCTGCATAATCTTTACTTGAGGTATTCCCTAAATCAATTAAGTTGTTAGGAATAATTTCAATAATTCTAGTGTTTGAGAGAACTACATGGCAAATAGGATTCCCCTTAATTAAACTTTTAAATTCAGAGTCTTATCTAAGTCTGGAGCCACCTATTCTGTATTAAGTCTATCTGTATTCACTTAGCTATAAAGGAAATTTTTTTAACTATGTCTGGCTCTAAGTAATTAGTTTGCAAATTTGTAACATGAGATGTTGGGGGAGCCTTGTTGGAAAGGAGCAGAGCCTCCTCCCTTTTCTTTTTATTACCTTTTCCTGAGTCTGGAGGCTTCTTGCAAGGACTAAACATTCCTGTTCAGTTGGTAGGAGGTTTGCACTTAGAGTGTGCATTACCTCCAGACAGGCACCTGCCCCTAACCCTTCCACACTCTTTTCAGGGTTTGTGTTTTATCAGTTCCTTCAGAGAACTTGTTGGGCAAGTGAACCTGGGGTTCTCATCCCTCCCTCTGCTCTCTGTGAGTCCTACAAGTCCTTCCTTTGAGCAGTGCACACAGAGTTGCCAGTCCTGTGTATAGCTGTGGGAAAATGCAAAGTCCCAGTGTGAATGCATCCTGGGCCTCTTCCCCATCACTGGGAAAGGAACTCCTGGCCAGGAAGACTTCATTAGCCTAAAAAAACCTGAGAGTTCAGCCTGAGCTTTAACTCTTTGGCTCCTCTACAGTATTCCACTGAGCAGGTATGAGTATCTCCTGACAAAAGCTCAAGTCCTTTTCTTAATATGTATTGCTTAGCTCCACAGACAATTTTCTCAGTGTCTTTCTTTAGCAGACAAGGGTTAATCCTACTGCATGCCTGTCTTTAGAAAAGCCAGGTTTGTGTCCAGGGATTCCCACGCTGGTTTTTACTTTTAGTAATACTATTAAACAAATGACAGATTAAAAAGCTAATGCATTGCATTTTACAGGAATCTGAATCCTAAATAAAATGCTGTATTTGGGGTTTTCCATTCTGCATTTATATAGTTTTGTGATAGCAAACAATATGCTACAAAGAAATAGGTACCACCCTTGCACAATAAAAAGTCTTTCTCTCCCCTACTTGAATATACAAATATACTAAACATTTGACATTCCTCTGTTTTCCAAGTTTATCTGAATCTGAACAAGTGGTGCGCCTAAATAAACTAAATGTCTTTTCCTAAGGAGCACTATTTCTACTCATTTTAATGTTATTTAAATTTTATTTTTAAAAGACTTAAAATACCACAATAGAACATTCTGAATGTTAAACCTGTTATGAACATAATCACAAGAGTTAGAGGAAATTGAACAAATAAAATATGAAGACCTTCACTTCCTCTATGTGATTTTTTAGCCCTTTCTTAAACTTTCTCTATTGTAAACTTAAGACAAAGCCTTATCAGCAAGTAGCATAAAGTTGCAGCTGGATCCCATTAAATCCCTCTGTCAAGCTATTCTTCTTCATTACCTTCCTCCTGACAGCACTTGCTCTGCACAGAAAATGTAACTTTGTGATAGAGATTTATGTAATTCAGGTGTCCTCAATTCTGAGCTTGGCTTAGAAGAATGAGGGATTTGCAAGACACCATAGAATTTTATAAGAGGAGAAAAGGATTATTCTAAAATCTTAAATGAAGAAGCAAAATTTAATGTAACCAGTTCATCAAACACTGTTACCCAGTCTCCCTTTCAGAAACAACTTCCAAAATGAGACTATTTTTGTGCAAACTGAAATAACTGGTAGATTGCATTTCTGCTTAAAGACATGAGCAGCAGCTCTTTCCAAGTGTTTTTCAGATTTAGTGAAACTCGAAATGCCTTTACTTAGTAACATAATAGAAAATCCTATGCTGGGTGGCTAACCAGAAATACAGATCAGAGTAAGAAAGAGCAAGGTGGAGGCCTTTCAGTTTATTAGCACTACACAGCAGTCGTAGCTCCTCAGTAAGCACTTCTTAGGCCTCTGCTGTCCTTTATATGTCAAATCAGAGTCCAGGCTTAAACATTGTTTTCAGAAACATAACAAAACCACTGGGAAAAGAGATTTGAATCTGTTCAGCCTGATAACACGTTGAAATTTTTTTAAAAAATACATAAAAAGTAAAGCAAATTAAAAAAAAAAAAACCTGATCATTAAATTAATAGTGTCATCCTTCTGGATATAATACTTTTTTTTTTACCATATTACCAATTGCTGCTTTAAAATATTGCCACAGTCAATGGCACTTATTAAAATTTTATTTATGAGTCTTCATCAACTGTTCAAATGATATGTCTGTCCCCAGCCTATACTTATTATTTAAATAAGAATTTAGGGTGGGGTATGGTAGTTTCAAGACAGGGTTTCTTTGGTTGCCTTGGCTGTCCTAAAACTAACTTTGTAGACCCAGCTGGCCTTGAACTCACAGAGATCCTCCTGCTTCTGACTCCTGAGAGTGCTGGGATTAAAGGCATGTGCCACCATCACCCAACTAAGAATAGTTTTTAAATATAAAAATGTATAAAATAGGTCATCTAGACTAAGTGATTGCAAGCCTAATTCAGTAATTAGAATGAGAATATTAGGATATTTTTTGTTTATTCATATTATCATTATCTCCTGAGTTAGCTTGTTTTTTTTGTTTGTTTGTTTTTTGTTATTGCTGCTGTTCATTTGTTTGTTAAAACAGAATCTTACACTGTAGCTCAGGCTAACCTGGAATGCAATATATATATCCAGATTGACCTAGAACTCATGGCTGTCTTCTCACTTCAGCCTTCTAATTTCTGGGATTGCAGGCATGAGCTACTATGTTTGCCTTACATATCCCCTTATTTCAACTTTATTTCACATTACTTCCTGTAAAAGCAAAGCAAAGTTTTATATAAGTGCTCCCCACAAGTTAGGAGTTTACTTTTTCTGCTCTAAGAATAGAAAATGTAGACCACTGCCCTGGATTCCTCCCTACCTCAGCTTTAGTTGTCTCTGCCCTATCCCTGACTGTCTGTCCCTATGTGTTCTTCATCTGACTGTTTCTTCATGTCCTCAAGAAGGCACCAAGACAGACTCTCCACCTAGCACTATTGCTCTGGTTGCTAGTCTGAATAAGCACTTAACCCTGGCTTGCTATCCTCTCCCCTCCTTTCTCTTTCTTGCTCAGTCCTCCTGTTAAGTAAAAGATACATGCTTTTAGCACATGGGGGGGGGGGTAGAGCATGCCTTTGGCACTCGGGAGGATATAGAGGCAGGCAGGTCTCTGTGAGTTCCAGGTCAGCAAGAGTCACATGGTGAGACCCTGTCTCAAAAATAAATAAATGAATAAATAAAGAGATAGACAGGGGGCTGGAGAGATGGCTCAGTGTTTAAGAGCACTGGCTGCTCTTTCAGAGAAACCGGGTTCAATTCCCAGCACCCACATGACAGCTCACAACTGTCTGTTACTTCAGTTTCAGGGGATCTGATACCTTTACACCAATACACATAAAATAAAATTAAATAAATTTTAAAAAGAGAGAGATAGATAATACATACATACTTATCTCAAGATTTTGGCAGCTGTCACCTCTTACAAAGTTGTGTATTACCTCATCCACTCCTCCTAGCAGACCTCTGAGGTAGGAGGTTTTATTCCTATGTATGGAACTGAAGATTTCAGAGATTAAAAGGAATTTCCAGGAAAATATAGGCAGCAAATGGTAGCTTCTGTATTTGAACTCAGTACTACTGACTAAAAGCTTTAAAACGTTTCATTAGCTTGCTGCAGGACATCTGAGCTGAGACTGCTTTGATTTGTACCTCAAGATATTCGACAGCATCGAAACCTCTTAGAGATGGCGGTGGTTACTATCGTGCCCCTTCCATGTGATACCTAGAGGACTGGTAAAACTACATCTTAGAAGATATAAAAATTCATAACAGGATACAGCAATGTTTGTTACAGACAGACAGATGACAAAGTTCTGTTATGAAACAAACTTAAAGTCTCAAAACACTAAATACAGCCTTTGAATGACAGCTACAGAACAGAATCGTAGCAATGTTTAAAAAACCAATGGCCTTTTTTCTGAGTGAGTTTTCTTTTCCTTTTCTCTAGCCAAGAAAAGGAGAGCCCATCCCCATCAATAGAAAGCTAATATCTAAATTCAAAATTTCAACTGATGACATATTTATAATGTGGTTTCTTACAGCTGTCAAAACGTAAAACGATATCATGAAACAAACTCCTTTCAGAGATGATAAATTGAGATGGCAAGGTTGGGATAGCATGCAGATTCTGTAGTGCCAGGCAGGGAGTAGAGTAAGAATTAAACTGTGGCTACTTGGTTGCAGCAGGAAGAGAAGCAATCAGGGGAGAGTCCCAAGGACATGCCTTGTTAATTTTTGAAGTTTTAACCATATGAGTGCAACATCTGGTTTTTGAAAAGTAGTTACATAGGAATTATTGCATGTGATAACTTAATTAACTGCTCTTCAATTAGTTTGCTTTAAGAATAGTGTCCTATGTTCAGATCGGAAGTGTGCTGTTGCTTAAACCAAATCTTACAAAAGCACAGTAAATAAAGGCTTTTGTTGTGTTTTGTTCCTTAATGAAAGAGGGAGTTGCTGCCTCTCACATAGATGTCATTCACTAAGACAAGATGGATCCCAACTGGAACCAATGGACAGAAGATGTATCATGGTGCCTGTGACACTCAATAACCCCTGGCACCCTGGGACCTCAGAGCAATTGCTCAGAAGTTCGGCATTGTAGGTCTGGTTCTGCTCTGCCAGATGGAAATTAGTACCTTAAAATAGCACAGCCTTTCTACTGGGAACATTTTAAATGGAATCTCTTTTACATTTAAATGCTTTTATACCTTCAGTAGTCCATTAATAAAACCTTATACAATATCTTGTATTTTTTTGCTAATTGATGAAATCACTAATAGGTGATTTAATTTCAAACAATTTGAACTGTTTTGACCTTCAGTTCTGTAACTTTCCTGATTTCCATTTTAACTAGACACACACACACACACACACACACACACACACACACACACACACACAGCTCTCTGTGTACTGCTGTCTGGTGTGGAACTTGCTTTGTAGATCATGCTGACTTGGAACTCAGAGATTGTTCTGCCTCAGGCTCCTGTGTGCTGGGGTTGAAGGTGTGCACCACTATGCCCAGCTCTGACCACTGTGTTTTAAAATACTAATCCTTGTCTAAATAAAGATAATTAAGTAAAATTTACTTATTTATTATAAATTTTAGCCAAGATCTAAGCTCTGCCTTATTAATTTGGTGTTGATATGCATGCATCTTCCTTTATGAATAAATAGGAGGAACACTGGATTAGGTAGAATGTACACATTGTGATTCTCAGGTGACACATTTCCTGTTTAGAGCCTGACTAGAAATAAAGAAAAGCTTATCCATAGCTGCAAATTTTACTCTGTTTACTTAGGAATAACTCAGTTTTAGTGTTAATTTCTTTATCCATAAGATATATTTATCTTACCCTAGAATTGTGAAAGTTTTTCAACTCACTACACTTTCATCTGATGAAAATTATTCTTTAAACAACGTTGGTTATAGCTTTAAACTTTGCTGGAAGAACTAGGCCATCCAAAATATGTGTGGGGTGTAAAGTTTTGTTTTCTGCACAAAGATTTTTTTTCATGAGTCTGGACATTTCTTTCTTGAGTAATTTACCATTTAATTACATTGTGTTATGCTGTCTCAGGAAGGGGAGGGGAAGGAAAAGGAAGAAAAAAACAAAAAAAAGTTTTTTTTTTTTAAGGTTCAAGACATTCAGGATTTAGATTTCACCTTATAAAATTTTATTACAGTGTCCTCCTCCCCTCTCTATGCCATGAAATAGTGAATCACTCCTGCTGGTCTCTGAGGACAGTTGCTGTTCTCATGTTTTATCCTGACACCTCAGGGATGAGCTTTCCATGTGAAGGAAGGAGGACATTTCATGCATTCAGTCTTATTCTGGGGCTTCCCCTTTTCTAACAGTCTCTTATACATCGAGTTTGGGTAGTGAAGCCCAGCGGGTGGTGACATTTGATCAATTCCCCTGCTGATTAATGTGCCTGAGGGTCCATGCCACCCTTTGCCCCCTTCCAGTGTGTTAGCTATAAAAAAAAAAAAAAAAAAAAAAAAAAAAAAGTGGCTTTCATAGGCTGCTGCGCCGGGCACAGGGCCAGCGGCGCCAGCAATTTTCCGTCCTTTGTATGAGTGATCAGAGGCCAACCCGAAGCCACTGACAGTGGTTGTACTCAATGCTGCTAATGATCTTCAGTAGCAGAAGACTTCCTTCCTCCTGTGGCCTGAATGTTCTGCTAGGGAAATGTGTGATTTGGAAAGACGCCACAGAGACAGTCTGATAAAGTTCATTGTATGCTTCACACCTCCTGGTCTATTGCAGGCCAAGCTCTGCGCAAAGGGAGAGAATGAGAAGTTCACTTCAAGTTAAAAAGTCTTTCTGTAAATGTGCTTTCTGAAATGCAGTAAACTCCCATTGTTAGTCTTTGTCCTTGTCCACACCCACCCAGCCTAAATGTTTACAGTCAAGTGAACCATCAGATACCAGGTGGTTTTTAAGCTCAAGTCTTTGGCTATTTCTATCTTCACCTATCTTCCTTTTTCATCCTGAACATCTAGCTAGTTCCACAGTCAATTATTACTATGTAGCAATGCCCATTCAGCTGCCTTTCTGCAATTGGCTGTCTATGTCTGCTTCTCCCTAAAACAGAAACGACAAAGTGAAATTGAAGGAACCTCTTACCCTCATTCAGTTCTAGCCCAACTGTGTAAGTACTAGTAGTCATCGTTTACTTCAGCTTCCTTGTAACTGTTTATTTGACAGTCAGCTGTGACCATGAAAAAACTATGCCTTAGAATAATTTTGAAAATTCATGAAGAGATAGAAATGAAGCAGGTAAAAGTTGCTGCCAACTACCTCCAAAGTCTTATGCCCTGACAGCATAGATCCTAGTGTACACAAGAACTAGTCTGCCACAGATGGGACATGTGGCTTTGTAGTGTGCTGCCTTGCCCTGGCCATTTTTACACCAATGAATCCTCAGCAAACTACACTAAAAGACTGTTTTTTACTACCTCTAGTGGCCTGACATTCTATAAAGGTTGTTTTTAGCTTATTAAGCGGTGTTTGCCCTAAAAGCTGACTCTGGGACTTTCCCATCTCCCATAATCCTTTAGCTGAGTATTTTATAATCATACCAAGCATATTGACATTAAAACTAGCCTCTGTTTGGCATTTTACAGCTCATACTTCCCACTCCAATAAGAGGAAGTATTATTGTGATTCCTCATTTTACTGGAGAGACTGAGAAATGGCCCACTGTTAAGTAGCACATGAAGAGGCCAAGGCCTTCATGATGTTATCACCCAACCAAGGGGGAAAAGGACTCAGCCACTGATTTATCCTTTGGTTCCAGAAGTATAACTTGAAGAAGCATAGTCATTCGTCTTGGAGCATCAAGCTGATGTTCAGGAGGCAAGTGTGGCCAATGATGTAATTTAGAGGGAGGAAAGCCATTAACTTCTTCTAATCCTATAATAATGGTATGGCTTTTATAGCCTATCTGATACAATTTACAAATGGCCTCAACAGAGTAACTGCTGGGTTGTCTGCTTTGGAAACATTAAACCTTCTATTCATTGACAAAATAAAGCCAACAGGAATATATTGAGTTGCTTTTGAAGAACAATTCAAAATGAATGATAATGTCCTGTCATTTTCTAGATGTGAGTGAAGGGGGAGGTAATTTTATGGAGTGTTTGTGTAAATTACCCCGTATTAGTGCAAAAGTTCTGTATAGTATCAAAGACACCATAGCACTGGCACTTAATTCTGCATCAATATCAGACAGTATTTTTATCTTGCTGATAATTTTCAGGTACAGATTTCTGAAAAGATGCTAAGTATATTTTATAATTCTCTATGTCCTAGGCAAAAATGATTATATCAAAGAGTTTCTGTTTAGCTGTTTGTTATTATTTTGTTTAAACTAGAAAACATTTTTAATTGGGGGATGTGGAAAAACCAATTTCTTGGATTTTTTTCCTGCCCATCTCTCTTTCTCAGTCCTAATTACACACTGAATCCCTGCGGTATACCAGCCACTGTGACTGGCTATCATTGGTGTGATTGAATATGTGGATACATGCCTGAATGGACACATTCACTCATGTTAACATGTTTAGAGTGGTAGTTTTCAATGTGGTGTGATGTGTACAGATATTTTTATTAATGGGGAGAGTCACTTTATCTGTTGAAAGTACAGGCTACTAAGATATCTAAAAATGCCTAAGGTGAAGACTAGGGGTATAGTTCTGTGGTAGGATGTTTTCCTAGTATGTAAGAGGCCCTGGTTTAATCCCTAGCACAAAAAAATATGCATAAATGTACAAGTACACATACACATACAATTTCACAACTAAATGTAATTTGATATAAAATTCTAATAGCATCAAAGTTGAAAATCCCTAATCTACAAGTGCACTACATAGAACAATACCAGATGATGTGATTTCTGTATTTACACTATTTCAGGTGGTGGCCATTGGCCACATGAAAAATTCGAGCACTTCAGATAATGCATATTGTAACTACATAGTTGGCTTTTTTACTATTTTAATTAATTTAAAATTAAATTTAAAGCTATATTGAAATTTTTAAAATACAAAATGGCTATCATGTTGGACATAGTGAATCTAAAAGAAAGGATTAAAAAGCAGTGATCAGGGTTCCCTGGAAGATAATTCTTAAAAACCAAAGCGTGACACACATGTGCGTGTTCAGAGAGACAGACAGAGGCAGACACACAGACATACCAACCAACTTGAGTGAGGGCTAGGAAAAGCTTTTCAGAAACAATATACAGGGGATTTTATTTTTAATTTCTAAGATTATAATATAACCACTTCTGCCATTAGGGAATGGTTCTTGAAGTACTAAGCACCATTTGTGACTATCTAAAGTAACTTAGAATATGATGTGACATGATTCCCTTGCTTTCCCAGAGACAATATTCATTTACAAATAATAAAATTAGGTGTCACTTAGGAGATAGTTCAGTCAGTAAAGTGCTTGCCATTCAAGTATGTAAACCTGAATTTAATTCACGGAACCTACTTAAAAATCCAGGCATAGTGGCACTTGCTATCTTCCTAACATTAGGACTATGAGAATCAATGGATCCCTGAGTCTCACTGGCCAGTTAACAACTCAGTCAGTTCCTGTCTAGTGAGAGACCCTGTCTCAAAACCAAAACAAAACCTACCAGGGTAACTAGATTGCTCTTGAGAAATGATACACAAGTTTGTCCTCTGGTTTCCACATGCATATGCAAGAACATACACACATGTATACATACACACATGTATACACACAAGAAGAAATGGGATCGAGAGGAATGTCTACTCATGACATATTTTCAACATGCTTATATAGACATTTAAAATCACACATATGTGGGGGTGGAGAGATAGCTCAGTAGTTAAAGAGTACTGGTTGCTCTTCCTAGCAGCCACATGGCAATTCACAACTGTCTATGACTCCAGTTCCAGGGGATCCAGCATCCTCACACAGACATACATGTGGGCAAAACACCAATGCACATAAAATAAAATAAAAAATAAATTATAGAATCACATATTATATATTCATGGATATATATATATGCATTCATTGAGAAATGTGTATACCATATTTTCTCATTTTTCGTTTTCTAAAACAGGTTTTCCCTAGTTCTTTGGTGTCATCTGTGCAGTCACCATTCATCCCCTGAAGTTACCTACAAGTTTTGGAAGAACATATCTTCTAAGGCAATCTAAATTATTTGAGAAATACTAAATTTAAGCTTGTGCCTGATTTCATCTTTGGACATTTTATTCTATAGTATATGCAATCCTGTACAACATTGATGTAGGTCATTTTTCTTTTGTTCTCCCTGCACATTGCATTTTAATCTTATCTTTGAGGGGCTTTACACCATTCAATATCTGCAGTTGTGAGACTTTTGTAGTATGTAATACATCCTTTGATAAATTTCTTGCCTTTCTTTATTGCAAATTGTATGCCAGTTATACACTGACACTTAAAATTAACATCCAAAAGTTTTCAGATGTTTGAATGGTATTCCAAAAGGATAATTAAGAGTTTGTAAGAGGTCTTTTGTAAATGAGATAGGATACCGGTTAGGAGGTGGGATCAACCCATGCATTGATTTCTAACTCCATAGGCTCCTTTCAAAATGCATAAAAGAATAAAAGCTTTCTATACTTATCAAAATGAAGAATGGACTAGGGTTTTATCTATTTGTTCAAAAAAGGAGTAATTCAATTATTTGCATGGACTAAACAAACTATAGGCTATGTCTTAAAACAGAACTTGCCAAGCTTTCACACTCCATAGTAGCATTTCAGACAGCACTGAGGCTTTCCATGCTGAGCAAGGTCCCAGGTGACACAGGACACATCTTGAAGGTCAAGTCAGTAGAGAAGGATAGAAGATCCCAGAGCACATAGGGTAAAACCATCATAATCTACTACTAAAACTAAGTGTTTGGTCTGGTTTTGGGGGGCAGTCCTCAGTATGAAATATAGCTGACCCTACTCCCATTGTCAGAGTACAACTTCATATGGAAGTCTGCAGCTTACCTTACCCCTCTTGTCAATTATCATTAATATCCATAGAGAGATTCAAAAGAACAAAATTTTCATTACACAGAATTAGATACTGTAAAAGCAATAATCAAAGGACAAGCAAAAGTACTTGAGTAGTAAAACATATAATTGCTAAAATAAATATTTCCACAGAAACATGGGTAGATAGAGCTAAAACTATGCCAGGACATAAAAAAAAGATACATAGAAAATTGAGGGCAAAGATAAGTGCATAGCAAATAAATCAAGGGGTCTCAAGTTTCTGAGTAAAAGTCATAGGGGGAAAACCACACAAACCTTTGAAAGGGCCTATGGAAGCTGATGAAGATGAATGAGGCTAGTCCTTCCATACAGTCAACCACTACGTATAACAAAACAGTCAGGAAGATAAACACAGGCCATACCCAGCCAAACAAACAGACCAACATAGATGCTTCCTATTACCAATAGCAGAAGCCATTGAACAAGGCTTGAAGAGTTGAACAAGGCTTTTAGAATTCTGAAAGAAAATTAAAATTTTGTCCACATATAAAATTTATATTTGATCAAACTGTCTTTATCCAGCCACTGTTGGTTAGTAAGAAGGTCAGCATTGTAAAATAGGACTTTAAAAATGGAAAATGCAGTTGAGTATAATGTATACTGTGAAGTGAGGCTGTTTTAACTGCCTCATTAATTTGGAGATCAAAAATATCTATTTTTACAATACCTGCTAATAATTTGTTGATGGTGTTCACACTTTAGTAATGTACAATTATGCATACCAACAACACAGTTAAGCATTCCAGTAATCTTAGAAGTTTTCATTTGTATCAAAACAGTTTACTAATGTAAATGATGTACTTATATATCAATACATATCTCATAACTCAACATGCTGCTCTTGCTGCTTCTCTTTCAACAGGTACTCTTATATGGCTTGCCAATTAAACTTGTACTTTTTGCAGAATAGCTTAACAGGGCCAGTTTTCAATCCGCTGTATTTCATGCCTAAAGTTTTATATTGCATTGGGTTTGCTATATGCTAATAAATTTAAAAGAAGGTGTTTTATGATTTTTTTTACAAAATTGGTAAATTCTATATACCCTGTGAATGTGTCCTTACAAAACTCAGAGTATTTGAAGTATAGCATACAATTCAAACTTCATCGGGAATATTTTCTGCTAATCCTTTGCTTTGGTGCATGGAAAGAAGACCCAAGGCATGTTCCTTGTATAATTCTAAAGTGGTGACTGATTGCATGAACAGTTTTACTTATTTGCAAGTAAAGGATTTAGATGGGGGGAAAGGTTTTAAAAGCTCTTATGTAGTTTCTTTCCCACCTTTACACTCTAACAACTTGTGACCCACAAAAGTATAATTTCAAAAACCCACATATTTAGTAAGCATATACACTGACATGTAAAACCATATCTGAGAGATAAAAGACAGCAAATGCCCAGTACTCCGTTCAAGTCAGTCAAACCATTGCTGAGAATGGGTGTGTTAATAATAACTCAAAAGTACTGAGTATTTGAAACATAGCAGGCACTTAACATGCTTTAAATCCATTTAATCCTTCCATCCTTACTCTTTTATCTCCACTTGGAAGGGAAGCAATTTATATATTTACAAATGGCTATTTAGGTAATTCACAGTGGATGGGGCGTCTGATCCTAATTCAATACCCACACTTTTACTGCAAGCACTTTGCTGTCCTGAGAACCTCACAGGGGAGACAAGCAGGAGAATATAGGAGCATACGAAATGTGGAAATATGGTGATACCCAGCAGGAATGATGGAATGGCAGCATTTTTTAAAGGTGTGGATATATGCAGGCATATGAATAGTTGATTGACACAGATTGAAACTCAGGCTACAGATGGAAGTGAGAATGATGTAAAAAGAATGGGACTATCTATGAATCCCTTAGATGTGTATACAACCCCAGCATTTCAGTCCAGTAGTGTGGAGAGGTATTAGATTTGCAGAGTATTAATACAAATTGCCCTTGAGCAGCAGTGCCTTCCCTAGATAGTGAGTCAAGAAGGAACGTCATCACATAGCAAAGTTCAAGGGTCCTGAACTAAAGAAGTGGCAATGAAAGCAGATGAGAATGGTGAATCAAGATAAGTTGTTAGATGATAGAAAGAAAGGATAATCACATGGTCAAATGGTAACTTTAGATATGAGTTACTGCAGAGGTGGGTTTCTCAGGAAGACATACAAAGAACATCATGCATTTGAAATACTGTTGGTGCTCAGAACACTGAAGTGAATATGTTTGAAATGCCATTCTGGCCTAGAGAGATGGCTCTGTGGTTAAGAGCACATGCTGCCCTTGAAGAGGACTCAAGGTCGATTCCCAGAACCTATATGGCAGCTCATAACCAGCTGTTAATTCCAGCTCTGTGGGGTTCAGGCAGCTTTTGGCAAAAAGATTTATCGTAACAATGACCTTTTTAAAAATAGATTTTACACTAGGCTGAGTTCACAGCAATTTAGCATATCACTTATAGTTTCTTCCTCAGCTACCTACAAGCCTCACCATACTCCAAAGTGTGTTCACAGCTGTCTATATTTCATTAAAAACCTAGATGCATTAATAATCTCCTCTGAAGCTGCAATCATTTGAGCCTCTAGGTCTCAAATCTTACCCTTCCTGCTCCATTCTCCTCACCTGGTTGCTCTTGCCTCCTTGAACTAACCATTCTTAATTGTCTCAGTTGGCAGGACTTTGGATACCTGAATAACCAACCCCACGTTTTGTTTTCCACCCTTCTGCTTTACTGAAAATATGAATAATTTTTTAAGATATGCTGTTTTGGTGTGGGAAGAGGTCAAGAGTGTTGGGGTTGTTTTATGAGTCAAGCAACTTTCAAAGGAATTTTTAGATTCTTATTTGAAAATGTACATTTACTAATAGAATTTGACAGATTTCAAGAATCTGATGGACTCCCTGCAGTCTCTCCATGTGCCAGGATTAAACATTCTTAAACTGTGAGTGATGACACACACTTGTAATCCCAGCTTTTAGGAGGCTGAGGCAGGAAGACCACAAGTTCTAGACCAGCCTGAAATACAAAGTAAAACTCTCTCAAATGAACAACCCAAAAGATCTAGAAACACAAATATTTGAAGACATATTAGTTGGCGAATTTAGTAGGAAACAGTGTGTAAAGAAAAAAGAAGAGCAGCATGTTCACAAGTTTAGAGAGCTGAAATGCTAGGTGCCAGGAAGGGAGATGATGAATCCTTCATTGGGAAGGGCCTTAGAGACCAGGTTCTCTCCCAGCAAGGCTGTGGTCAGCTTTTTATTGGGAAGATGACTTCTGAAAAATTGTAGATCTGATGAGTAGACTCATATGTATATTGTCATTCCCACTTTTACACAGAGCTGTGTGAAAAGATGCCAGATTTTAAACTGTGATGACAAACGAGATAATATGAAATGTGATCAGTTTGATTTAAAGCTATATAGTGTCCATTTCTTTATGGCAATCTCTGACCCAAGGAGAAGATCAACAACTAGTGGTTACTTACTGTACCGTATGAAACTCTAGAGGTTATAAAAGTCAGGTAATATTTTTATGCAAAGTTAGATAGCTTTTGCAAATAGGTGGGTTTTGTTTGTAAATAAACTTTTCTAACTATTTCACACATTTCTCTAGCTGTACTAAATCTTTTTAGTGAGTTTTAAATTTAAAAGGTATGAAAGGCTATTGAAATTGAGAGGATATTTAGAAAAGTGGAAATCCTAATGTATAAGTGACACAGTAGTATGTTGAAATATATATGCTGGTATTTTATAATTTAGAAAAACTATGTCTTCTCCCAAATTTCTCTTTGTAAGGGAAATATTTGAGCATAAATATATATGTAATACTTTTTGTCTTTAAGGTAATTTTACAATGCAGACTATTTTTAAAATAATAATACTTAAGAGCTTAAAATAGTTAAATGCCCTTTTATTAGTCAGAATAGATATGTAATCTGAATTCATGTAAAAAAAAGTCTCTGGGGGTGTAAATCTATTTCGACCATAAGCCAGGTATAGTAGCACATGCCTGTAATTCTAGCACTTGGGAGACTGAGACAGAAGCATTGAAACTTCAAGATCAGCCTAGGTTACATATATATATATATATATATATATATATATATATATATATATATATCCTCACTTAAAATTAAAAAAATAAATTCAAACATTCTTCTATTTTCAGTTTGTGTGTTCATCATGATGTCTTAACAGATAATCTACTAAGTTTTGTTTCATTTTGAAGTGCTGGGGATTGAACCCAGGGCCTTGCACATGCTAAACAAGTGCTTTCTTGGTGAGCTATAGCCTCTTAACAGATAATTTCACTTCTTAATTCCTCTCTTCTGCCTGTTGGAACTTTAACTTCTCAAGATTTTTTAAAAGCATTCTTGCTCATCCATAAATAACTTAACATTTTTCTGGAATTACCTAATGAAACAAAAAATATATAATTGAGCATGATATGTTTCCATGATTCCTTTCTTCTAAAATTTGTCAAATATTACTGATTTTGTGGTATTTTTAAATGTAAATCTCCCTCTCCCTTACTTTCATCTTAAGAAACTTACTTCTTGAGAAAATAATCGAAAGAGAAAATAATCGAAGCACTGTCAAAATTACCAGGAATATGTGACCTAACCTTTACTCGGTGCTTCTCAGAATGAGCTTCTTAATGTCTGTGGGCTTTCTAAGCCATCACACAGTTTAGAATGTATCTTGAATGCATCCATGCTAAGTAACTTTGTAATATTGACATTTTGTGTGGAAACATTCAAATTATGTCAAAAACTGGTCTTTTCTGCATCTGTCCTTCTCTGTGGAGAGTGGCACCATTTTATTACACAGGACGCAGTGAACAAGCAGTCGGTTGTCATGGCCGTCTGTTTCCTGGTAGTTTACACACCAGAAGCTGAAATCTGAGAATGGCACTTGAAGGAAAACAAAGAGCTTTACAGTATTTTTTTTTTTCTTTTCAGGAAAACACACAGAAGCTAATTTTAGCTTCTTGATCAAATTGACCCAGCCTTTAACCCTGGCAAACGTTACCACAACACACTTCCAATAGACAATAGTTTGCATACCAGCATCACACTGGAAACAGATGTGCATGCCTAACTGGCCTCTTTTTCCCCTCCAAGACTGAGCTTGCCACTGTAGTCAAATCCGAAAGGCTTTCCTTTGTGATTGGGGAACAAACCAGTTCTTCTTTCAAATTTCAGACTACGAACTTTCATGATTTCTTAAGAAAAATTGTATTATGTTTTGACAGAGCTTTGAAATACCATTTACTAAAGAAACATCTCTGTCTTCAGTGTGATATTTTAAAGGAAAGAAAGAACAAAATTGTTTGCAGCCTGGCTGCCTGTGAATGATGGTTACACAGTTTATACATTAAGGCTTTTGGAATGTGGACAATCACTTCTTTTACTTTTTCACCAAGTCTTCTATAGTTTATATATAGCAGGATTTCATTACCAAAGAAACTCCAGTCTCCTCTTTACTCCTGTCCATGTTGGCCTGCTAGGGCTTGTTGCCTGAAGCCAGCAGTGGTGGCTCTGCCAGAGCCCATGACTTTCTGGTTCTAAAACTGGCTTCCTAGCTCTAAAAGAGACAGTGGTAGGGGTAGGGGATTCATGGTTTAGGATTATTTAACTCAGGCTCTTCTGGAGCATCTGGGAAGACCTGCTGTCTTCTGACATCCTAGGCATCTGCAGTTTTGCCAGGGGACAAGAAACAAACATCTCCTGTTCTTCCAGTGAGGAAAAGGAATGTTTCCATCTCATTCACTGTAACAGTTATTTCTCTCAGGATAGCCTTTATCTCTCTGCGACAGCAAAAATTGGGTCTAATGTATGTATCCATATAATAGTCTACAAATGTAAATCTTAATGTGTAACTTCTTAGAAAATACTTTCCACAAGGTTTTTGTTTTGTTTTAAATTCCTATATGAAACATACTGGCTCCACAACTTTCCGATGTTGTGCAACAAGTTAAAGACAGATGAGTCTGAGCTTAAACCCCATTTATACCCAAGTGCATAGAGCCACTAAGGAACCCGCACAGCCCTCTGTCCTCACTGGTGTAGGCAGAGAGACCTTTAACTGATGACTCATATTGATGAAATGGTGATTTGGGAGACTGAATGTTTCAAACTTTCAGACTTAATAGTTACAGGGCATTGTGTTTATTATGTTGTTTATCGGAACTTTAGAAATTAAATGAATTTATTCTCCAGTGGGCACAAATGAGTTGCCCACCTGTATACATTTCTTTTTTTTTTGGAACATCAAGAATATTGCTTATCCCTGTAGATGAATTGTTTACCTTAAATTTTAATAGAATTTTAGGAGTCTTAGTTAGAATTATAACATAGCTAGGTGTAATTTCTTATACATGAAATTACATAAAGCAAATAAATCTTGGGCTGCTGAAACAATCAGGAGTTTCATATTGAATGTATTAAATAAAAATTCAAGCTTTATAGGATACATAAGCAGTCAGTGATGAGATTCACATGAAAATTTTTTTCTTATACTTGCAAATTAGTATCTAATAGCAACCCTTGAACTTTGTGAAGGGAATTTAAACTATTTTCCTGGAATTTTTGTTTGACTGCCAAAGGGTAAAATTCTCACTGGATTTTGATTGTGAAATCCAATCTTTTTTGTGTGCATGTTTTTATTGCCAAAGGATTCTTTATCCATATTTTTCTTTTTCCTAATAAAGTTTATGTCTTTTCTTTCAATAATACATGGCAGATAATAAACCTAAATACTTCTCCCATTTAAAATTTCTGCTAAATATATTTCAAGACTTTGAAATTAAGTTTCATTTCATTAATGCTGAGTCAAAGATACACAGCTTACATGCTTTAATCATTAAGAAACATGCACTCTTATAAAATAATGGTCTTGTGATCAAAGAACTTTCATATTTGCTCCAGACAGATTTTATGTGATGTCAATATTTATTGATTACAGATTACCAAAATAAATACTCAAGTTTACAGCATTAATTTCTGCTTAGCATGAAGCATCCTAATCTATATTTGCCCTCTTTTATTTTACTGTATTTCACTAGGATGATTTTTTATCCCTATTGCATTCATTTCTTATAGTTTGACTCTATGGGAAGGCTAGTCCCTAGAATCAGTGTGTAAATGGGCATAAAGAAATGTCCTTTTAATAAGAAATCTCTTCTGTGTTACCATCCTGGTATGGCAAGTTACAACCAGAGACTTTTCACAAGTGCTGTGAAGTGCATTGACTAGATTCTACTTTAGTTTATGCAAAGAATTGCTAACAGTAGTTGCATTGTAGATTCCTGGGTCTTTTGCTAGAACTGTTTCTATTAGTAGCTCTATAAAATAGGTGGCTTAATCCTGAGTTTGAGACAGAGGGATAAAGTGATTTATGTAAGGCCATGTAAGTAATAAATCAGTGATCTAGGATTTAAACCCAGGTTCTTCACCTAACTCCAAAATGCAAACAGAAATGCCACTTATTTGTTATTTGTGTATGTTTGCATATACATTTATATGTGTATATGTACTTAGTGTTTATACTACAATAGCCATTATTTCTTTTCTCATTTTTTGAAGGAAAGTAATTCTTACTATGAGAAAATCTGAATTTGAGTCATTCAAGCCATCTGTCCTTGATACTCTAGTTTTTTTTTTAAACTTTTCCCTTGGCAAATATATTGTAATAGGCCTACTTAGGTTCTGTAGAAATGTACCAGATCTAGAGGATACTTTTGTATTTGGTAGTCTGAGTACCCAATGCCATATTTATACCACAGGTGGACATGCAGTCATGTACATTCAGATGTTGTATTTACATTCTTTAGTCTCTGTGGATTTCTGTTGGTCTGGTGATTATGAGGTGTATTTTTAAGGCTAACATTGTATTCCCCAAATCTAGTGCATCAGGTTTGTTTTTTTGTTTGCAGAGTCCTGGCATTACCATTTCTCTTTGTAGTTTTCTTTAAAAGCAAAAAAACAAAAAACAAACAAAAAAAAAAAAAACAGGAGAAAGAAACAGACTGAGTACATCCTTCTATTATAATCTTCCAGACAGGCTTTCTTTTTTTCCTGCTAACAATACTTGCCCTGTCTTCCTGAGGTGCAATCACCTTGATACTTTAGGAGAAGCAGGATGAACAAGCTCCCCACAGACCCAAGTTGCCTCTCTACCCTGGCCTCATTAGGAGCTGTTTGACCTCACAAGGATAGAAGCAATCAAATCATTTGATGGGCTGCAGAGTAAATAGCATACTGAGCACTTGTTTGTACTTTTATATGTTTTTATGGTTAATGTTTTCAGTGACCCATATTATAAAGTAAACCATAACTACTTCTATAAGCATGTTTCAGTAGTAAAGCAAAACTGTATATTCCTAGATATTTATATCATTTCACTCAAGCCCTCAGAGTAAAACTTTTTGGGGGGGAGAGAGATTTCTTCCCAAACATTTCAGTTAGAAACTCAATTTCATACTCTTGGCAGTCTTATGTATAGGTTTTCTTACATGATTGTTGAATAACATGTTATTATACGAGGGGGAAGAATAGTTCTTTTGTTGGCTGTATTACATTTTGTGGTGAAATTGGAGAAAACAAATCATTAAGGAAGTCTATTTTGGTTCAAGACATTACACACTTATGACGAGTCTGTTTTTTAACCTTGCCAACTTAAAAGAAAATGCAGACCCATTTGTATTAGAACAGGAAAGCATGTTCTAGATTGCAATCTGTCAGTAGCATCGTGTGTTGGGGGTGGGGAACATATGAAAGCGAGTAGTGGATTAAGTATACATACATGCATGCCAGTTTATGTAGAGTTATGCTACTTTTCTTAGATGTGGTCACTACTAATTTACTAATTACTAATTTTCTATATACTGCTCTGTAAGGAAGGAAAAGAGTTTTCTTCATGAAATGTTAAACTCTTACAGCCCCCGCCTCTAGGCTTGTTTCCCTCTGGCACTATCCCAGGTTTTCTATATCACTATCTCTCTTCTGAAACCGTCAAAGAATGCCTTATGCTCAACAGACAAAAAAGAGAAACTCTGCAACTTAAAAATAAAACACACAAACAGCAACAACTTAAAAAATATGATTGTATGCCTGCTGTATTTTCAAGCAAAAAGGGATGAAAAGGTCAGGCACTAGTGACACACCTTTAATCCCAGCACTTGGAAGACAGAAGTAGGGGGATCTCTGTGAGTTCAAGGCCAGCCTAGTTTACAGATGGAGTTCCAGGACAGCCAGTGCTACACAGAGAACTACCCCATCTTGAAAAATACAAGAGGGATGGAGGGAGGGATGGATGGAGGGAGGGAGGGATGGAGGAAGGGAGGGAGGAAGGGAGGGAGGGAGGGAGGGAGGGAGGAGGGAGGGAGGGAGGGAGGGAGGGAGGGAAAAAAAGAAATATGTGGAATTCAGACATCATTTGGGTGAGCCCAGCATTAGTTGAAACAGGTAGGGTAAGCTTAATAACTCTTAATATAATTATGTGACCTTTTGTTAGTTATAATAGGAATATTAAAGAATTATTCATAGTAAAATTATAAAAGTAGAATATATGCCAAAATGTTTTATAGCATATTCTGAATTATCATTAACCATTTACCATATTACATATCTTTATCATACATCATTATTTTAGAAGAGAGTTCTATCCCAGTCCCCACTGTTGGCAGTTGATGGCTACTGGGAGAAAAAAAAAAAATGTTGTTTTGCTTTAGGAGTATGGCCCTTGTTAGGTTGCCCATACTCTGGTAGTTAGCCACACACCCATATCCATGCCCATATAGGCAGCTCTAGTTAGACTTTCTGGGTTTAAAGAACATATTTAAAGCACTTTAAGTTGAAAGTGGGGAGGTGTTAAGATGGGGGTCCTGGAACAGTTTGGGGGAGATGAGTTGATATTATTAAAAATCATTGCATTCAAACATGAAATTCTCAAAAAAAAAAAGCATGGTTGAGAAAAAGAAGAAACAAATGCTATAATTGGATGTGGATATATGTAACTGTTGCTTTGTGGGGCCACTGTGGTGTAGTGATCAGGGAGTCCTGAGATTTGGAAAGAGACAAAACTGGAGTCTATTCTTTATTTGACATCATCAAAGATAGCTAAGGAAACTCTCTGGACCTAGTTTCCTTATCTAAGTCATAAAACTATTTGCCTAAGATGTA
The DNA here is from genome assembly GCF_003668045.3 of Cricetulus griseus. Lineage (NCBI taxonomy): Eukaryota > Metazoa > Chordata > Mammalia > Rodentia > Cricetidae > Cricetulus > Cricetulus griseus. Next base: position 252,711,885 of record NC_048596.1, on the reverse strand, counting down.
ACAATGATGAAAAGAGATGACAGCTACTACTGCTGGTACATGGCAGAGCCCATTGAGATGTCACCCAGGACTTTCCTAAGAACAGGAGGGCTCTTCTGAATACTGAGCAAATGTATGGGTTACTTAATTAACTAATTAATGATTACTGTTCCTCATACTCCCCATCATTCCCAATCATCTGACAAGATCATCCCCAGCACAGTTGTTCAGCTCCCTTGGGAACATCATGAGGAGCACTCTTGCCTCCCATCCTCTTTCCCTCCCCTCCCTTTTTGCCTGCCTCCTTCCCTTTACTGGTTTAACCCAGAGTTTGCACACTTGTTAAATGTGTACCTTAACGTACATTCTCATCCCTAGTTTCTGGGACTCACACATTTCTTATTGTTGACAGAAAAGACTCTTAAGGAACATTGCTTATCAGAAGTGAGAAATGTATTGGTACCACAGAGGAATTTTTTTTCATCCAAATTTCTTACTTTTCCTCTTTGCTCTGTGATGCTTTGTTAGCCTAAGTTTTCTTTTGGAAGAAATTGGAAAAGTGGAAACAAAGCTAGATACCACTGTAAGGTCTACAATAAGCCAGGGCCTTCTAGATGACTGGCATCAATACAGCCAGCTATTGTAGGACATGTCTTCACTGCCCTACTACTGGGGTTCTTTTCTATGTAAAATTAAAAAGAAAAAGAAAAAGGAGTTGGAAGGCTCATTCTGTGTGAATAGGAATCCGTTTATTTTAAAACTCTCATTTGATCACCCTTACTGGTTCTTTTCAATAAAAGATGTTTGAAAGTATGTGACTCATCACAAAGAAAAACAAATTCAAATTCCTTTCTTTTTTGTTTCCCAAAATTATGGATTATCCCATGCCCTCAGTAACTATGTAGAAGGTCAACTATTAGGGCCACATGGAGCCATTGACTGTGTCCAGGTATTAGCTCACATTCGGTCAGGGAATAGGACCATGAACTGCCTTCTGTTAGAAGTGGCAGGAAAAGTGAAAGCCCTCATATTTTCTACTTCAACTCTTTTACATATGTGAAGAAGCTACTAGTGTTTTGTTTTGTGGACCCATCACCTATTCTGTTTCACTTGTACTTAATGTGTGTCATTGAAGCAAAAAAGTGACACGTAGTCTCATGTCTAAGGTAAACTACTGAACTTCTTCAGCAGATGAATTAGGTTTTTTTTGACAAAAGATCTATAATTCAGGAAGAAAATATCTTACATGAAGCATTTCCCCATACGAAGGGACACAAGGTTTCTGTGTGAATGTGATATACTATCTTCATGAGGAATTGAAGACAAAGAATTTATTCAACATTAAAGAGTAGGATTTTTTAAAACAATTGTATCATGTTTAGACAGGGATATTTTATAACATGCATTTTGTCTTTTAATTTATGGTGTTCTATTCCTTTCCTATACTGTCCCCAAATATTGCCTGGTGTTTTTGTTTTGTTTTTTTTTTACATTTGGTTTAATATAAACACTTCCTTTTCTTAGGACAGATATATTGAATTCAGAATGCTTCATTCTATTATTTTTAATTGGAAAAATACTGGGATATTTTAGAAAATGATGAAATAAACAACAATAATTTATTGGTTTTGTTGAACAAAGTTTAGAAGCTAAAACAGAACATTTGCTTTGTGCAAGTAATTTGGGGTAAAATAAATTTGGTACCTCAAAAATCCAGTAGAATTTAACTAAATGTGAATGTATAACTTTAAATTATCATAAACCAAATATGCATATCACACTCACATACTATTACTTCAAAAGCATAAAATACCTTCAGATAAAATTTGTTCTTCTACCTCAAAGTTCTTTTGAACTCCATACATTACATTGCTTCCTCATATTGTCTTAGTTATTTAAGTCTTCATAAAATCCCACACATGTTTAAATTGCTCTTTCACCTCATGGCACATCCACAAACATAGAGGATACAGCTTGGGTGGTCCCAAGTACTCCAAAAGCAGCTGCACTCATTTTTTTCTCTGGGTACTCTTATCTTGGGCATTAAATGTTAAAAACATTGTTAGACTTCTTATAAGGTCCCAGTATACTTTAAGATCCCCAAATGTGCATGTCCTTAGGAAGCAGGAGGTAGATCTTGCAGTTGTGGTCCTTGGGCTGTGGGGTGCTTCTTGTTGCAGATGCTCCTCCTCATTCCTGCAGGAGGAGGAATGTTTCCCAGCTCTGCTCGCTCCAAGCCTTCTTTAGATGCTACAGCTTTACTCAACTGTTAGGCCAACACTGACACTCTGATCTGGCTTAAAATCACACCATCAATCTTAGTTTTTCTAGTTAACATGTCAGAATCTGCTAAAATGAAAATGGAAACAGAAAAGTTGAGTAGGTTTTACATTGCCTTGGAGCTCTGTTTCATTCTGGAATTACAGTGCTGCTTCCATCATACTCAATTTTGTAATTTGCATTTATTCCCTTCTGTGAAGCCAAATATTGCTGTTAATGCTAAACAATGTGTGCTATTGTGTGCTATTCTGTGATTTCCTAGAAATAATTCACTTTGCAGTGGTAAAACAACAAATTCTGTATTTAGTTGTCTTATGCTACAAAAAAAACGCTAGGGGTGAGGAAGGTTGTGTTAAACCATACATGCAGAGCACAAACTACTAGAGCCTGGATTACTATAGGAAAAGCAGATTGTTTCTTCTCTCCCTGGAAGATTGGCAGTGTCTCTTGGGGATGTTGTAATCCTTGGAAAGATGTTCATTTCAAAACCTCTGGGAGTGTTCTCGGCATTCTCCACCATAACAATAATAGCTATCAAGAACTAATAACTCCCAGGGCTCTGCTTTAGGCGTTTTATGATTCTTACTGTCTCCTGGGACATCATGCAAAGTTTTCAAAGCAAAGGGAATCCCAAATCAGCCTGTACTGGTTTTTAGATGAAGTTAGGCATGGCTTAAAGATAACAGTTTCCCAAGTAGCCTCCTCTGGCTGTTGAGTTCCAGGTTTCACTTTTAATCCTTTTTCTAAGAACCTTTGCAATAAGTATCTTTTAGAACATAGGCACTATTTTTCAAGATTCCTGTACTTATTTTTAATCTCATTTCTGGAGCATAGTTGCAAAGACTTATATAAGAGATAAATTCTAGAACACTTTAGTAAAATAGAAAAATAGAGTTGTGTTCCCACTAGTTTTTTTTTTTTTTTTTTTTTTGGTTTGTTGGATTTTTGTTTTTCTGCATCAAATTGTGACATTTCTCCCCACTAAAAGGAATCTGCTTTCCTATCTTTGAGACTTATAATGTATACCAACATATATCTCAAAGTGCTGAGCTGTGTGGGTTCCTCAGTGCCGGTTTGTGGACTGCATGTAAGCCACTGGGGAAGAGGGTTGGACTCATCTGTCCTCCATTCCCATGCCTCTGGCTTACTATGGTCTCTCCGTGCCCCAGGAGTCCTCTGTTCATCTTCCCTTTCTTGTTTTCCTCTTCCTCTTAATATTGTCCCTCATATTTTTTTCTTCCTGGAATTCCTCAATGGTTCTATAGCTGCCAATGATGAAAACCTCTAGTTTTCCTTCTTTTTCTCATGATCCCTTTAGCTACAGAAAGTCTAGAATTCTCTGTTTCTTCATCTAGTTCTTATTTGTTGACTCAAATCCTCTTCTTAAGTGATCTTTCCATCATTCTCCTATATTCTACAACCTCTCTGCTTGTGAACAGTTCTTCATTATGCAAGGTCCTCTGCTAAAAACTCTACCTCTTCCACCATTCAAAATTGACTCTTCCTGCCACTGTGCTACCATAGCATGCATGCAGATGCTTCTAGAATTCATCAAATGATAGTTGTAATTCTAGGCCCTTCTCAGCTGTGATTCCCACCATAGTAGAAAGATAATTCTGTTTGTATACATTTAGTTCTGTGCTTGGAATATAGTTACATTGTAATCATTCATTGAATAAAAGCTTCTAATTTTGAAGTGTTGAAGCAGAGCATTTTAAAAGTAGGTACTTAATTTCTGGATTAGCTATCCAAGGATAATAGTTCCATGAAAAAGTCCTTACTTCAGTCAATCACCAAACTTGTACAAAGAATATCAGCAAAATAGAAATAGTAGCTGAGGGCTGTACCATCATTAAATTTGAAGTACCTACTGTGTGGTGAAGTCTTCCAGTGAGGCAGGAAGGTGTGTATGAAATTGTTCTAAGCTTGTAACAAGAAGCAAGACACCAATTTCCATTAATCCCTCAAAAGCATTGTCGTCTTCCTTTTAAATGAATTTGGGGGTTTGGAGAGATGGCTCAGCAGTTAAGGGTTCTGGATGCTTTTCCAGAGGACCTGGGTTGAATTCTCAACACCCACATGGCAGCTTGCAACTGTCTGTAACTCCAGTTGCAGAGGGTCCAACACCCTCACAAAGATATACATGCAGGCCAAACACCAATGTCAATAAAATAAAAACAAATCGTTTTTTTTTAAATTGATCAAAATATTTTTAATTATCAAATAATTTTATGCATTAAAGATATACTAAAATATTATAATGGGACTGGTGGCACATGCCCATAATCCCCACACTTGAATGATAAGCAGAAAGAGGGAAAGTTTGAGGCCACCCTGGGCTACATAGCATAATCTTTTTTCAAAAACCCAAGAATGAAAATCTTTGTAATTGAAATCAAGACTCATTTATTTTCATTTACCAAAGGTGTGTTGCATCACCCATTCTGCAAGACTCCACAGACTAGATGATGCTACTTAGTATGATGTGCTTGTCGTATAATAACAATCTCAGAACTGTGTTCTTAGAGAGTTTCTGTGAACAAACACAAATTTCTCTTTGATGAAGGTCAAAAATACTTAAAATAATTAACTCATCATCTTAATTTCAGAGAGAAATGAATTTACCTAGCATTGCCTTTGCAGGTCATTCTAAGCAATAGGTACAGCAAAGGAAGTCTTTAAAATCTCTCCTCTCAACACATGATGAACTCATCAACAAGACTGTACTCCATTTTATCTGAATGTTCACCAAACCATTGCAAATCATTCTGCAGAATTTGAGGGGAAGGAAAAGGGAAGTGTGAGAGGGACAGACTGTGAACATACACAATATCAAAATTGCAGCATAATTTAGAGTTTCCATAATCATTCTTCTTAAATGTAAAGATACCTAATTTTAACCATTAAATGGTGTCATGAAGAAATTAGCTGCATCACTGAAGGAATAATCCCTCTACATTCAGTATGATCTTGTCAATGTATTGCCTGTCTACAAGGTAAGACTAACCCCTACTTGGCTAAGGAGTCCCTCCTGAGTTGTTTCTCCTTCATACACTTACCTTCCTGTTCCTCACCACCACTATCTTCTCAGGATCTTTGTGCCTCTTTCACCCAATCTGTCCCACCTGTCCTCTGCTTTGTCCCATTCCTCCCCTCCTGTTTTGCCCACTTGTTTCCTGCTGTGATCTTAGGTACCTCTTGAATGCTGCCTGCCATACCACAGGGACCTACCCTTTGAAAACACATGGGACACTTCTTAAGTTACAACAGCCAGTTCGTTCTTCAGAATGTAAGAACTTCACCGGTGGGGGGCAGGGCATGCCCTATTAATCTCTACACTATTCTGACCTAGGTACTGTCATACAGCAAGTGCTCTGTGTATCTTTGCTACATAAGAGGAAGAGTTCCTCATTGTATTTTAAAAAGCATTGCAGTGTTTCAAAATCACAGATCCAGATTTGTCTTTGGGACAGAAGATGCACAGTGCTTACTGTCTGATATTTTCTGTGAATTTTGAAACTGTGGTGATTATTTCAAGTCTGGGTCCAGTTTCCCCTTTTTGAAGCTACCAGGTAAGTTCAGTCATTGTAATACATTCCCACCAAGTGACATAAGTCTTCCCTGCATGCTTGTCCCATCACTTTCCTTCCTCCAAAATACCACTTCTTAGGGTTCTGTACTCTTCGTTAGTCCCCTTCGTTGCTGTGTCTGTCATTTACACATGTGCTGGGCTGGTTCCTGTTACTTGGCCTACAAATCTGTCCTATGTCATCTCTTTTGAGTAATTTATAACCTCTATAAAATCCACAAAGAGGCACTTTTTTACATTTTGAGTAATGGCAAGAAAAAATTGCCCTGGGAATCAAAAATCCAGTGAGTCATAGATTATTTTGTTATTTATGATGAGAGAGTGGTCATTGACAATATTTGGCAATTTTACAGCTATGAACCTAGGCTATTGTGCTTTAGAATGTAATTTATTAAGCAAATAAAAGTTGCGCTGGTAATGGGTCCTGTTAAATCTTGGGAAGCATTGAGCTCCAGACCCACACAGCTGTAGAAGTTTCATACTAGTCACATACATCTCAGATGTCTGGACACTAATATTTTACACTTACTTCATGGTTTTATTTGTTCAGTTGCCTTTATATTCTTGATTGGATTCTAACCAACCACTTTCATTTAAGATGTCATCAACTTGAGTAGTGAAGGAGGAGCCTGAAGAAAATGAAATTAATATATATTTTTTAAAAACATAAATCCCTCTTTCTTAGATATGACATTTAGTTAATCCAAGCCATAAAAAATACCAGATGTGTTTGCAGAAAACACTAATATAAAGTTATCTCAGAGAAAGAAAAAGACAAGAACCTAAAGCTGTTAACTTACCCAATGGAGAGAAATAATAAATACACTTAGGTACAGATGTGTAGTTGGTGTGTGGTTGCTTAGACAAGAGTATGCATGTACCAGTACAAGTATGAATGAGCACACTTAGAATTTCATTTAAAACTTTCACCTCTATCCCTATGTTGTAAGCTCGACTTCAGCTTAATAATTAGTGGCATTCCAGCCATCCTTATTTTAGTGTGTATGGAGAAAAGGAAATCTTGAAATTCTCAACAAAGTTAGTTAACGTTTTTCTAAATAGTAACATTGGGCAGCTAGAAATCCATCTGCTTTGGGATAATTACCCTTCCATATGTCTGAGAGCAGTGAGAATTAGAGATGATCAGTTATTTCAAACTTAACCAGTTTGAAATACTCTCAAAAATCTAGGTCAGGATTTCCCATTTTCTCCTTAGTGATTAAGATGAAAGCTTCTCGATATTTAAAACTGATACACCAAACTTGAGTATGCATATAGGTACAATGTGATGTTCTGTTACATCCTCCTATTTATCTGCTATGTGCAGATTTCCTAACAGAGACAGGTACCAGGGACATGCCTGAGCAAATGGACAAGTTACTTTGCTGCCAACACTTTTGATTTTACTTCTCAGGACAAATGGCAGTCATTATTCAGAAAATGACTGGCCTCTTAGCTTTTCCTTATCAATACCTAGTTTTTATATAGTCTAGAAAGCAATGTTCTCTTCTAGTTGAGGCAGTATTTTCTAGTCGCTGGGCAGTTTATTCACTTTCTTTGTGTTTTCTTCTAATGAGAAGTTTCTAGTATCAGAAATTTAGTCAGTTTTCTTTCTTTGTGATCCTTCCTAAGAAATCCTGTGTTGGCTTACAGTCATGAGAAGATACTCTGCTACCTTGAGTAGCTATGATTTTACCATTGCTATGTATGGCTGTGATCTACCTCAAGTTAATTTTATTCGTGGTGAAGTGGGCTAGCATTCTTTCCAGCCAGTTGCTCTACAACCTGACTAGAAATGTTTTCTCTTCCACCAATGAATGACTCTGACACCTTTGATCAATTAAAAATTAGAATAAATACAGACATGCTAAGCATTGTGGTAGACACCTGTAATCTCAGCACTCAAGAGACTGGAGCAGAAGGATTGCTGAGTTATAGACTAGCTTAGGCTACATGAGACTTACATGTCTCCAAAAAGGAAAAATGGAATGGTAAAACTTTTTGCCCTATAGGCCAGATAAAAAGCAGTCCCGAATCCCGAAGTTCCAGGATCATGCTTGGAGAAGCATTGCCTGGTATAGTTAGAATACCTAATGGGAGCTACATATAGCAGTTGGACAACACACCTGTGACCCTGCAAAAACAGCACATATGTAGAGCCTGACAACACATCAAAACAGATTTTTAATATATGCTTCTCCTACTCAAAAAATAATCAGCATATCTTAAAACATATAAAAACATAGTAGGAAAATAGCACACAAATGTCAATTCACAAAAATCAGTATATAATAAAATGAATTTGTATAGCTTTGAACATCTGAAAGAGCTAAACAAATAAGTTACTTATAGAACTTGTTATAAAGATGACTGGTCAAAATTCAGTATATAATAAAATGAATTTGTATAGCTTTGAACATCTGAAAGAGCTAAACAAATAAGTTACTTATGGAACTTGTTATAAAGATGACTGGTCAAAATTCAGGGGAAACTGATGATGGGGTACCCACTCTCATTTGATCCACTTAGAGCGAAACACCGTCATCTAAGACTCAGAAAACATTAAAGAAAAGTTGGTGGGAAAATCCTAAGACCCAGAGGACCAGAACATCTTCTGTGAGAGAGTGTCTTCTACATATGACAGGGAAGCTACACCCATAAAACTTCAAAAATATAGTCACTAAACAAGACCCACACAGTAGCAATACCAGTTCACATGCCAGTGTGGATAAGGAAAATCTCACAAGGTCTTACCCTGAAATGAAGAGGTACATGAAATTAATGGCTGCTGAATATGGAAAATCATATTACCTAATCCTAAACACCCCCCACACACACACACACACACATATATATGTGTGTGTGTGTGTGTGTGTGTGTGTGTGTGTGTGTGTGTGTGTGCAATACTAAATGGGTTCAGCAGGTGTGTGCTTGTGTGTGTGTGTGTAACAATAATTAAAGAAAAAGACATGTATTTGAAAGGGGCCATGGGAAGAGCTGTAGGGGAAGAAGAGGATGGAAATGTTGTAAATACAGTGCTCAGATATGAAATCCCAAAAAATAAATTTAAAATAAAAAGGCAATATAAAGATAGAGGTATAAATTTTGTGATTGAAGTCAAACCTATCACCTCACAAATAAGATAAAATGGGGAGCTAATTGGCCCTTCCTGAGAGGTACTAAGATACCTATTTTCATATTACTTTGAGATACAAAGCCATTTGACCTATTTAGAAGGTTGAATAAAGGATAACTGGAGCATAGCCTGGTGTTTTCTCTCAAACAAAAGCTTTAGTGTTGTTGAAGCACTTGGAAACTTCTGCTGCGTTACTAAAATTCTGTGTCTTAATGTTTGACAAAGAGTGTTAAGGAGATGATAAGACAGGCCAGGAAGATGGCTTGCTGGGAAAGCCTGACAACCTGAGTTAGATTTTAGGGTTCCACACAGGGAAGGCGAGGGCTGACTCCTGCAAGTTATCCTCGGCCTTACACATAAACGCTGTGACACATTCTTATACCAGATGCATGTGTGTATGCACATGCGCACACACACATATTTAAAATATAATAAAATTGTTGAAATAAGATATTCTGGTAACATTTCAGCTATCATTGGAAATAAGCAGATGATAGTAAGCATTTTTAAAATTTTAAAACACAAAATAGATAAAACACTGTGGCATGTAAAAATCAAATTCTGTACTTTGAAGTGAATGCATATATGAAGATAAAGCGTTTTAGTGATCTGGTAGAAGAAGCACCTGTCAGCTTGCTAGCAACATCTGAAAGACACAGTATGCTCTGAAGTTCTGATTCCCTAGCAAAACTGGCATAAAGGATGTGATTTTCACTCACAATCCTAGAAGAGGAAAGCAGAGAGTAGTAAGGGGAGTGGAGGTGTTGAGACCAAGTTCCAATGGTGATGTCAAACCTCAGAGTAAGCCAAGGTGGTCCTGGTGTGTCAGGGGCCTTAGACCACTAGCTGGATGTGATTTCAGATTGAAGGGCAGTGCAGGGCATTGCAAAGGCTTCCGTTAGAACCATGTAGGGTGTGATAGGTTAAACCCTCCAAGGAGCTTATAAGCACTGGCAAGCTGCAAGAAGAGTTTTATTGTTTCTGCTTCTTCAGAGAAAATGCATTTCTGAATCAAATTGACCATAAAGCAGTTACAGAATAAAGACTATAAAAGAAACAAAAAATGTAACAAGCTCTCTCCAGCCCAGTAGTGGTCTATACTTAGGGGATCTGGCTTGTTCTGGTGAACAACCACATTTCACTTACCCTTCCACAGAAACCCCTAGGATTTTGGCAACGCATTCATACTGCCTACTCACACTCAGAGACATTAAATGGCACATGTGAGCTAAAAGCAACAAAAAGAATGTACTCCCTCAGTTGCAGCACAGCCACTGTATCCTGTGGCTAGTGTGTACAGGGTTAGATTTTGCTCATGAATGCCCCTCCACTCTCTCCCACCTCATTTCCCTTCCATGTAACCAAATCCGCCCAGCAACTGGAGGCCCAAACAATCTTGTTAACTTAAAAGTTTTCCTGCAGATTTATTGACCCAGTAGAGTTAAACAGAGTAAGTGTTGATCAACACCTCACAGGTATTTTTTTAATTATTGGACTGGCATCTCCGGGGCCTAATAAAAATTTGCAGTGAGAGTTAGTAATAAAGTGACTATTATATTTATTTATTTGTGGGGGAGGAAGCATTTTAGTTATTCTAAAAGAAACCTCTACTTCTTCCCATAAATTGTAGCTGTAGCCTTGATAACACCATGCTGAACAATACGGTTTCCATGGCTGCTCATTGAAAGAGATTAAACTATAATTAAACTACACTATGAATAAAGGAGAGTTGGGAAAAAAAGGAAGGAAAAAAACTGTGGTTTTCATAAAGCAGAAAAGCAGTACATTGACTGGTGTTTACAGCCCAGAAACTTTTTTTCCCTTTTTGACTACAAAACAGTCTTATTTTTAGCCAGCCAAGGTTTTGCAAGAATGCCGTATCAGTCCCACAGTTCTGTGCTTTGAAATAATTGCAGCAAGCTGGTCCCAAATCAGCAGTAACTGACTGCAAGGCAGGAGGGAAACATTGCTCAAATGCACAGTGCTGATGAAATTTGCCATAACACTATGAATTATGGCGACTGCCTTTGTGAGGTTTCACATAATGGGAAAAAAGAAGTTAACTAGATCTTAATTGAACGTACAGCTACATAATATCCTTTTGTTTAGGCTCAAAAATGGATTTTTTTAAACCTCCTTATCAGTGCAGCTATTAAATATTGTGGCTCTCCAGCTATCAGTCTCCGATCAGCACAGTTAGTGCATTTTACCTTCCAAGGAAGTGCACTTTGAGCCAGCTGGAGCACGAGAAATGGAGGAGCTGGAGAAAGTCATAATTGAAACAGGCGACTGCACAGTACAGACAGGAAATAAAAGGAAGACTGGCCCTCCAACGGATTAAATTAGATGTTTCAGATTCAGACAGTATCAGGAAAAAGAAGACTTATGTGAGAGGGGGGAAAGGTAACAGTAAGTTCATTCAGTTGAGCCCCCCTCCTTCTCACACTACACATGTTTTTGCTGGAATCTCGCTGTGCCGCCCGCCCTGTAGGGCAGACTCTGCACTGCCTTGATTCTGCCAAACAACAGTGAACAGGTCCCTGCCTTAATGTCACACTATCCTCTCCCTTCTGCCTGCCCTCTCCTTCTTAGAGTCCTTTGGTATTCTATTTCCATAAATTAGGCGTGAAATTATGTTGGGCTGAGGATACATGATTTCAGCTGTTTTATAGTTAGAAAAGAAAATCTTTTAGACCTAAAGCAAAAACATTTTTAAATATACTTCCTGCCTATTAGTTTGAGATATGCCTATTACAGATAATGCATGCTTTGTAGGAACTTTCGTCTTTCCTTTTGATCTCATGGAATTCTGTCTTCTCCTTCAGTTCATATAGCATTTACTGAGTACCTACTGAATACAAGACCTAAAACTAAGTAGTATCTGCATATCTGTACACTGAATACAACTGTGTAATATATGTGCAGTTCACATTCCTAAGTGAAGACTTATGTTTTAAGGATTTTTACACAGCAGATTTTTATTTTGCACTTAACTACTGAAACTAGTTCAACATTTTCTTGTTTCTCTTTCCTTATGTGATTCTGCATCTCTTTTTCTATTTAAGCAAATACAGCCTCTATTTAACAAAATTTGCTTTATATATCCAATTCCAACTTTGTTGCTGGAAGTAGTTAAGACTCGTCTTTTAAGTTCAGTGAGTGCCTTTAATAAGGGAGGGCAGGTAGCAATATACAAGGACCTTGCTCTGAGATGGATATGAACACATGAGATGGATGTAGACTTCAATAGGCTCAGAAATCTCATCTTCCTTCATTGTCTTCTCAAAGCTAATAAATAATGGGATTGATGACTCTTATTTTCTATCTTCTGTAACTTTTCTGAGAGCACATACCACAGTATTATTGGAGCATGGCCCTTCTGCATGGGGCTGACATAGAGGCAGGCATCCTTTGCTCAGGTGTGATAGCTGTTTAGCTTCTTGAATTGAGCCCTGGGAAAATTCCCATACAGACATCTGCTTCATTTGCCCTGCTTGCTGATGAGAGTGAAGTGAGACTGGGCAGCATCGTGTGAATAGAATTTGCATGGAAAATATTGTGGGTTGTTTCCACTCCAGCTGGACAGCTTTATACAGCTATAAACCTTTATTGCTGCATTAAGTTCTGTTCAAAGGGTATGAATCTCTGATACTCATGGTCCAACAAAACTGTTACCCATTATCTACTGAACAGCTACCAAGATCAGCAAATTGGACAACAGCAATAACAAAATATATGCACTGTGCGTTCTCCAGCATTCTCATTCTTCAGGAGTTTGCCTTTATAAACCTAAAAAGAACAAGCTGAAAATTCACCTTAAAGACTGTCTGGCATTGCTACCTCACAGAGCATATTTCTCCATTCTTGAAAAGTAATTTCAAAATAAATCTCAAAAGATGAGGGAATTTTACAGAGAACACTGGTTTCTGAAACTGTGAACATTGTTCTTACCACTGGCCAGTATTGAGCCATTCCCTGGAGCACAACGAAGCAGATTGTGTCTGTGGAGTATCATTTTCAGGAGCAAGTGTGGAGCAGCAAGGCTGGCTGCTAAGATCTAGCACCTCAATAGATTTAAGCCCAGGCATGCACTTGAGGATTTGTAACCCCAAGAGCTCTCTTCATCCATTCTTCCCAAAAGTTGCCTCTAATAACAGGATGTCCTTTAGCATGGCTTGGTCTTTGGATGCCCAAGCCTGTGACTGCATTCAGATTCAGAATTACATTTATTTATTTATTTATTTATTTATTTATTTATTTATTTATTTTTGCTGTGGAGTGGCTGTGTCTGTTTACCCCTTCAGAAAAGTTGATTCCAATGAAGTTACCCTGAAAAAATAATGATAGTGAGATATGCAGAACTTTATGCCATTTGCTTTTAAATGGCACATCCTTTGGACTTCACAGTAGCCCCCCCCCATAAAAAAGGTTGCTATTATTATCCACTTTCACAGACTTAGAGGCTTTGCAAAAGGACCAGTGTTATTGTGATCTGAATAGTGAATACAAACCTGGGGTTGCTGAAATTCACACCTGGGGTCCTTAGAACTAAAAGACTCATTATTTCTGGGTATCACATTACTTAAATTGGACTCTTTTACTTTGATGATGAAGACCTTGATGTTCAGATGGAATGGTTTCCAAAAACAAAACTGAATGATAGGAAAGGAGAGGTTAGAGGTAGCTCCAAGGAGCTGATTCCATGACCATTCTCCTGGTCTTTTCTCTTCCAGAGCTGACTTGGAAATCTCATCAAGGAGTAATTTTTATTAAAAAAAAAAAAATGGGGGCATGCATGACCAACAGAACCCATGATGAATTTGTAGATCCTAGTTAATCTCCAGCCATGTAAATGTGGGAACACAGTAATGTTTCTATCTATTCGGAAAGGGTGTCCTCCAGCCAGTACATGATGGCATAGAATGCTTGATGGTGACTTGGTAGTTCTCATCCTGAAATTTCCACATGCCTGTCAGTTATGGTAATTCATTGTTATTGTTATATAGAATATGCAGTTCTCCAGAACCATCTTTCTAGTCTTTTCTATGGGTCTAATCCCCTTCATCCTTACATGGTGCCAGTTTGCCTTCATCTTATTAACCTTCTAGGGTCTTAGGATCACTAAAATGGCTGAGCAGGTAAAAGTATCTGCCAACAAGCCTGAAAACCCAAATTCTATCTCCAGAAACCATACATGGTGGAAGGAGATAAGTAAATCCTTAAATTGTCCTCTGACCATTCACTACACATGTTCTATGTCTGCCAGGTGTGTGCACATAAACATACACATATCCATAAAATAAATAAAAAAATGAAAGCATGGCTTGATCATAATTTTTCTACCATGTTGGTTTGAATGAGATTGTCCCCTAAAGTCTCCTATGTTTGAGTACTTTGTTCCTAGTTTGGGAAACTGTTAGGAAAGGATTAGGAGGTGAGGCCTTCTTGGTTCCTCCAAGAAGTTCCCTGTGTGTCACAGGGAACTGGCTTTGAGGCTTCAAAAGATTCAGGAAACTCTGAGTTGAACTGGTGCCTAACTGGAAGCTTCACCACTATTAACTGTCATTCATGGTTCTAGAAAGTACTCTCACACTGCTAGGGGAAAAGGGCAATTGTCCATATAACTCAACTATAAACCTTGCAAGATATCCTGGTGCTATAGTGGTACAAATGTTATGAGAGTAACTAACTGCTTTTTTTAAATTAGATCTAAAGCTTACTCCATGAGATGGAACCCATACCTGACCCTGCTAAAGTGACCAAGAACCTGAGACTAGATTGGTCATGGGCCTATGGGGAAACCTCATACTATTATTCTGCTGAAGACATATATAAACAAAATGCTATCTAATAACATACTGGTGTACCCCATAAATCAGTGCCTTGCCCAGGTCATATTAGAGAAGCTTCTTCTTGCAGTAGATGGAAGTTAACACAGATACCCACAACTGGACAATATGCAGTGAGGAAGAGACTTTGGAGCACCCAATCCTAAACAGGATGTCTTCACCCAACCCCTCTCCTCAAGATTAGGGATCTATGTGAAAGAGGAGGTAGAAAGATTGTCAAGGCAGAAGGTAGTGGATGACTCCAAGAACAGTGTCATCCAGACACAACAGGCCAGCTGCACATATGAACTCACAGAGACTGTGTAGCAGGCAAAAGACTTGTACAGGTTCAAGCCAATCAGATCCTAGAGAGGGGTGTGAACATGAGGTCCCATTTCTAACCAAGAAGATTTTTGCAGTTGATATCTATTGACAAAGGAGAAGTCATTTTTCTATAATGGAGTAACATAGGTTATATCAACAACACTCTAGGGAAGGCCCATGCCCATGATTAGTTAGGCAACACAAAACAAACTCCATGGTATTCTTGTGATTTTTTTTGTTTTGGCACATTTTTGTCAACGTCTTTTGATTGTTTTCATTTTTATTTTCATGTGGGTTTTATTGTTTTTTTATTTTTTTGCTTTTGAGAGAAAGCAAGAACAAAGTTTGGTACATAGGGAGGTGAAGAGGATCTGGGGAAAGTTGGGGGAAGGATAAAAACATAATCAAAATATATTGCATGAACAAAATTTAATCAGAAAAAAATAGTAATAATACAAAAAGGCTCACACCATCCCCACTCTGTTCTCTATCTCTGCCGCCTTCTTGTGGATCAAGATGTGAGCTTTGAGCTATTGTTCAAGCCACCTGCTACCATGCCTTCACTGTGACAACATAGATTCTAATCCTCTGGAACCATAAGCAAAATTAAAGTCATCATAAGTTGCCTGGGTCAAGTTGTTTCATAAGAAACATAGAAAAGTAACCAATATCTACTTTAAAACAATGTACCTGGGATAGTGAGATGACTCGGCAGATAAAGAGTCACTGCTATCAAGCCTGATGACCTGAGTTCAATCCCTGGGCCCCACATAATAGAATGAGAGAATTGAGTCCTGCAAGTTAATCTCACTTCCACAGACATGCTGTAGCTTATGTACAAATATACACATGCATATAATAAATAAAATAAATGTATAAATAACTTTTTTAATACTTTGATCAAAGTTATCACAGTTTCAAGGCAAAATCAGATCTTAGTTAACTGACTTAAGCGCTTTAGGGCAGAGACCTTAATGTGTCTCACAGTCCTCCAAATCACTTCATGCTAAAGCTTAGGCCTTTCTAGCTAGTCACAACCACCTCTGTATCTAGGCTTTCACATTTATCATTAGGGATTGAATGCAGACTAAGTCCAAGGTTTTAAAGAGAACCTGTTTTTAACTGTGTGTACGTGGAAAGGGCAGCATACTGGGCCTGACTGCCTGCCCCTCACCACAGGCCCTTGTTCCTGTCACTTCTCTAGTTCTTCTTTGTCCTGCAAGATATCCTGGGGGCTGGCAGGAATGAAAGTTTATGGATTTTAATTTAGAAGTAGGTAGTGGCCACTGAATGTCTCTGGTGGCTCATGGAGTGTTACCAGCCTGAATACTGTATGTACAACAGAAGTAAGTAGGGATTGCTAAGCAGGTTCTGCTTCCTGCCTGACAAAACTCATGTGGCTGCTCCCTTCAGAAGCATGGTTTGGAGCAAGGAAAGTGCAGGTTTGTGTTGCCATTGATGTGTCATAACCTGTAGTTCACACTCAAAGTGTGGGTGTCAACAAAACTCTTGCTTACTCCCCAAGGGCATCAACTGCCAAAAAACAAAACAAACAAACAAACAAACAAAATGGGTTCCAATTGCAAAGAATGTGCTGGCAAGCAGAACTTTATAATACCCTCTTCTGTTTAATGTTTACAGGACATTCATTTGGAGGATCCCAAATGTATAACACACTCAAAGAAAGGGGGTACTAGATGTTTGGGACTGCTAGGAGGGGTAATGTTCTACTGCATCTAATAAGAAGCCTGTACACTTCTCATCACAGTTCAGTTTTAATGTACCAGATACCCTCACAGAGGCCAGAGGCCTGCACAGGACTTCTGATTCTGCAGACTTAGGTCTTATACATGAACAAGGGGCAAAAAAAAAATGTCTTTGTACTTCTTTTAAAATACACTTGCTTTTATATTTATCCATTATAGTCATTTACCATGTGGAAGTAAGTTTTTCCATGGAGCTTCTACAGCCCTAAAGCCTTTCCCTGAAGACAGGAGGAGTGTGTGTGTGTGTGTGTGTGTGTGTGTGTGTGTGTGTGTGTGTGTGTGATGTACAATTAAAAATAAAACAGTAAATCAAAACTTAGGCAAGGCTGAGCTGCTTTACTATGCAGTAACAGTAATGAAGTTTCTGGAACTACAGAAAGAATATTTGTCTGACGGTAGTACAGACGGAGTGGAACCAGACCAGAAATGTGGCAGCATGGTCTTCTTTAGCTACTTTGTTCAGAAGCTGCCTAATTCCAGAAGGACTTATGAATGTGAAAAACCAGGAAATAACTGTGACATTCCTAGCATTAAAACCAGAAAAATGAGTTAGAGACAAAATTGAAATAGAAAACCCCAGTACCCTAGCTGTCACCAGAACATAAGATCCCTGGTCTGTTAGCAAATCTGTCCTGGTGTGTGCTAAGGCAAGGTTTCTAATCATGGAGAAGTCCCCACTGTAGCCTTCCCTGGCAATCTTTGGAATTATCGTCCTTTAGAACCATACTTCCCAGGTACAGATATTGGCTCTGCAACTTCCTTGCTGCGAAATGCCAGGCAGATCTAAGTTCTTTATGTTTGTGTCTTCTGCATTTGTAAAGTGAGATAGTACTTATTTCACGGGACCCTAGTAGGGAGGAACAGAGTAATATATGTGAACTGCTGGATCTAAGAGTGTCTAAAATGTTAGTGACCAGATGAAGAGGGTGGTGATTGTAATGACTTACCTGCCACCATATTTACCAGACAGATTAGAAGAAAGTCAGCATAAGCAGAGTCAAGCCTATGGTGGTGTCTGGCCTAAACTCAGGAGAGCATTCCTGATGCCTTTTCCCCATGGTGAACTACCTGGACATTTCTTGTATAGCTGTAAACATTAGTCAGAATCCTCTGTTGTATATAGACTAACTTCATCCTTCCTACATTCCTGAGCAATTTGAATAAGCACTTCTCATCAGAAGCAAGAAAACTTTCTCTGACATGTTATTAGTGAAAGGTTGAAAAATCCCAGTGAGCATATCAAATAAACTATAGTTAGATGGAACAAATCTGAGGAAATGCTGAGGAAGGGAAACCTGGCTCTCTGCTTCCAAGTTTCCTGCTTCTAAAACAAAGGCAGATTTTGGACAGAAAATGCATCAGATTCATATTATATGTTAGTTATTTTAATTGAAGTACGATGGTAATCAATTAATTATTATGTCACCATGGAGCAAATATATTCAAGAACTTAATATTTCACAATTGAAATAAATTTGACTATAGTGATTTGAGGGGCTGTGTTATCCCAACGCAAATTTCCAAGACTGCATCAAATGTGAAACGCTAAAATGGCTTGATTGCTAAGAGTATTTGGGGAAGAGGTGGGAGGTGTCTCAGTGATTGACCACTTGTCCAGCATGCATGTGTGTTCTGATCTCCACCACACCCCCAAATAAAAGAAAGAAAAGGGTTCATAGAATCCAGATGCAGATGTCCTTGTTTATTTAAATGTTCTGTGCCACTTCAGTTTGTGTGGCACCGCTGTTCCCAAGGTTTGTCTCAATGAAGTGGTTTTTCGAGAACATTTAAGACTGAAAAACCATTGGGAGAATAGCTATACGTGTTTAAAGTAATAGCTGTGAGTGTAAAAATTAGGAATGTATCTGTTTACTGTGGAAGTTTCCATGAGTTTATCATGAATCAGGACAGAACCCACTGTGTGGGTACAGAATGGGAAAGTGGCTGGTGAGCACTTTCCTTGTTAAATTTGCCCTCCTGTGAAAAGCATGAGCTTTTCTGCCCAGCTGCCTGCCCGACCGTCCTACCTCCTGCCTGCTTGCTTGCTTGGGGTGCAGTTGTTTGTTTTGTTATGTTTTTTTAATGTGAGACAGTCTCATTGCATAACCGTGGCAGGCCTGGAGTCTCAAAACCCAGAGAGATGCCTCTGCCTCTGCCTCTGCCTCTGCCTCTGCCTCTCTGCCTCTCTGCCTCTCTGCCTCTCTCTGCCTCTCTCTGCCTCTCTGCCTCTCCCTCTCCCTCTCCCTCTGCCTCTGCCTCTGCTGTAGCAAAATTAAAGGTATGGGTCCCCATGCCCTGCTGAAGCCCCATCTTTCTTTAGAGGCATATGTCAACTTTTTCTTTCCATTTAAAACTAAACTAGTCTCACATAAGCCTACAAAGCCCTTTCTATCACTTCACCTCCTACCATCCTTTGGGAACTCCTCATTCTTCTTGCTTTTAGCTAAATAAAGATACCAGTTCATTTGTCAAACTTTTTTTTTAACTTTTAAGTCATGGGCATTTCAGAGAAGCTCTGAGAGGTGAG
This sequence comes from Cricetulus griseus, assembly GCF_003668045.3. Taxonomy (NCBI): domain Eukaryota; kingdom Metazoa; phylum Chordata; class Mammalia; order Rodentia; family Cricetidae; genus Cricetulus; species Cricetulus griseus. The sequence continues at coordinate 252,692,456 of NC_048596.1, read as the reverse complement.
CTGTGCTAGCCGAGAGTTTATACGGATTCAGGAATGCTACACAAAATAAGAATCTACAATTCCAGGTGGCCATAAAATTGTAGAATGTAGGGGAAACTGATGGTAATTACATCATTTTAAAGTGAGAGGCATCTCTTCACAGAAGGCAACGCCAACATTTTCTGGGGTGGCTAAAGAACATACAGATGTCCTAGAGTTGATAACATTCACTAGACACAGATCAGATTCCTCAACTTCATAGATAGCTTAATGTCCTAAGTTAGATTTTCATCTCATAAACTAAGAAAGTGTTTATACCTTCCTGTTCTGGTTCACATTTACTTAAAAGGGAATTTATGAATTCACCTGAATTTCTTATTACTGTTCTGAAGTCAGCTAGAACTCTTAGGCTTAGGTTTATCCTTTGAATTGTCTCATGTTTCCTAAAACCATATTGAAAATACATCATTTTATCACAATGACTAGTATAGACGATAGGATACCTGAGAATTCCCAGGAAATTTCCCACAGTGCTCTCAAAAGAGACCTCAGGAAGTCATGGGGATACACATGAAAAGAATTAAGAAAGGCCTGGAGACTAAAGATATGAGGACTATAGAAAATGGTCAGGACTGAAAGCATCTTATAAGATTTTCCTAAGAGATCTGAGCATGTGTACCTGAAAACCCTGAACTTGGGTAGAGGCAGAAGAATAAGGAGTTGAGGAAGGCTACATGTAGCTCAGGCACACATGACAGCATGTCTCAAAAACAAACTAATAATAATAATAACAACAACACACAAAGGGCTGGACAGATTGCTCACTAGGTAAAGACATTTGCTAGGCAAGCCTGTTGACCTGAGTTTGATCCCCAATGTGTGTGTGTGTGTGTGTGTGTGTGTGTGTGTGTGTGTGTGTTGTTTTTGTTTTTTTACAATGTCAACCTGAATCAAACTTGGGGAGTCTGGTGCCCAGGTGGTTTATTCCCAACAAATTTAAACAAAGTATAATTTGGAAAAAGTTTCCTGGTGTAATACAATCCCCAGTGTATGAGGAAGTGAATCATAACAAAATTTGATCAGGGTACATTTCATTTCTTCCAAGAAGATGAGTTCTAGAGTTTTGCTACTTGTATTAGCTTGAGAGCCTAAGGAAGGATATTGCTCAGTCTCAGTCATAGAGATAGCATAGAGGTCATCTGGGCTATTAGCTCCCTGTGGTCCTGGTTGTGGGAGCTTAGGGAAGCCTCTGTCTATACAGATAATGTAAGGGTCATTTAGATTACTAGCCACTTCCAGTCCTGGTTGTGGGAGCTTGCTATGGCTTGGCCCAACATATAATACAGATCACCAGGCAGTTAATCACCTCCAACTCCCAGCTTTCTGGATGGAAGAACAGGTTTTCCATCTTTCCCATTGGAAAGACAATCCTGTGTGCTGAACATTCCTGGTGCTTCCAACACCCAGCCCTCTTCCTCTCACAGTGTGTGAATTGGCTTCATCCTAGACAAGCCAATGTTAATAAAAGAGTTTAGGTTCTAAAGCCAAACAACTAAGAGTGAAAGCCAACTCTGCCATTATTCTGCATTGGCCTGGACAGGTTTCTTAGCCTTCATAAATCTCTCTCTGCTAATTTATAAAAAAAAGAAAGAAAGAAAAAGAAAAGAAAGAAAACACTTAGAGTGCCTATAATGCTGGGGGGGGGGTTATTGTCAGTTCATGCCCTAAATACTGAAGTATTGGTACCTTTCTTGAAAATGGCAAAACTCTGTCTCAAAAAAAGAATTATTATTGTTGTTGATGGTGTCATCATCATTACTATTTGACAAGTTTCCTAGTCCCATGGAGGGAGCATAAGAAACTTCTTGGGATTTCTTGAATAATCTTTCTCAGATGATTGGGGGGTGGAGGACCTTGTAGGTTTTGGACCAGAACATGTCTTGCTGGAAAGACCAACTGTGTACCTCCTAGTTGGGGTATTGAGCAACATGGGGTCAGCCTAGACCTCCAAAGAGTGGAGGAGCTGGCTATTGAGTCCAACCTCATGGTCAGTGGTTCCAATGGCCCTGACTAGGAAATGAAGCCCTTGTAAGAACTCTGATTAAGATGCTTAGTGGAGCCAGGTGATAGGGTGCAGGTCTTTGATCCCAGCACTTGGGAGGTAGAGGCAGGCCGATCTATGTTGAGTTCAGGACTACTGAACAAGTGTTAGGACAGACTCTAAAGCTACACAGAGAAACCCTGTCTTGAAAAGCAAAAACAAAAACAAAAACAAAAGAAAGAAAAAGAAAAAAAGAAAAAAACTTAGTGGAATTTCCTGATGTCTTGATCACACAGAACTGTATAGACTCGAGTCTCTGCCCTGTCTCCATGCCTTGTGACTATTTCCTCAGTGCCTACTTCTACCTTGTATGCCAAATCTTTCCTCATTGCCTGTTCTGACCTCTATGTATTGAATATTCCAACCTGAATCTAGACAACTGAAAGAGAAGGTAAGCATCCTACCAAGGTTAGACAGAGAGTGTGGATTAAAACTGGGCCTTTGGCCTTGCTGCCCCAAGGCTGCCTTATCCCCCTCCTCTGTGCTGCCTCCCACTTGCCCTGTCTTAGACACCAGTATTTGCATTTCCATCCTCTGTGCATGTTCTTCTGTAAGGGCAGCCACCAAGGCCTTAAGTGAAGGGGTTAATAAGCATATGTACCACAAGTAAGACATTTTAAGTAATATTCTCTTTTCTCTAGTCAAGCATTTGGAACAGCCTTTGGATTTTATTTATTTCTGTTCTAGGTCTAAATTCTCTCTTTGATATCCAGGAAAATAACTTTACACACAACCCTCCATTTGAATGTTCAGCTGCACAGGTTTTGTTCTTTCACTTTCATATATCTGTACTGAGAGACTTTACACATTAATTGTTCTGCAAAAAAAAAGTCAAACCAATTAATGTGAAAACAGGCAACTTAAAGTCAAATGACTATTTCAAGACCTGTTTTTTTCCGTTATTTTAAGCGAACTCCCCATTCATGCAGCCAGGTCAGAGCACCAATAAGAAGGGGCCTCTCCTGCTCCAAAATGGACTTATCGCATGGTGAGCAGCTGGGATTTACATGGAGGCTCATTAAATAAAACAGCAGTGGCAGCTCCCTCCTGCTGAGTACACTTGGAGGTACAGTACCTGAGCTCTCACAATCTTCACTGCTCTTTGCTACTTTGTTTTATGCCTTTCCCATTTTTCTTTCTGTTCTTGACATTTTCTGACCTCACAGTACTTTTATTATTATTTTTATTGCTACTATAACAATGATAACTTAAGGGTCTGATTTATATGATGGCAACTTGGCCAGGGGGAGAAGGCATGCCCCCAAAAATGCAGTAAATGTTCAAGTCTATTAGCCTTTTGTTTTTATTAAGTGGGAAACATCCATTTTGTTTTGCCCAGATGAGTGTGGAGAGTCCTGAATAACTGCAGGATTGCATTTGCTAGTGGATCCATCACTATGTATGAGTGGTAGGGTAATGGAAAGACTGTAGTGTGTCAGTTCAGGCATCATAAACACCAGTCAGTCAGCTCCCTGATTATATTTCTTTTTCTGAGGAATCAATAGTCATTCTTTCCTTTGTTTTATTTTACAAAAGAATTATTTTAAAATTATTATAAATAATAAATGCACCAATTATTGACATATTGTCTTAATTGTAATAATTCCACAGGTTAATGTCTCAGTCCTGCTGTCACAGTAGAAGCTAGTAGAAGAGTTTGTAATTGCTATTTTGACCCTCTGCTGATCTCAGTCCATAGGAGGCACACTACTTAACTCAAATGTAGGCAACACCTGGGTAGAACACTTTCCCAGAGGTAACAGCCAGAATTGAGGCTGCTCATCCCAAGATATGGCTTATGAGCCTGGGATTCTGAGATGCTACTCCTCCCCAGGAAGCTTTGACAGTATGACCTTACAGCATGGGCATAAGCATCCCATTCCCAGAGGTAGAGCCCTCCTCTTGTCCTAGCCTCCTGGCCCTGGCTAGCAGACTTGCCCTCCTAGAATCTCTATCTCAACCATACTTGTTGAATGCTTATTGTGGTGGACATTGCCATTTCCATTCTTCTACATAGTAGTTACCAGCTTTATAATGGCTGTGATTCAAAGAAAATTAGTAAACTAATTAATAAATTAATGTAGTTTTGTTGTACTGATGACATCTTTTGTTTTCCTACTAAAATAACATCATTCTGTGCAGGATATATGGCTTTGAACCCTCCTAAGACAGTTTAAGTTCTAAGATCTATATCTTCATTCTCCAAATGCTCAGTCTACACCATGACATCATGCAGAAATAGTAGCACACTGGCTACTGGTTGCTGGTGACATCATGGAGAAATAGTAGCACACTGAGTGGGTGTTTTCCCTGTACCATTCTCATATTTGCTATCTCACTCAATAAAATACTTGAACTGCCTTGTTGAACTACCTCTATAGACCTCTTACTTCTGCATTAGTATGTGCATTTAGCTTTGTTTCTAGGAACAAAGGACATTTCCACCAAGGGTATTTCATTCTTTCATTGGAGTAAGTGGGACCTGGATGGTGAGTAGAAATTAGAGCCCTTCTGAAACCCGCCTTGTACATAGCTTGGTCCAGTTACTGGCACAGTGATAATTCCAGCAATTGTCATAGCCATCTCTACAGTCCAATTTGTTCTAAAACCTCTTCCAAAGTGTCTTTCAGCTGGCTAGATTAGAGTGACTAGTAATAAAAAGTGATGCAAGCCCCAGGTGATCTGTTCCCATGGGGATCTAAACAACTATCAAATGAGGTATCTCAGTTTAACCCAAAGAGAGACAGACATCCTCGAGGACTCGTGTGTGTGTGTGTGCGCGTGTACACACACACACACACACACACACACACACACACACACACACACACACACAGAGAGAGAGAGAGAGAGAGAGAGAGAGAGAGAGAGAGAGAGAGAGAGAGAGAGAGAGAGAGAGAGAGAGAACACTTATGGGAAGGAGCTAGGGCCCACAGCAGACAGTCATCATTGGCCCCCACATAAATAAAGGCCATCTTTCCAATGAGTCAGACCACCAGCATCCTGAAAATCAGGCCTTACATAATAAGGCCAACACAAAGAATTCATGGACATAGAAATAGTTATTTTAGGAAACTAAATTTTGAGGAAGAAATTTCCATTATACAGTAATAGTTTACCAGGTCATCATTTCATACACCAATCCCACTAAGTGAATAAGGTTCATATCTAACCCTCAATATACTTCCACACTTGGCACACCATGGCCCCATAGTGAAAATGCTGGCTACACACACTCTCACCCAGGATGCCAAGCCTGAGCCACATCAACATGAAACCAGGGAACTTTATTTCCTTTCTGATGATAAAGCACCTGAAGTTTTGACTCTGGGAACTTCAAGGTAAACATTGTTTTTTTCCCTATCTGAGGAAGATGAAAACAGGCTTGCACTCTGTTCTAATTTGCTTTTCTGTTGATTTGATAAACACCATGAACAAAAGCAAATTTGGGAAGGAAAAGGTTTATTTCATGACACTTCAGGCTCACGGTCCATCATGGAAGGAGTCAGGGTGGGAACTCAAGCAGGGATAGCATCAGTAGCCATGAAGGTAAGATGCTCATAGGCTTGCTACTGGATCCAGTTCTGCTACCTTTCTTATATAATCTGCCTGGGGATGGTATACCCATAGTGGGCTGGGCCCTCCCATGTCAAATAACAATCAAGAAAATATCATTAAAGAGGGAATCACAGGACAGTCTGGTGCAAGTAGTTCTTGAGGTTTCCTCTTCCCAGATATGTCAAGTTGACAATCAAGATTAGCCACCACAGGCTTTGCTTTCTATGACCCATGCTCCTTTGGATTGTTCTGTCAGGAGTCTTTCCTCGTGCCTATTTAGAGCAGAATGAATGGTCTTAGTCATTTCCAGTCTTTCTTCTCCCTCTCTTTTGTTATTCATTGACTGGAAATGAAAGTCTCTGAGCCCCTAGGAGTAGGAAGATTCACAGGTTGAAAGGAAAGACCCTGACCTTTGAATTATCACATGGAATACTCTCTTTAAATATCCAGCTGAGGAGCTGAAGAATTTGCTCAGTGGTTAAGGCGCTTTTGCTCATGTAGAGGACCTGGATTCAATTCCTGAGACCTACATGATGGCTCACAGCCATCTGTAACTCTGTCCACACGGGAACTCTGTTGGCCTTCATAGGCACCACATAGGCATATGGTACACAGACATGTATACAGACAAAAAAAAATGTACATAAATCATAAAATAACTAAAAATATATGTGACTCCAGCTGAACCAAGAACAAGAATAGAGAGTGCATGCTCTTTTGTGGAACTACCTTCAAGCTTCAGCACTGTAATCACAGCCACCTTTGCCTTTTGAACACTTGAAATAAGGGGCCATTCTGGTGTAGTTTGTTGACATTTAAATGTAAATTACATGTTGGATTGGATTTCAAAGACAAAAAATAAGTAAGTAAAATATCTCATAATTATATGAATTACAAAAAATAAAATAATATTTTAGACATATTAGGTTAAATAACAATAAAGTCATGTCACTCATTTCTTATTATTTTTTTAATGTGGCTACTAATATCACATACATAGCTAACTGCATTTCTGGTAGACAGGGCCATGATAAGGCAGGGCTTTCAGGGTTCTTCTGTTATAACAGAATATAATCTTAGCAAATGAGTTGGTTGACTGTAATATGATCTCACTGACCAATTCTTCTGAAACATGACCTCTTAAGCTTTTCCAATTGTGAGCCCTTCGTGCTCACAGAATGTATTTATGGTCCCCAATATATAGGAATAAATAATATGTACACAATTCAAACATTGATATAAATTCATAAAGAAATTAATTGTAAGATAATTTCTTGGTATACATATAATTTTACTGTGTAATAAAAATCAAATCAAATTTAAATATTAGTGGGACAGATGTGAGACATTTTACATAAAGAATTAAATTTTGCTTGAATATTTGGTACTATAAGACACAAAATCTTCAGTGCTTTTCAGAGTTGATCAGTATTATGATTTTATAATAATCAGTACTGAAAGTAACACTTCCTATAAAGATATAATATAAAATGCCAAAAGTATGTGTGAGAGCATTTCAGAAATTATTTGAAACTTTGTCCTTATCCTAAGCCAAAATTTATTTAACCACTTTTTGTGAAATCACAAATCAATAATTCAGACATTCCAACAATACAATCTAAATTTGCACTGACTTTAGACTTACATTCTGAAGAATAAGAAAATAATACAAATGTCTTTTTTCATACACCATTCTGTCATGCCACTCGGTGCCGAGGAATGCTTCCTGAAACACCTCAGCTCAGATTTGTACTTTTTATAGAAACAGAATGGTTGGATCCCATAATGGCATCCAGTTATGGGATATGCAACTTATGACTCATCTGATAAAACTTTTTTCTTGCTACTTGTCAGCATTTTTCTTAACCTACTAACTGTAGTTCTGGGTTTCTTTCTTTTTAACTTCATGCTCAATATTTATTTAGACTATAAATAAAAACATTGTTCAATTTTATTTTTCAATTATAAACCATCTGGATTGGCTATACCCAAACATGAATTATTTCCTTAATCCTGCTTGTCGAATATAAGCTCCCTGCTAGGAAACAATGGGCTGATATTTTAGGGCTTAGAGATATCACTGAAGCTTTATCTAGCACATTTTTATTTCTAACTTTGCCCTCTGAGGCTGCAAAGCCACCCTCTGTGTTTTTTTAGGAGATAAATTATCAGTATAATACAGATTATTTTCATACAAAACATACTGTAGAAACCTTCTCTCTCTTAGTGCTTTCAGAGTAGTAATGTCCAAGAAGGATTTTAGTTTAAATTATTGTTGGTTCATTGTTGACATCTGCAAGATGTATTTGTAATAAATCAAAGAATAAAATGAGTCTGTGTTACATGAAGTGCAAAGAAAACCCAGCTTCCCTGTGTCTGTCTTAGTAAAGTTTCTCATCCAAAAGAGGCCTGAGCCTAATTGTTTGGAAGCATTGAGTTGTTTTACTCTGTGTTCTCTAGAAGTGCCAACAGGTACAAGCCACAGGACAGAGCCTTGTGTCCAAGAGTTCCTCTTCAACAGTTTACCTCCTGAGAAGCCTTTCATTTTTTGCATTGTTTAAGGCATCTCTACTCAGGCAGACTGGGCTCTGGCCTCAGGCAGCCCTGCAACCCTTTTGTCTGTTCTGACACTGATCTCTGCTCTGCTTTCAACACCAGATAGACCTAGGAGCAGGAAGACATGCAACATCCTGGCAGTAGCAAGAGAGGGATTTGAGCATGTACAGATGAACTGTCAAATGTCATGCTTAGATGTGGCTTTGTCTTGCTTGTAATCTCAGGGTCATGGTTTCGAGTCCTACATTGGGTGCCAAAATGTAAAAGGAGTTCTTAATTGGGCTAAGTAATAAAAACCTGGAGTCAGATATAGAGGAAAATGATGAGAGATCAGAGAGAAGGAGCAAGCCACCACCACACCTTACCTCCTTAGCATCTCAGCAGACAAAAGAGCAAGTTACTGTTTCCCCCTGCTTATATCCTGTTTCTGCCCAGCTACCTCACTTCCTGTCTGTCTGTACAGACCTCCAGACCTCTATGGTTAGCTAGTGGAAAGTTCCATTCTCTTACCCTCAGACAAGCTTTATTTGTACAAGCAAGATATTGCCATACTTAGAAATTTACTTTTTTTGAATCATTTTTTATTTGAATTAGAAACAAGATTGATTTACATGACAATCCAAGTTCCCTTCATCCTCCTGTCCTCCCCTACCACCCCCCCAACTAAAACCCTACCTCTCACATACCCTTTCTTCAATTCTTCACCTGACTCAACCTTTCTGCTCACTCATGACCTCTGCATCCTTCCTCTTCTTCCCTTCTCATTCTCGTAGCTCCCTCCCCCCTCTTTAGGGGATTGCGACTCTTTCCCCTTCTCCAGGGGACAATGTTTGTCTCTTTTAGGGTCCTCCTTGTTTACTAGTTTCTCTGGCAGTGTGAATTGTAGGCTGGTAATCCTTTACTCTATGTCTAAAATCCACATATGAGTGAGTACATATCATGTTTGTCTTTTTGTGATTGGGTTGCCTCACTCAGATTTCTTCTAGTGCCTGCAAATTTCAAGATTCCATTGTTTTTTTCCACTGAGTAGTACTCCAATGTGTAAATGTACCACATTTTCTCTATCCATTCTTCGGTTGAGGGGCATCTAAGCTGCTTCCAGTTTCTGGCTATTACAAATAGTGCTGCTATGAACATTGTTGAACAGGTGTTCTTGTTGTATGAATGTGCTTCTTTGGGGTATATTCCTAGAAGTGGAATTGCTGGATCTTGTGGTAGACTGATTCCTATTTTCTTGAGGAGTCGCCATACTGATTTCCAAAGTGGCTGTACAAATTGGCACTCCCTCCAGCAGTGGAGAAATGTTCCCCTTTCTCCACATCCTCTCCAGAATAAACTGTCATTGGTGTTTTGATTTTTAGCCATTCTGACAGGAGTAAGATGGTATCTCAGAGTTGTTTTGATTTGCATTTCCCTGATGGCTAAGGATGTTAAACACTTTCTTATGTGTCTTTCAGCCACTTTAGATTCCGCTATTGAAAATTGTCTATTTAGTTCTGTACCCCACTTTTTAATTGGATTGTTTGGTGTTTTGGAGACTAGCTTCTTGAGTTCTTTGTATATTTTGGAGATCAGCCGTCTGTCAGATGTAGGGTTGGTGAGTATCTTTTCCCAGTCTGTGGGCTGCCGTTTTGTCTTGCTGACTGTGTCCTTTGCCTTACAGAAGCTTCTCAGTTTTAGGAGGTCCCATTTATCAATTGTTGACCTCAGTATCTGTGCTACTGATGTAATGTTCAGGAAGCAGTCTCCTGTACCAATTAATTCAAGAATATTTCACACTTTGTCTTCTAATAGGTTCAGTGTAGCTGGATTTATGTTGAGGTCTTTGGTCCATTTTGACTTAAGTTTTGTGCAAGGCGATAGGCTTGGGTCTAACTGCAGTCTTCTACATGTCTGCAACCAGTTATGCCAGCACCATTTGTTGAAGATGTTCTCTTTGTTCCATCATATAAATTTGGATTGTTTATCAAAAATCAGGTGTTCATAGGTGTGTGGGTTAATATCAGGGTTTTCACCTCTATTCCATTGATCTACCTGTCTATCTTTGTACCAATACCAAGCTGTTTTAAGGACTATAGCTCTGTAATAGAGCTTGAAGTCAGGGATGGTGATGCCTCCAGAAGTTCCATTATTGTACAGGGTTGTTTTGGCTATTCTGGGTATTTCGTTTCTCCATATAAAGTTAAGAACTGTTCTTTCAAGGTCTGTGAAGAATTGTGCTGGGACTTTGAAGGGGATTGCATTGAATCTGTAGATTGCTTTTGGCAAGATTGCCATTTTTACTATGTTGCTTCTACCTATCCAAGAACATGGAAGATCCTTCCATTTTTCTGGTACCTTGTTTAATTTCTTTCTTTAGAGACTCAAAATTCTTATGGTACAGGTCTTTCATGTTTTTGGTTAGTGTTACCCCAAGGTATTTTATGTTGTTTGTGGCAATTGTAAAGGGTGAAGTTTCTCTGATTTTTCTCCACTAATGTGTCATCAGTGTATAGTAGGGCTACAGATTTTTTTGAGTTGATCTTGTATACTGTCACTTTACTGAAGGTGTTTATCAGCGGTAGGAGTTCCCTGGTAGAGTTTTTCGGGTCACTAATATAGACTATCATATCATCTACAAATAGTGAGAGTTTGACTTCTTCCTTTCTGATTTGTATTCCCTTGTTCTTCTTTTGTTGTCTTATTGCTTTAGCTAAAACTTCAAGGACAATATTGAAGAGGTATGGAGAGAGTGGTTAGCCTTGTCTTGTCCCTGATTTTAGAGGAATTGCATTGAGTTTCTCTCCATTTAATTTGATGTTGGCTGTTGGCTTGCTTTTATTATGTTTAGGTATGTTCCTGTTATCCCTGATTTCTCCAAGACCTTTATCATGAAGGGGTGTTGGATTTTGTCAAAGGCTTTTTCGGCATCTAGTGAGATGATCATGTGGTTTTTTTCCTCAGTCTGTTTATATGGTGGGTTACATTGATGGATTTTCATATGTTGAACCATCCTTGCATCCCTGGGATGAAGCCTACTTGATCATGGTGGATGATTTCTCTGATGTGTTCTTGGATTCGATTTGCCAGTATTTATTGAGTATTTTTGCATCAATGTTCATGAGGGATATTGGTCTGTAATTCTCTTTCTTAGTTGTGTGTTTGTGTGGCTTAGGTATCAAGGTTATTGTAGCCTTGTAAAAAGAGTTTGGCAATGTCCATTCTGCTTCTATTGTGTAGAACAATTTGAGGAGTATTGGTTTTAGCTCTTCTTTGAATATCTGGTAGAATTCTGCAGTGAATCCATCTGGCCCTGGGCTTTTTTTTGGTTGGGAGACTTCTGATGACTGCTTCAATTTCATTAGGGGTTATAGGCCTACTTAAGTTGCTTATCTGTTCTTGATTTAATTTTGGGAAGTGAAATCTGTCCAGAAAATTGTCCATTTCCTTTAGATTTTCGAATTTTGAGGAATATAGGTTTTCGAAGTATGACCTGATGATTCTCTGGATTTCCTCTGTGTCTGTTGTTATGTCCCCCTTTTCATTCCTGATTTTATTAATCTACATGTTCACTCTCTGCTGTTTGGTAAGTTTGGATAAAGGTTTGTCTATCTTGTTGATTTTCTCGAAGAACCAACTCTTTGTTGTATTGATTCTTTGTATTGTTCTCCTAGTTTCTAGTTTATTGATTTCAGCCCTCAATTTGATAATTTCCTGGCATCTGCTGCTCCGGGGTGTGTTGGCTTCTTTGTTTTCTAAAGCTTTCAGTTGTGCTGTTAATTCTCTAGTGTGATTATTCTCCTGTTTCTTCATGTGGGCATTTAGTGCTATGAACTTTCCTTTTAGCACTGCTTTTAAAGTGTCCCATAGGTTTGGATATGTTGTGTCCGAATTCTCATTGAATTCTAGGAAATCTTTAATTTCTTTTTTTATTTCTTCCTAGACCCAGGAATTGTGCAATTGGGTGTTACTTAATTTCCATGAGTTTGTATTTTTTCTGTAACTCATGTTGTTGTTGAATTCTAACTTTAAAGCATGGTGGTCTGGTAAGATTCAGGGGTTATTTCAATTTTTTTGTACCTGTTGAGATTTGCTATGTTGCCAAGTATGTGGTCGATTTTCGAGAAGGTTCCGTGTGGTGCTGAGAAGAAGGTAAATTGTTTTGTATTTGGATGGAATGTTCTATAGATATCTGTTAAGTCCAATTGCACCATAACTTCTATTAGTTCCTTTGTTTCTTTGTTAAGTTTCTGTCTGGTGTTCCTGTCCGGTGGGTGAGAGTGGGGTGTTGAAGTCTCCCACTATAAGTGTGTGCGGTTTTACGTGTGATTTGAGTTTTAGTAATGTTTCTTTTACAAACACGGATACCTTTGTATTTGGGGCATAAATGTTCAGAATTGAGACTTCATCCTGATGGATTTCTCCTGTGATGAGTAGGAAGTGACCTCCTTCATCTCTTTTGATTGATTTTAGTTTAAAGTCCAATTTGTTGGATATTAGGATTGCTACCCCCACTTGTTTCTTGGGTCCATTTGAAATTTCCTTTTTAAAAGCCCACTGGTTGGTAACATACAAGGTATACCTTTTAAGGGCTGATAGTTGAACATTTTTGCCTACCAGGAAAAGAACCTGGATTTGATTTCTAACACCACCAAAACCAAAAGGAAAGAAAAAAGAGGAAAATCTGCTTTCTATTACAACAGATTTAACTTCTTGCTATCTTGTGGTTGTTAGGGTTTTGGTCTTGGTGTTTTTGTTTGTATGTCTGGTTTGGTTTGGTTTTTAGTTTTTTGAAACAGGGTTTCTCTGTATAGCCCTAGCAATCCCTCTGTAAAGCAGGCTAGCCTCCATCTCAGAGATCCACCTGCCACTGCCTGAGGTGTGCTGGGGTTAAAGGATCGAAATCCTAACAACCTACCCTACCATCAGAACTCAGGGACTGGAAAGGTCAAGGCCTCATGATTTACCCAAACTAACCTTAAAGTATTACATCTTTTTTGTTGCAAATCGACAAAAAGCCTGTGACCTTTTGGTGTGACTCTGATCTCATTGGTATGCTAGAGTAATTTCATTATCAGATAGCCTGTACCCATTCTTTTCAAGTTTTCTCTGCTATGTGTTAAAATTGTCAGCCTTTTGAAAAGATTTATTTTTTATTGTGTGTGTGTGTGTGTGTGTGTGTGTGTGTGTGTGTGTGTGTGTGTGTGTGTTTTGCCTGCATGTGTGTTTGTGTACCTCTTGTGTGCCTGTTGCCCACAGAGAGCAGATAAGGACAGAATACCCTGAAACTGGAATGACAAAGGATGTAAGATGCCATGTGACTGCTGGGAATCAAACTTGAGTCCTCTGGAAGACCAGCCATCTCTTCAGCCCTCAGATTGCCAGCTCTTAAAATAGCTAAATTGTATCTAGTCCAGCAGCATAGTCATTTTCTTTGTGGAACAGCTCTTCCCATGAATAATGATAATGAGTATTTTATTCATTGAGTTGAACACGAGGGAGACAAAGTGTTGCCCTATCCTCAGGGAGTATGCAGACTCCTGGAGGCATAACTAGATGTGTAGACAACTAAAATGTCAGCATTTCCAGCTCCAGGCACCTGAGGACAAAGACCTGATGCAGAAAAGACAAATCCACTAGTAAGCTGTTTAAAATTCAGCCTCCTAGGCACTTCCTTTTTGCTCTTTCTGGTAGAAGTAATAATACCTCTCACAGGCTTGCACTGAAGATAGTAAAATATCTTCTGAGTCAGGGTATATCAGCCACACTGTAGGAATTCAGTAAAAGTGTCTTACAAGTATTCATATTATTATGATCTGTGTTGCCATCTCACCCTTATTTATCCCTTCCTAATAATTTCTAATATTTGCTTTTGTCGATATTTAGACTGAACAAGCACTAAGATTCAGACATGGAGCTTTAAGGCATTTCTGTACAAAGTCTCCTGGTGAAGACCTTTCATCCCCCTGTGGGCGATGCAAAACTTGTATTTGATGTGGTCCCATTTACTGTAAATGTGGATTTTTATTGGTCCTAGCCAATAAAAATCTAAATTTAGAATAATTGTTAGGACCAATAAAAGTCAGGAACTTAAAAGAAACCATTAGGAGATTAAGGTTCTGGGGCTTTTCGTGGCCTCTATCAGAAAAAGTTAATGTTCTCAAAGTTCAAACTTCACTAAGAGCTGGGTAAAGTGTTTCTTAGTATTCACCCAGGGTAGGTGTGGAGTCTTCAGTGCTTTGTTTTCTCTCTTGTCTTAAGCTATATGTTAATTGGGTCTTTGCTAGAATTTTCTTTTGGACAGAATTGGAGTAAGGAAGTTAATGAGAGAATCAGGTCAAATCCTGTGTGTGGACAGAAGAGGCTTAATTCTCTCCCCAACCCCTTGAAGTTTCAATAGAATTCCATTGAATTAATTTTACTCATAATAAAATCCATGGTGTTTTCAAGGCTGCCTCAAGACTCAGATCCTCTTGATCCAAGCACAACAGCCTGTTGCTGTGCAGTCTGTTGAACTTGGCAGCTAGGCCCAGGGGCTGGGATTCCTATTTGAAGTTAGCCTATTATACCCTGCTCATCAGTATTTCAGAACAGCTGGGATTCTCTGAAAATCACCTGGGGGGGGGGTAGCTTGAAAGGATTGTGCCACTTTTAAATTGTTATTTCTACAATCTTAAGTTGTAAAAAGTCCCCAGGACCATTAAGAATATTTGAATCTGATGACTCATCTTCCAGTACTAAGTTGAAAGGAAAGGAAGTTCTAACCAGCAGGGTTCATTCCTGAGGAGAATCGCAGCAGGATGTTAGTCCTTGACAATTCAGTAGGTTTAGCCACCAAGTGATTTACATGAGGGAATCAGGAGGACATTATGAGGATAAAAGTTGGCCTGGAACAGTAGAAGGATCTTGTCCTAGAGTTGGCCTCTAGCCACAGCACTAGATCCACCTGAGGTCAAGTGGGCAATTCCCTCTGGGGAATAGGTGGGAGATAAGACAAAGCCAGCCCAGAGTGCAAAACAAGGCAGCCCTTATCAAGGCCTCAGTAACACAGCACCAGGAATCTGCTGTAGAGAGAACAACCAGCAGCAACAGAACCCATTCTGAGCTTTGTTACTTGACCCAGAACCTGAGTGGGAATAAGGTATCTTCAAGGAAGGCCAAGAAACCATACCTACCTCTAATCCCAAAGCAGAAGACCACTTGCTTATCATTGGTTAACAGAGAGCTTCTTTCTTTTGTTTGTTTGTTTACTTTGATTTGATTTTTTTTATTTATTTATTTTAAACAGGGTCTCTCTACTTAGCCCTGGCTGTCCTGGAGCTCACTATGTAGACCAGGCTGGTCTCAAAAAATCCACCTGCCTCTGCCTCTAGAGTCCTGGAATTGAAGGCCTGGGCCACCAGCCAGGCCAGGAAGCTTTTTAAAATAAGCAGGTTTTTTTAGTTCCCTCTTTGATTCCTGTATCTTACAAGCCTGTGATTTTCCCCAGTGTTTGTCAACATGGGGATTTTACAGAGCAGATTAGTGTTTGTCTACCTGCAACCTACTTCCCACAGAAGTGCTCCAGTTAGGATGCAAATAAAGGGAAAGAAGAATCTGGTTCTAGTATTTTTTGTTTGTTTGTTTGGTTGGTTGGTTTAGCTTTAAGTTTGATTCCTTGATGTGAGAGTTTGAAACTCATAGATGACAAAGAAATACATGGTTAAATTGGACTATATCAAAAGGTGTAGAACCCAGTAAACTTTCCTGACTGCACATATAAAAGATGCCTCGGGTTTATTTGGGGCCTACAATTAAATGACACTTCACCTGAGTGAATACTAACGCATGTGTCACATCGAGCCTTTCACTGGGACTGTCATCCTATCAGTTGTCAGGCATACATGCAACATGAGCTTGTGGAGGAGACAGTGAACTGTTCCATTTTGATACCAACATATAGGCAGAGGGGAGGAGCAGACATCTGTTCTTGTCAGGCAGATAACAGGAAGGCTCCATACTAGGACTGCTCACTTCTCAGACTGGGAAGCTGGGAGGAAGTAGTTTCCCACTAACAGCCAAAGCCCCTGGATGCCATGAATAAGCCAAATATTAATAGGAGTCTTGAGGCAGAGACAGCACCTCTCTGGCCCTCCAACTCGCAAGCCAACGGGGATACTTCCTAGGAGCTCAGCACCACTGCCTCTCAGGTATATTGATGGCCATAGCAGTTGTTGCCATTTATTGGGCAACAACAAACAGTGCCAAATCTGAGGCACTGTTTCCCGCTTTCTACAGGCAGGACACCAGCACACAGAGAAGCAAGCAATTTGTCCAAGAGGATTAGAACTCATTATTTAGAAAACAGAGCTTGTGTTCACATATAAAATTAAAAAAAAAAATCTTCCACACCAACAACAGGCCACAAATGGAGGAAAGTAATTCTTTACATTTGGCCCTGTATAAAGATACGGTTATTTCGCACAGTGAAGAGGTGATTTACGAGAAAGGAGCACTAGATGCTCTTCCAGAGCACCTGGATTCAATCCCAGAACCCACATAGTGGCTCACAGCAATTCGTTCCAGGGGACCTGACACCCATTTCTGGCCTCCAGCCTCTGAGGGCACCAGAAATGCAAGTAGTACACAGACAAAACATTCTGGCAAAACACTGATACATGTAAAATAAAAATAAATATGTCCTGTGTATAGACAGACAGACAGACAGACAGACAGACAGACAGACAGACACACACACACACACACACACATACACACACACACACACACACTCTTTCTTGGGCCCCCAGCTTACAGGAATTGTTGGAGGGTTTTGTGCTCATGCTAAACTCAAAACTGGACTCGCAAGGCATAAGGTAGACTCTGGGGAAGGGTAATTTTTCCAGCAACTTTGGTATCAAGCCGATGTGTCTGTTGATATTCCAACTCCTCTACAGAGTTTCCAGCAACAAAAATGCAGAGTTGGTTTAATTAAATTTATGACCCTTAACAAATTAAAAAAGAAATTGAACTTGGCTAGTTGTGTTTTTATTATGTGTCTCTTAGAGGAAGATTTACAAATTTGCTTGACTACTGCTTAGATACTGTTCTTCTAGTGACAGACAACAAAAGAGCATTTTCTGAACATTTCCTATTAGAGACATTCCTTTTCACACAGCTGTGTGCATGAGATGAGGGTGTCTGCAAGCTTTCTTGTAGGACTATCTTTGGACCATCAGCCTACAAATAATGACCTGGAGATTTATTATTAATTATTAATAATAAATTAAAAATTACCTTAGGCTTTTTCCCAACTAGCTCTTATTACTTAATCCATTTTTTTTAATCTACATTCTGCCAAGTGACTCGGTTATCTCTTCTTAGTAAGGCACATCTGACTTCCTCCGAATCTGCTGGCAAAATCAAGGGCCTAAATTTCTCATCCTCGTCCTCTCTTGCCCCGGAAATCCCACCTATCTCTTTTGCATAGCTACTGCCCATTCAGCTCTTTATTAAACCAGTCACAGTGATTTATCTTCCCATAGTGTAAGTAAATTATCTGCAACACAGCTACATCATCTCTCACCGGAAAACTACAGACTCAAGATCTTTTCTATTTCATTTCTAGAAACTTCTCAAGTTACTCACAGTCCCAATTAACTAAAAGGTTATCTTTATCTGTGGTCCATTTTGAAGAGGAGCTAGAGAAAGAGGCCCTGCTGAATCTCAGGCGGTTAATTCCCCAAGAGTGTGAACTTTAGCCTCAGAGAGGTCATCTGGAAGCCACAAGGACCCTTGCAAATCCACAAGCATGCTGATTGTCCATATCAGGATGAAGTGGCACTGGGACTGGTTAAAAGGCTTAGGGCTCCAGGGCTCAGATAGAACATCTGGGGGCTTAGAGACAAGTTTCCCAGCAAATAGCATATTTGGTTTAAAAAAAAAAAAAAAAAAAAAAACCTATGGCATGACCACAGAGAGAAATGTTAGAAAAGCTGACCCACAACCACATTGTGGGGACAGTGGTGACCGCCTCTACTCTCATTTGTAAACAGACTGAAACTCTTTGCCCCTTAGATCCCATGAGCACCACTCCTCACTCCCTCATCCCACCAGGCCTGGTCCAGGGAACCACCTGGAGGCAGTGCCAGCTCTGCCAGGTGACTGGCAGGCCTTTGAAGGGCCAGGCTTTGGCAATAAGAAACCAGAACTGGGAGGGCAGCGGGGTATTGAGGTTGAAAAAACATTTGTGACTTTTTTTCTGCTATATAGGAAAAGAAAGAAAGGAAGGAAGGAAGGAAGGAAGAGAAAGAATGAGAGAGAGAGAGAGAGAGAGAGAGAGAGAGAGAGAGAGAGAGAGAGGGGAAGAAAGAAAGAATCCAAAGAGCAGAGCTCCAAGTGTGGAGCTGGTAGAGCCCAGACCCACAATGGTCTGGGCTGCCTGCAACAGCAGGCTTTTTTCCTGCTGCCAGGAAGGAAAGTTCCCTCCAGTGACAGACAAAAGTAATAGATTTGGGGCAAGTCTAGGCCTTCAGAGGTTATAGTGAAAATTAATGGAGGGCCACATTAACTAATGTTACTCTAATCCTGCAGTTTGGGGCATTGGACTGAATTTCTGTTTTACAGCATGTTTTACAAACTAACCTGCTTTAGATCTTGGCCTACTCCAGGCTGGAGGGAGCTCTAGGTCAGGAAACCTGCCCCCTCTTGCATTCCACAGTTGCTCTGCCACCCCTCTGTGTGGTGCCTGCTGCTTCACTCTGCAGTCATCTCCCCTGAACCTTTCACATCAGCTCATTTATCTTTCAGGTGTTATAATAATTGACTTCAATCAGTATTCCATTATCCTAAACAGGCAATTATCCACATTGTCACTTTTGCATTTGCTCTTTTGACCCAAGGGTCACAGAGGCCCTAGTGTAACAGAATCCAGCAAAATTATTCCCTTACCTGTCATATAAATAGTCATCCCAGCAAAATGAGACCCAAGGGGGCTTTTGGAGAGGTGTTGAGAAGGCCAGTCTAACTCGATCCTTTATTCTGCTCTTTAAGGAATGCAGTACTGTTTTGGCACTCTATCAAAATAAAACAAAGTTCCATTTTTCAGCTTCTTTTTTTTAATGCATGCACCTCTGAGCTTACAAATGCTTCTTTGTGGTCCTCTTTATTGAAATTTCCATTCAGCTCTTCCATCTGTTAGCTGTGTTTACCTCTATTTCTAGTGAAAGAATTCAGCATTTCACCTTTATTTAGGGTGTAAGGTCATAAAACTGTCTGGATTATTTCAGCTATATTTATGCCAAGCTTAATATTGCTTCTTTAACAGGGTTAGCGCTTTTAATTCCCAGGTTCATTATTCCCCATGTGCAGACTAAAGAGAACAGATTGCAGCTTATAACAAAGAAGGTATGCTGCACCCTCCTCCATCATCCAAAGAAGAATGTCCCACAAATGTAGCTTCACCCAGAGCACACCAAATTAAACTTTAGTTTTGTCCACTGCCTGTGGCTGCTGAATGTACTTTATTGTCCTCCAGGAGGAGAGGCATGCTACACATCGTTTCTCATTTCCTAGAAATATTAATGCCCCCATTTCCTAGAAATATCAATGTTACTGATTTGACTCTTGGGTCTTGGGAAACCTCAGAGTAGTGGTGTTACAGGGCTGTTGAAGTGGAGGCACTCAGGGGGAGCTGATATGTGTACATACTTGAATTTCTCAAAACTGCTTCAGCCTTCAACAATGAAATGAACGTATACCAACAAGAAACACAGAAATATTATAAAATAAAAATACAACCATCTCTCTTTGTAGAAGTTGCCACATTAAAAACCAAGGATTCACACCTTCCCTGTGACAGTGTGGGCTTTAAGGAGGTGACATGTGTTAATGGAATGCTATGGGTAGGATTCAGATGCCTAGGTTGGAGAGAAGCTGCCCTGTGATGTTAGCACAGTGGTGAATTTGACCTCTGCTTCTCCTGAGTCCCATGGGAGCAGTGCCACCCCTTCAGTGGTGGTGTGAGGACTTAGATGTGTGGGAAACTTGGGTGGTTCCTAGCACCTGATGGGCATCCATCCAGCAGTAGATTGATGCCAAATCCTGCCAGATAAGAGATGTCTAGAACTTATTTCTAAAGCCATTTGTTTTTATATTGGTGGTTGTCTGACACCTCATCACCTGTGACCCATCACTAGAGCACTGCCCTCTGATGTACCAGTTATTTCTGTTGCTGCTGCTGAGGTTGGAGTCATGTCTTCTAGGACTTGGAAGAAAATACATCAGTCTTCACCTACCTATCCCAGGGCTTCCTGGATTCACAGTCTTTTTCTGGAAGACTTGTTGAGTGCCAGGGAGATGGACACTTAGCTCGGTTGAAGGTCTGAGGGAGAGCCTGGGATGTTAGTATTTGACTCTTGAGTGGCAACGTTACTGCACCACAGACCAACACTATTATATTCTGCAGATTGTGTGTGCAATGTCATGAAAGCAGAGACACTTTAGGTTAAATTGCAATTCATTGTACTTTACCATAATTTATTTAAAGAAAAAAAGCAGCTGAATCATGACTTTCCAACCTCAAAAGAAAATAAAGAAGAGGAATTTATTCATTGTTTGACCAGAAATGGTTAAGACAAGTCTTTGCTCTGTGTCCCTAGAGTATGATTATTTCCAGTCCTGAATGGTCATAGTTTTCTATGTAGCCAGGGATAAAGGAACTGTGCCTCATAGTTTAGCCAGTCTACATTAGTCCAGGGTGGTAGCAATGAAGAGGTTCAGCAAGCACAGAAAGGCAGGTGACAACATGGGCACTATAGCACTCAGAATACTGTGATCATAAAACCCACACACCTTTCAATTACACATTTGTTTTTCTTTTACGCTACATAAAAAAAGAAATACTTTTTAATAGAACATTTAGAGAAATTGAAAGAAAGAATAACCAACACTTGGAAAAACCATCTATTGCTCATACTTTTTAAAATTATAAGATGATTTCTTTATCCCAACAATCTAACCCAGGACCGTGTACATGCTATACAAAGACTAGATTATCCCCCATGGAACCCTTCCGTGTGTGTGTGTGTGTGTGTGTGTGTGTGTGTGTGTGTGTGTGTGTATAGGATTCAAAATAATGTTTGGACCTTGCTAGGCATAAGACTAGGAAGCTGGACATGTCTATATGGATGTCATTCTTACAGACAATGTAGTTTGTATACTTGGGATAATTTTCTAGCAAGCAGAAGAATTACCATATTATAAGTCAGCATACTCATATAATTTTTCAACAGAATAAAATGTGAATTCTCTTTTTTCTAATGCAAGCAAACATCTACTTCTTTTTAGTAGCCACCTATGTAATGGGTGATGGTTGTATGATGGTTACCATTGACACTGCCATAGTCCTGGCCCTTCCTCCATCTCCAAAGACATGAAATTGAGTTGAGAATAAAGATGACTCAGAAGATCTCACTGGAGTTGCTCAGAAAACTTCCCACCTTAGAGCTGAAGGGGTGACTCAGTGTCTAAGAGCACTCACTTGCTGCTCTTACAAAGAAGCAGGGTTCAGTCCCCAGCTCTCACAGATTACGACCATGTATAAGTCCAGTTCCAGGGCATCTGACACTCGGTCTCAGGAACCAGGCATGCACATGATACACATAAAAACATACATACAAACACTTTCTACATTAAAATAAGTCAATCTAAGAAGTATCTTTGTGGGCGTTGAGACGAGCAGAACATGTTCAAGCTATTCTATGGGTGAATGGGTCAATATGAGGAATTTCCTGGGACCCTGGTCTTCTAACTAAATAGTTACCTTTACTATATTTTGATCTTTGAGGAAAGCCTGGGATGGTTAGTCTTTTTGTCAACTTAATACAAGCTGGCATCAACTGAGAAGACAGAACCTGGTTAAGAAAATGCCTGGAAGACAGTATATCAAAAGCATACAATCTTCTGGTCTGCTTAGCTGGGATCCAGGCACATCACTTTGAAGCCTGTGCACATAGAGCTATTCGTAGATGGTCTGATGCCTCAGTCTAGCAATCTAGGGATAGAAAAGACACATACTCTTCATGGAGCTGTGAAATGGGATGAAAGAAACTGACTTTTCTCACACACACACACACACAGAAAAAAAAAAAAGAAAGACAAAAGAAAAAAAATAAAAACCCCTGTGTTGCTTACTATTAAAGGATCTGCATTTGTGATTTAGCCAGAGTGGTGGGTGCAGAAAGGTTACTGCAGTAAGGAAGGGACTTGTTTCTTGGCTTGTTATTGAAACCAGAGTATTGTGCACAGTAACTTAGAAAGCAGTGCATCTCAGAGCTGACCTCCCACCCACTCCAATTTTGCTGCTTTACAAGCACAAACGAGAATTTGAGAAGAGAGTTTGTTCCTTTTTCTCTTTGAGTCAAGTCATGTTTACCCTGATGTGAGTTTCTGAACAGGAACTTGCTGCACATATGTTTTCAATGTGACCGTGGCCTGAAACATCTTTCCTAGCTAATAGAGGGAAGGACAGAGTGTGTGCACTGGTGCACATGCTTGCCTGTGTCGGCACATTTACACACAGTCATCATTTGAGGATGCTGATAGACCCTAATCCACTTTAATAATGTAGTGAGAGATTGCATCATGCTTTGTTTTACAAAATATGAAAACTATCTGCAGCTGTGAAGGAATAACCCGCTTAATTTATCCAAGAGGCTGCCTCTCTTACTTGTGGGATATATTCCATATCTCATATCAACTCACTGATGCAGGAAGATCACATAATAGATGATGTGAAACAAGCATGTCATTTCCACAGCAGGGGAGGTTAAACCCTGTGACATCTGAGTGATGAGGCACAAGCGAATTGGAAAGACAGTATATCTCTCCACACCAGATAATATACTGTCTTTCATTCTGCGACTGCGTTTGTATTTGTGAGACAGCTGAGAGAAAAGCTAAAGGATGTGCAAGTCTTCATGTTTTGACTTGTCTAAGATCTTTCCTGTGGCATAGACGGTGTACTCTGGGAACTTTAAAGAAAACAACAATGGCATTCTACTTCTAAGACTTCCATGCCTTAATTTTTTTGTTTTCCTAATATTGTAATTTCTGTGTTCAAAATGGAAGCAACTACTCAGAAATTCAGTTTTTCTCCTTTGTGTCCAAAAATTTATAGTTTAGAATTAGTTGAGCTTTTGACCTGCTGGTAAATATTCAAAGTCTGTTCTCATAAACTATGAAGGAATTTGATGAGCCTCAAAAACAAGCCTACATCCTGAGATGCTAATCTCTCTCTGTTTCCCAAGAAGACTGAATTCTTGGCTATTTCCACTCTCTCTTAACAGGAATGGAGTAGGTAGAACTCATGGATCAGGTGCTATTCTGGAAAACTGAGCTGCCAAACTACCCAGTGCATATCCAGTTGGTATCTGGCCTGTGGCATAGTGAAATGAAATGCTCTCTTTTCTTGCCACATAATAAAACTGGCATATCATATATGTTAAGGTTTCCTTCTATACACATACACCTGCCCAAGAGGTAGCCCCCTTTCTCTATCTTTATCACTCTGCTTATCATTCCTAGATCATGAACCCTTTTAATGAAACACATAATGCAAATACATAATTCATGCCTAGCAGAATGAATTGGGCACCGTGAACTTTAGTTAATAATCTTGTTCAAAGACTGGAGCTTTACTTGAGGCATTGGTACTGGATTAAATAGTGATGCTTTACAAGTATTCACAACTGTTGAAAAGACCATGGTTAATCCAGATCAACGAGCAAGTCCCTTCACCTGTTTAACCTTTTCTTGAGTTTATAAAAGAGCCCAAGTCCTCTGACCTCTCTGAGTACAGATACAGCATCTTCCTTACACCCATATTCTGATTTCTTCTGCAGTTCAGATTATCAGGCATTGCCATTTACAAAGAATGTCCCTTTTCAGTGTGAGTCGCATAATGACTACTAAAAATTCCTTGCGCAATATTTTCACTTTCTATTTCACTCTGAAAATGTATCCCAACTTTATAAGAAATATCATGTTGAAGTGTGTAGGTGATGTGTTCAATAAAACTCCCCTTCCAAAAACCAGCTGTTAGAACCTGCAGAAGAGTACAGACAAAGCGATGATGACCATTTGGGCCCTTGGTAATGTCACAGAATCCTCTGAGCTGTCCTCTCCACAAGCTCTTGACTATATCTAAGTGCTTATAAACTATCCCTAGTACTGATTTATTTAAGTGTGATTTATAAAGTGTCTGTCTCTTGCTGGGCACTCCTGGGGCTTATCCACTGAAATTCTGAAAATCCTGCTGCACTTACAGTTGTCTTTTTAATTTACATAAAAAGTCAAACCATCATCTGTCTCTTTTCTTACTGGAGATGAAAAGAACAACTCAGGAAGCTGTGTACATCAGATTATTTCCATGTGTTTTACAGAACACTTCCTAATCATAAAGAATTTTTTCCTTGTCCTTAGCATGTTCCATTCATTGTCTTCTTTTGCTTCTTTTCCTTGTGACTCTAACTAAGAATAGCACATGGTTGTAGAGAGTCTTAAGAGCAGTAAGTTATAACCATATGGCATTTTGTGTAATTTGGTAGGAAAACAGCATCAGCTGCAATCTGTAGTACCTGATGTCAGTGATCCACTACTATATGCCAGCCATCATTATAGAAACTTTACATTCTTTTTTCATTTTATTTTTTAAAAATAAACCTATAAAAGAAACATTATGATCCTTAATTTACCTCATGATCAAGTGAGATGACTTGTCCAGCATTCCCATCACTAAGTAACAAAGCTGGGATCCAAACTTGGGTTCATCCACAGCTTTGACCTTCCTTGTGTCTTCTTCATCCTTTTAGGAAGATCAGACAATAGGTGCCAGCACAGCCATCCTTGTTAGCTACAGTTGAACGTGAACATGGTGTCTTTGACTATCTAATACAGTGGTTCTCAACTTGTGGGTCATGACCCCTTTGTGGTCACCACAACAACTATATTAAAGGGTAGCAGCATTATGAAGGTGCATTATGAAGGTTGAGAACCACAGTTCTAGTAGCTTCTGTGTTCCAGAGCAGTTGTACATTCAGGCTCAGGGGTCTAAACTCCAAAAGAATATGATAATTTGAGAAAGGATCAGGACCTCTGTAGCTTGTAAAATATATCAAATAATTGCGTTTTAAAAGTGGCTTTGTCTTATAAAATATGTCACTTTTACTTAATTTTAGTTTATATAGTATATGAAACTAGTAAAGGATACTTGAGTAACTTATTCAGAGAACAGACATTCTTGTTTTTTTTCTGAAAATGAGAATGAAAACCTATGTGAAAGTTTATATCAAACCACAGACTGAGCACCAGGTCAAGCACTTAGGAAGACTCATTCAGTTAGCACTGTGGCAATTCTGTTTCTTACTAGATTGCGATTTTAAGGAAATATTATCAGAACAGTTGACTGGTTGCTTTTGCTTCGTCTGCTTAAATGGTCCTTTGTGCTCACAAAGAAGACACATTGAATGATCACAGTTAAGACTGACATCTTGCTTTCACTTTTCTAGTAGAAATTTTTGCTTTCCTACTCAATAGTTGGCTCTCAACACAGGAAGGCAAGTTTGACTTCATAAAACCAACAACTAACATTTACACAGTGGCTTTCCCTGACAAAGCAAGTACTGTTCCTTACACTGTCTCTCTCC
The DNA here is from genome assembly GCF_003668045.3 of Cricetulus griseus. NCBI lineage: Eukaryota > Metazoa > Chordata > Mammalia > Rodentia > Cricetidae > Cricetulus > Cricetulus griseus. The sequence continues at coordinate 252,666,599 of NC_048596.1, read as the reverse complement.
TGTGCTGGAGGTCATGTCACAGCCTCTAGATCTGTGAGGAGGAAGCTGCTATTCCACAACCACTCTGGGCAGTCCTATGGACAGTGTCTCCAATTTAGCCTGTACCTGTCCCATAGTCAAGTCTCTACCTATGAGACTATCTCTCATACTCCTTTGAACCCTCATAGCTATTGGTACCTTAAAGTTTTTCTTCAGCAAAGCCCAGTGGAAATCATGGTTTTATTTCCATAATTAAAAATTTATAACACAAGGTCTACAGAGATCACTCAATCCCTTGAAATCTCACATAGGAACAAAACCATGTGTGCATTCACACATTCATGTCATTTTCATTAAAGAGGGAAGTTTTACTTTCTGCTATTCTCAAAGGGATCCATGACATAGTAAAGTTAATAACTACTTTTAAAAATTAAGCAGATAGCTATGAAATATTTGAAGATTTTATTTAGTATTCATAACAAAAGATGAAATCATCAGGAACTTAAATTTAACTTAACTGTTATCTGAGCCAATGGTTTGGTTTGTTGGAAAATAAATAGGGTTAAAGCTTCAGCTTTTGTTGTCCTGTTGGGCAATTTAGTAATTAATGGAATAGTTCTGTGACCAAGGATTTCACCGAGTTACACATTTTCAAAATACCCATGATCGAGGGAACAGGAATAACAATCAACCCCATCCCTATATTTCCTGGGTTATTTTTATTTCTGCAATGTGTGTTTTAACTTGTACTTTATTTAAGAAGTAAGTCACCATGGGCTCAGACAGCCTGAATTGGAGGTGTTTCTTAACTCACTTTTTGACATTTGGCATTCAGGCAGTTTAATTTTATTTATTCGCAGATTAGACTGTATACCTCCTCTATACTCAGCCTTCTGGAAGAAAGGTCTATTTCCTCTTTATTTTCACCTTCCTGCTGCCAGTATGTAGTGTGTGTTGCTTCATGTTAGTCATCATGAAGTGTTAGTTGCCATAGTACACAGAATCACCAAGTCAAAATAGAGGACTTTTCTAGGAACTAACTATACCAGTAGATAACTAGCAAACCATTTTTATCATTGCACACTTTGCTGCCTACAGAATGTATGACAATCCTAGTAAGACACTTCCTTCAATCTGCACATTCTGCATTTTATCTCTTACAGTAGTCAAGCAATAGTGAAACAAATCCAAAATGGAAAATGTTGAATCTAAAGAGATGACTCATCAGTAAAGAGTGCCTGGTGCTGTTGCGTAGCACCTGGGTTCAGATGCTAGCTCCTGTGTCCAGTGGCTCATAACTGCTTATAACACCAATTCTACAGGATCCAAAGCTCTTTTCTGGCTTCCATGAGTATTATATGTACATGCCCATTACACACAAACACACACATGTATGTTTTTAAATGGAAAATGTCTAAAACTACAAAAATGAGAAATCCAAGCATATCTCTGTTAGTCTATAAATTGTCAGTAGGTAAATAATAATTATAAATTCCATTTTCACAAATTACAAATACTGAAATGAAACAAAAGATGTTTTTGATTGCTATGGCAAGGTTTTTTCAGGCAGTCCAAAATTCATTGTTGTCTTCACAGTTTTTAAATGTAATATTAATTTTTGAGAATTTTATACATGTGTAAAATGTATTTTGGTCATATTCACTCCTTGCTCTTCCCACATCCACCTCTATCCCCTCCCAACTTACTGTCTTCTTTATTTTTTCCTGTCCACTGTTTCCAGTTTGTGCTGCCCATAGCCTACTAGAAAACAAAGTAGAACATAACAGTGAGACAATACCTAATAAAGAACATCCCTTCATTGAAGAATGAACAGACATAGCATATCCTTAGTAGATGAAAATCCAAGCGATATATACAAATTTGTATGCTTTAGCATTTTATCTTGTGGACACCTGCCACTTCTGAAATTAAAATATTTAGCACACAGAATCGTCAAGCCCAGTCCCAACAGATACATCTATAACATAACTCCTACACCTAAGGATTAGGGATCATTTCAGGAGGGTGGAAAGATTCTAAAAACCAGAGGGACAGTAAGTTTGCTGTGAGACTGTCTCCTAGAAATGTCAGTAGCTATACCCATAAAGTCAAACTAACATGCTGCATAAACATGACCTGAGCAAGGATGACACCAATAGACATAACAAATGCAAAAAGGGGAAAACTCATGAGACCTCAACCCTAGACAAAGAACTACAGGCAACTAAAGAATGCTGAGAACAGAAGAAATAGTCCTCCATGGAAGGAAGATCATACCAATTCGTTATCCAGTACCAAATGATGAGCCCTAAAAGTATATACATACGAGAACATTATGCTTTTTATATATTTAGGAACATACACATAAAACAACAATTAAAGAAAAAGAGACCACGAATTTGAAAGAGAACCAAAAAAAAAAAAAAAAGAGTATATGGGAGGGTTTGGAGGGAAGAAAAGGAAAGGGAAATGATACACTATTATCATAATTATCTCAAAAATTTAAATTTTAGAAGCAAATGATGAAATCACTAGGTTTATACATATCTCATTGTCTTGTCATTTTAAATATTTACAATGTATTCTTTCAAATATTTCTAGATTTAACATTTAACAGTAAAGATTTCCCATGACATTTTATGCCTTACTAATTTAACGTTAGATATTCCTATGTTTACACATATACATACAATTAATGGCTCATATTGCCAATGAAAGTTTGCTGTTTTCATGATTTTAAAGATATTTAAAAATCAAAGTGATGAAATGTTTATTTTCTTTACCTCTGAATCTCCTGCTTCATAAAGTAACACATAAACAAACCATATTATTTATTTTAACAGCAGTATATTTGCTTTATGCCTCTATCACAAAGCCAAGGTTTGTCCATCAGTGGTCAATGCATACATCACAAAGATGATATTGCAATCAATGAACTGTCACAGGAAAGTCAAAATACAAACAGCCAGCATTGCTACAACAGTTTAAAGCTGGGATTAACTTGGATCACCTAGTCTTCTGCTTTTAATGAAATTCCCTCCCTTGTATTTTCATGTTTGGGAGAGAGTCCAAAGTTATCTCATGCTAATTTAGTTAGGCAGTGCCCTCCGGGGGTGTCACAGGCTTCCCTGACCTCTCCAGAGGAGATGCAGTGAAGGGATGGGGAGAATTAAACATTCCTAAGAAATTGGAAAGCAGCAACCCCCCAGAGAGTTTGCAAAGAAACTAGCTCCAGACTCAGCTGCCAGAGCCTCAAGTCACCTTTTCAGCACTTACTTGACGTCTCTCTCAGTCCCATCTGGCTTGACTCAGAGGTCAGCCTGGGGACTAGGGAGAAGTGGCAGCTCAGAGAAGAATTCAAGGGAGGTCCAGCTGAGGCACATTCTGTTTTTGTCTTTTGCTATTGTCTGCAATATATTCAAGAAGATGGGCAGAGTACAGTTAAGTTCTGGCTGTCTTCTTTGAAACACTCAGAATTGACTTTAGATGAACTAGTACTTAAGCTTCTCAAATAGGAAGCCCTTTATTCTTCCGGGCTAGAACTTAAGACTTCTTGTTATTTGCATTGCATAAGATGTCTATGAGCAGTTGCTTCATAACTATGTATGCTAAAGAGAATGTTTTCTCTTATGCATCTAATGTAATAGGAGAGGGATCTGAGAAATGTTTTCAGTTCTAAAATTATATTCCCTATTATGGTTTATATTTCCTATGTAAAGAATTTCAAAAAAGTAGGAAAATGAGTGGAGTCCACCTAAAAAGCCACATTTTATAAACTGTTCTTTTTGTTTTCTCCTAACCTGGATTAAGTTCAGTGCTCATTGAATTGATGGTATGAGAGGGTAGTGTGGGGTTCCTGAACAACTTTACATTTAAAGTCAGATTTCTTAGAGAAAACTTCTCAGGGAATTCCTCTAAGGTCAGATGCCCCAGATCTCACCCTTCAGTATAGACAGGGTATCAGCCCGTTGTTGTGGTTTGAAATTTTGTTTCTAACATAACCCTGGTTTTTGTTTGTTGGTTGGTTGGTTGCTTTTTGTTTGTTTGTTTGTTTGTTTGTTTAGCAAGGTAGATGGCAGCACAGACCACATATAGCCAGAAGTTCTAGTGAGGCTGATTCAACTCCCTTTTTGGGAACAGTCTTCTGGAAATTCAAGCTGGTTGCATCTCAGGAAAGCATTCACGCAGGCAGTATCCTGGCCCATCTTAGACCCACTAGTTCTAGGCAAAAGAAGTGAGAAGTCACTTTTCAAAGCAAGGTAATTTGTTTAGTAGAAAAAGTTAGCATCGAGTTTGAGATATGAGATGTAAATACACTGCCTATTTCTTCATTGGCTTCTGTTGTGATCCTCCTGAAGGCATTCTTTCTTCACCATTTGACCTAGGAGTCAACTTCCAAGACAGGTGTGGATTCTGACACTGAGCCTGTTACCAGCTGGGAAGAACACCTCTTGGAAGCCCACTTTCCTTACTGCCAAAGCCAAAAAAAAAAAAAAGCCTACCAGCTCTCGAGTTCTCTGTGATACCATTCCCATTAGCTTAAGTTCCTAACTTAATAGTTTCTCTGTCCAAAGCAAGACAGCAGGAGGAGGGAAGCGGGAGAGGGCCATCACAGTAATCATCACCATGACAAAGTCAAGCATCCTGATGCTGTACCCAAGGGGGGAGTGCATTTCTTTATAAAGACAAAAATCATCTCCGCTTCAGACACTCACCTCGCATTTCATATAGCTTTCAGAAAGCATAGCTGTCTGACCACAGTGAGAGAGGATGTGTGTGGTTGGGGGCTGAAGTCAAAAAGCTAATCAGGGAAACAGGCATATTTCAAAGGAGCCAGCAAAAGGCTTCCACACTCTCAGCCTTTGACATTAGAAACTGTGGGACAGGAAGAAAGAAGAGCTCTGAATGCTTCTCAGAGAAGCCTTCCTTCCCAAGGCCTCTAGCTTTGTGGCTATCTCCAGGCCCTATCCCAGGGTGTGAAGGAGTTAATGGGCCGTGTGAGCCCTCACCCCCATCAGGGAGTGTCTCTGGGCCCCAAAGAGAATCTGGCACAGGATGTGTTTTCATGGAACTGCTTATCAAAAACTAAGCTTCTGCTGTTTCATTTCGACGGGTAGATGGGGTGGAAAACTGGCCGAGGGAGCAGGAAATTTGCCTTGTGTTCCTGCTCAGCCGCCATGTGACCCTGTTGCAGGTCAGACTTGTAAGCATGTCTCAGTTTCTCCATCTGTAAACTTAAACAATGAGTTAACCTTACTTGGTTTTCTTACATGAGTGCTGGGGGAAAGCCTCCTGATGGTTCTCTCCAGAGCTATGGCAAAAGAACACTTAGGCGCCTCCATCCTGCTCTCTTGTGGGTTCAGGCTGCCCAGTTGCCCTCTTATCTGTATGAAAAAGTTTTCAAACGACAGCCTTCAGTGCTTACTAATGGGTTGTATTCCTACCTAGCCTTGTTAACACTATCCCAGCTCTAGGAAGACAGTGGAGGAGCTAAGAGGCCTTTTGCCAAAATAAACGGTAAAGCTTGGAAACACTTGGGCCAAGATAATTAGGAAAATGATGTTGAATAAAGGATGGCATTAAGGTTCTGGTATGCTTACATTACAATCTGGTTCCAAACAGCACAATCTGCAGTGTGTGATCAGTTTTTAAAGGTTTTTGTCTCTTTGTTTTGTTTTTGGTTTTGTTTAATTTGGTGTCTACTTGTTAAGGGATTTGGTTTAAATCTTTTGCTCACCCTTCTGTTTAGACTCTACTTACAGGTTTTTCTTCCTCACTGAGAAGTCAAGGTGGAAATACAGTTTTTTAAAAAATCTAAATTACTATTTAGAAATAAATGCTCTTTAACAAAAGAGTGGCACTTATCAACAAATAATGCATCTCACTATTGAGAAAACAAGGCCAACCACTTGGAAATGCCTCCCTGTACAATATAAAATTATTTTCTTGAAGTAGCAGAAACCTACACATAAGATGTGCATGCATGTGTGCATGCGTGGGCATGCGTACTCATGTGCACACACACACACACACACTCACACACACACACACACACACACACACGCACACACGCGCACACACACCACACATTCACACTGCCAGAGATTTGTGCCCTTTTCAAAGTTTGACCCTAACCTACCCATTTAGTCAGGGAGTCAGAAATACCTAAGGATGAAATGTTGAAGGCCCTGATTCTGTTCTAAAATACATTTTAGAAGAATTGGCTCTCTGAAAAATACTGTGTTTCTATGTTTGGTATGATAACATCCCAGGGAATTATCACATCATATCTTGAGGATCATTATGGAACACTGATCTCTCAGATAGTAACCCAGGAATTCTTTCCAATAATATTATTGTTTATAATAGCAATAATATTTGGTAGATCACAAAGTGCTCTCCATTTATTATTGCATGGGATATCTAAAACCCTCAAACCTGTGTAAGAAAATCATGGGTGAAATAAGTTAAGGAAATAGTCTAAAGCAACCAGCCTACCCAGCCACAGACCTAACTAAGTTCTTTTCACAACATAATGGGGAAACCGTCCCTTCATGTCCATTCATTTTTCTGTAAAAAATACTCCATTTGGATAGATGAACACACCCACGCGCCTCACCTCTTGTCTCTGTGGCCATTTCAGTTCACACTTCTTATACATCCCCCCCTCCCCCGGGGAGGAGGGGGCTGTTAAGCACACATGTGTGTATAAGTACATAAGTGAGGCGACCAGAGGACAACTTTGGGTGTCTTTCCTTGGGAACCATCTATCTACCTTTCTTTTTTTGAGGCAGTCTCTCCCTGAACTAGACTCACTATTCCACTAGGTGAGCTAGACCAGTGAACCTAGGGGATTCTCCTGTCTCTTCCTCTGCCCCAGCACTTCCATTACAAGCACAGGCCACCACTCCTGGCTTTTCATGTTGGTTCTAGAAAAACAACTCAGGTTTTCAAATAGGCTGTCTCTGCAGTCCACAATTTTGTTTGGATTTCATATTTTTACATTTCTGCTCCCAAATCCTCCCACAGGTGTAAAGAGTACCTTCTATCATGTATAAAAGTATGTATGTTATTGTATATACTTCCTAAGCGGCTGGTGTTGCTTTTATTGCTGAGAACAAGATTATTTCAGACAAATAAACACAACATTGTCTTCTCTCTTCTCTCCTGTTGGCTTCTAGTTACCCTCCAGTTGGCAGGGGGTTGCAGGGGCAGAACCAGCAGGTGGCGCTGTCTCCTCCTAGTGTGCATCCTCCTGAGCCCTGGCACTGCATATTTTGGAGCAAATGGTTAGTCCCTGCCCCTTTCCATGGTGGTCCTAGAAAAGTTCCGATCTAATACTAAGTGGGAGACAGCAATGTGTCCTTCAGAAAAACTGGTTCCCACTGCCTTAAGCCATTATGATGCCAACTGGAATGTCCTGTTGTCCTTATTGATTACCTCAAAGCAAACACCCCGAAGTCCATTGTAGGAACACAATACTTGGGCTTTTTTCTGCTTTTTTTTTTAATTCCTGTTTTTCCTGAAGTGCATTACACACAGAGCAATCAATGTAAAAGAAAATAGAAAGGAAGGAACAATTATGGTGCTGTCACTTAACCAAGTTTGTTCTCACACTGACCCCACTCTCTAATATGTGCACACTCTGTCTATAATTCAGCCTGATAGCAAGAAGAGTGCCCTGAAGGGGACATTTCTCACTAAGCAGTTACATTACTCTTAGGGTGAGTCTGGGGCTTTATTCCTGTGTCTTTGGAGAAGTAATTTACTGGAAGTTTATTTGTAAGACTTAATTCACTGATTCTTCAGCCTAATTGTACCGTCCTCATATTCCACTCAAAACTGAATTGATTCTTTGCTATTGTAGCTCAGAGGATGCACTCTAGAGGACAGAACATAGGAGCTAGTAAATTGGGAAGAGACAGCTGGGTTTGTATTCTGAATGACCCACACTCCATTTTTGGAGTGTCTCAAAGCAGGCCTGGCAGTCACCCTCACCTGCCTTGTTTTCCCCTCTCCAGCCTCAGAACAAAGCTTATCAAAACTGTAGGATGTGCATCGTGATTACCACTCGACTTACTAGCTCACTCGCTGGAGCAGTCAAAGTGTGCCAGTGGTCTGGAGACATGTAGACTACTACAAAATTGCCAGATTTTAAAATAGTGATTTTTAATTTTTCTAGAATAGTATGTAGATTCTCTTTAATGTCATTCTTTAATAAAGTGATCAGCATTCCATAGGATCTCAAAGCAAAGACTAAAATCTAGAGAAATGGCATTAAAATTTGGTTTGAGTCCTGTCAGTTTGAGTCATTCTGAAAAACTTTCCACTGAAGTACAATACAGTGAAAACACCATCTAGTTCTTTGAGAGCAGTGAGTGTGAATGTGCTGGGCACAGAACATGCCACTGGAAGGCTGAACATTGCCCAGCTCCCCAAGAAGGTTCAGATCACAGTTAGTATCTGCTTTTCATAAACACCACTCAAAGTGCTCTTTCTCTGAAGGTTGGAGACTGAGAGAATGAAGCACACATCCTCTCCAGGCCAAGAGTTGCGTCATTAGCCCTGTGTGATCAATAAGTACATTGTGGTGGTGATTTCATAGCTGATTAACTGATGTGTCTACAAGCCAACACTTGACTTGAAAGGCTGGTCTGGCTGCTTGCTGTGTGAGCGTGGCCTTCGCTAGCCTGCCTGGCAGCCAGCTCTGAGCTGCGTTGTCCCAACCGCAGCCTGGGTACAGCCCTCAGTTTCATCGTGAGTAACCTATCAGCCAGAGCCTGCACTTCTGTGAAAGAATGGGCATTTTGTCTTTTCAGTCAGTACCAAACAACAAGATAATTAGTATTAGGGAGGAGAAAAAGATGAATAGAAACTACTTCCGATACCTGATTATGGGCACTTCACCTTTGATAGAGATAAATGGGAACAGCAAGCCAAGAATGTGTGACAACACAGAAAAGTTAACTTGATAGAAACTACCAGTGTGTCTCTGTCGATGCTAAATGACAGTGTTTCTTGGCTTTTCTTGAATTGATTTCCATTGCATTGCCTTTGATTTATGTCAAGATCTGAGAGCTCCATCTTGGAGTTTTTGCATTCTTCTTACTGGCTTTCTGTTTCATTTTTAATTAAGTAAAGGTTTTAGTTTTGTCTTTTTTAGCTTTTTGTTTGTTTTTTCCTCTGGCATTAATATCACCAGATGTGGGGTAAATAAATCATTGTATACTTGAGGTAAAAAGTGGGAGGAAAACTAAATGTGTTAAAGATTCTTGCTTTTCGTTACTAGTGAGATTGCCCAACTGGAGTGTCTCTGTTTTATTTTGCCTCCAACCAACATCTGATGATCTGTAATAAAGCACTATGTAAATAATTTAACATATTAAAAGAACAATATTTTGACACTCATTGTCACAAAAAAATACAACACAAAAATAGTGTTCAAGGAAAGAATGAAATACTGTTCATTCGCCAGGCGTAGGTGGTGCACACCTTTAATCCCAGCACTCGGGAGGCAGAGGCAGGCAGATCTCTGTGAGTTCGAGACCAGCCTGGTCTCCAGAGCAAGTGCCAGGATAGGCTCCAAAGCTACACAGAGAAACCCTGTCTCAAAAAACCAATATATATATATATATATATATATATTTGTTCGTTCATTCACATGAAATAAAAGTTAAAATGTATTATATTAACAGAAAAGAGTTATCTTAGATCTTAGTCTCTAATGTTGCTTATCATGTTATATAGTAGTAAGTTTTTTGTTAGCAATATTGAGCAATTATTGATGCTCAATATTGGTGCTGGTAAAACTATTGAAATTTTAGTCACCAAAAAATAAATAGTAACTTCCATGGTCTAATAAATTATCAATTTCTTTAAAGATTCTTTAAAAATATTTTTAGCTATCTCAAAGTTTTCAAATACTCAAGAACATATTTTGATAATGCTAATTTATCATAGGCTTGCTTTTCTAGATTTTGTATAGTTATGTATGCTTAAAAATTTTAAAGTCTCCCGTGACTCTCTTTATATATATTTTAATAATTGTGTATATAGAACAAATTTTTTTATTTGTATTTTAAATATTGGAGAACAAAATGGGATATTTTGTTTACTTTTGTGTAGTATGGATTTGCTCTTGTTAAGGAAGGGGTGTGTGTGTGTGTGTGTGTGTGTGTGTGTGTGTTGAATGATGGGTAATTTCTCCTGTGTCAATGTTCTCACACATAACTGTTAGGATCATTATTTTCTTAAATGTGGATGGCTTCCCTTTTGATCAAAAACATTGCAGAGCCAGCAGCTAGGAATCTTTGTAATAAACCCATGAGGAACACAAGTTAAACCAAGGCAGGTGAGCAGTTTGAACACCCATAAAACAGAGATCATTTACTGATTATAGTGGGCATTTTCAAATTTAGCAAATAAAATTACAGGACGAATTACAGCTATTCTATACAAGCATATTTTTAAGAGTACAGATAGAAAAGTGACTTTCACCTGGACACTATGACTTTTTTAATTGGACTCTCTAGGGATACCCATTTTAAATGTTTCCATGAATAAATCAAACGAGACACTAAGTTCTCAATTACTAAAATAGTCATCAGCCTTGCTCACTATTGCTGTTATTGTTACACAAGAGCTGAAGGATGGTCACAGACAGTAGCACACTGATGAACAACAACCCTGTTCTCATGCTGGCACCTCTTCCATGGCAGAGTACACTTGGGTTGCCACTAGGCACATGGTACTTCCCCACAGAATCCTCCATTCACCCCTTAGAACAGGTACATGACTTGTCCCTAGACTTGCAAGTCCATAACTCATGCTTTGCCTCTAGCTGTCTTCATCTGAGTTTGTTGGCACACAGAACAGAAACCAACTCAATTAAAGCAAAAGAGATCTGTCATAGGAGCCTTGGGTATACTTCTCAGGCTCAGAATGTGAACTTACTTTGTTCAATGCTTCTGTCCTCTTCTCTCATTCTCCTTTCTGACTCCTCTACTCTTACAAGTTTCCTTCTTTGTGCTGGGCTTACATCCACTGGGCAATCCTTCCCTCTCTATCAGTATTGAGTAGGTTCCAGAAGCCTTGGTGCATACTGCCTTGTTGGCTTGGTTCAGTGTCTATGTCATCTTTGACACTGTGATCGATCCAGACTTGTCAGGTCTCCATCCATTATAAGGAAGTTGGTTAGTCAGGAAGCAAAGGGACAAGTCACCTGGTTCAGTGACAGCTGGAGTGGTGGGCAGGGCCAGTCCTACTTACTGGGAGGAAAGTTTTATTTAGAAAGGAGCCATGACTGCTGGCTCACAGACACCACAAGGAGTTTACATCTTTTCTACATAAGTTTTGAAAGTCCCCAACCCAGGCACAGCATCTATTCTGTCTGTCCCTTCCTAGAACATCTCCAGAGCCTAGCATCTAGCAGGTAGTCCATAAATGTTTTAACTGCTGGATCTGCTGTCAGGGTCAGCCTGAAACAGTTCCTCACCTGCTCTTATGACATTTTCTCTAGGAAATGCTTTACCACAGTATAGCAGAAAGCACTTGAGGGAGCTGAAGCTCCAGCCCCAGCTCTGCACTGAAGTGGGTGTGTGACTGTAGGCGAGCCACTTAATCTCTCTGGTTTCAGTTGCTTCATCTTCAGAGTAAGTTGAATTGAATGAGAACACCTCTGAGGCCCCTTCCAGCTATAAAATTCTGTGGCTCTGACTAACTGACTCGGGATTTAACTCACCCCACCCTATAGGCTGTCTTTCCTTCCCTTTGCCATTTATGGGTACAAGAGTTTTGTCACGGGGATGGACCAGTCATTCTCCCAAGCTACATAATCATTGTCATCACCCGTCTCCTGATAATAAATAATAGGGTTGGCTTGGGGTTTTTGTTTTTTGGGTTTTTTCTTTTTGTTTTTTTTTTTGTTATTGTTGTTGTTGTTGTTTGTTTTTTTAGCACTTCCTATATCATGGGTAAACTTGCAGACGCTTTAGATGTTCGTTAATTTATTCTTAACCAACCCTATAAGATAGGATATTCTTTAAACTGAGTATCAGGTTAGTTTACCATCAGTTACCTGTAAGCATCAGGCTCGAATTGAATTCCAAATAGTCTGATGCCAAGCCTTCCCCAAGAGAGCTCTGGGTATGTTCAGAGCAGCACTCCAGCCTCCCCATGGACTTGTCGCATATACATGCTCTCTGGAGCCATCCAGGCCTTTCAGTTAGAATTCTCTGTGCTAAGGAGGGCCAGCCATCTCTTTTGATCTCCCAGATGATCCTGATATATGCTAAAATTTGAGAATTCTGCCCCCTTTATCACATCTCACAAACCCATAAATGTTCTCTGGGTGTTTATCACAGGTATTCTGACAGGAAATAGGCTATATGCTCTCCTTGCCTATTTGTGGATAATTGAGGCAGGCACTCAAATGCCACTGCCAATACAGGTGAACCTGGATATGCTATTTTTCAAGCTCATTTACTTTCCTGGGTTAACATGACTGTTGAAATGGATGCAGAAGTCAGGGTGTGGGCACAGTGAGTAAAGATGAGGGGACACGTGGGATTATTTCTCCAGAAGTGTTCTTCCTCCACAAAACCCTAGGGTCTCCCAGAAGGATTGTGCAGGCAGGATTAGGATAGTGTATCTTACAGTAGGCTTCTATCCTTAATCAAAGCCTGCTCTTTGCCTTACACTGTCCAGCATGGCATGCCCTCATGTGGACATGGAGCTCTTCTGATTTGATCTGTGCTATAAGTGCAAAGATTTAGAAAATAGTAAAGCTATGTAAAATACCTGTATGATGTTTATATAATGATAAAATACTAATATATTGGATCAAATAAAACATTAAAACTAGCTTCTTGCTTTTGTAATGAGGCAGATAGAAAATTTTAATTATTTTTTTCAGATAGAAATTTAAACTATATTTGGGCTGATACTTCCCTGATATTAGTACATGGGATAGTAGTTATTGGGAAAGAGAGGACTATGACAACACTGGGACATGCTATTGAAAGGAATGTAGAACCATCCGGGAAGTGAGATTCTCAAGGTCAGACCTGATGGTTTGGACCAGCTTGATGAGTATGGTCATTGAAAGGCAAATAGATTAGAAGAGATTTACATAGCACAGCCAGGAACTAAAAGCAAGGAGGTGGCCAATAAGGTGTTCATAAGTGTAAAGAAACTTTCTCTACCACTCTTAGGGCTTCTATATTGCCCCTGCTGTGCCAGACATTAATTCTAGAATGGCTTACCTGAGTATTTGAGTGGGAGCAGGTAATTGGAAACACCTGGCTGAGGTAGGTGGCTGGGTGTGCTCCAGGAAACAACAGTAGTGATGTTGGGGCCAAGTTAGAACACTTGTCAAATTAGAGTGACCTGAAAGTGAGCTTCTACATCCCAGGTGCCAGTCTTTGAATTATTTTTCCATCATGTAAACCAATTATTGGACAATTTAAGAATATATGGAGCTTCACAAAGAGACTGAAAGTGTAGATCCAGGCATGCTGTGGTAGAGCAGGGCTCTTTCCAGTACCAGGACAGCCTGGGCTACATGGAGAGTTCCAGGCCATCCTGAGACCCTGTCTCAAACAAATACACACAGCTGTAGGAATTTGCTGCAATACCTAAACATTCGTCTGGTATTACAGCCCTTACACAATGTGCTTTTGTGATAGATTCTCCTAGAAATGAATGTTATAACCCCACCTGTCCGGCACATCTCTTTGCAGTATGACTATATCCATAAGAAGAGAAATTCTATTTCCCCTATGTTTGATAGTGGGCTTATTGTAACCAAAAGCTTGCATAGAAAGTGATAGATAACAGCTAATAGGCTTGCTGCTCCCTTCCCCCCACAATCAGTTTTTTACCCAGTTGAAAAAGTACAACAGATATATTGAGCAAAGCAACGCTTGAGTGGTTCCACTTGTCTCAGAGAAGGCCAGAAAAGTCTTGCACACTGACCCAGGGCAGGAAAGTTTTATAGATTGTAGGCAAGAGGTGATGATGTGTCTGCCACAAGCTGGGTTTGTGCCCAAGTATAGTCAAACCAGAGTGCTTAGCTAGGGACTTGGGAGCTTGGCAGCAACAGTGGAGGAAGCTGCAGGAGTCTCAAGAATGTGGAACTGGACTTCTGGTGCCTTTCCTTTGTTAGGAAACTCTCTGGGCTGGAAGGGTTTAGAGAGGGAGGGGAGGGAGGGGAGGGAGGGGGGAGGGAGGGAGGGAGGGGGGAGAGGGGAGGGAGGAGGAAGGAAGGAAGGAAGGAAGGAAGGAAGGAAGGAAGGAAGGAAGGAAGGAAGGAAGGAAGAAGAAAGGGACAGGGAGAGAGGAGAATGAGGCTTCCTGGATCATACAGGGGCGAACCAGAAGCTCCAACAGAATATCAACTTCCAGGACAAGCTCTTAAAAGCTTGTCAGCTCTGTTCATAATAGGAACAGATACAATGTAAAGAAACTTGAGGCAGGCTGATAAATGATGGGGGCCACTTCAGTGAAGAATGACCATGAGGAATCCTGAATGTAGGTAAGACTAAGCACTGAGATCTGAGAGGGAAGCCATCACCATTCCATAGCCCAACCTGTCCACATAGCCAGTATCACCAGGAATCAAGATGAGCCCTGTCCTCTGAGTCCTCCAGAAGTTCTGGGCAACAAAAAAACAAAGTCACTATGTTTTAGAATGGTTTATGCCATCACAATTGATCAATTTATTTTCATCTTTTCACTCAGGTTCTTTTATACATCACTTTTTCAAACCTAAAAATTTTTCATTAAAAACACCATAGAAATTACTCATATGTACTTAATTACATATGTGTTATTATTATCTCAATTATCCTTATAGTTAAGACTTGTCCAGTGACAGTAAGCCAAAAGTATTTTTAAAGATATTGTTAATCCCACTAGATCAGAATAAGACCACTACCACAATTTTTGAGCCAAATTTGAAGCAAGCTTTATTAGATACTGGCCAGGACAATGGACACTGGCTAGGTCCATACCTGGGATTCCCAGAGTATGAATTACATTATAAACCCTGGATTACATTAGTCAAAGGCTTATAAAGGTGAACCCCCTCAAGGCTATGTCCTTCCTGCCTTTGTCCAATCAGATGCAAACATACATCCTGACATATTTCCTCCCTATATACCTTCTCCAAGCACACAGTCTGTGAAGTTGGGACAACCAAGCTTGTTTATAGAAGTGGAAACAGTGGCTTGTTATCTTACATGAACAACACCCCCTAGCATTCCAGAAAGTTATCTATCCTTGGGCAAGTGGAGCTTACAGGTTGTAGGCATTTTTATTATATAGATCTCTTAAGCATAGTTATTTAAACTTGAAACATAATGCTAACCCTCACAATGTTTTTCTAGATATGTACTATTTTAATTAATATATTTATTAATTCTTTGAGAATTTCATACAATGTGTTTTATACTATTCAACCTTTGTGTTCTTTTTTTTCTTTTTTGATGACCCACTAAGTCCAGTTTATGTTGCTCATATACTTCTAGCTGTGGAATCACCACACTGGAACATGGTAGAACTATCAAGTACCACACCCTTAAAGAAAACTGATTCTCCTTCCCTCAGAAGCCATAGGTTGCCAGGAACTTCTTAGTGAGCAATAGGGGCTAATGAGCCCTTCCCCATTCTATGCTGGAATTTTGACTAGCTTCATCTTGTATAGGCAACCACAGCTGCTGTGAGTTCATGAATATAGCAATCCTATCATGTCGAGAAGACAATGTTTCATGTCAGTCCGCCCTAAACTCTGGTCTTACAATCTTTCCACCCTACCTTCCTTGACGGTCTCAACCAGGGATTGGGGAAATAATAGAGATATCTTATTTGTGGCTGAACACTACACTGATATTTATTTTCTGCCATTTGATCAGTTGGGGATTTCTGCTCTATCCAATATCTACCGCACAAAGAAACATCTCTAATGAGGTATGAAAGCTGCAATAATCTATAAATATAGAGATATGAATTTAGAAAGCAGTTTGATACTATTTCCATTTATCAAAATAACATTAGTAGGTCTACCCATAGGGCCTGTGAGCTCTGCAACCATGGATTCTTGGCCATGTTTACAGTACCATGCATATTTCTCCTTCTGTGGAATAGGCATCAAGCCCAATCAGAATGTGGTTGGTTACCCCCATATCATCTGTGCCAATATTATACTGCAGAGGCACAGATAATGATTCACAGGACTAGGTTCAAATATAGGTTAAATTTAATTTATTTTGGGGAGAATTCACTTACACAAGAAGCAGATGGCCCCCGCAGGCTCCTGCTCTAAGGATTAGCACAGGCTGCTATCTGTGACTGGACCTTTTGCAAGAGAGAGCCACCTGTCTGGACTACAGACCTAAATTCACTCCCCATCATGTCCTCACAGTGCTACAGGCAAGGTGGGATGGATATCTCACTACAGTTCCCCTTTTAGTCTAAAGAAAAAGATTTAGGCTTGATACAAAACTACATACAAAGACAGCAAATATCAAGTATGCTCTAGGAGAAGGAAAAGTAAGGACAAACACACTTAAGACCTATTGCCAGTGAAGCAACTAGAGCAAAAGGCGAGAACTACATATCCAGTCCTAGGGTAAAGGCATATCAGGGATTACTATAGAGTTGTCCTAAGCTGGAAAGTTGAAGTCTTGCACCTAATATTTCTATCTAGGAAGAGAGAACAATAATTGTGACAGTCTATTCTTCAACTTCATCAAAGATATGAGGAGGATAACAATACTAAAGTAGGCAGGAAGTACAGGCAAGCAACTTCCAAAAGGTGCAGTGAAGACAGAAACAGCAGGCTACCTGGGCAGTCACCCAAAGTCTCACAGCAGTATAGGGGCAACCAGCTTTGGCTAAGGCCTAGAGTATCTGAGTGACCAACACAGAAGCAGGGAGGTGGAAAGGCTGTCTTACCCTGACTTGACAAGGTTAAGTAGTCTTCTAAGTTTATCTCCTGTAAGCACAGTAGAACAGCATGTCCAAAGTCAGCGGTTGAAGTGGGGGCAGTTCTTTACCCAAGAGGCCATTAGCCAAGGCGAGAATGGACTCCAGAAGGAGTGACATCGGTGCTCAGCATTTTCTTGGAAATAGCTTGGTGCTGTCAGGAGCAATTGTGCCTCATGTCAACAGAGTGCTAATATTAAAACATTTAAATTCCATATTCTGATACTTAACCTTGCTACAGCCTGTCATTATTGTAGGTCACAGGATTGATAGCTGAGTAAGATTGTTTATGATACCACCCTCCCCACCAGTAGTCTACATAGTATCTTCTGGAACCATAAAAGCTAGCCAGCAGGGAGGATTCTTCCTGGTTGGTACCATGTAATTTCTCATGGATGTCTCGTGACCAAAGTAGTTGGTGTCTTCAGCAATAAGGTCAAGTTCCAATGGGCAACTAAGAGAAATGGGAGTAATCAGTATTTTGGGGGGATCTCCAGGATACCTGTAATCAGTATCTGAAGAGGGGGGTTATCCTACATTTTAACACTTGTCTGTTTGACAACCTGTGGCTTCTGGGAGTACCATCTTTTATATGTTATTTGTAACCTTGATGTAGCTGATATTGGTCTTGAATTCCTAATCCTTTTGCCTCTGCCTTTCAAGTACTAGAATTACAAGTGTGAGCCACACCTGCTTTTAAATAACGAAGGACAATTCTTTATACACTCATCCATGGCACATGATGTTGAGCATTATATCCAGTTTGTTATATAGCCCTAATCTTTTGAGACATTATGCTTTAAAATGAATGTAAAGAAAGAAATATTTAAATGACCAAACTATTTGAATTCAGTATTTGCTCCTTTAGACATCATGAAATAAATAACAAAAACCATGTAAGAAATAGCTTTAACAGTGGAAATGGCCATAACAAGTTATAAGATATATGGGGCAGATGCCATTAAATTTAGTAGGAAAATGCATACGTACACACATACATACACATACACACACGTATGCGCTTGCGCGCGTGCGCGCGCGCGCGCACACACACACACACACACACACACACACACACACACACACACACCTGAGTAATAATTTATTGTGTGAATGTACTATATTTTCTTTAGCCATACTTACATTGAGAGACAACTAGGTTGTGCCCAGTTTCTGGCTGTTGTGAATAGAGCAGCAATGAACATGGTTGAGTAAGTATCCTTGTGGTATGGTGAAGTTTCCTTTGTGTATATGCCCAAGAGTGGTATAGCTGGATCTTGAGGTAGATCAAGTCCCATCCTTCCAAGGAACCTCAATATGGATTTCCATAGTGGCTGTACAAGTTTGCACTTGTACAATGGAAGAATGTTCCCCTTGTTCCACATCTTCAACAACATGAGCTGTCACTTGTGTTGCTGATCTTAGCCGTTCTGATAGGTGTAAGATGGAATCTCAAAGTAATTTTGATTTACAGTCTTCCAATGACTAAGGATACTGAACATTTCTTAAAGTGTTCTCAGCCATTTGAGTTTCCTTTATTAGGTTTGTACCCCCATTTTTAAAATTAGATTATTTGGGGTATTTGGTATCTAGTTTATTGAGTTCTTTATATATTTTGGATATTAATCTTCTACTCTATATGAAGTGATTAAAAATATTTTCCACTCTGTAGGCTGCCACTGAATGGCATTATCCTTTGCCTTTCAGAAGTTTTTCAGTTTCGTGAGGTCCCATTTATTAATTGTTGATCTTAAGAATTTCTTATCTATTAGTTCTTCCTGCTCAGTAACTATATCTTTAAAATACCTAATGTCACTCAATGTCATCTGTATACATGTCACTGGTTTTGGCCATGTATAAGTTGAGAGGGCCATCATTTTCCTATACTTCATCCTGATTAACATAGTTTTATTTGTCTTAATTGGGTTATTGGATTTTTTTCTCAGAAATGTTGAGGAACTAAGCATAGAGGCACATGTATGCAATTCCAGTACTTGGGAGGTAGAGGCAAGGAGGATCAGGAGTTCATGGCCAGCTTCAGCGACATAGTAAATTTGAGACCAACCTGAACTTTATGAGAGCCTATCTCAATACAAAACAAAGTCATAGTAGACAGGCTTTCTGGTGCTAATCCTGAGACTTACCTCCATGAGTTATACAGAGCCTAAGGGTTGGCCTACCTTAATCCATTGAGGTGCCAAAACCCAAACTGTGACTACCAAGCTATCATGAAGAAAACTTCAACAAAGTAAAATCTAAATATAAAATAGACATAAAAGGAGTCCCACGTGGCATCCTTCATTTCCAACTTTACTTTTGTTTTGTTCAAATTCTCCTTTTTGTGGGGAGGGGGGTTCAATACAGAGTTTCTTTGTATTGCTGTCCTGAAACTCCCTCTGTAGAACAGGCTGGCCTCAAACTCAGAGATTCACCTGCCTCTGCCTCCCAAGTGCTGGGATTAAAGGCAGATGTCACCACTGCCCAGCAAACTGACCTTTTCTTAATCATTGTTTTACCATAGATTTTTGTTTAGTTGGTTGGTAAGTTAGTCAGTTAGTTTGGTTTGATTTTTTTCTTACTGA
Organism: Cricetulus griseus; assembly: GCF_003668045.3. Taxonomy (NCBI): domain Eukaryota; kingdom Metazoa; phylum Chordata; class Mammalia; order Rodentia; family Cricetidae; genus Cricetulus; species Cricetulus griseus. Next base: position 252,647,055 of record NC_048596.1, on the reverse strand, counting down.
AGATTAAACCCACAGTCTTGTATTTGGTGTTCAAATTCTCTACACTGAGCTGTATCTCTACCCTGGATTGTTTGTATTAGAATTATTTCCTAGATTTTCTCCCCTATATTATGTGCATATATCTATATAATTATTGTTTTATGACAATTAGCACACAAATAAACACATAATAAATAAATAGCTTATAAGCACAAAAATGCCAAGCTTAACAAAGCAGCAGTCAAATGCACATAGTTAAACATCACCTTGATTAACCAGTCTTGTTATTCATGGTGCCAACTCAGTTAATCAGTGTTCGTGGTTTGGATACTGAACTGAGGATTAATGGCAAAGTGGAAGCAATTGTAGGATCCAGATTTTTAAGACAAACACACATCATACCCCAGAAGGCATGCATGGAATCAGTGTAGTCAGTCGTCTGTGGTGATGTCCTTTTGGTGTTCTCCTTCACTGGGCCACTGTGAGCAGCCACTGGAGCTGGCAACTTACTGAGCAAGGAAGACTGGCCTCTCACCAGAACCTCCTGAAACTCTTGTAGTCACATTTATCATTGAAGAGCTGAACAGAAGACTATGAAAGGGTTTTTTTGTCTGAAACTTTGAAATGTAAAGTTTTTATTTCTCTCAATCAGATTTCTAAAACAGGTTAACTATATAGGCGCAATAAAGTATATTACAGATATAATATCTACACCCATCTCAACTTGGCTGTCAAATGTCAATTGTACAGCATCAGATTTCCCTTAACCTAATGGGTCTTGAATGCAAAATATATTGAGATATGAGTTGAAACTGTATTTGAGGAAGTAGCTAAGTCAGTCACGTCCCTAAAGGGCACCAGAAGAATGTCTGATGACTCCTGCTTTTCCTCTTTGTTTCCTTGAGAGACAGAAGAGAACACTGGCCTCTAAAACATGTAACCTCATAACTGCTTCTGTCTTCAAAAGCCAAAGCTAGGTGGTGATTTGCTCATAGCCCATGGCCCATCCTGTCATGGGTCATGTGGTTCCACATGTGAACAGGAAGGTGAGAATGGGTGAACTATCACCTCGGTTGTGCCATCCATCAGAGAACAAATGGAGCAGATCCATGTGTGCAGCTGAACATGGAGGTGAGGGCTGTGTCCTCCTCACACAAGATCCTTTGTCTCCCGGACATGATCTAGCATTAGGAAGGGATGCACTGGGCCTAGACTTTGTAGCAAATTACTAACCCATTATCACACTAGAACACAGGATCGTTTATCTTCTAATCCAGAGTGTCACCTGTTCTTCATTTACCAGTCAATAATCATTAATTATTCTCTGTGGAAATTTAAACAAAGGCCTTTCCCTCTATTAAAAACCAGTAAACTCTTTAGCAATAACAAATAGATCTGGAATTGTATATCCTTTCCCTACTCATTCCCAGACTGGAGTCTGGCACAGAATGAACTGTAGAGGAAATGCCTAGAAATTGATAGGTCAAAGGCCCCAGATAGTCTGATGGAAAGAAAAGAGCAGACTCTTAGCTCTGGCTCCCTTGAAAGCAAGAGGTTCCCACTGACCTGTGAGGAATATACAGGTCCAAAGACCTGGCCTTGCCTCCTGTACACAGACCTATAGCAACCAGAAGCCATTCTTGTCCTTTCTACTAAGCCTTTGTTTCCTTCTACATGAAAAAAGAAAGAAACAAACAAATCAACAGGAGATTTAAAGAAAAAAAATCAGCTGAGTGGTCCTGCAATGTCTACTAAAATGTTGTTTTTAGAATGCAAATCTGAGTCAAACACACTTGATTGTATTTACCCTGTTCACATCTAATCCCTCAGACAAATGTTCAAACAGAAATTCTAACTAGAAACATAATTTTCTCTAAAACTCTAAATAGTTTTGACAAAAGCCAAAACGTGTGTGTGTGTGTGTGTGTGTGTGTGTGTGTGTGTGTGTGTGTGTGTGTGTGTGTGTCTTAATGTGTCTGTGTGTGTGGATGCATATGCATACATGTATGTGCCTTGGCATGCTGCAGGCTTTCACCCAATCAAGAGAGGTAAAAGGGTTGCCTTAGTTGGAAAGGGCACCAAAGGGCAGCTTGGGACCAGGTAGTACACATTGCTTTGTGTGGTTGGTTCACAGTGAGAAAGCAAGATCTCATCCCAGCAGCTAGACTCAGGATTCTAGTCCAGAACATAGGAGCAGAGGTCAACTTTTTTAGACAAATTAGGAGAGAGCATATATTCCAAGTTATGAGGCACATGATCAATCAGAGCCTAATAGGAGCACAAGGGCTGTGCTCATATGTGAATACCAGCTACACCTTAGTTTTAAAAATTATTTGTGTGTTTGTGTGTGTGTGAGAGAGAGAGAGAGACAGAGACAGAGACAGAGACAGAGGGGGGGCGGGGAGAGTGTGCAGGTGCCCATGGAAGATAGAGAGCTCAGATATCTGGAACATTGGAGCAGCAATTGGCCTTGCCTGATGTGAGTACTGGCAATCAAATTCCTGTCTTCTGGGAGAGCAGTGAGTAGTCTGACTTGACCATTTCTCCAGCCCTATAATCTATATCCATGTATGTATGTATGTATGTATGTATGTATGTATGTATGTATGTATGTATGTATCCTGTACAGATGATATGTAATTCTAAGCTATGGAAACTGTAGACCTACATGACACTGATAACTGCTTTTCTAAGCAAACAGAGTCAATTGTGGAAGTTGCTCCTAGTCCACGGTTCAAAATGTGCCAACCATTTTCTCTAACTCTCAGTATGTACATATATCATACTATGAAGATTAAACATCTGATTTTGGCAACTTATTAAAATGCTAGCAGTTTCTACTATGTATTATGCTAATGATGTTCCTTTTTTAATTATTTTTTATTAGTTCAAGTTAGGGAACAAGCTTGTTTCACATGTAAGTCCCTTCTCCTTCTCCCTTCCCTCACCCCATCCCTCCTCCCCCACCCCCAACCTACCCCCACCCCATCCACCCACCACTCCCCAGGCAGGGTAGGGCCCTCAACAGGGTCTCTGCAAAGGCCACCAAATCTTCCTGTGCTGGGCCTGGGCCCTTCCCCATGTGTTCAGGGCAAGAGTGCATCCCTTTATATGGGATGGGCTCTCAAATTCCCTTCTTACACCAGGGAAAAATACTAATCCACTCCCAGAGGCTCCCTGGAGTGCAGAGGCCTCCTTATTGACATCCATGTTCAGGGATCTGGATCAGTCTTGTACTGGCCTCCCAGACAGCATCTGGGGTCGATGTGCTTTCCCTTGTTCAGGCCAACTGTTTCTGTGGGTTTCTCCAACCTGGTACAGACCCCTTCGATCTTCATTCCTCCCTCTCTTCAACTAAATTCCAGATTTCAGCTCGGCGTGTATCTGTGAATGTCTGTCTTTGCTTCCATCAGCCACTGGATGAGGGCTCTAGGATGGCATAAAGAGAAGTCATCAATCTCATTTTAGGGGAAGGGCTTTTAGGTTATCCTCCCACCATTGCCTGGATTGTCAGATCGAGTCATCCTTGTAGGTCTCTGGAGATCTCCCTGATTCCAGATCTCTTCTTGGACATATAGTGGCTCCCTCTAATATGGTATCTCTCATCCCGCTCTCTCTCCTCTATTCTTCCCCTAACTCAATATTTCTGCTCCTCCATTTCATCTCCTCTACTCCTCTTCTCTTGCTCTTATTGTGGCAGCTCCCTCTCCCCTACCCTCATGCTCCCAATTAGCTCAGGAGTTCATGCCACTTCCCATTCCTGGGGTCCATTTATCCCTTAGAGTCCTTCATGTTTCCTAGTTTCTTTGGTGAAGAGGATTATAGGTTGGTAATCCTTTGCTCTATGTCTAAAATTCATATATGAGTGAGTACATACCATGTTTGTCTTTTTGTGACTGGGTTACCTCACTCAGGATGGTTTCTTCTAGTTCCATCCATTTGCCTGTGAATTTCAAGATTCCATTGCTTTTTTCTGCTGAGTAGTACTCCATTGTATAAATGTACCACATTTTCTCTATCCATTCTTCAGTTGAGGGGCATCTAGGTTGCTTCCAGGTTCTGGCTATTACAAACAATGCTGCTATGAACATGGTTGAACATATGTCCTTGTTGTATGAACATGCACTATTTGGGTATATACCCAAGAGAGGAATGGCTGGATCTTGAGGTAGACTGATTCCCATTTTTCTGAGCAACCGCCATACTGATTTCCAGAGTGGTCTTACAAGTTCACACTCCCACCAGCAATGGAGGAGTGTTCCTTTTTCTCCACATCCTCTCCAGCATAGATTGTCATTGGTATTTTTGATTTTAGCCATTCTGACAGGTGTGAGGTGGTATCTCAGAGTTGTTTTGAGTTGCATTTCTCTGATGGCCAAGGATTTTGAGCACTTTCTTAAGTGTCTTTCAGCCATTTCAGATTCCTCTGTTGAGAATTCTCTATTTCTGCACCCCACTTTTTAATTTCATTGATTGGTGTTTTGGTGGCTAGCTTCTTGTGTATTTTGGAAATCAGCCCTCTGTCAGATGTGGGATCGGTGAAGATCTTTCCCCATTCTGTGGGTGGTCGTTTTGTCTTACTGAGTGTGTCCTTTGCCTTGCAGAAGCTTCTCAGTTTCAGGAGGTCCCATTTATTAATTGCAGACATCAGTGTCTGTGCTACTGGCATAATGTTCAGGAAGCGGTCTCCTGTGCCAGTTTGTTCAAGGGTAATTCTCACTTTCTCTTCTAGAAGATTCAGTGTGGCTGGATTTGTGGTGAGATCTTTGATCCATTTGCAATTAAGTTTCGTGCATGGTGACAGGTATGGATCTATCTGCAATCTTCTGCATGTCCGAATCCAATTGTGCCAGCACCATTTCTTGAAGATGCTATCTTTTTTCCATTGTATAGATTTAGCACCTTTGTCAAAAATAAGGTGTTCGTAGGTACGTGGGTTAATATCAGGGTTTTCAATTAGATTCCATTGGTCTGTCTATTTTTGTGCCAATACCAAGCTGTTTTCAGAACTATGGCTCTATAGTAGAACTTGAAGTCAGGGATGGTGATGCCTCCAGAAGATCCTTTATTGTAAAGAGTTGTTTTGGCTATCCTGAGTTTTTTTTTTATTTTTCCATATTAAGTTGTATTGTTCTTTCAATGTCTGTGAAAAACTGTGTTGGGATTTTGATGGGGATTGCATTGAATCTGTAGATTGCTTTTGGCAGGATTGCCATTTTTACTATGTTAATTCTACCTATCCAAGAGCATGGGAGATCTTTCCATTTTCTGGTATCTTCTTTAATTTCTTTCTTTAAAGTCTCAAAGTTCTTATTGTACAGTCTTTCACTTTTTTGGTTAGTGTTACCCCAAGATATTGTATGTTGCTTGTGGATATTGTGAAAGGTGATGTTTCCCTGATTTCTTTCTCATTGGATTTATCATCTGTATATAGTAGGGCTACTGATTTTTTTTTTACTTGATTTTGTATCCTGCTACCATGTTGAAGGTGTTTATCAGCTGTAGGGTTCCCTGGTAGAGTTTTTCGGATCACTAATGTAGACTATCATGTCATCTGCAAATAGTGAAAGTTTGACTTCTTCCTTTCCAATTTGTATCCCTTTGATCCCCTTTTCTTGTCTTATTGCTCTAGCTAGAACTTCAAGTACAATATTGAAGAGATATGGAGAGAGTGGACAGCCTTGTCTTGTTCCTGATTTTAGAGGAAACGCTTTGAGTTTCTCTCCATTTAGTTTGATGTTGGCTATTGGTTTGGTGTATATTGCGTTTATCATGTTTAGATATGTTCCTGTTATTCCTGTTCTCTCCAAGATCTTTATCATGAAGGGATGTTGGATTTTGTCAAAGGCTTTTTCAGCGTCTAGTGAGATGATCATGTGGTTTTTCTTTTTCAGTTTGTTTATATGGTGGATTACATTGATGGATTTTCGTATGTTGAACCATCCTTGCATCCCTGGGATGAAGCCTACTTGATCATGGTGGATGATTTTTCTGATAAGTTCTTGAATTCGATTCTCTAGATTTCCTCAGTGTCCATTGTTATATCCCCCTTTTCATTTCTGATTTTGTTAGTTAGCATATTCTCTCTCTGCATTTTGGTTAGTTTGGCTACAGGTTTGTCTCTCTTGTTAATCTTCTCAAAGAACCAACTCTTTGTTTCATTGATTCTTTGTACTGTTTTCCTAGTTTCTACTTTATTGACTTCGGTCCTCAGGTTGATTATTTCCTGACATCTACTCTTCCTTGGTGAGTTTGCTTCTTTTTGCTCTAAAGCTTTCAGTTGTTCTGTCAATTCTCTAATGTGACTTTTCTCCAGTTTCTTCATGTGAGCACTTAGTGCTATGAACTTTTCTCTTAGCACTGCTTTCAGAGCATCCCATTAGTTTTCGTATGTTGTGTCTACATTCTAATTAAATTCTAGGAAGTCTTTAATTTCTTTTTTTGTTTCTTCCTCAACCCAGGAATGGTACAACTGGGTGTTATTCATTTTCCACAAATATGTAGGTTTTCTGCAATTCGCATTGCTGTTGAATTCTAGCTTTAATGCATGGTGATCTGATAAGATACAGGGGGTTATTTCAATTCTTTTGTAACTGTGGAGGTTTGCTTTGCTGCCAACTATGTGGTCAATTTTTGAGAAGGTTCTATGTGGCACTGAGAAGAAGGTATATTCTTCTGTGTTTGGATGGAATGTTCTATAGATATCTGTTAAACCCAGTTGGGTCATAACTTCTATCAGATTCTTTGTTTCTTTGTTAAGTTTCTGTCTGGCAGTCCTGTCTAGTAGTGTAGGGGTGTGTGTGGTTTTATGTGTGGTTTGAGCTTTAGTAATGTTTCTTTTACAAATGCGGGTGCCTTTGTATTTAGGGCATAGATGTTCAGGATTCAGACTTCATCTTGATGGACTTTTCCTGTGATGAGTATGAAATGCCCTTCTTCATCTCTTTTGATTGATTTTAGTTTGAAGTCTAATTTGTTAGATATTAGGATTGCTACACCAGCTTGTTTCTTGTGCCCATTTGATTGGAAAATCTTTTCCCTTTCTTTTACTCTGAGGTAACACCTGTCTTTGAAGTTGAGGTGTGTTTCTTGTAAACAGCAAAAGGATGGATTCTGTCTTCGTATCCATTTTGTTAGCCTATATCTTTTTATGGGTAAGTTAAGACCATTGACATTTAGGGATATTAATGTCCATTGTTTGTTGGTTCTTGTTTGTTTTGGATTTATTGTTGGTGGTGTCATTGTGTGTGGATTTTGCCCTCCTGTTTCTTTTTGTGTTTGGTAAAATTAGATTATCTATTGCCTGTGTTTTTGTGAGTGTAGTTATGTTCGTTGGGTTGGAGTTTTCCTTCCAGAACCTTCTGTAGTGCTGGATTTGTGGGTATGTGTTGTTTAAATCTGTTTTTGTCATGGAATATCTTGTTTTCTCCATCTATAGTAATGGGTACAGTAGTCTGGACTGACATCCATGCTCCCTTAGTGCTTGTAGGGTATCTATCCAAGACCTCTGGCTTTCAGATTTTCCATTGAGAAGTCGGGTGTGATTCTGATTGGTTTGCCTTTATATGTTACTTGGCCTTTTTCCTTTGCTGCTCTTAATATTTTCTCTTTATTCTGTAGATTTGGTGTTTTGATTATTATGTGTCGGGGGGGGGACTTCTTTTTGTGGTCCAGTCTGTTTGGTGTTCTGTAAGCTTCTTGTACTTTCACAGGCATATCCTTCTGTAAGTTGGGGAAGTTTTCTTCTATGATTTTGTTGAATATGTTTTCTGTACCTTTGAGCAGTGTTTCTTCACTTTCTTCTATACCTATTATTCTTAGGTTTGGTCTTTTTACGGTGTCCCATATTTCCTGGATATTTTGTGTTAGGGATTTGTTGGACTTGAGATTTTCTTTGGTTGATGAATGTATATCCTCTAGTGAGTCTTCAATAGCTGAGATTCTCTCTTCCATCTCCTGAATTCTATTAGTTATACTCACATCTTTAGTTCCTGATCGTTTATCCAGCCTTTCCATTTCCAGCATGGCCTCATTCTGTGTTTTCTTTATTGTGTCTATTTCAGCTTTCAGGCTTTGAACTGTTTCAAGAGCTTCCTTCACTTGTTTGGTTGTTTTTTCTTGGGTTTCTTTAGATTCTTTAAGAGATTTGTTTATTTCTTGAATTTTTTTGTTTGTCTTTTCCTCCATTTCGTGTAATTTTTTGCTTGCTTTTTCTTTTATTTCTTTAAGGGATTTTCTTGTTTCCTCTTTAAAGGTCTCTATTGTCTTGCCGAGATAATTTTTGAGGCCCATCTCTTCTTCATGCTCTGTGTTGGGCTTTTCAGATCTTGCTGGAGTGGAGTCCCTAGATTTTGGTGGTGTCATATTGGTCTTTCTGTTGTTGAGTGAGTTCTTATTCTGTCTTCTTCCCATATCTTCTTCCAGTGGGTCCAGGTGGGGGTCTCTCTATCTCCTCTTGTGACCGAGTGGTGTGTGGGGGCCAGGAATTCAATGTCCGCAGCTCTGGATGGTCTTGCCTCTCCTGGTAGTCTCCTCACTCTGAAGCAGTTAGGCCTCCATAGGGGGTCAGGTCGGTGGGACGGGAAGGAAGAGTGGGGTGTTTCCAGACTCAGGGAGTTCCTCCCTGCCGGAGCAGGTCTACTCCAAGCGGGCGCAGGACCAGAGAGATCGGGGTGAATGGGGCTTTGGACCGGAGTTGGGTAAGAACAGAACAGAGGGTCACTCACCTCGTTATGGATCAGGTCGGCGGAAAGGGCTCCTTTTTTTTTTTTTTTTTTTTTTTTCTGCTAAGCTTTTCACTTCAATGTTGAGAAATGGAATTCTACTTTTGAGGACTTTGAAAAGACTTTTTTCTTGCCTGACATCTGTGACATGAAGGACAATTAAACAATGCTTCTGGGATTATTCTTGCATAGATATTCTATACAAAGGTTATATGTTATATATTATATTCATTGGATATTGATAAACATTTTCCTCTTAAGTTATGGTCTAGAGACCTGCTGTATAGGAATCTCCTGGTCTGCTAAAGATAAAGATTCCTAGAATCCATGACTGGGACAAGTGTTCTCCAAATTTTCTGATGTAAATTAAATTATGAGAGACACCTTCAGTAATTATAATACTGCAATAAGTTCACACTCATTTTCTAACTCTAACTTTCCATATCCAATCATGTGCTTTGATAAGGTTACAGTCCCACAGTGATCACAAAGTAACTTTCACATGGCTTTACTTATTTCTCTCTAGGCTATGTGGCTGATGTTACAAAATGATGAACCAGAGGACTTTGTCATAGCTACTGGGGAAGTTCATAGTGTCCGTGAATTTGTTGAGAAATCATTCATGCACATTGGAAAGACCATTGTGTAAGTACACCTGCTGGTTGCTTGCAGCTGGCTCACCAGGTATTTGTTGTTCATACTCCTCCACTCGATCTGCTTCCCATCTCCCTCTCTCAGTGTCTTGTAAATGGCATAGGAGGTCCTTTGTGAGTCTCATAGCCAGCTCTAGTTAGCATGTCAAATCTTTATCACTTTCTAAACAAGGCTTCTCAAGATTTGCTTTTATTTTTTAATTTTTAATATTTTTTCAACTTAATTTATGGTAAGGTAAATTCTGTGCTGCATAATGACTTTACTACAGATAACTGTATCCTTTTATGAGACCAACATGAAGACATTACTCAATATTTTTCAGTACTTTCATATATACATACATACATATACACACATAAAGTGGGTTTTTTGATACAATATTTCTCTGTGTAACCCTGGCTGTCCTGGAACTTTCTCAGTACACCAGACTGGCCTCAAACTCAGAGATTCATCTGCCTCTGCCTCTGCCTCCTGAGTGCTGGGATTAAAACTGTGTTCCACCACTACCCAGAGAGGAGTTTCAGATGTGTAATGCTTTTCTTTTCCCTGGGCCACTAGGAATAACTGTGACCTAATACTCTGTTATACTCTACTTGTTTGTATGTCTTACAAACAATTACCTAAATGCAACAATCTGTCAATCCCTGAAGCTGAGACTGATCTTGATCTGCATTCCAGCAAATGGTGTGCTGTCTTTCATACAAGCTCATCCAGTACAGCACATGCACCACTCAGGCCTGTGGCATCACACAAAATCTTATTGGAATATGAAAACAATTTGATAAATCACTACAGAGAATTCTTTTTCCAGTTTAATTATAATATACAGTTTGATGGTATTTATTGCAGTCAGCGTGTTATACGACCATCATCACTATCCATTTCCAAACTTTTCCATCATACTAAGCAATAAAAACAATAACTCCTCCTTTTATTCTCCTACCTGGTAATTTTTGCTCTATGAATTTGCTGGTTCTATGTAGCTCCTGGCAGTATAATTGTTTACATGTGTGTTTTCGTGTCTATCCTTTTTGCTTATCACAGTGCTTTAAAGATTCATCGATGTGGTCTCATTTCATTTCTTTTTTTTTAAAGACTGATAAGTAGCTGGATGTAGTAATATAAGCCTATAATCTCTGATCTCAGGGAGCTGTCAGGAGTACTAGGGATGTAAAGCCAACCTGAGCTACATATCTATCAAGATCCTTTGTCTTAAAGACAAAAAAATGAATAATATTTTGTGGCTATATGTTATATTTTATTAATCTGTTTCTCTGTTTCTTGGACACCTCAGTTCTTTTTATCTTGTAAGCTATTGCCAATAACACAGATGTGAATATCAATGCCTATGTTGGTCCTGCCTTCAGGCTTTTCATGTGTTATATTTGGGTGTAGAATTTGTATGTCATATGGTAATATGTTTAACTTTTTAAGGTGCAGATAAACTATTTCCCAAGATTCCTTTTTAAAACTGAAAAAGATTATGTTTCCTAGTCATGATGAAATAAAAGAAATTGGGCTTAACCTTTTCTACTTATTTGTTTGTTTGTTTGTTTGTTTTTGTTTTTGAGACAGGGTCTCTCTACAGAGCCCTAGCTGTCTTGGAACTCTCTGTAATGAACAGACTGGCCTTGAACTCTCAGGGGTTCATATGCTTCTGCCTCCCAGAGTGCTGAAATTAAAGTGCCCCCATGCCTGGCTAAACTTATCCTTTTAACTGGTAAACTAAATTAAATATGTGAAAATGTTGTTCTAGGCATTGGGCAAAGACACTATAGGACTATGGTCCCTAATAGATTATCAGGGTCAAGTTCTGAATTGCAGTTACCCCTTTCCTGGGGTCATAGTGAACCACGAGTTTAGAAATGGACCCCAATGAGTGATACTCCATTGTGTAAATGCACCACATTTTATTTATTCTTCGGTTTAGGGGCATCTAGCTTGTTTCCAGGTTCATACTATAACAAATAATACTGCTATGAACATAGTTGAGCAAATGTCCTTGTGGCATGAATGTGCATCCTTTGGATATATACCTTTGGGTGTAGGTCTTGAGGTAGATTGATTACCAATTTTCTGAGAAACTGCCATACTGATTACCAAAGTGACTGTATAAGTTTGCACTCCCACCAGCAGTGGAGGAGTGTTCCCCTTACTCTACATCCTTTTTAGCACAGGCTGTCATCAGTGTTTTCTATCTTAGCCATTCTGACAGGTATAAGATGGTATCTCAGAGTCATTTTGATTTGCATTTCCCTGATGGCTAAGGATGTTGAGCAATTCCTTAAATGTCTTTCATTCATTTGAGTTTCTTCTGTGGAGCATTCTCTGTTTAGATCTGTACCCCTACTTCTTACTGAATATGGATGACAGTTATGTGGCTTGACCTGTTGGGAAGGGGGCTGGCAGTGGGACCAGAAGCTATGTAGGGTGTATGAACTGGCTTTTTGGAGTCCATTTCCTGTGGTGGGATACCTTGTTTAGCCTTAATACAGTGGGGAGGGGTTTGGTCCTGCCTCAACTTGGTATGCCAGACTTTGTTGACTTCCCAAGGAAGGCCTTACCCCCTCTGAGGAGTGAAAGCAGAGTAGAAAGAGAGGATGGGGGTAGAAGAAGAGGAGGGAGTAGGAAGTGGGGTTTGTATGTAAAACAACAAAAGTATTTTTAAATAAAAAAGAAAAGTAAATTAAAGAAATGGACTGACCCCCACTGCCCACCAAGCTGAGAACTGTACTAAGAATCTGAAGGAGCTAGACTTTGTGGTGCAGAGCATTAGAAAGATGTGATTTATTTAAAATCAAAAATAAAATATCTCTAGAGATCTGCACAGAGATCCTCTTGAATCTTTGCTGAATAATACTAAAGCATAGGTATATGACAAGCTCCACAAGCTTAGACAAAGAGCAGCCTTAGAGCAACGAGCTGACTGTTTCTTCAGGTTCACTCAAGAATAGATCCAGATATCTTCAAGAGAGCACCCTGAAGACGGCTTAGTGTAGTCAAGATTCCAGAAAGTTCTGCCTCAATAACAGGATAACCCCAACAGGAGAGGGTGCTCTAGAGTCAGAGTAACAAAGTTTAAATAGAGGTCCTCAGAGATCTACTAGAACACAAATAACAGCTTCTGGCCATTATGAAGCCCAACAGTCTTCAAGGGGAATGGTAAAATTTTGATGCTGGACTACATATAATTCATTAAATTCAGGTTTCAGTCCAATATTAGTAGGTGTGTCAAAAAGCAAGAAAACATATCCACATAATCCACAGCCAGAATAGCTGTCAAACACTGAAAACAGACTAAGGACTAATGAAGATGATATAAACACACAAAGATATTAAGATAACTGTTGTAACTCTGTTCGTTTACTTTTAGAAAGATATAGGCACCTTGGAGACAAAATATTTTTATTTATTTTTTCTTTTATTATTTTAATTTCATTTTCATTCAACCAAAGTTCTCCCTCCCATCCCTCCTCCCACCCCCTCACCTTCCCCACAGCCCACCCCTCATCCACTTTTCCCAACAAGTAAGGGGACTCATAGGGAGAAAGTCTGGCACATTAAGTTGGGGCAGAACAAAGCCTGCCCCACTGTGTTGAGGCTGAGTATGGCATCCATCATTGGGAATGTGCGGCTCCAACAAGCTAGCTCATGCACCAGGAATAGCTCCTGGTCCTACTGCCAGGGGCCCCTCTGCTAGCACAAGCTTCACAATTGTCTCCCCCATGCAGAGGGCCTATTTCAGTCCCATGGAAACTCCACAGCTGTTGGTCCAGAGTTCATGAGTTTCCACGAGCTTAGTTCAGCTGTCTCTGTAGATTTCTCCTTCATGATCTCGATTTCCCTTGCTCATGTATTTCCTCCTCCCTGTCATCGACTGGATTCCCAAAATTTAGCCTGGTACTTAGTTGTGGCTCTCTGCATCTGGTTCCATCAATTACTAGATGAAGTCTAGCTTCTCTGGAACTATGGATTATAATCTGGTTATCCTTTGCTTTACATCTAATATCCATTTATGAGTGAGTGCATACCCTGTTTGTCTTTATGAATCTAGTTCCATCCATTTGCCTGCAGTTTTCATGATGTCATTGTTTTTTAGCACTGAATAGTACTCCATTGTATAAAGTGCCACATTTTTTTTTATCCTTTCTTTAGTTGATGGCCATCTAGGTTGTTCCAGGTTCTAGCTATTACAAATAATGCTGCTATGAGCATTGTTGAGCAAGTGTCCTTGTGGTATGATTGTGCATCCTTTGGGTATATGCCCAAGAGTGGAATGCCTGGTTCTTGAGGTAGATTCATTCCTAATTTTCTGAGAAACTGCCATACTGATTTCCAAAATGGCTGTACAGGTTTGCACTCCTACCAGCAGTGGAGAAGTGTTCCCCTGACTCCACATCCTCTCCAGCATAAGCTGTCCTCAGTATTTTTAATCATAGCCTTTCTGACAGGTGTAAGATGGTATCTCAGAGTCATTTTGATTTGCATTTTGCTGACGATTAAGGATGTTGAGCAATTCCTTAAATGTCTTTTGGTCATTTGAGTTTCTTCTGTTGAGAATTCTCTGTTTAGTTCTGTACCCCATTTTTAATTGGATTATTTGGTATTTTGATGTCTAGTTTCTTGAGTTCTTTATATATTTTGGAGATTAGCCTTCTGTCAGACATGGGGTTGGTGAAGATCTTTTCCCATTATGTAGGCTGTCCTTCAGAGTCCTAGGGTTAAAGAGGTTTAGCATTACATCCTTTTAATCTGTGGTAGGAATCAAGCCAAGGATCTCCTGCATGTTATTTAACACAGTCACAAGATGCAGGTGCTATACATAAAAGTCGATTGTTTTTAAGTATAAATATAAAAACAATTACAACTGAAATAAAAATGCCACTCACAGGAGATTAGAAAACATGACACTTTAGAGGGTGACCTTAACAACACATGAAATGCTTGTGTTTTCAAAATTTTAGAAGAGTTTGGCAAAACCCTAAATAATGAGAAATACATCATGTTTTTGTCTTGAAGAACTCAATGTTGATGTTTGCTTTCTTTGAATCAATGGATAGATTCAGTATAATCCAGTCAGAGTGACATGGTGTTTTTAAAGACAGAAATTAGCAAGCTAAGTGTGGCATAGCAGATCACATCTATATTCCTGCCACCAGGGAAGCTGAAGCAAGAGGATTGCAAATGTGAAGCCAGCCTGAGATAAACCTTGAGATGAAAGAGGAGGGAATGGGAGGCAACTGTAAATCTCACATGGAAATGCAGAGGGCCCAGTGTTGTTTTAGAAAAGGCCAAGACTGTCCAACACTTACTGCTACATTTTAAGGTTTCTTTAAAGTTTAAACTGTATGGTGTTGTCATGAAGCCACCCACAGACCAACAGAATACAATAAAAATTATATTAAAAGATCCATGTTTATATGACCAACTGAATTCCCACAAAGATGTCAACATAATTCAGTTGGAAGTAGATTTTCTCTTTTTAATTATTTTTATTTTGTGTTCATTGGTGTTTTGCCTGCATGTGTGTCTGTGTAAGGGTGTCAGAAGCCCTGGAACTGGAGTGACAGACAGGTGTGAGCTGCCATGTGGGTGCTGGGAATTGAACCTGGGTACCTCTGGAAGAGCAGTCAGTGCTCCTAACCACTGAGCCATCTCTCCAGCACGTAGATTGTCTTTTCAACAGATGATGCTGGAACAATGCAGGAGTGGCAGGGGATGGAGGGCAGGTGAAAGTCAGATATTTCATACCATAAAATAATGGATCATAGATCTACATGTTAAGAAACAAAACTAAAAAAAAAAGTCTAGATGAAAATATAGTAGAAATGTTTTATAAGCTTGATAGATTTCTAAATGGTTTTGTTACTGAGTTGATGAAATTTTAAAGGTTGTATTTTACTTTTTAATTATGTGTGTGTGGGGGGGTAAGTTGTGCATGTGACTGCAGATACCCTCAGAGTCCAGAAAAGGGCACTTGATCTCCTGGATCTGGAGGGACATGCAGTTGTGAGCTTCCTGATATGGACGCTAGGAACCAAACTCAGGTCCTCTTCAAGAGCTGTGCATGATCATAGCCACTGAGCCTTCACTCCAGCTCTGGTGAATGAATTCTCATATTTTATATGAGTAGTAGTATCCTAGTCTGTTCTTTGTTGTGGTACCTTTTCAAATAGCAAATATATTACATTTTTGTAGTTTTGTCACTTTATGGCATTTATGTTGTGTACATGGCCTTATTGAATGTATAGGTCAATATGGGAGAAAGGGGAAGATTTCTCACTCCAGGAAAAAGGTAAGGATGATTTGTTTTAATGGAGGTTGGGATATTAGGTCAGTGGTAATGCTTCCCAGTCATGTATGAAACCTGGATTTCATCCTAGCACTAAAAGAGGAAACAGTGATATTCATAAAATCAGTGATATGGCTTAAAATCTCTGCCCTTTGAATGGCACCAGACAAAATAAAAGGTTGAGGTCATAGTCTGGAAGAAAAGAAAATTATATATATATATATATATATATATATATATATATATATATCAAAAATATTTCTATCTAAAGTTTTTAATTTTATTAATTCAATAATAAGAAGATAAGTCAAGCCCAGCATTGTGGTGTACAGCTATAGCCCCAGATTTGAGAAGGCAGAGGCAAAAAGACCTGCTCAAGGCCTCGTCTCAAAAGAGAAATTAAAAAAAAAAAACAGACAATGCACTCAAAAATGAGAAAATTTTTGAATAATACCTGTGCAAGAAAAGAAAATGGTCAGTGTGATTGGGTATTTGAGCAAAGCACATTGAAACTATGAACTAATATCAAAATTGTCCTTTAAGAATGGCCAGAATACAAAAACTAACTATGCTAAATGTTGATGAAGATGTAAAGTAGTCTAAGTAACAGTACTGTGCAATCACTTTGAGAAATAGTTTTGCTTTCTTATAAAATCTAACCAATATTTACTATGCCACTAGCAATTCTTGATATTTTTTAGAGAATATTGAAAATATATACAAAGCAACTTACAATGAATATGCATAACATTCTTGTTATAATGACACATTATCTCTCCCAGTATCTAATAAACCAATATGTAGATAATCAAATGTAACACTACTCAGTGAAGAAAAGGTATAAATTATTGATATATGTAATAATATTAATGAATCATTAAATCTTAATTATGCCTAAATGAAAGACACAAGGAAGGACATACTATATGATTTTTTCACCATTTTTTATCTAAATTAGAAACAAGATTGTTTTACATGTCAATCCCAGTTCCCTCTTCCTCCCCTCCTCTCCTGCACCCCACTAACACCCTATCTATCCCATACCCTTTCTGCTCCCCAGAGAGGGTGAGGCCTTCCATTGGGGGTTCTTCAGAGTCTGTCATATCCTTTGGGATAGGGCCTAGGCCCTCCCCAGTGTGTCTAGGCTGAGGGAGTATCCCTCTATGTGGAATGGGCTCCCAAAGTACTTATTCCCATACTAGGGATAAGTACTGATCCACTACAAGAGGTCCTATAGATTTCCGAGGTCTCCTCACTGACACCCACATTCATGGGGTCTGGATCAGTCCTATGCTGGTTTCCCAGATATCAGTCCGGGAACCATGAGCGCCCCCTTTTTCAAGTCAGCTATTTCTGTGGGTTTCACCAGCCTGGTCTTGACCCCTTTGCTCATTACTCCTCCCTCTCTGAAACTGGATTCCAGTTTAGTTCAGTGTTTAGAAGTGGGTGTCTGCTTCTACTTCCATCAGCTGCTGGATGAAGGCTCTAGGATGGCATATAAGTTAGTCATCAATCTCATTATCAGGGGAGGGCATTTAAGGTAGCCTCTCTCTGTTGCTTAGTTTGTTAGTTGGTGTCATCCTTGTAGATCTACAGACATTTCCCTAGTACCTGATTTCTCTTTAAACCTATAGTGGATCCTTGTATTGTGGTATCTCTTATCTTTCTCTCCTCTATTCCTCTCCTGACTCAACCTTCCTGCTCCCTCATGTCCTCCTCACCTCTACTCTTCTCCCCTTCTCATTCTCCTATCTCCCTCTCCCCTCCTCACATGCTCCCAATTTTTTCAGGAGTTCTTGTCCCTCTCCCCTTCTTCAAGGACCATGTATGTCTCTCTTAAGGTTCTCCTTGTTTCTTAGATTCTCTGGTGGTGTGGATTGTAGGCTGGTAATCCTTTGCCCTATGTCTGAAACCCATATATGAGTGCATACTATATGATTTAAACAATACTATATGATTTAAATGATATCCTAAGAAAGATGAAGTGGTGTGCCAGAAAGCCAAACAATGTTTGCCCAAGCATGACTACTGTGTAAATGGCCATCTCTCACACCGAATTACAGCCTAGGAAACACATCTCTAAATAATGTGTGAGTGACTGGGAATCTTCTGGATGGTAGGAATCTTGATTGTGGTGGTGTTTACAGGAGTACATGAATTTTTCTGTTATATGTATATCTGTTATATATTTTTACCTGTAAATTATACCTCAACCTAATTGATTTTATATGAATAGAAAATAAGAAACTTCTAAGACATCATTGTAGAAATATGTGAGTTAACTTATTATGTAACTATTGAACACAAATATGATTAAAAATACATAGCTATGGTGACATTCAATGAAAAAATAAGTCAGGATGCAGGTCTCAAAATAATCTGCATACCCTGCAGATGTACATGTGACACATCACAAGAAGATGTGGGATTTGTAGGTTATATGGTCCCGTCCCATGGGGGGCTCTTGGTGTAGCCTGCCTGCAGGGGTCTTTCCTGCTCACCTGCTGCTATGGCTGACACGGGTGGTGGAAGGTCCCAAAGTTTTGCCCCAGAACCTAGGCCCTAGAGGCTGTGTGATCCAGATGGGAAGCTGGTCACTCACCTCTCAGTCCTCTTTGTCAGGCTTTGAGGATGGTTTCTATGTGGTGGCACTCTGGTGGCTTTTAGCTTTCTGCCCTATACTTTTCCTTTTTGAATTTTTTTCTTAGATTTATTTCATTGTGTGTGTGTGTGTGTGTGTGTGTGTGTGTGTGTGTGTGTGTGTTGCCAGTATGTATAGGTGTGCACCACATGTGTTCCTGGTGCCTGCAGGGGTCAGAAGATGATGTGGGATGTCCTGGAACTGGAGTTAAGGTGATTGTGAGCCACCATATGGGTGCTTGATACTAAACCTCCAGCTTCTGCAAGAGCATCAAATGCTCTTAACCTCTGAGCCGTCTCTCCAGACTGCCCTTCACCTCCTACCACCATACATTTCTCTGATTCCCAAATACTAGAATTAGCTTGTATGCCTTTGTGATAAAAAGTCAGTCTTAAACACATCTTTTAATTCAGGACACTGTGGGCTCAGTGCTTATCTCTTGTCTTTTACACAATAGGATGCTATTCTGAGGTCTAGTTTATTTAGAAAAATCTGTGCATGGAAAGCAATTCAGGAGAACTACCAGACATATTCAAAAGTTAAAGAACTTTTTAACTTAGTTTCACCAGAATCTTCTAAGCTTCATACATGTATGCATATATATGTATACATATACATATATACATATATATATATATATATATATATATATATATTTACTGTTTAGTCTTAGATGTAGGACCCAGCACCTTTTGTATTCAACAAACATACTCTACTCCCAAGCATAATCTTCAGATTTACAGTAAAATCCTATACAAGCAACTGTGTCCACTAGGGACTGACTTCCTGGCATTCATGTGACTCCTTACCATGCTCCTAAGGATGAGCCTTGTCAGTACTGGCTTTTCCTCAGCAGAGAAAGCCTAGTGTGGTAACACAGTCAGTGTCACTAGATTGTACTAGAAATTCCTGGCACTGAGCTCTTTTGAAAGTGTTGTTAACCACCATTGTCTGATGTTTCAGATAATAGATCAAAATATAACAACTTTTAATGGCATGCTAAACATTGACTTTGACTATTCATAACTCTTTGGTGATATCCAAAGTTTTATCACCTTCTTCCAAAAGGATATGAAATATGCCTTTAGGATGAGTCTCCTTAGTTGCAGCCTGCCACACTAGTGATTCTTGCCACTTTGGCAATGTGTATCTCATGCCTGTTTCAGGTTTTTCTGTCCTATCATTGGAGTCGAATGTCTAGAAACACATTCCCCCAACGTATGTTCTTCAAACATATATAAAAATGTAGAAAAATCCCACATTTGACTTCACAGGAGGAGTCACATTGAGCACAGCTATCCTAAATACACCGTTTAAAATCACCATCACATTGTCTGGTGAAATAACTCAACAGGTAAAGGAACAATGTATGGCCAAGCCTGATGACCTGATTTCAGTTCCCAAAGGCTCATGTGATAGAAGGAAAAAATGACTCCTGAAAAACTGTCATCTGACTTCTACATGGATGCTCCCCACATACATACATAATAAAGTTTCTGTCAGGTTATACATGTATGTATAAAAACTAAGTGAACTTTAATTTAGATTATAGTCTTATCTAAATATATATCTTACTTTATATGTGTGTAGATATTCTAGAATCCCTCCAAAGAAGTAGCCAAAATTCTAGTCTTGGGTGTTTCTAATAAGTGATATATATTCAACCTGTAATTTTCCAAAATGTACAAACTTATATCTCAAGATCACACAATAACGCTATTTATCTATAACTTATTTTTTACTGTTTGTTTTTCCACTGACTGTCCTCTGGATCTTCCTGGGCCCCATGCATCAGCATACCAATCTCAGGGAAACTATAGGCAATGCCACCTGTTTGAGGCAGTCTACAGTAAGCCATATAGCTGTGAGCCTTTAAAGGGGCAGCTAGGCTTTCTTGGGAACAGTGTCCATATAGTAAAAAGAAAGCAATTTAGGAAAAACTAGATAAAGAAGGCACACTAGGGTCTAAACAAATCTTAGATGGCTGTTACAAATGATTTGAGAAGCATGTTTTTATAGGACTTCTGGAATGCCATTGTCCCCCTCCTCTGCAGTGTCAATATGTGAGTTTCACTATATAACAAGCAACTACAATCTCAAGTAGTAAGTGAAAATTTTCAGATTGACAGATCAGAAGTGTAAGTAGCATGACACAATCTCAATAAGTATATATCCTGACAAGACACAGATCATCTATTTGTCTACTGTATCTACACTTTGATGTTCCCCACCAAATAGTAATATAGTAGATACAACTGGTTATGAGATTAGCTGCCATGCTCAAGAAGCCCCTCTTTTACTTAATAATTGCTCAAAAATGCAAGAATGGTAATGCTAGCAATTTATTATAGAATATCATGATATGTGTTCTATTTTATTCAATAGTTGTCAACCTCTTATTGACCTAACAAACTTTATCATAGGTGTATATGTGTGAAGTAAAGCAGTATTCTGTGTTTAGTGCAGTCCATGGCTGCAGGCTTCTTTGGCAGTCTAATAGTGTGTCGCCAAAGGTTAGGGAGACTGCTACACATACTTCTCTCTCCTAAGAATTCTTAATTTATCTCGTGGCCTGATCTGTTGCATTTGAAAGCTCATCCCTATCTGTACACATGTGATGTAATAGTATGGTTGTAAGCCAGGCATAGTGCCACTTTCCTGGGCTGGAATCCCAGATTACTGACTTTCTAGGGCAACTATTTTTCTTCCTGCCTTTGTTTTCCCAACTGTAACACAGAGATACTAAGAGTCTACCACAGAGATGAGGTAAGGAGGGAACAGGCTAATAGCATCTGTCAGTGCCAGACTAAGCTTAAGCTCTACATAAGCATCTGCTGTTTAATGACTGAAAAAGATAGTTAGGGTCTTGTGATCATCTGTAGGCCAGTCCCCATAGCCAAAGTGTGGGACTGGATCTCAGGCTGTGTCCTGTGGTCAAGGGAGGAAGTCTGTGATGGACCGCTCCCTCGGTGGAGAGTCAGTAGTTAGAATAGAAGGGGAGCAGAACCTTTGCCAATAGTAGGGTGCTGTTCCTAAAGGAAGACTGCAAGTCATAGGGTAGACAAAGGCTGCATGTGCACATGAGTTAGTTCCAGAACTAGGGTACTGTTTGAATGATGAACAAAGCTAGGTAAGAATTCCAGTGTCCTTCCCATCAAGAGTGGAAGAACTAGAATCTGACTGCAGTTTCTGATTCAAGAGTCACCTCTAGGGGTTTGCACTATAAATAAGCACTGATAGCTATAACGCTTTTCTGGCATGTAAGGCCCTGAGTTAGATACTAAGCACTGCAAACACACAGAGAGAGACATAAACACACACACACACACACACACACACACACACACACGTGCACTAACACACATATACACATGCACATATGCATGTATATGCATGCTCACACACATACACACATATATACCACACTTGTGCACATACACACATATATATACCATATATTCACACACACGTGTATGTACACACATGCACATACGTAATATTCCACATACACACATACATACAGATAGACACACACATACACAGCTACCACAGATGCACGGTGATTTACTTGCACTTTTCATCCTTCCTGGCCTTATCCTTTCATAATCTTCTGAGTTTTTCAAAAACTTAGCAATGGTATTGACAGGACAGCAGTGCTGTGCTTACACACCTGTGGGACAAGGACCCCCAGCTGAATACAGGAGAACAAAGAAGCTACACTTGCTTTGGAGGCTTTCAAGAACTTAAATTTTGGTGAAATAAACTAAGACCTAAAAGAGTTGTGAAGAGTTTCCCTGAGTAGTTTAATCTTAAGTACTTTTACTAGAAGCAAATCCCCTAAACCCCAACACCTTTCCCAAGTTGCTCAGCTCCTCCTTGCCACCTTGGGTCTGTGGTCAGAAGGAGTTGACCAGCATGTTTCATAGCCTTCAGTACTCACGGTAGCTGCCATGGTATCATTCTATAAATATTTAATTGAGCACAAATAGATGTTTCCCAAAGCTAGCCTGGGCCAGAGTCCTTCTAGCATTGCCCGTCATTACTCTAATTTCTCTAGGTACATGATTACTAGAGATTCACTCTGGCATTGTGGTAAAATTATGCAAAGCTACCATACTACCTCCCTAGGGGCTGTACAAGCTACTCTGCTAAGAAGAGGAGGTGAGAATTTGAATTCAGTTCGAGGCATGGAGAAGGAGGAATAGGATTGACTCCAAAGACAGAATCAGCAGGATTTGATGAGGCACAGGATAATAACCAAATGTTCTAGCTTCATCAGTGCCACCATTAACAGAAAAGCCTTTGTTCTTATGATGTTTGCCTTGGATTTTTAATTCATTAGGATGTGGTCACTGGTGTATCTAAGGTTTGGTTTGAGCCTTAGGTGATGGACACATTGCTTAGGCAGCCCTGATTCTAGTCCCTATACAGTTGCATCAGTTCATTAGGTAGAAGATCTGTTCTGGCTGAATCTAGTAAGTCCTCAAGTAACTGACTCCCTGACTCCCAGCACATACCTACCATATGTAGACACTCAGTGCCTATGTCCTTGCCCTCCTCGTCTTCTCTCAAAGCCATGCTCCTCAAAGAGAATCAGAAGATTTTTTTTGTCCTTGAGAAGAGTAGACTCTAATTGGGTGGCAGTTAATAGAAACACATAATTTATAAACATGAAGAAATCTATGTGGCCTTATGCAAAAATGCCCTACATCAATTCCAAAGTCAGGGCAACATGATCAAAATGAGAGGGATGCATGCAGAATGATAGAATGAATCCAACCCTTTCCCATATGGGAGATGTGGATGGTAGTTGAGAAGAGGGAAAGTAGCCCAGGTGGGTGGACCATATGAGAAATGCATAGCAGCATATGCCAGTGAACTATGTGTTTACCAGGCAAGCCAGTAAGCTGGGTGGACCAGCTTGACCACATGGGCCACTAAAGAGTTACATGCTCCTACAGTCTCCTCTCTTTCCCCAGCTACTACCCACATATCTCTCAGCTGTTAGTTTAGACCTCTTCCACCGCCAACACCCTCACCTCAGCCAGCTCTGCCAGGGGCCTCTTCTGGGGTTCAACAGTGTCCTGTCTATCTCTTACCATCATTCACTCAGGAGATTGTGTGACAATGAGCTCTAAGGTCCTGAAAGACAGGTCCCAGGTCTTGTACTTGGCTTATCAGAGTGACCGGGCACAGATTTATAGAGGTGGTAGGAAGACGGATAGAGTTATAGGGTTGTATGTATAGAAGTCACTAAGGCCAGTGCTATGGCTGAAAGCCTTCCTCCTCTCAGTCCTGTAGTAAGACTGACACTTTTCTTTTTATTATGACCCCTAATAGTTCTCCCTATACTATTTGGGGTGAGTAATAACACCCCAACCGAATTGAAGGAAATAAGTAAAAGTGAAGCAAAGGGCCAGAGCACATTCAGCAGTCCTGTAAATTCAGTGCAGAAGCACTCAGAATTCTCTCATTGCCAGTCTCAGCTGAGGAGACTCATCCCTGGTCTTTTGTTCTTTTCATCTCTTGCCCTTCTTTCCATAGGTATTCACCTTTTTGCTTATGCCAGTATGGTGTATTTCCTGGAGATAAAGCATAAGAAAAGGTGATGTAAAAGTAGAGTTTGCCTCTGTCTCAGTCATAGGGATGGAACATGAAGAAAGGATGGGCCACCTTTACTAAAAATGTTGGGCATGGCCTGCTCACACACAAAAATAGTGTGGTGCTCATATCATAGGGCAGCAGCCCTATCACCTCATGCCAGCCACAGGAAGAAAGGCATGTGAGTCCAAGTTGATGCCTTGACTCCAAGGCCTGGCCTTGCTGTCTTGGCTATGGTACCCCTTACTTTTATGACTCCCATAAATCATTGAGCCCTGGGAACTTGTTTCTGCCATTTACCAAATGCAGATTACACTATCAGCCTAACAGCTAGCAGGATTTAACCGTTAACATTCTTAAGGACCTGAAACAAAGAGTGCAAGATAGCTGTTAACTATTAGGAAGTACTTTGTGTATCCAGGTTGTTTTAAATTTTACAATTTGTCATTGTTATTCACTAACCACAACATAAACAGCTGGACTTCTTGCTGCCAGAAACCCTTATGAAAAATAACAACCATTTAATGTCCTGGGAGAATTCTGAGGAGGCATGAGGAAGGCTGTTGTCTATTTCAGCAGCAATGGGCAAGAATGTATGAGGCAGATACACTCATCTATGCATAGTGCCAAGTAGACAAGTACTGTCATCTGACATCTGGTGTGGGAAGACCATGGCTAGATCTGTTTTCTTGAACATGAGCTTTCCTTCTCTCCTCGCTCTTCTTTCCTGACCATTGAGAATCAAACTCTCCCTCTTTTTTTTGCCCCAGGACACTGGGCCTGCACTCCTCTAACCTACACTGCCCTTCCTCCTCGTCCCCTCTACCTTGATAACAGGTAACCCACAGTTCCTCTTCTGCTTCATTTTAAAATCTCAACATACTGTGCCAACAGCTTTTCTACCAGTCCCACATCCTCTTTCACATTTGGCCATTGGCATTTGATACTGCTGACCACCCACTATCAAGTGCCTCTCTCTTCTTAATTTCTAAGGCCACTCTCTACCATTGGCCTGTCTCCTAGAGGCAGCTCCTCCCTAGGATTCTCACAAATTCAGCTCCCACCTGAAAGACATTTCTTAGATACTACAGCTGCCAGCATGTTTGTACGTCCAAAAGTATTGGCCTTCCCTATGTCTGAGGCAAAGTGACCTGGGGGGAAGTCAGTTTGTTAAGGAAGGCATGGGACAGAAAGCTTGCGCCTGAAGCAAAGTTCTGACTAAGCCAGGATGGAGCTCATCATAGATCATTCTATGATGTCTTTATCTGCCATACAAAAGGGCTATCAGGAAGAGCTGGCCTATTATGACCCAAGATTTGTCAAGCTCATTATTTGTTTATGGTTTTCTTACTTCAACTTTCAAGTTATTAGTTGTTTTTTGTTTGTTTTGTTTTTGTTTTAATCATATAACTTAATCTCCATTCTTTCTACAAGAATTGTTGCAATTCACATCATTCTCTCTCCCTCCACCTTCCTAGTGAGCCCCATGTGTTACGTTATGGGGGAAGTCTTTCAGATCTTTCTGTTGGAAATGTGCCTTGTTCTGCTCTGGTAAATTATCTTGGTTTATTGCAAGGTAATTATTCAGTTCATTCTATTTTTCTTTGTTAAAATCCTATTGTGCCTTTTTGCCCTTTCAGCTGGTTATTGTGGCATTTATGGCTGTGCTTCTAAATGACTTGTGATTCTGGGTCTTGGTTTTTCCCTTCTAGGTACTATCTGTTGGCTGATATTGTCCAACATGGTAGCATTGTTCTCTTTTCCTTCACATGCCCCAAACCTCCATTTTTGTACTACACTATTATTATATTTTAATTTTTTGTGATCTCAGCATTCTGTGTTTTCATGACTGAAACTCCCAAAAAACTTTGACTACATTTACTATCATGAACAATTATCATTTGTTTATCACACTCCTCTTAGATGAGTTTTGTCTTTTTGGCTCATTTTCTATGTGTTTATCACCAACTTAACCCTAAGCATTGTCCTGGCTTTCCAAATCACCTGTCAAGGTTTCAGAGCACCCATGTTAACCTATTGGTCATGTTTTTCTCGAGTGGAAACCTTCTGGTCTGACTCAGTCTGAACTGTCAGAAGTATTGGCATCCAAAGTCTTCCTTCACACAATCCAAAGGACTCAACAGCTTCTCTCTTAAGTTATAACCCCTATTTGCTGGCACCATTTTCAAAACACTAGTGTATCTCAAAATATCCTTTAGTCTATCCTCAGAATTAGCAATGGACCTATTCATGTTTTCAAGATAGAAATAATTTTCTTTCAGTATTTGCAGTGTTAAGCTGAGTCTTGAGGAGCCATCTGACTCCCAGCCTTGTCTCTTCATTTGGAAAGGTGGCTGTAGTCTTACTTGGTCTCAGTGCTCTGAAACTCCATGTGAGGTGGATTTACTTACATGGATATGAGCCACTTTTTGTCTACAAATGCATGTGCTTCTGCTCTGGTTAACTTTCTTGACTTATCTTAAGACAATTAACTTTGCTCCATTTTCCTGTATTCTCTTCCTAGATATCCTATTATACTGGACTCCTGAGCAGTCTTCAAATTCTCCTAACTTCCTTCTTCCTTAAGATAATTTGCCATGCTCCATTTCTTATGGACTGTCTTTCTGGCAATCTATTATACTGGCTCCTGTGCACTCTTGTATTTTCTTAACCTTTCTGTCTTTTCATGTCTCTATCTTTTTGCACTATTTTTCTAGGAAATCTCTTCAACTTCTTTTCAATTTTGAGTTCCTGGTTTTCTTATTCAAGTTCTAAAATCTCTTCTGTTTCAAATTGTCCTTTTAAAAAATGTTTTATTTGTTTATTTTTATCTTATGTATACATTTATCTGTGTGAGGGTATTGGATCTCCTGGAGCTGGAGTTACAGACAGTTGTGAGTTACCATGTTGGGGCTGGGAATGCAACTGGGGTCCTCTGGAAGAGCAGTGTTGCTCTTAACTACTGAGTCCAGCCCTCAAGTTGTCCTTTTTTAAATGTAGTAGTTTATAATATATCTTTGTTATCTTTACTATATCTCTGAGAAAATGCATGGTGGTATATGTGAAAGTTTGCTTTTGATTTTAATTCTCGGTTACTTGTTCTGTTTCCTCAAAGGTCTTTTTTTGGTTTGGTTTGTTGTTCAGCCTCTCTCATATGTGTGTAATAATGCTTCATTTTCTGGTTATATTTGAAAATGGGGGACCTAAGAAGCTACTTGGGAGCTTTGAAGACATAGTTAGAACTTACCTATAGTTATCTGTGTCACTATGAGGTGATCTGACAGGGCCATTTAGGTATAAAGTCTCTGATGCCCAGGGGACACCTCCCAGTCTACCCTTTGGAAGGAAGTAGACCTGACTGCCACCTGCTGGAGCATGGACAGGAATCTCCGCCTTCAGCACTCACTAAATTTCCTGTTTTCAGTATCTGGGCCTACCCTTCCCTGGGCCTCTGACCTTCAGTCCAGTGACCTTCTTTACCAGTTTGGGTGAGGCAGTTGCCCACTGAGGAAAAAGGGGGAGATGAGGAGCAAGTTGCACTCCCAGAGCATGCTAGCATTTCTGCAAATGCAAACGGGGTTCATCTCAGCTTTCCCACCGTGGCTTCTGCTGAATCTTCTGGCACTCATCCATTTGTCTTCTAGTTTTCAAAACTGGATTCTTCTAGTCTCTTCCCTGTTCTTTCAGCCCTCATGAATTTACTGATTTTGAAAGGAACCTGCAGGATGAACAAACCACCATCCCTCTTCAGATACTGGTGGGTCTTCCAGGATCCTTCTGTTTCATTTCCTACACTAAGCCCTGCCTCCTCCTCCTGTAGCCGTGTGAAACAGCCTGTCTTGAAGTTAAATACTGAGTTCCTGGGACTTTTCAGTCACAAAGAGAAGTTTGCCTCTCTAGTCATCAAAAGCAGTAGTCCTAAAAGTTATTTCTTTCTCTTGTTACCTCAACAGGACTTCTGGTTGAGTAGATTTCTTATTGTGCTGATAATGGAACCCAGGACTTTGAACGTGAAATGCAAGTGCTGTACCCCCTGAGCCACAAGAAATCCTTAGCTCCATAAGTTAGTGGTTTTATATGTTTATTTTTAGCATCTATTATACATAGTTATATAATAATGGGTTTCATTGTGACATTTTTATACACAGGTATAGTGTGTTTTTTATCATATTCACCTCCATTACTTTCTCTGGTTCCCCTGACAGTCTTGCTGACCTCCTTCCTCTTACTATCTAGTCTCTCCTGTGTGTGTGTGTGTGTGTGTGTGTGTGTGTGTGTGTTTAGGTTCCATTTGGGCTGCTTACAGGAACATGGATAAGGATTTGTTTACAGGAAAATGGGTACCTTGCCAGTGGCTTTACCACAGAAGAAAATACTCATTAACTGTGTTTTAATAGAACCTTGTCTTTTTCATTAGAGTGGTTTGGTTTCTCTCTTCCTTTCTGATTTTTTTCCTTTTCTAATGCTTATTAGGACAATTTAGTTTTAAAACTGAATTATACAGGATCCCTGCCTAAGGAGCTGCCAATCTAAATTAGTGGGTAGTAATTCCTGTTAATTAGCTGAATCCTCTACTCCCTGTCAAGACATGGTCATTTCTTTGACACTGAAGTTCTGCTTTGAGTTATAGCCTCGCTTGTTAGGACAAGTTAGCTATTACCATTCATGTGTTAACACAAGTGTTTCTTGTATTGTAACTGGGTGATTTTGGCCCTTGGCAGAAACTTTTGCTTAGTGCCCTCATGCAGATCTACTGCAAGTGAGAAAATGGTTTCTTTGAACTCGTTCTGCTGTGACCCATTTCATGGTTTCCATTTGATTTTTCAGTATGGCTGAATCAATTATGGAGGGCAAGACTGTTCAGACTGTAGTCAATAGTTTATAAGCTGGAAGCCCAGCAGACAGTGTTCAGACAGCCACAAGAAAAGCTTGTTGGGTTCTCAGACCAAAAGTGCCAAAGTCACATTAACCCCAAGCCTGCCTGTAGGCTTGCACTTAATGAGCTCCTGAGGTGAGGAGTAGCTTTCCTTCAACCTTTACCCTTTTGACTAGTGTTACAAATCTCAAGTGTTTATTGTGATAGCAAACCAACGACAGAGAAACAGTAGTCAGTTCTAAATTCTTATTTATAACAATCTGCTGTAAATAAGAATGAAATTCTGGCCAGCAAAATGCATCATGTGTAAAGGGTGCTTACCTCCAATTATTATGGCCTGAGTTTGATCTCTGGAATCCACATGGCAGAAACAGAAGACCAACTCTCAAAAGTTCTCTCTCTCTCTCTCTCTCTCTCTCTCTCTCTCTCTCTCTCTCTCACACACACACACACACACACACACACACACAGAGAGAGAGAGAGAGAGAGAGAGAGAGAGAGAGTAAACAAATGTAAAAAGAAAAATGCCTTCTTTCATGACTATGAAAGATGACACGGTCAAATCCACTGAATCATAGGAACAGCCCTGACCTTGGCCCAAGGCCTCAATGATGCCTGCTTTTTACTGCCCTTGGGGAAAAGGATGGGTTTTACAGATTCAAGGGGTAGCTTGGGAGAAAAGATGGTGAAGTGGAAGAAACGGGGTCAGGGGTAGTATGTATATTAAGTCAGTTTAGCTACAAATGGGGGGAAATGTCATGAATGTTGTTTCTGTTAGCCCTTTGGCTCAGCTGGAGACACGTTCCTAGAGGTATCTATCTGTTAGGACTGTGTCTCTTTGTACAGTATGAAATGTAAATAAAAATATAGTTAAAAGATGTGTATAGTTTATTCTTTTGTTTATTGAAAGCTTAATCAATGAGATTCTACCAAAATAATCAACTGATTATTAGATTCTGAGTTCCCCAAAATTATGACAACCAAATATCCTTTTTGTGAGATATTAGTCAAATGTAAGGTATGCTCAAGAGACACAGTGAGGGTTGTCAGTATATCAGGCTATCTCATTGTAAGATATCTTTTCTGCCCAAACACCTGCACACTGCTGTGATGTGAGTTTTCCAAACAAATTGCTCTGAAATTTTCTACTCTATATTATTTGCCAAATTATCTACCCAACATTAAGAAGTTAAGTCTAATGAGTAGATTACCAGATACTTCTGTTTTGGTTGATCAAGATACAATTTATGAGAAGGTGACTGCTTATGTAGTTTATATAGTTCAACATAATATACTATTATTCTCTGTGTCATGGGGTGGTTCTTATTTCCGCTTTGAGTCCACTGGGAAATTCAGCAAGCCAACAAACTGAATATTCCTTCAATAGACATATAGTTCCCCTCTTCTGCCAAGAGATGACTTGACAAAATATTCATATCATTAATCAAAAATAAAGTTTGTGGATCCAGTCTGTACACATGCTGTTTTGAAATATCACCTTCTTCAGTATTTAATGTTCATTTTCGGAGGCATCTGTTACATAGTAAAGTAACCATTGAATGTTCTTTCCTTCCCTTTGGTCCTCTCAGAGTGATCTGTGGAGCACACAAAATTGTCTGTGTTCATCCCAGCTGATAAATTGAACTCATTCTAAGGGTAAACACTGAAGTCAAACTTGTCAGATTTTTTTTCATTTCTTTCCTTGCCAAAAAATATAGAAATAAACTTTATAGTGTATTCTTTTATTGGAATATTAGATTATAGAAATTCCAAGATCAGCAGTAAATCAAGGGCCTTCTTTTCCTTTCTTCTCTTTTCTGGGGAGGACACTATATTGACCTTGAATCTAAGGTTTCCTGATCCCTGACCTAGCCTCTCAAATAGCTGAAATTACAGATGTTCATCAACAGGCCCAACTCCAGTTGCTCCATTTATGAAAAAATGAAAACATAAGGCGGGTAAGTAGAGTTTCCTATGAAAAGCTACTCTTGGAGCCTAGGAGCTTATGTCTCCTATACAGCATACACCTAGAGGGTCATGGTGGATCCATCCTTCCTGTTGTCAACCTCAAATGTTTAGTGAGGCAAGCAAGCTCCAGTCTCAGAACATCCCAGCCAAGTCAGGGAGATCATGCTAGAGGACAAGAAATGAACAACTAATTGTACACTTTGGAGAGGCTTCCTCATCTCTGGTGAAGTGATGAGGCCTCCATCACATGCACATAATTCGGGGATGAACACTATGGCCAGCAAGGTATGGAACTTCTCATGAAATAGGGTGCACGGACTGATACTAAGTGTGCCTAAAATACGAATGAAAAGAAAAGTAAAGGGGGAAATAAATGATTATTTATAATTTATTATATTATATATTTTATTATATATTATATATTATATTAAATATCATATATTATATATTATATTAAATTTATTATATTTATTATATATTATATAAATAATATAATATATTATTTATAATTAATTCACAATAATTGGCTACAAAGAATAATCTTAAAAATACAAAAAAAAATCTTTTGAGACCCCTGAAAGTTATCCAATTCCTTTTTTTTTCATCTATTTATGTCTAAAGTCTCAGTTTTGAATTCATCTTGATTTTTCTTTAAAAGGAAGGAGTGGGGTGGTGAAACTTCCTTTCAAACAAATACAGAAAGTTTTGAAAGCCACAATTGCTCTAATAACAAGGTTGAGGGCGGGCCTGCTCCTGCTGTTAATGCACTTATGCCCTCCTGCAGGGAGAAGACAGGCAAGCCATCCTGAGCACCACAGTGTGGCCACATGCTACCAAGCAATTAAGAATTGATTGTTTGTCTTCTTTGCAGGTGGGAAGGAAAGAATGAAAATGAAGTGGGCAGATGTAAAGAGACCGGCAAAATTCATGTGACTGTGGATCTGAAATACTACCGACCAACTGAAGTGGTAAGGACTCCCTCACCACCCAATGTGTGACCACACTTGGCCAGGTGGCTGGGAAAATGCCCTCATGGAATGCTTGCTGCCAACCTTCAAAGCTCTGTAACACGCCTCTCTGGCATACTCCACAAGGCACTTCCCAAACGAGAACAGGGAGAATTAAGTTTGAGATACCATTCTCACCACAAAAATCCTTTGCTCTATAAAGAAAAACAAGAGTAAAACACGCCCAGGAAAATAGTTGATTTCAGAAATGGGGAGAGCATAGTTTGAACAAATCCCATCTCATTGGTCTGGTCTGAGGGATGATCCGTGATACCCATAAGATGTCTGCTTTACCAACCCCTAGACCTGCAGGGTTTCTAGGGCCAGAAGCCATTTTTACCTGCCACCTGTCTTGCTTGCTGTATGTGCACACTCTCACACAAATCACTAACATACTTATGCATCTGGCACCAAGTCACATGTACACAAGTCATAAAAGACCTCCCTCACACTATAAGGCTCGGCTCAGATACCATCCTATTCACTGATCCTTTTCTAGCCAATAATCTACTACCACTAACATTTTTCCCCTGTCTCTATAATTGCCTTGTACATTCTGGGACAGTGGTTTTTAACCTTCCTAATGCTGTGGTCCTTTAATATAGTTTCTCATGTTGTAGTGACCCCCAACCATAAAATTATTTTCATTGTCATTCCATAACTGTAATTTTGCTACTGTTATGAATCATAATATAAATATCGGTGTTTTCCAGTGGTCTTAGATAACCTCTGTGAAAGGGTCATTCGACCCCCAAGGGGTCATGACCCACTGGTTGATAACCACTGCTCCAGGACCTGTTATAATCATTTGTTTTCATGTTTTTCTCCTTTTGCCTGACTCTGAATTGTTTGACGATAGAGACTTTGGGGAGAAAAAAGGGCAAAAGTCTAACAAGATAGTTGTTTAATACTGACTGGTAGGTGGACAGATAAATTTTTTAAATAGAGGAGTTCCCATATTAGAAAAGAATTTAAGAACCAGGGAAATGGCCCAGTGGATAAAGGTGCTTGCTGCCAAGGCTAATGACCTGAATTTGATGCCCAGAACCCACATGGTAGAAGGAAAGAACAACCCCTGAAAGTTGTCCTCTGACTTCCAAAGACATGTGTTAGACCATATGCATATACATATACACAATAATTTTTAAAAAGAGAAATAAATTGTTATTGTCAATAGTATATACTGTTAGTACAAGACATCTTCTGTTCTAAGTTTATATAAATGTATAACATGATATCACTGATTGATGTGATCCATACTCATATGATAACAAAACTAAAGGTGTTTAAAATGAATTTTAATGGAAAGCAGGGTCTTCAGAGAGAGGAGGTCAGGAAGTGTATAGTGAGTGGCTAGGGAATAGAACCTTTAGAACCTTTTTTTCTGGGTTGTGAACCAAATTCTGGTGTGTCATACAACCTTCAGTGATTGGGAAAAGCCAGTGAAGACAGATTAAGAGTGAAATGTGTGGTCATTGCCCACTCTTTGAAATGTGTTGCTTTATGCTGTCCCCCCTCAAAAGGGCTGTGCCCAGTGTGTGCCTCTTACACACAAAATGAAATCCATACAAAGGAAGCGAACAGTGGCTTAGGAGAAGTAGGGCTGTGGAGTCCTGCATTGTCCCCACAGGGCGTGGCCACGCTTTGACACAGAGAATGATTGTTCTTAGCTAATGGTGAGTGGGTGTGCCTAGGAGAGGATGTGCCTGTCCCTGGGGGAGGAAGATCCTAGCCATGCTGCTGCTGACACAGCGAGGACCTCCTCTAAAGCCCCTGTCCTAAAGGGCTGTAAGGGCACCATTTCTCTAAAATACTTCACAAGTCATGTATAAGGACAAATTTTTCTTCTCATAAATAAAGAAGGTCACTTCAGAGTAGAAACTACCTTGACAGCAAAATCTTTGTTCTCATAGCCACTTAGACATGACTCTTTCTCTGACACCAAAATAGTTTCAAAAACTAGGAAGTCATTAAGAATGGCTTGTCTGTCATTCTCATTTAGGCAAGGTGTGGGATTGATAAGGACCCAGAACAAAAGAATCTGTAGAACAGGAAGAGGACCCTCTGACTAACAAGGCTGTTCTTGAATCCTCACCGACCCCCTTTCCTGCCCCACTGCATCCCTCCCTTCCCACTCTTTGTTCATTCAAATGCTATCATCCTACCTGTTCTGCAACTCTCTTGACACCAGCATTGTTTGAACATAAGAGTGGTGTCTGATTTCATATGCAGGCTTGCTGCCCCTTTTCCCTTGGCTGGCTCTCCCACAGATTCTCTTTACTGCACGGTTATAGATCTTATTCTGTGTTTCATCCTTCTGAGCCTGTAGGCTGCATTCACTTCATTTACCACACTTCACCCCTGTATTCAATTGCCCATGCTTTCCTTCCATAGTGAAACTAAACTTTTAACCCCATTCCTCAAAACAAGTTCTCTGAAACTTGGATCAACCTGAAGTGACAGGCTTTCTGTGGAGTTGCCTCCAGGGTGACAGTGTTCTTCCAGTTGAAAGGTGACTACATTATAAACACGCTTTTTCCAAATGCGGAACCCTGTCAGCCATAAGAATTCATTTCCTTTGAGTCCAGCCTCAGAGACATGTGAAATGAGCAGACTCTAAGAAGTAAAAGAAGAACAGACATTGATTCCTCTATCCAAACTAGTCCTTTCCTTCTCAGAGCTCAGTCTGTCCTGTTTGTCCCAGGGGCTTCTTGTTAGGCTTCTATATTAGCATGAAGGGTATAGGTTTTTCTTCTGGATCAAGAGCTCCAACTCGTGATTAGAGCTGACTGTGGTATGTCTTTTGGTACCCTACCTATGAGTCTTTATGGCTTCTTTGGGTACTGAGGAGTTTTGCTAACACAGAAAGCTTAAGCTGGGAAATTAAGCTTTCCACTTCCCACAGCCTCTGAGTTCAGAGGATTCAGGGATGGCGATACAGATGCCTGAATTCTATGATACTTGGGACTACTGCCTTGGGCTGGATGATAGCTCAGTGTAAATCCCTTTTCTACATGTTCAAAGCCCCATTTTCCATCCCCAGATCTGTAAAAGAAAACAAAATAAAACACTCCTGCCTTACATGTAATTTCCTTACATACACTTTGTGACACACAGATTTATTACATAATACACTCATTTCTGGTTTTAGTTTTTGTGTATGGGTGTTTTGTCTGAATGTATGTCTGTGTACCACATGGTACCCATGGAAGTCAGAAGACATGGAAGAATCACATGAAACAGGAATTGCAGTCAGTTGTTAGCTACCATGTGGGGGCTAGGAGTCAAACCCAGATCTTCTGGAAGAATAGCAAGTACTCTTAACCAAGGTACCATCTCTACAGGCCCAGGCTAAAGTCATAGTCTATGAAATGTGGGCCTTTGACCAGACTGTCTGCATTTTGCCCCTGTCAGTTACTGGATGTGTATATAATCTTAGGCGAGTTACTTAAATTTCTCCATGTTTCTGTTTCTTCACTGTTAAAAATAGGATTAATTATAAATTTTTTAAAACAATTATTTGAGGATGAAAGGAGTCAGTTACAGTATCTGACAAAAATAAATATCTAATATACTAGCTACATTCGTTTATTTATTCCTTCCCTAAATATTTACCCCCATACTCCTAAACTCTGATAATGCAATGGTGAACAAACTGACTCATCCTCAGTAAATGTGGTAGATATGTAGATGCCATCAGTCTGAAAAGTAGACTGTCACCATCAGAAATAGGTACAGATCAATCATAGCGCTCTGGCAAAGGTCACCGAGGCTTCAGCTACTCTGTGTTGTGTATGTTATAAAGTTTATATTAAATTATATATTTAAACATCGATGCTTTTTCTCTCTTGGTTTTTATCCTTTCATTTTTTTCTTAACATTCAGTAGCTGTTCAGTGTTACAGACATATCAAAGAAATATGAATAATTGATACTGACCTAACAATTCCAGACCTACAAAGATGTCTTCTTTTTCTTTGAAAATTTTTAATTTGAAAAATCCTAAAAGGAGAGATTACTCTAATGTCCATCCTCTTGTGCCAGATTTTTAATGACATCAAATGACCAGCTCAGTGCACCAAAAAGAAAAAAGTATTTTGCTTTGTTTTCATTGAAACTACCTGAAATACATTTTTATTTTTCCTTTTTTCTTTTCTTTTTTTTTTTTTCCTTGTGGAGAACTTTAGGAAATGAGGCAAAGGACCAAAAATCAAGTGTTTTTCTTGAAAAAGAAAAGTATCTTGGCTTAAACTCTGCTGACATTTATTAGCATTTCCCTCTCACAATATCATTAATATTTAACTTTCATTTTCTTCCCATTGTGTTTTTATGTCCTTGGTTATGATTGGTTTTTTTTATTTGAACATCTTAAATTGATTTCTAATTACTATAGATATTCAGGGGAAAATCCATGGATTACTGTATAAAACTACGAAGGCAGTAACTTCAAAGAAGTCCATCAGGCCAGCTAGCTTTCCTCCAGTGAGAACATGTGGTCTGTTCCTAATCAAATTACCATATGCTTTGCTGAGTTGTCCCCTCTGCCCCCCATAAACTTTTCCTAATATTTTTCTGTAAATGATGTTAAGCTAAATGGCCTATAATTGCTTGCTCTATCTCATAGCCTTGTTTAGAATAATGGTATGTAACACTTTCCAGACCTCAGGAATCTGATCTGTCATCAGAGGATGTGTATAAGTAGCAGTTCAAGCGTCCCTCCACTCTGTCACTAAGTACCTGGGGTAAAAAGCTCTTGTGTTCACCCGGCTGGCCTTTTGTTCTGAAACTCCCCTGCCCTCCTTTGCTGTTCTCACCACCTTCTCACACTTGGCTCTTAGGGCAGGAAATGAGATCCCTCTGTGCTATCCCTCGCTCCAACCCTGGTGGTGGTCAGCCCATGGCTTAAGTCCTGATCCTATGACCTTAAAGTTCTCATGCCCCCTTCCACTCCTGCTTGCTTTTGTTCTTTGCTCTGACTGGTGGGAGCTGAGGTCAGAGGAGGCATAGAGACCTGATTATAGGCTAGTGCATCTCTTCCGGTGCTGCTGGACCTGTAAAAGAAGTCAGGCTGCTGATTCAGGAAGGTCCTTGCAGTTTTAACTTCTTGCCACATTCTGCTTTCACAGCTACATGACCATCAGTGGTTGGAATGCTGTCAGTAGTGCCCAGTCATAATGCTTCCTCTTCTGAATTATTCTTGGGCTTCTCACTACTCAATTTTATAAATAGTTTATATCTCTAAATCACTGTTTATTTTTTTAAGCCTCCCTCTTAGGCTCCTCATTCTAATCTTTATATCCTTCCTTAATCACATTGCCCTTTCCTGCCCCTTTCCTTCCTTGGACTTAACCAAAAGAGCTTTAAATTTCAATCTCCTCAGTTGATTCTCAAATATTCCACTGTGTATTTTCTATCCTTCATAAAATCGCATTGAAACCCCTTGGGGGCATATACCTTTCCTGCTGAAGCCTGTGATCGTTCCCTGCAGCTGGCCCTCTTGAGAGCAATTCATGACTAATGAAATAGCAATTATAATTGTGTACAGAGTATAGTGTCCTCAGCTTTTCTCCTGCCTCTGTTTTTCTTATAACATCATTAAAAACTCAAAAATCTATCTATACAGCTAAATACATTCCATTACTTAAATTTTGTTTTGATCCTTAAGCTTAGCTGGTATCCTTATTGTCAGTACTTTTATGACTTGCATCAGTATTGAACCTCTCTGGAATCTGTCCCTTTTTCAATATATAGGAGACATATATATATATGCATGTAATGACTATCTTCATTTATAATCCTAATACTGACTGTTTCACATCCACACAATAATTTCCAGAATATATTTTAGCATCTGCCTGTTTACTGCAGGAAGAACAGTTAGCCTGAGCTTGGCTCATGCTTAGATTGGCTTTCATGTGTTATTTATCTCTCCATTACTATGACAAACACCAGGGAGAAGCAATTTAAAGCAGGAGAGATTATTCTGTCGCATGGTGTCATCCCATGGCTGGCTCACTCTGTTTCTGAGTTGGTGGTGAAGCAAAGCACTGTGGCAAAGGTTGAGCTGCTTTCCTTATTGCAACCAGGCAGAGAGAGAATGGGAAGGAAGAAGAGGGGTCAGATAGAGGGTGTGGACAAGGTGTATCACAAGTGACCTGCCTCCCCTAAGTAGCCCCCACCACCCAATAATGCCATGAATCTACCAGTGAAAGAATCAGTTGATTAGATGGGAGACCTCCAGATCCAATCAGCTTTCAATGATTGAATCATCCAGTGTGGTGCCAAGCCTTACAACAAAAGCCATTTGGATTCATATGCCAGCCATAGCATATGAATCACCTAGAGTGCTGCAGTTTCCTATGAGAGATCAGTCTGTGGCCAGGCGATTGCCTGTACCATCTTTCTCATCCCAAAAATTATTCTGAAATTTAAACACATACATCATTTGCTAGTCTTTAAAATCAACAATGCTCTTTCTGTTCTACCAAGCCATATTTATCTTCTGAATTAACTAATCAAAACAAGCAAACGAAAACAAAACAAAAAACACTGTTCATACAGGTTTTGGGTTTTTTTGATTTTTGTTTTTTTCTGGTTTTTCAAGACAGGGTTTCTCTGTGTAGCCTTCACTGTCTCAGAACTCACTCTGTAGACCAGGCTGGCCTTAAACTCAGAGATCCACCTGCCTCTGCCTCCTGAGTGCTGGGATTAAAGGCATGCACCACCAATGTCCAGCTTATAGAGGTTTTATAAGGAATATTGTTTGCAGTACGGAAGTATTCTTCTCTCACCCTATATGCTTTATGCTTTCAATAAGGTTATTTTTCTGTTGTTATTGTTGTTGTTATTTTGGTTTTTGTTGTAGTTGTTTTGTTTTTTTTTGTTGTTGTTGTTGTTGCTTTTGAATCAGGATTTCTCAGTGTAGCCCTGGCTTCCCTGGAACTTACTCTGAAAATCAGGCTGGCCTTGAATTCAGAGATCAGATTGCCTCTGCCTCCAGAGTGCTGAGATTAAGGGCATGCACCACCACCAAGCTAAGGTAATAATTCTTTATCAGATGTAATTTCTTCCTATCATATTCTTCCTTTGGGGAACGGTTTTATTTAATATTCATCTGATTATGCATATGGGTGTTTTGCCTGCACATACACCTGCACACCAGAAGAAGGCATGGGATCCCATGGGACTGCATTTACAGATGGTTGTGAGCTGCCATGTAGGTGCTGGGAATTGAACTCAGGTCCTGTGGAAGAGCAGCCATTGCTCTTAACTTCTGAACCATCTCTCCAGGTCCAATTTGGAAAGAGTCCTGCTGTCCAGGTATCAAGTATCTCCAGTCTACTAAATATAGCCTATGTATCTCCTTTAGGCTCTACCCTACTGTCACTCTGGATGCTTTCCCTTGCCTTGCTCCTTAAACCCTTGGCTCAGGAGTCTGGTTTCTCCATTTACTGTCACATCTACTAGCAGAATTGATATGTCATCTGGCTAATTTTCCATAAGGCTGCAAGGTGAAATATCCACAAATGATTATTCCTTGATACAGCTCTGATCTGCCTCATGGACAAGAATGTTCAACATGTGGTTCCATTGACCTTTGTTCAGGGATAAGCATTGTTCTTGACAGAAAAATCGAGTTTATGTGTTTTGTCATGCAGAGATAAATGGCTAGTTTCCTGGCTGAGTCAGGTGTACCCTGCTTCATGAAAACTGGTGTGAGAATGCTAGACTAAAAGCCTAGAGGAGAGTGACCATGAGTGGAGTACAGGGAGTAAAACATACCTTGGGTTTTAGTGTTCATTGCAGGAATCCTGTAGATTTTTTTAATATTTAATTTTATATGTATTTTGCCTACATGTGTGCTCAGTACCCTCGGAGGCCAGAAGTGGCATTGGGTCTCCTGGGGCTAGAGTTATAGATAGCTATTGTCAGCTGCCCTGTGGGTGCTGGGAATGAAAACTTGATCTGCTGGAACAGTAATCAGTACTCTTAATCACTGAGCCATCTTTCCAGTCTCCCCTGTAGATATTTTAAATACCTTCTGATCCATCTTCACAGTTTCTCAATATTACATCAAGATATAAAAGGGAAATGTGTTGTATATGATTGAGGTCTTGGAGATCCAGTGGAAAGAGTGTTCATTGAATTCCTGTCATGGAAACTTAGTTCTAATTGTAACATCCTGAAGCCACACAGCAGAGACTATGGAGCTTTAAGGGAAGATTAACAAGGTTTTCACTGACATAGAGCAATGATGGTGAGAAAAGCAGGCCATTGCAAAGATGAGGCTGTGGGATTAGAGATCAGAAGGAACAGCGCATGTGGGGAAATAGCCTGAGCAGAGAAAGACATCAGTACCAGAGAATGGGAGAGTGAGGGACAGCCCAGATAAGAGGTCAAGGAGAAAACTAGCTTGTGGAGAATGACCCTGTCACATTGAAGATATCCATGTGGCAAGAACAAAAAGGCAGAGTGGGCTGGAGGCCTAGGGTAAAGGAAGGAGGTCAGGACTAGGGTCAGATGTGCAAGAGGCATGAGTGGAAGCCATGAGATGACCTTCCCAAAAGAGCATTTCTGAAAGTGCACACAAGGAGGGAGATGGGAGTACACCTAGGGAGTTAGTCTCAAATATAGGAAGATCTGAAGTCCAGGGGGTGAGTCTTTAATCCCAGCACTCAAAAAGCTGAGGCAGGCAGATCTCTGTGAGTTTGAGGCTACCCTGGTCTACATAGCTAGTTCCAAGACAACCAGGGCTATGTAAAGAGACCTTGTCTCAAAAATAACCAAAACACACACACACACACACTTGTATCCCATCTGCATAGGCCCAGATAAAACTGTCCACCATCCTCTGCCTTCCGGCTCAAGGGCTAAAAAGAGTTTCTATTAGCTGGTAGATGAGGACAATAACCCAGCTCAGGTAAACTGAGTTCCACAAGTAAGCAGTACACAATTATTGTATACATTGCATAGAATTTGAGTTAAAAGTGTTTTAGAGCAGAAAATAAAAGGGCTGTGTAAATATTAACTTCTTGTGCTCTGTATTATCTTTTTCATAGTCTACTTATTAATAATTATCCTCCTCATCCTCATTTTACTCTTGTGAGGTCAGTAGTTATCAAAAGACACCTTCTGGAACTTGGTCTTCAACTCCTGAGATTTTCTTTTAAGTACTTACTTTATACTTAGACAAACTAATATAGGAAGAAATAACAGCTATTTAGTACTGACAGATCTGTGTTCCTGGATTCAGGGCTAAGAGGAGGATCATGGTAAAGGTAGGATCATGTTGGACTGTTAACCCTCTTCTGATTCTGCTTACACTGTGTATTCATGAACTTTGTGAATGGCGCTAAGATAACATTCTTCTGCTGCTCCTCTGGCCTTAACGTCCCCATCAGGTGAAAGCAGTCACCCAGGACAGCTGACTGACATCCACTCAGCATTTAACTAACAACCACCCCTTCACTTATGGCTCATCAGTGTTTCAAAAGCATGTCTGTGCTTGTGGCTTGTGCCTTAAAGATGTTCCTTCAATAATCCAAAAATATGGGTTTAATTTCCTATTGCTGCTGTAACAAATTACATGAACTTCTAAACTCTGTTAGTGTGAACTCCCATCATTTAACAGAGGGCAGTCAGAAATCCATAACTTGGCTAAAGTCAGACTGTTGACAGCATCATATTCCTTTAGAAACTCAATGGAAGGTTTTCTGTTCATTACTCGGATGGTTATTAGTTGTTCAGAAATCACTTTGAGTAGGAGGGTGGAACATTGACAGTGGCTCATTGTCCATTGATTAATTCATAACATCCACTTTCACACATACAAATAACAGACTTTCATGAAGTCAAAGGGAGATCCCTCCAAAGCCCCAGGACCAACTTCCTAATGAAAGAGAAATTGAAAGTAGATTTGATGAATTTTCTATCTAAAGAGAGTTAGAAATCAGAAAGGGAAAGGAAGGCTGTGTCCAGTTGGGTAGGAGATGCCACTATTATACACCAGCAGTTAGACTCAGGCTGCCAGGAAGCCTAAAAAGGGAACTGTCGTCATTATCACCCCACCCACCCTTGGCTAACCTCTCACCTGTCCTGAAACAAGTCCCTTTGTCTGCACCTCTGGCAGATATGGCCTTCTACATGTCCCTCCCTCTCTTTTGTCTCTTCCCTTCTTCCTGTATTTTCTTCCTTTATTTTTCCTCCTTTTGTTCTTCCCTTCCCTTCACTTCATGCTGAGTTTTCAGGCCAGCCATATGACTTTCTTACACTGCACATAGCATAACTGATTCTGAGACCAGCAGCCTGTCTTTTGATAACTGCCATCTGACCCTGATGTGCTCAAATCCCAGAGAATGTCCCCTCACTTGTTCCATTAAGTTAGTTAAACACTTTTGTGTTTGAGACAGATTCTTAAACAGTTCCCAGCTGTCCTAGAAATTCAAAGGCAGAGTGGAGAGAACCTCCCTTGCATGAGAGAATTGTTTATATCATAAGCAGCAGTCCTTAATAGTCCTTTAAAGAAGATCAAGCTAAAGACACTTTGAATTTTCTTTTTTACATATTCTTTGGTGTCCATAATAAAAAGTTTCCCTTTCTTACAGGGATTTTGTTGAGAACGAATTTGATTCCAAGTTTCTTAGTGATATCAGAAAGATAGTTTGCATTTTAAAGCCAGGTTGTTCCCATTCAGTTTCAAAAATAGGTGAGATAAAAGTGTTCTTAACATGATCATCTGCTGGATCTTGGGGACTATGTAAGTTTTCTCTGAAACCAGTTGATAAGAGTTATTTGTTTCTGAATGAGTCTTCATTTCAGATTATTAGAAAGAACTGTATTTGAAAGAAAATATAGTAGTAATTTAAATATATCTTATTTGCTTATATTGTAAGTATATAATGTATGTCTCAACACCTTTATTCCCAGTTTTCATGCTTTAGTAGATCTTCTAAAAGCTCCTGGCCTCTCTTTACTTCTGTTTTCTCCCTGTGATGTAGCAATGGATATATTGACCTGTGACCTCAGTGAACACGTTATAGAAGTGAGTGAATTCTTAGTTTTGAGGTACTGTACAAATGTCAACCTCTTGGTGAAGCTCTTACTACCTGAAGCAAAGTCAACTGACCCCTTTGTAGAGCACTTGCCCATCATAGTAGGATGTTTCATTTTCACCTGGGCAGAGAATGACATGATATCCTTGATGAAAGAATGTGTACACATCAACAGAGAGCCATTCTCATGGTTTCCAGTCAACTCCAGTATCACCAAAATCACTCAGTAGTATATTAAATTATAATGAAATTCCAAATAGCAGAGGGAAGAAGAAAATTCTCTGGTTTTCTTTCCATTTGATATTCTGTGGTAAAATGACTGCCAATGTTCATCCAACCTTTAAAGTATCCTGACTCCATCTTTAAACCTTTCTACCTATATATTCTTCTCTAGTTCTTTCATTTTGTGACCCTTACCTTCTATCATTTTTTTCAGATAGCCCCTTCATTTTTCTTCTTACATTCTAAAATTTTGGCCTTCATAAATAGTTTCCCTACATCCATCCTTGCCGTTTTCTCTTTAATTTATTCCAGTCATCTCACACAAGCTCAACCTGAGTTATTTTTGGTTCTTCTTCATAGGGAGAGCTGGGGGCGGCAATAGTGAAGCCAGCCCTACCCTAT
This sequence comes from Cricetulus griseus, assembly GCF_003668045.3. Classification (NCBI taxonomy): domain Eukaryota; kingdom Metazoa; phylum Chordata; class Mammalia; order Rodentia; family Cricetidae; genus Cricetulus; species Cricetulus griseus. The sequence continues at coordinate 252,603,640 of NC_048596.1, read as the reverse complement.
AATTTCATCAGAGTAAGGTGCCTCTACCCCCACAGTATGAGGACAGAGTGAACAGTCTGACAACTTATGTGAAGATTATGGGTACTGTACAAATAATATACATACAAAGGGCATCTTAGGTGACTTCTGTCTAAAGAAAGTATCTTGTGAAAAATGTTAATTTGCAGTGGAAGCACAAAGAAATAGCCCTTTTGGATTTACTGATCAGATGAATGGCAGGAACATGGCTCAAAACGGTGATTTTCCTTTTGGTTCCTTGTGCTTCATTCTGCCAGCTGTGTCCGTCTGTTTTATATAACATGTGTCAGTGTGTGAGTATGGGGCATAGGGAAGTCCATTGAGCCAATCCTACTTTGCTGTTGGAGAGATAAAACACTGTCTTGGTGAATCAGCACCTCCCACTTGTCTCAAAGGTGGGATGGTTGCTTATGCCAATGCATTGTCTCCTCATTCAGCCGATGAGGAGGGGAGTGGGAGGCAGCCACAGGGAGGAGACTAAACAAACAGCCCAAGCCCTGGATCCCAGTGTGGGTGCCAGGAGCATCCAGGGTTTGTGACCAGTTGTCACATGTGATGCTGAGCAACCTTACTAAGTGATTCCAGAAAGGAGGTGAAAAGATAACACAGGAATCCACTGGAGAAGTAGGACATTGTAGTCAGTGTGGAGAGCAGTGGCTAAAGGGGTGTCTCTAATCATCGTTTCATTTAACTCATCTAGGAGGAGACTACTAGGTAGGAGGAGCCTGCCCCATTGTTTAGATTTATCTGCAAAACATATTCTAGAGTTAGTTGCTTATCCATTGACTGTGCTCATAATGAGTCTACCATGGTCCTTCCATCTTCTCAGTCTCATGTCAGTGGCTGGCTCTATGTAGTCTGTGTTTACAGAATCATGTTTTTGAAGAATCATAAATTTAATGGTGTAGTTTTCAAATGGCTTTACCTATCTGCTCTCTGTTCCCATTCATTGCTGAACATTTGCCAGACTTTCTGATTCATATTACTTTCTTTTACCTCTTCCCCAATTAAATAATATTTATATTGTTCTTCTGTCAACCTCTGTTGAAATCCAAACATAACAAAAAACCTTGGCTTACTATAAATAGCCTCCTTTTCTTCTTCTTCTTCTTCTTCTTCTTCTTCTTCTTCTTCTTCTTCTTCTTCTTCTTCTTCTTCTTCTTCCTCTCTCTCTCTCTCTCTCTCTCTCTCTATTTCTCTGTGTGTGTGTGTGTGCATGTGTGTATAAGAGAAAGAGGTGTGTGTATGAGAGAGGTGTGTGTATGAGAGAGAGGTGTGTGAGAGAGTGAGAAAGAGAGAGAGACTTTTTCTGAAAGAATTCAACTCTTCTTGTTTTCCTTCTCCATCTTCATAGTTTGTCAGTCAATTTAACTTTATTTCTGATCCCTAATGGAGCCATCATGGGTTGATGATAAGTCACCATTTATTCTGCATATTCTGTTTGAGTTTGCACCAACTTTGCTAGGAAGGTATGCCAAGATTGTGTTTTGGTTGTTTTTTTTTTTTTTATATGAACCATTGGCAATGACATTGGTTTATTCATCTGAAGGAAACAATGAAAGATACTTTGGTCAAGATAATTGGGGGTAGAGATGGAAGGCAGCATTGCTAAGTTCTGTGTTTGGTTACCTGTATCTTCAACTCTTTACGTCATCTCAGTTTTCCCAGCATCTGAATGAAGAATGATCATTCTAAATTTCACAAAACAGTTTGTGAATGTGTTGAGATCATACGATCAAAGAGATTATTGAAAGTCAATGTGATTTCTATCAAAGAAAGGGACTCCTCAAAGAGGTCTGAATCAATCAGCCTAAATTATCCATCATCTTTTCTATCTGTTAGAAGCTTCAAACCTCTATCTCCTTTTCCCTCTTGATCTTAGATTCTATTTCCAAGTGTTGGAGAGGGTTAAAGAGAAATTCACTGTCATGGGATGTGTCAGGCATTAGTTAATGCTCAGGTGACAACTTAGCCAAGGTTTGCAGGGTATGTTCTGTTGTCTGTTGCAAAGCAGACATCACATAGCCAGAATGTCAGCCCCAAATGCTCACAGTATCATTTTCCATGCCAGAAAAATCTCCTTACCTAGCTCATCCCATGTAGCCAACAGTGTCTTAAATCTATACTTCCCCAAAACTGGCTGGAAAGATGGATCTCCAGAAGTTTCCCTAGTCACTTCCAATGCAAGAAAGGGAATGGCAGGCAGCTTGGTTCCTTAGAGGCAGATAGACTGTGCCTGTGGAGATAAACAAGGTGATTTACAAACCATATCTACACTTACTTTATGTGAAGAATGCTAAGGGGCACGCCAACACCACAGGCCACATACATAGCAAGTTCATTGTGAAAGGGGCAAGATGGGTTTCGTTGTGACTTAAAGTTAGAGCCACTGTAAACTAGTGTTTACCATGAGTTCTTAGAAGATGACCTTGGGCCCATTTGTCCCTAGGCAGTACTACTAACCTAAGTAGAATTACTGTCATATTTTGTAAAGGGTCAGCACCTTAGTCACTAGTTTTTAAAGTAGTCCCTCAGCCTCAGATGGAAAGCCATAAATACACACTTTGCCAGAGTTTGTCCTGACACCAGTAAGGCAGTAACTTGGACAACCCAAGACAACAAGAGTCTGAGAAGCCAGCTTCAAGGCCATCCAAACATGTGCTGTTGAGATGTGTGCCCTTGATCTGCATTCAGAGCAACGGAGATGCCTTAGTTGTCTCTGACCCTTTCAGTTCCATTAACTTCATTGAAAATACGATAAAAACTGGTTCTGTCTGGGGAAAATGCTCGCAATTCAGCCTTGTGCATCTAATAGTAGGAGGGGTTTCATTCCTTCCAGTCCCCCATGCTTAGAAAATCAGATTGCAGGGCCACCTATGGCCTCTCTCTTCTGTAGCCTCAAGGTTTTATCTTAGAATAGGAAGAATTTCTTATTTTATAAATATATATTTTTGCTGATCATACTTATACCTGCATCACTTCTGGTCTGTGGCCAGCCTTTCTCAAGTTTGTAACTAAACTCTTTATAAACTCATATGGCTGCTTTAGAAGAACTTGTTGTTCCCTCCCCAATGGAACAAAAGGCTCATGCCAACAGAGCTTGCATATTGGACCTCACTTCTGTACTGAATCACAGTTAGAACCAAACTGATGATCTAATCTTAGAAATCGATCCACAGTCTTGTCTCTCCCTGCTCCAGCCCCTCTCATAGTCCAAGGGCATCAGAGCTAGGGAGGAGCTCAGGAAACTAGTGTGTTTTGCAGATATGTGTTGCTACTTTGTGGTGAGACCACATACAGTGGCCCCATATAATCCCTTAGTATGCTGTAGCTCTATAAGACTGAGACCATGGCCATATTCACACTATAACAGGTGAAGAAGGGGCCACTAGGTATCTAATTATTAATGAATGACAGAGATAAACATATACAAGAAAATCAGGAATCATCTGGCTGTGTGATTGACACATTTGATCTGTGAGGCAGATGGACTCTTTAGCAAGCCTGTAAGTAGACCTACTGGGTTCCTTGGACAGCCTGTGGTGAGGTGTCTTGGGAATGTTCTCAGGCTCCTCTCATCTGGTAGACAGTAGAATAGAAGTTGGGCATTCTGAAACAAAGGCAAGGTGACAAGCAGGGTGCTGGTGAGCGACCCTTCTCCAAGAGGGTTGATGAGCCGTGATTCTTTCTTGAGATAGATCCAACTTTAACAGGAGCCCTGGCTTCAGAGACTTGGGCATAGTAAGAGTAATTTTCAAGACCTGAAATCATTTACATGAAGTTAACTTGATAGGTTTGGGGTTTGACATAATATACTTATATATCGATATAATTTTTATTGACCATTTCCAGAAATGAATGTACAATCAATTAAGCAAGAGCTACCACACAAGACGTTGACTCTTGGTTCTTAGGCTTTGCCTCAGCTAAGCCAGACAGAGTCACAGCCAGGGAAAAGAGAGTCTCTCTCTCTCTCTCTCTCTCTCTCTCTCTCTCTCTCTCTGTCTGTCTCTCTCTCTCCCTCTCTCTCTCTCTCTCTCTCTCTCTCTCTCTCTCTCTCTCTCTGTCTCTCTCTCCAAATCCCAAGTGCCTATTATGATGTAATTTGTAATTTTATTTTTATAAAATAAAATAATATACAATGTGTGTTTCCTGAGTATATGCCTGCATTACCATGTGTGTACATGCCTAGTGTCCATAGAGGTCAGAAGAAGTTGTTAGATCCCCTAGAACTGGAGTTGCAGTTGTTTGTGAGCCACCATGTGGGTGATAGGTCCTCTTCAAGTCCTCTTAACCTCTTATCGCTCCTGCCCCTTGAACTCTTATTTTGGCACATACCTCTCAGTTCCAACTCTAACTCCTACTTACAGCATTTTTTTCTTGGTCATCTCCTTTTCTTTTCTTTAATGTGAATAAGCAGATGACTCACTAGCTGTGTGTGCATAGCCAGGAAATCAAGTTCTTGCTTTAGAAAATAGAGAGGCCAGGGCCTTGGCCATGTCATTTGTCATTTCTCTTCTGTGGTGATCAGCTAAAAATATAAGTTAAATGAACTTGTTCCCTGGCTCCTGAGGACAGGCAGTGAAGACCATTGTGTAGGTAGTGGCTTGTGCCATGGTTTGAGGGTGTGACTTCTTTTCCTGCCTTCTGTAGCATGGAGCCTGCCTATGATTTCCTACCTCAGACCTAAGAGCATTGTCTTTACTATCTTCATTTCAGATGAGGAAACAAGACCAACAATGGGCCAAATGACTTCCCCAAGGATGCATTGTATGACACAATCATTTGCCAGGCTATCCTTCATCATCCTTCCCTTCCCCAGGACCATGTTACCTGGGCTGTACATAGCAAATAACAAAAACCCAGAGACAGATATTGGGGTTCAAGCTGAAGATCAGAACAGCAGCCATCCACTAGAGAGTTCTCACCTCTACCAATGCTCAAACTGAAGGGGTGATCCACTGAACCTCATATTGCATCTACAGACTGCACTGCTCTCTACCAAACCTCTGAATCCTAGACTGCTCCTCATATTCACTCAGGATACAGTAAGTTCCTGTATCCTCCTGCCTTATATTCCTCTCTCCACCCAGCTGTATCATTCCTATCTCCATCTCCCTAGTGCTGGGATTAAAGGAGTGAGCTCTGTCATTATTTTTGACTGATTCACTCTTATATAGCCCTGGCTGGCCTTGAACTCAGAGAGATCCATCTGCCTGACTCCTGAGTCCTGGGTTTAAAGGTGTATGCCACCACTGCTTGGCTTCTATGGCTATGACTGGCTTTGCATTCTGAGCCTTCATGCAAGCTTTATTAAATCATAAATAATATGTAACCATAGGGCTGCCTAAAATCTTTGTTCTTCAATCCCTGAGGCCTTCGGGAATAGCTTCTCCCCAACCGCCGCTCACCCCTTTCTCGGTTCTTCTGACTTAGGGCCTCACAAGCACTAAGGAGATGGACACTGCTTTCCTACTTTTCTGAAGACTGGCCTGTCTTGCCCAGTCTCTGGAACACCTCCTTAGTAGACTATAACTACAAACCATACTTGGACCTAACTTGGCATGACTGCTGTGCAGTTGGAGATCTCAGCTGGCCAGCAGCAGAGGCACCAAGCCTGGAGCCTCTGAACAATTTTCTGAGAGTGAAAAGTGTCAAGGCCCAACAATGGCTCTTTGTCCTTTCTATGTGTGACTGACACATTCTTTTACTGAGCAGAGCTACTTCTGAGTTACATTGAAAGGAAAGCCCAGGGCCAGTGAGATGGCTCAGCAGATAAAGGTGATTGCTACCAAGCCTGACAACTTCTGACCTCCATATGAGGACCATGGCATGCACCACACACACTCAAATAAATAAAATATAAGAAAATTTTAAATGCATAAAAACTAAAAGAACACCAGATCTGTGGGACATAGAATATGACTGGCCCTTTGAGTTTCCAGTGCCCAAGAGGTATGATGAAGGCTAACCTGTTGTCACTGTCTTTCTTTAAGGTGCCCTTGGGGTTTCTAGCATAGATCCTGACCTTTCAATTTAAAATATTCTGGAGCTTGGGATATTCTAGAGTTCAGTAATAGAGCACTGGCCCAGCATGATCACATCCCTGGGCTGATCACTAACAGTGACAAAAACAAAAACAAAATAAATACTCATCTAGTGAGGTTATAGTGTGAAGAAAACACAAACACACTTTGCCAAGTTCTAAAGCCTTACCCAACTGTGACCTGATATTGCAGCCTCCTCTCAGGTGCTGCCGTCAGCCCTCAACTGTGTTGTTAATATGCTCTTTCATGCCACACTGACTTGCTTATCCATGTACAGAGGAGATTCAGACCACTTATGTGGTACCTTCCTCTGTGAGTCTGTTCCTAGACTGACAAGGCCTCAGGAGGGTTCTGATTGCAAACCCACTCTACCATCCCTCCCTTTACCCTTATCTGCCCTTTAGTTTCTCTGAACACGCTTCAGTGCTCGAAGGGAATGCTGCCTTGCAGAAGGGTGACACATCAAGTGTCAGAAAAGTTAAAGACTTCTAGTCATTTCCCTTCCTAGCTTTGAGATACATAAAGATTCCATGTTTTGTTTCACATGTTTTTCTAAAAGTGGTGAATAAATGTCTCCTTTCTTGACTTTCTGTTGTTTGGAGGGTATGGATGGTCTCCTGATACTTCAGGATGCCTCATCTCTATGCTATTAAAGTTGAATGAGTAGTGCATTTGTTTATTGTCTTTTCACTGTATCTTATACTATTTATTAAAAAGTGTTTAAGAGTACTTAACTATCCATGTGGACTGTAAGAGAAGTCTAGTACAGGAACAAATTTTGAACTTGAAAACATCTTTCTTCCAGGAAGCTTGTTTTAATGACAGTAGCACCACAGCACTTGCCATGAAAATCTGTTTTCCTAAAAACATATCTAGAATATAGACAAAAATATTTTATCTGTACTTAGTTACTGTATATGAAATTATTGTCCATATATGTCCCAAGTTACACATCTGGATAATGATGGCATGTGTCTCTCAGGAAGAGTGGAGACAGAGAAGACAGGAAGCCAGCAGTGTGTTCCTAGCATATTATGTCAAGCCTGTGCAAGGGCTGACCTAGGGGAGACAGAGACACATGGCCACATCTTTCAAGCATCTTCCCCAGAAAAGGGTAACAAAGCTCTGAAGCAGGGCCTTTGACAGAATTGTCCTCTAGTTCCTTCTCTCATTTTGTGTCTCTTCAATCTGTCATTAATCCTTCTTTACCAATAAGTATTTTTAAGCCATGTATAAATAAATAGGTGGGTGGACAATGAAATACTTTTTAAAATCGGAATTTTTTCAGCCCATTTTTACCTTAAAACCTTACAACTTGATTTTGTTTCTTTAAAGTCACATAAATATGGTTAGCAGAGACGTGGTTCTGGTGGGTACCGTGGAGATGTAATTTTAATTCCTTCTATTCCCAACCAATAATAATATTGAAATTTTGAGTAAACAACATTTGAGAGGTACTGAAATCCGAGAGCCACTTAACTGCTAAAATACTACTCTGTTATCCACAAACCACCAGTTATAAGTGGTTCCATGCCCGGTTCAGTTGACAGCAAGCAAATTTGGAAAGTTACAAGCTAGGAACCAGTGAAAGATGCCAAATGCTTCCTCGCCTTCCCCTAAAGTATTGGCATGAGCATTTGCCTTTAAAGTAATTTCCTTTGATTTTTAAGATCTGTTGGATGACATGATGTCCAGCCACAGGGATCATTAAGCACAATGCTTCCCTTTAGTGCTGAGTGAAAACGGAGTTATAACAGATATGCATTATTATGGCTAAAATTGTGTGAGAAATCCTGTGTACAGGTGGGGTATTGTGGTCACACACATCCATCAATATCTCTACAGGAGGAGCCTTATTCCTATAGAACTATCAGTGTCTGTGGTATTTAGAAGATAGGCCTCCAAGAGGGCTCCCTTAGCTTTCTGTGTTTTCCATATGTTACTGGTGAATTCAAAAGACTTTCAAAACATGTACTCCGTTAGTGAGACCTCATGCTGTTCTTATCCGTTAGTTATTCTGTATTTGCTTCAAGTTAGAACAAACAGGCAAGAAAACCTGAGTGCATCTCTTGCCTCTTCTTCCCTTCATCAGTCTATCCTCTAACCTAAACCTTGATGTTTTGCCCATTTGTCACTCAAACTCATTGTCCTTCACCTCTCATTTTTGTACCATCCTCCAACTCTGACTTGGCCTTTGCCCCTTCTCAGACCCATCAGCCTGATGCTGGCAGCATCCCCACAAACTGACCCTGTTCTCCATTGCCCAACACCCATAGATATGCAGTGCTTTCTATCACTGTCTGGCTCCAGCTGTGGATGACCTGGTGGTGCCTGCTACCTCCCAGGACCTCAATTTCATCATCATTTCTATCCTCCTTATTTCTGGCCTCTCTCTAGAAATGGTGCGATTTCCCAGGAGTGAGATAAACATTTCAATCCTGTGAGACTTGTGCTTACAGCTCATGCCTTCTGTAGCCCTCAGCCATCATTCCAAGGTATTTAGGAGTTACAAATATTTTCTCATAGTTCATTTGACTACAAAGCATCTGACACAAGACTGTTCGTTGCCTGGTTTTTATCATTTTGTTACATTTTGAGACAGGTCTCCCTTTCTAGTGTTTGATGACCTCAAACTTGCTATATAGACCATGCTAGCCTCAAACTCATAGAGATGTGTATGTCTCTGCCTCCAAGTGCTGGGATTAAAGGCGTGTGCCACCATTCCTAGCAACTATCTTTTTATCATTCCATGTTAAGTATGCCTATACCTTGCTGAAAGACTCTTAGGTTTTATTTTAAGGTATCATCAAGGCACTTCTGGATTGTCAAGATAGGATTAGGACAAACATAAATTAACCACCTTGATATTGAAAGTAGAAGGGGGACCCAGTCAGATGTAGCCTAGGGCCAGTGTAGGCCAAGAATATCTACATGGAACCTGAGAGCCAGTGTCCCAGTTACTGCACGCTTTTCCACTGTATTTCAAGCATCATGCCTGGCATGTGACAGGCCATCAAAACCTGCTAATGGAATTAAACTTTACTAGTCAATCTTCATTCTTCAGTGGGGTTTGGTATTCTCTGTATGACCAGCAACTCATCATCCAAGTCACAAATACAGAGGAAACATCTTTATGGTATTCGACCAGCATTTTAACCACAAATCAGTGATCCTAAACCCACTTCATGATCCAGTTCTAAAGGGACCTTTTAGATCAAACAAAGGCAAAATTACCCATCACCTAAAAAAACAGTAGAATAAGAGCTATCATAATCAAGTATTCAGAATATTAATCCCAAAGCAAGCCCCAGCAGGGAGGGACTATGCTAAAGTTTATTACTTCCTGCATGTTAGTTTTTTCTCTTCAGACATTGGAAATGGCTGAAAGATCCAATATGCTGCATTTACTAAGCATATATTGCATCCTAAGCACTGTTTGCTCATTTAATCTCTCTTTCTCGCGTCCTCCCCCCCCCCCGTGTGCGTCTCCCCCCCCCCCGTGTGTGTGTGTGTGTGTGTGTGTGTGTGTGTGTGTGTGTGTGTGTGCCTTCAACTGTATGTAGAGGCCAGAGGACAACTTTGGGTTTTCTATTTTTTTTTTTTATTAAAGATGAAGCACACCATTTTGGTTGGACTAACTACCAGTAAGCCCCTAGACCTGCTTATTTCTACCTCCCAGCAATGGAGTTATAGACAGGTGCAACAAAGTCCAGCTTTTCCATGAGTTCTGAGGATCTGAACTCAGGTCCTCATGGTTGCAAGCATTTACCTACTGAGCCATTTCTCTAGCCCCCTCATTTTATACCTTCAGTGATGTTGCCGTATTCACTTGTCCAGGTCTTCTGTAGTGTGCCTCTGGTTTCCTGAAGTTTCTTTCTGTTTAGTTCTGCAGCATTTATTTTCTTTCTCCAACAGGCAGTCTTAACTCATACTGTACCAACCTCTTTTCTGCATATGCTCATTCTCTCCTGGCTTTTCCACTCCTTGACCTATTCCCTTCTACCTTCTTCATGGAGACTGCATTGCTTTGCCAGTCTTCACAGCCCCCTGTAATTGTTCCAAGTGCTATCTATACCTCATCTCTACCAGGCAGGGTTTTCTCTTTAGCCTGAGATTCTTCTGTTCTTATACTAGAGCTGATCCTACCCCCTACAGCCTTCATTCTCTTTTGGATCACACTATTGTGTTGATAGCCAGCATCACCCAACTCAATCCTTGAAGACAGCGTTGTGTGTTAATGAGTGTTGTCATCAATATTAATCTCATTTCCTTTCAAAAATGATAACTTGTTACAGTCAAGAACTGTATCTTGTTTTGCTATTATATTTTCTGCAATACCTGGCAATACAGCAGAAAACTGACACATGATAAAGCCTGGGAATGATAAGCCTAAGAAAGCAAAGACTTTCAGAAACTTCTGACTGTATCTTTGAGTTTATTTTTAAAGAAGTCCATATCAAAAGTGAGAAAAGAGGAGCAGAGGTATGCTGAAGTGTTGTGGGTGACCCTGCTCGGACACTCCTTGGGGTAGGTTATGAGAAGATGAGGTACCAAGGACTCAGGCACTGGGAGTCAGTGAGTAGCTGAGCATGCTGCAGGCTCATTTATTAAGGAAGTTAGGCCTGCCTTTATACCCCCTCCCAGGCTCAGGCAGCTGACTCTGCTGCATTGTCCTTTCCTCATTGGTGTCTCTGGTTGGGTGTCTCTTCCTCAGCAGTCTCTGGGGGAGAGGCAGGCTTGGCTCAGGGAGGAAGTGCCTGCTGCACATGCTAATGCCGGCTGGCCTGGGCACCTGGGCAGCACAACTGCAGCTTGGCTAGGCTGGCAGCAGTTTCTCCTACACTGAGGAGTACCAGGAAAACCCTGGGTTCCTCAATGATCAGTATGCTCCCTGTGACCCAAGTGCTTACTGAAGTTCCCCAAAGTGTACATAAACCTTAGGCTATGTTCACAGCATTGTGATGTTCAAAGACAGACCATGACTCTTTTATACACCCTGCTGTTATAGGCTGGTAGAAATATTGAGAACAGTGGCCAGTGTGCTGCCTCACAACCTCACTGTAGTATGGGAAAAGGTATTTCTATGTTTATATGTAAAGGACTGAAGTGGGGGACTATTTTATTTTTAAAAATGCAGATTAACTGTGAATTGAACTCAGAGTCTTGTGCATACTAAACATACACTCTATCATTGACCTATATCCCCAGCCCACAAAATAGTTTTTAATCAAATTCCAGTCAATAGAATGGGCATTTTCCAAAAGCAACTTTTTTTCTGTAATGAAAATCTCTATATGAGCTGCCAGCTCTTTTGGAGTGACAGGGTATGTCTGGATATAGTGTATTATTCTGGAAATGAGCTGTTGAAGGTTAAAAAAAAAGTGAACTCAGTAAAAATATTTACAAACTAGTAGCTAAAGCATCTGCTTTCTTTGAGGCAGCAGTGAGACAGAAGCAGAGAAGGAAAGATGATGTAAAGTGAACCTTCCTGTGCATGTGTGCTCCCACCCAGCTCTGTCATTGCCCAAGTAGGGAACCCACTGCACCACCAGCTAACTTGAGCTTAAGAGAGAATTCAGCATCCTCATTATGAGCTGTGTGGATGCATCGATATCTCCATGAGGGCGTAAGTTGGCACTTGAGTGCCTCATTGGCTGTATGGGCTTTGGTCCAAATGCATTAAGAAATCCTCTGTGGATAGTAATCTGAAGTACAAAAACCTGCAGTCATAAATCAACAGAATGGATCGTCTCTCTTCTTAGTATGGACTAGGACACAGTTGTCCCAGAGCTAAAGACACTTATCCAGGTAGGAAGGAAACTAGTTCTCTACACCTCACTGTTGATGCCCAGTGTCCCTTAGCACTTAGCTTAAATGCCGGCAAAATCTTTTCCATAGAAATGTGTAAGGCTCCTCAACATTCAGCAGCATGCCCAGAAACAGGTGTTATGCATTGGGTTCTTGAGTGGACAGAGAGTGTTTAATCAATCAAGTTGATATAGAAGAGTAGATACTCTTTAGTAACTCAGCCTTGGCTCTGCCACTGTTGTTGTGTTTCCTTAAGCCTTACTCTGACTCTGTAACCAAGTCATGCTCAGCATCCCTGTTGCTCACAAGTCTTTTTTTATTCTACAATGAATAAGGGATGGACAGTGCCTGTTTCTTACAGAAAGTCAGTCTCATGCCACTATTATCAATGTCAGATTGTATCCAACTTTAATACTTTACTTAGAAACAGGCAATTTGACCATGTTATTGTTTCCCTGCTTCAGAGTCTGTTCGGTCAGAAAGGGTCATTCAGGATTGAGGTCTTCTCACAACCTGCTCAGAGAACTTGGTTGTGTAACATTGCTGACATTCAGTCTGCCTGTCATGAATCAGCTTGTAGTCACATTGGAAAGCCTTTTTCTCTTTATTTATATATAATATGAAAATAAGAACTCTACTCTAGAGGCCTTAGATTTGATGTACCAGTATGACAAAATAAAATACAATAAATTAGGTCATTTTTAACTCTGTAATGGACAAAAATACTCCTTTGTCAACGATAGGGTGTGTATCCTTTACAATTGTGCAGAACCATATTGCAGTTTTAACTCTACAGATAAACTGGAGAGACTGTTGACAGGTGGGCCTTCCATCCTGGAAGTGTGTGACCAGACCATAAAGGAAGATGAGACATACAGTCATCAGGGAAGGACTGAGATGTTGTGGTTTTCATTTCATTCACTTTGAGATGAGAACATTGTGTATATACAGTGAAACAATCAAGAAATGCAGCTGTCGTTTTAATAATAAATGTAGATTAAGTAGCAAATAAGAGTCAGTTAATTATAAATCAATCTCACCACAAGTCCAGTTTGCACCAATAAGGATGTTCTGTGAGGGGGAGGGATGGCTTGGCAAACATGGTACAGACAGACCTCCAGCCACTGTACAGAGGACTACCTCATGCTTCTTCAGAAGACTTATGAGGACTACTGGGTCTGGGCCATAGCACTGGCCCCAGCCTGAGCTCCGGTTTTGTGTACTTTGCTATTCTGATTTATGAATGGGGTAAATTACCATTGACCCCTCTTGACTCCCTCTAATTTCCATCAATTATCTTTCAAAGTCTGGTTGAGATCTCAGATTTCCAGAAAGAAATATGATATAGATCTTTGAATCCCACATTTCTGTGCCTGATAAAGTGTTGCTCAGGCTGGCATCATAGCCTGATCATCATCTCCTGGCATCATAGGAGAGATGAGGACCTCATAATGTGTGGCTCCTTTGCCCCCACTCCCTGCCATCTCAGTCCATCCTGTGTATGTTGGCTGCATCAGAAAGCACAGCTGGAGAGGGCAGTAACCCAGGAACAGGCACCATTGTCCTATGTACCCATCTTCCCTGAGTCTTAGCCCCATGCCCAGGTCTTCTCTAACCCCATCCTCCTTTGTCCAGCCACAAGTATTTAAAATGTAGACTCCTCCCTGAGTGGCTCCTCACTGGTGTTGAGTCACTAGGATTCAAAGATTGTAGCTTTGCTTCCCACTAGGAGTAACCTCATGATTTGGATTCCGTGAAGCTTGCTACATGCTCTCTGTTCCACTCTTCCTTAAGGGTCTAAGGAGGTCGTTTGAGGTGAGTCTAAGTTTGGTTTCTTGTGATGCTTCTGTGACTATAAAAAGGAAATTGAGGGACTACAGTTTTTCCCAGCAAGCAGAATAATGCAATTCACAACCAAATTAAAACTTCCCATAAAAGTAGTTGAATACACTGGGGCTGGAGAGATGGATCAGGGATTAAGAGCACTGGCTGGTCTTCCACAGGACCCAGGTTCAATTCCTAGCACCCACATGGCAGCTCACAACTGTCGGTAACTCCCATTCCTAGGGATCCAATACCCTCACAGAGACATGCATACAGGCAAAACACCAATGTACATAAAATACAAATAAATAGATTATTTTAAGAAGTAATTGAATACACAAATGAGAAGTTTTTAAATTAATAATTTTTAAATTTTTCCTATACAAATAAGTTAGAGTATTCAGATTTTCAGAAATGCTTCTTTTCTTGATGTTTCTGTCATTATTAGCCATTCAGTATTTCAAATAAAATAGCAGCTTCTGTGGTCTGAATAGAGGAAGAAAAGGTCAAGTTGGGTCTGTCTCATTTTTTCTGGGAGCTCATGTGTTTAAGGGGAGGGTCCCCATAGATAAAGAATGCTAAATTATCTGACTTTTATAGATTTCACAAAAGCTTATGTGACCTGGTGTGAGACTTGCTTGCTACTGCTGTGCATGAGGAACTAGCTGTGCTCCAGAGCCATACCAGGAAGAAAACTGGACCTATTAGGTGATGCACCAGATCTCTATGGTGAACAGAGCAGTGTCCCCACCCTAAAGACATCTGCACCCTAGTCTGAGAGCTGGAATATTACCTTGCATGGTAAAGACAGTAGACACCTACATGGGATCTTGGGAGGGATCTCAGACCAGGAAACGGTTCTGGATATTCAAGTGACCCTGCTTATAAGGTGGGACAATCTCTTTGCCTACTTTCACTCCTGCTCTTGGCCACTCATAAATGGAAGATTAGAGAAATAGATGTCATATAACTTATAGTGCATTGTTAGGACTGTCCTGATGCCTTACAGGTTTGTTCTCTCACTATGTATAAGCAGAAGTATATCATAAGTCAGCTGTACTTCCAGCATTCAAGAGTTAGAAGCAGAAAGATCATGAGCTTGAGGACAGCATAAGCTGAAAGCATGCCTCAAAAAATAAAATAGAAATGAAAACAAGCTTTGTCACAGACATGCATGAGTAGGAAATGCCTAAAAAGTATAGGGCTCAGCTACATCCATGGAGTCTGGCATCCACTGAGGCCTTTGAAGCTGTAGTAAAGGGTACTTCAGTAACTACAGGGGCTATTTATGAAGCAGCCAGGAGAATCAAGTCAGAGAAGATAAGAGGTCAGAAGCAGTGATCCCAGTGACATGAAGAGGTGCTATGAAATGGGCAGCCTCAGAAAACAGAAGGTGGAGAAGAGATTCTCCTGGAGCCTTCCTCAGGCCAGTCCTACCCACACCCACGATGAACTACAGAGCCAACAGTCTCAGTAATATGTTAGGGATGGCAGCCCGAGTAAGATAGTCCCTGTCCATTCTCTGCCAGCATTACTTCTAGCCCAGTCCAGCTCATGCCTCTGGCTGCCCCGCCCTCACTCCTGCAAGTCCTTCTAGCTGCTTTTCTTTTTCTCTATCCCCATTTTCTCTGCTCCTCTTCCTTTTGTAAATATTTATTTTAACATGTATGTGTGTCTGAGTGTGTGTATGTGTACCACATGTGTGCACAGAGGCCAGAAGAAGGTGCTAGATCCCATGAAACTAGAGTTGCAGGCAGTTTATGAGCCACCTGATGTGGATGCTAAGAACCTAGCTGGGGTCCTCTGCACAAGCAGCAAGTGTGTTAACCACTGAGCCGTCTTACTAGTTCTTATTCCATGTTCTTACCTTCTTTCGGCTTATTTCCAACCTGAAACAGTGTCTTCTTTTTCTCCATTCCCATTTTTCTCTGATAGAAGAGCAATTCAGAATGCCACACTCAACCAGTTAACCAGTTAACATACTGAGTACATACAGTACATAGACTGGCAGGTCATGTCAAGCAAACAACCAGTGTCTATCACATATTTCCACCTTTATACCATTTCTTGAGCGTGTGTGTGTGTGTGTGTGTGTGTGTGTGTGTGTGTGTGTGTGTGTATGTAGAGGTCAGAAGTCAACCTTTTATGTGGTTTTCCTTAGGAACCATCCTCCACCATTTTTTTCTCTTTCTTTCTTTCTTCTTTTTTTTTTTTTTTTTTTGTTTTGTTTTGCTTTGTTTTGATACAAGGTCCCTCACTGGGACCTGCAGCTTGCTGCTTGGGCTGGACTCAGCAGCTGGTAAGCTCCAGAGATCCTTCTTTCCTTGATTCTCTTGCTGGGGTTACAAGTATGTGCAACTATGCAAGCTTTTTTTTTTTTTAACACTGGTGGTGTGGAATCAGACTCAGGATGTATAGTAGGTAATTACCAATACGGAGTCAGGTAGAAATATAAGGGTATTTAATAGGGAAAAGCCTTACTTACAGAGCGAACCAGCCAGCCGGTGGTAGTCTGTACAGCAAGAAGCAAAGAGAAACCGAAACCGAAAACGCAGTCCCCCTACTCACTCTGACCACGCCCTCACAAGCCCTCAGGTACTCTTGTAGCCAGCCCCTAAGAAGGCGTAGCTACAGCTTCCCCTACAAGGATGCTTGCATACCAAGCACTTTACTAACTGAGCTGTCTTCCTACCCTCTAACTTTGTAACATTTCTAATAGTTGTGCCACCTTTTTCTGTTTCCATGTAGGATACTGTGTTAATCTGTTGTCATGAACATATACATAGAATCTTCTGGCTATGTGTCCGGAATACTTTTGGAATTTCCTTTGGCATTCATAGTCCTAAAAAGAACTTAACTATTCCTTTCCAAGGAAATACACATCTCCACTAACAAAGAAAAAGGGAAAGAGGGAAGGAAGAAACCAGACCCATAGTGTCCTAACAGGCATGTCCAGCCACTGCTGACCTCTGTCTAGATGTATGGGGTCATACATACACAGAACCATGGCTCAAAGGCTCCACTACCACCTGTCTTAGTGCCAGACTCCTGGCACCAAGTGCTTTTGCTCTTCCATCTCAACTTTCTGGACTTGATTTAAAGCAGAAGCCTGAGTAAGCTATCTCCAGAACTTCTCATATCCCTATTCATGTCTTTAAAGTCTCCAGAGATGAAAGGATGCCACCACAAACTGCTCTGTTCCTCTTGCAAACAGAAGACAGATCCTGCTAAATTTATGTGCAGTGAAGAAGAGACCATTCCTTATGTCCCTGCCTATGTATTTGTAGTGTATAGGGCAGGGCCCTTCAGAGAAACCAGGTTGCATTTTAAAGATTTAGGTTCCAACTTCCTAGGTGTCACTGCCCATTCCAGGCCTCATCTCCAGGAATATTTCACATGCATATCCTATATAAACACAGCAGTGTGTATATATATGTGTGTCTGTATACAGAGAACTAAAGTATACATTAGCCAAGATAAACCACTTGCCAAAGCTTTAATCTCCCCAGGAGGGAGCAAGCCAAGTACCAGCTGAAGAAAGGAACCCTAACTCAGTCAGGATAGAAGCTCCTCTTCCTCTTCTGTCTCTGCTCTTAGTTCACATGCATAAATAATGTTCACATGTGGCCACAGACAATGTAACATTCATGACTTGCCCCTTGAAGAAGCCTTTATTGTGGGTATCTTACTTTTTGTAGTCTGTGTTTGATACACCCAGTCATATTGAATTCCTGGGGAAGAAGGGAGCCAGAATATGCTGGTTGTTTCCTGCAAGCAGGTCTGAAGTGGGTGGAGGAAGAAACTACCTTATCAGTGGCTGTGGATTCCATTCTCCTGGTGGTTGCTCTAATTTCTACATCTACTCCACTTCAACACTTCTGAACTTGACCTACCCGTAGCCTTTGGTTCATGCACTTCCCAAACCCTGGTTCTCCTAACGATTTAGATGGTGCTTCTGGGGTTGACTGGGCCCACTGGCCACATTTTGAAAAATGTAAGTTTAAAGAATCAGAGTATAGTGTTCTATTTTTCTATATTAAGGACTATTTTGGTCCTTATCTAAGTCTTTATATATTTATAATTTTAAATGCTTTTCTTCAGCCACTCCTATTCTTTAATGGAGAGAAAGTCATTCTGGGGCAGAATGTAGCAGACTTAGCATCAGCATGTCTGGGCTTTGGTCCTGCCCCTTCCAGCTGCTGCCTGTATAATGTACATCCAGCCATCTTTGTATATGTGCTGAAATTTGAACACCTGCTAGTATGTGCTGATTATACATTCTGTCATTGAGCTATACCTGAGTCGTCTTTTACCTCCTTACTTACTTTCTTCCTCTCTGAAATGAGCACAAAAGTTCCTATCCCACCTTACTCCTTAGCTTGTCTTAGGGAGAATGGAAATGAGGTTTGTGAAACTGTCAGTAACCTGTCAAAGCACTATCCGTTATTAAACTGTCTGCTGTTCCCAATGCAAGGTTTGGTTTAAGTGGAGGCGAAACAACATAGCTAAAGTAGCCAGAATTACCAAAGAACAGAAGAAACTTCTCAGGGAGAGAGATGATCCTTTAACTACTCTTTTTGGTTTTTTGAGATAGGGTTCCTCTATATGGCCCTGGCTGTCCTGGAACTCACTCCATAGACCAGGCTTGCCTCAAACTCACAGAGATCTCCCTGCCTCTGCCTCCTGAGTGCTGGAATTAAAGCATGAATCACCACCATCAGGATCCCTTTAAATATTTTTTAAAGGTATCTAGCACTCCTGTGGTCCATCCCCAAGTGGTGCATCGAGTCAGACTCAAGGAATGTGGCTAGCTTTGCAGTGTTCTCTTACAGCACATAGGTTAGAGGTATGTGGCAGAAGGCTAGGCATAGGCTTCCTTAGAGCCAGAACACTTTAACATATTTACTACACTCATTTTCTTTGGCTGAAAAAATTGGGAGCCCTAGAACAGCAGACCAAGATCACAGGACAAAGCTACCCTCCTGCATACTTTTTTTCTCTTTTTCATTTTCTTTGTGAATAGTGTCTTGGCATCTTATTCACATACTAAACACACCCCTACTGCCCACCCAGCACTCTGGTTTTCTAAAAAGCTCCAGCTTTGAAAGCACATTTTATCTAATGGTTGCATTCAGCCTACTTCCAGGTCCTAAGCTACCTCACCACTGAATGTCTTCATGCTAAGGCTCTAAATATGTACCATAGCAAACCTGGATCCCAGGACAGGAGGTGCAAGAGTCTCAGAGGAACAGAAAAGTCCTCTGAGAATTTTGCTAACAGCTACTCCCCTCCATTTGTCATGGCCACATATATCAATGTTCATGTCAAGAAAAGTCTGTTGGGCATCATCTACCAATGTGTTAGAGGCCCTTCTATAATTATATCTAGTATTCAGAAAATGTATTCTGTGTATGCTACAGTCACCCCATCACCTCTTAACTCTCCTGAAACAAGCCACATAAGTAAAGCATTCATGTTAAGCACAATACCTTGCTAGACCCAGTCAGAGAACACTTTGCACTAAGATATCTGTCATTCTACAGAGTGAAATTACCAATGCACTAACATTTCATATACTATTTCAAATCATCCATTGGCTCAGATATTCTACATAAATTCCCTTAGAAATTCTCAGCTTAAGGCTACAAAGAATCAGTCTTCAGCATCAACACTCTTGTGACATTAGTTGATAAGCTGATCTAGAAGCTTCATTGTCTTTAATCCTACTAAATGACCCCCAAGAAAAGTTTGATTTTTAAAAATAAGCACATTAAATAACTATGAATTTATCATGCTTTATATGTAAGGGACAGAATATTTGCAAACAACCAGAAGAAATCCTATTTGAAGTAGCATTTTCCTCTGTAATACTATGAAGATGTTCTATAGTTCAAAAGCATTAATTACACCTATGAAGCAGAGCTCTGCTTACCATACTCAACCTAAGCAGGAATCTAGAAAAGCAATAGTTAAGAGTTAAAAAGTTGGGCTGGAGAGATGGCTCAGAGGTTAAGAGCACCGTCTGCTCTTCCAGGGGTCCTGAGTTCAATTCCCAGCAACCACATGGTGGCTCACAACCATCCATTATGAGATCTGGTGCCCTCTTCTGGTGTGCAGATATACATGGAAGCAGAATGTTGTAAACATAATAAATAAATAAAATCTTTAAAAAAAAACAGTTAAAAAGTTAAAAGGCAATTAAGAGCATATACCACTCTTGAAGAAGAGCCAGGTTTGGTTCCAGTACCACTTGACAGCTCACAAACATCCTTAACTCCAGTTCCAGGGAACCTGATGTCCTCTTCTGACATCTGAGGGCTCCAGGTATACACATGGTGCACATATGTAGATGTAGGCAAAACACTCATACACATAAAACTAAATAAGTCTTTTGAAAAGAAAAGAAAATAGGTCCAGTTTTTAAAAGATCTTACAACCTTTGTATGAGTTCTTAGAACATTCATGGCATATTCATTCATTAAATCAGAGGCAGAAGAGAAAAATTCTGTTCAGCAATATCCAGGGCTCCTAACTCCTAAGACACTCTCAGAAACATATATGCACACTCATATGTGCACACAGGAGTTAATGTGCTACATCAAATGCTTGGCACAGACATTTATTTGTTCTGTGACTTTTTACACATAAACTTGTACCATGAACCTCATTTCTGTCTGTATAAAATACAGAATGTAGTGCCTGTCTTTGAGGGTCGTTGCATGAATCAGCTATGATAATGGCACATAACAAGTACTTAGCAAATAGCAGTGTAACACTTCATTGACTTTAGCATGAAAATCTTTTTAATAACCTTTTTTTTTTTTTTTTTGGTTTTTCGAGACAGGCTTTCTCTGTGTAGCTTTGGAGCCTATCCTGGCACTCACTATGGAGACCAGGCTGGCCTCGAACTCACAGAGATCCACCTGCCTCTGCCTCCCACTGTGCCACCAACACCCAGCAAGAAGAGAATAACGTGCTTCCCTGACTGGGAATTGAATCCAGGCCGCGGTAGTGAGAGCGCCGAATCCTAACCACTAGACCACCGGGGGAGGGGGGGTCACCTTTATTAACCTTAAAATTGGGATCTTTACAAAAGTTGATGATGACTACTGCACTGTATCATAGCTTAATGGGCAGGTTTTTCCCCCTTGGGGGTAAATAATAAAATATTATTACCTCTGAATTCAGTGGCAGCTGAGAGTTGAATAAATAGTGATCACTGTTCTGTCCTGTCATTGGAGAAGGTTCCATACACTTAAGTGATGATAATGTGTCATTCTAATAACTGTGGCTATGTGTGTACATATGTGTGTGTTTGTGCATGTGCGTGTGTGTGCATGCATACATGTGTGTTCATGTGAGCCCTGGATACTTTCTTTGATGCACTAAGAGGTATAAGGGATAGAAACACAGGCTTTCCAATCTGACAAACCAAGTTTTTCAACCCTGTCACTAGCTATGTAATCATGGTCACGTTACATGGCCTTATAAGTATAACTTTATACTTTTAAGTATTTTCTTTATAACACTGTTCTAACAAGATGACATAGCATGTGTATCATTAAGAGGTGGTAAGTAGCACATGCTCAGTCAATCATAGGGACATAGACTAGTAAATATGCTTGTTAGTAATAGAGAATTATCCTTTGTCATTTAGTTTAATTTTCCTAAAAGACAAAAAAGTAATCCAAAGTCTACAATTAGAAAAAAAATCATCCTGAATGAGGTAACCCACACCCAGAAAGACAAAGATGGTATGTACTCACTCATAAGTGGATATTAGATGTAAACCAAAGGATAACCATGTTAAGTATTTGGCCCCAGAGAAGGTAGGTAACAAGTAGGACCCTAAGAGGGATACATGGATCTCCCTGGAAAGAGGAACTAGATGAGATATCCTGAGTAAACTGTGGGCTGGGGGGTGGAATAGAGGGGAAGAGATGGGGGATCAGGATGGTTGAGTTGGGAACAGGACAGAGGAGGAGAGTAATGAAAGAGATATCTTGATAGAGGGGGCCTTTATGGGGTTAGGGGGAAAGCTGGTACAAGGGAAACTACCAGGAACCCACAAGGATAACCCCAGCTAAAACTCCTTAGCAATAGTGAAGAGGGTGCCTGAACTGGCCTTCCCCTGTAATCAGATTGGTTACTACCCTAATTGTTATCATGGAGACTTCATCCAGTGCCTGATGGAAGTAGATACAGAGATCCACATCCAGGCACTGTGCCAAGCTCCGGGAGTCCAGTTGAACAAAGGGAGGAGGGATTATATGAGCAAGGTGAGGTCAAGATCTTGATGGGGAAACCCACAGAGATACTGACCTCAGCTTGTAGGAGCTCACAGACTCTTGGCAGACAGCTAGGGAGCCAACATGGGACCTACCTAGGACCTCTGCATCTGGGTGACAATTGTGTAGCTTGGTCTTTTGTGGGGCTCCAAGCAGTAGAACTAGTACCTGTCCCTGGTGCATGAGCTGGCTCTTTAGAGCATACTCCCTATGGTGGGATGCCTTGTTCAGCTAGGATGTATGGGGCCTGAACTTGGTCCTGCCTCAACTTGATATGCTATGCTTTCTTGATTCCCATGGGAAGCCATCTGAATGGAGATGGAGGAGGAGTGGATGGGGGTAGGGTAGAAGGGAGGTAGAGGGAGGGAATGGGAGGAGAAGAGGGTGGGAAAACTGTTGTTGGTATGTAAAATAAAAAAACACATGATGAATAAGAAAGGGAAAAAAGTAATCCAAAGTCAACCCTTGCCAAATTGGTGATCACATTGTATGTTAGCCATGATTAAGCAAAGATGGGTGCTAGAGACTAGATTTACCTACTGCTTGAAGGAAAACAGAGAAAACAGTACAAAATATATAAGAAAATTGGTTTCCATATATTACATGTTAGACCTCAGAGTATAGGGTCTCATAAAAATGTAGAACAAATGAGGTGAGGCTTTCATTTTCCCCAGCCCCACTGTGGGAGCGTTCTAAGATATACCATGGGGCAAGAGTCAAGCACTACCAGCACATCTCCTACATTGAGGGGGCAGAGTAAAAGTTCAGGACAGAGAACAAGAAGAAGGAGAGAGGTAAAACAAATAGGAAGAAAGTGATTTGACTGAACAGCTGCCAACCTCTGTATAGGTCCTTACTTCTACAGAGCATAGTGATCAACATGAGAATGTAAGGACCAATCCGAGGCTAAGGAGAGCCACCCAAAGAGATTATCAAGAACAGCACTGAGTGTTCACACAGGGCTTGGGATTCTGCCTGATCCTACCAGACAGACTGGAAAAGCTAAGGTCTTGCACAGAGGGATGAGAAGGTGGGCAGGGTCTCTCCTCCATAGTGAGGATTTATAATCAAGGGCGGGACACAACCCTGTAGCCTTACAAATCATGGAAAGAAGCACCTAAAGTACCTAGCTTTCAAATAACTTCACTGGTTCCCAAAACAAAGTCCAAGAATATAGGAATGCAAAAGTGTCTATTGCCCTTGTATGATAAAGTTTATAATTTATAATGTCTAATCAAAAATGATATGCTTAGGTATGGTGGCAGATGCTTGTAATCCCAGTACTTGGGAGGCAGAGGAAAAGATTGACTGTATGTTCAAGGCTAGCCTGGTGTACACAGTGAGTTCTAAGATAGCCAAGAGGACCCTGTCTTCAAATAGAGTACTGCCCAAAAGAAAATTACTATACTTACAAAAAAAAGTAGGGAATATATTCTGTAATAAATATGGAAGGAACCAATCAAAACTAATATAGAACTGACACAGATGTTAGAATGACATACAGTGATGTTGAACTAGTTTCCGGGAGCCCTGGTGTATATATTAAGGTCAATAGAAGGAAGAATGAACTTAGAATGGGCAGAAAAAGTCTGTAAGATGCCAATCACGGTATATTAAACAATGCAAAGAAAGAAATGAGTGAATTAGTGACAGAATGAGTTCTGGGGAACAACTCCTGGGCACCTTAATGCACACACAGTTATATTACCTAAAAAATGTGGGAAACAACATAAGTTACTTTAAGAAAAACTAACAACAGTTTTTCAAACTGCAGTTACACTTTTATGAAAAGTATAAACACAAAGATCCAAGAAGAAAAAGGAAGAAAAAGAAACCCTAGAACCCAAGCAATATGAGGAAAACTGCCTTACTGCCTTTTGATCAACCAGGACAAATGGGACACTAAAGAGAGAAATGCTAAAGACAGCCAGATTGAAAAGAGCAATGCTCAATATTGAAACTACAGTGAGAAAGAGGACTATTCAGTGCATGTAACAAATACACCCTAGAAAAGATGAGCAGCTTAAAAGTCCTGTAACTATGCCATCTAAAACTGGTTTGTGTGTTTAGGGGTGCTAGAATGAAGCCAGGGCCTTGCATGAGCCAAGCAAACTAGACCGAGCTACATCCCAGTTTCTAAACCTGATTTTCAGTGTGACTTGTATGTAGACTCACCATTAAAGCAGTTCCCAAGGAAATTTCCCAAAAATATCTGTAACTAAGACTAGTATAACCTTAGGCTTCCAAGATGATTTCATAGTTCATTTATGTATCTAAATATGTACCCAGTTTTATTTTGTGTAACAACAACAGTCTTATTATTTGTGGTTAGGCTTTGAATATACCTACAAGTATTTCAACTTGGTCTCTATGATGTTGAAAGCTAATTCTGAATATTCATTAAATATTAAGTCAAGTGTATAGTCCATTTGACTCAAGAAAATCATGGCTCTTTATTAGAATTTTTAGGTAACATTTATGAAGGCCTGCTTGTTTGAATCTACTATATATACATGCTCTAGGAGCTAGAGCTGTAAGGTAATCCTCAAGTCAGACTTATGAGTGGCAGAAAGACAACTTGAGCAAAAGCCCTGGGAAGGGACATTATAAAGGCAACAAAAGCAGAGAGGAAAGACTTGTGTCATACAATGACTGCACCCAGGGAGCTTTGGGTTCACTGCTCAGGGATGCCCAGAACATAACCTGCCTGAATACCCAGTTGCTTATGTTTAGTTTTGAATTTCGATTCTGCCTGGATTGTAATTCAGGGGGAGTGTCTCTCAATTGCTCCATTGCTAGATGGCATTAGTCATAGGTACGTCGTTCAGAAAATAAAAAGTTACTTTATAATAGCTAGTGAAAGCTTTCAGGCATTCATTGAGAGGGAGTTTTAAAGGCCTGCACTTAAGTAATTTTATGAGCTCTCTTGGCTCATGTTTGTAGTGTTGGGCGTGGACAAAGATGATGAAGAAGAGCAAGCGGTCATGAGTCCTTATGTGATCATTTGAAATACAGGCAGCCACATAGGCCACACCTCCTCTCTCCACTGGCTAAAAATGTGTGTTACAATTGTAGTTCAGTAGCACTTGCTTGGCTCATGCAAGACCCTGGGTTTATCTTAACCACCCCCAAAAAAACTCACTCATGCTCACATACATACATACATGCATACACACACACACACACACACACACACACACACACACACACACACACACACATTTTCAGTGGTGTGGTCACAGTACTTTTACATTTGTTCTGCTCATCAGCTGTACTAGGGCATATTATTACAAGCTTTAAAGCAGTGGTTCTCAACCCATGGATCATGACCCCTTTGGGGATCAAACAACTCTTTCACAGGGTTCACCTAGGACCATTGGAAAACACAGATATTTACATTACAATTCATATCAGTAGCAAAATTACAGCTATGAAGTAGCAACAAAAATAATTTTATGGTTGGGAGTCACCACAACATGAGGAACAGTATTAAAGAGTCACAGTATTAGGAAGGTTGAGAAACCATTGCTTTAAAGAATCTTCCTCCTTACATTGAGTGTTGACAGAAAATCCAAAAAACTTGCCTGTCCATATATAGGCTGTTGGAGCTGATGGTGACATCAAAGTTATAAGTGCAACCCTTCTAACAAGACCACAGCATAAGATCTAATCTACTTGCACACACACACACACACACACACACACAAATGCACATTCTCTGATGTGATTCATGCTATCTCCTAGGTAAATGATAATACTTTCAATTTTTATCATTTATTTCCCTCCCTCCCAGAATTTGTATGACTATATGGAGAGGTGACTTATTTTTCCTGAAAAACTTATTTCTTGAAAAAAATAATGCCATATGCTGCCAAAGCTACCACCTCAGATATCTACACATGTCCCAAAAATATTAGTAGCTGTATTTATAGAACTGTAATTTTTTTCCTATCTTTATGCCTAGTAAGACTGTGCCAGTGATGTCACTAAGTTGCAAATGCAATATAAAGTTCCCTGGCCAGCCTCTGTTCAGGAGATGGTCAACAGGCTCTGTAGACTGTGGCTCAGCAACCACCGTGTGCTTTAAATACGGCAGGTTTCAGTAAAGATTCACATAGGTGCTGTGAGAAACATTAAACTTAGGTGGTACAGGAAACTGATATACTTGACTACTAGAGAAAGATCCAAGTACAAGAGAGTTCAAGAGCTCTGTAGACAGGCCTGTGTCTAATTGAATCTGTACGACGGGGAAAGGCAAACCTTGCAGAGTCTCTGAAACTATTAGAGGTGATATGCCTGAGTAGTAGGAGGTTCCCAGAACATGTGACTGTCTTCTATTGGAACCAAGTCAACTCTGAGTCCTCTTTCTCTCTTTAATACTCTTAAATTTATCCATCAGCAAGTTCTACCCTCTCTCCTTTAGAAACAAACCCAGACCCAGGCTTTCCTTATGCAGCCTTGCTAGATGGAGCTGCCATCCCATCTTCCTGGACTTCCTGGGAGCATCCTCACTGCCTTCCTTCCCTCTAGCAGCACGTTCCTAAGGCAGCAGCCAGAATAAAAAGAGACCTTAGTACCCCTTTCTGCAGACCTTCTTGTGACTTCCTGTCTCTCCCAGAAAGGAATACCACAGAGGTCAGTGTTGCCAACCCTACCTAGCCTCCAGGACAGAACCTAGCTCCTGCCCTCTCACCCCACTGGCCTCTCTCCACCCACTCTGACCCTTCCACTTGCCTCAGGGCACTGACATGCTTTTCCTCCAGAAGGCAGAAGGCAGTACTGCTCCTCACCCCTCAGTCTGTGTCAGAAGTTTCAATGGGACAGTCTCCCTATGTCACACCTGTATCCACCATGGGCATCGCCCTTCCCGGGAGGATGTCCACTACATGTCAGCACCCTGCCTAATGTGTTCCTGAGGTTTGAGTTGGTTTCTGGGATACAGTGGTGCTTCAACCTGTCAAGAGTTAACACTGACCCTACACATTATTAGGAAAGAGGCCTGGAATGCAGTGGGAAGAGTTCTGAACTGAAATTCACAACACCTGGGCTTGAATCTGAGCCCTGACCTTGATACTCAGCACCTGTCTGACCTTAGCCAACACCAAGACCTAGTAATAGATGTGTTCTCCTTCCCTGAAGTTGGAGCCTGGGCAGATTCTGGCACAGACACATTGAGCCTATGAAAGTCAGGAGAGTCTGTGCCATGTGCTAGCTAGCTGTTCACCACTTGGAGAGGGACTTGATAGCATGTGCTATTCAGTTTTCTGTTGTAGAGGAATTTCCTGCTGGTGAGGAGGGTAGGGGTATGTACAAGGTACCTCTGGAGCCTGCAAGTGGGGCAGCCTCCATCCTGGAGCACATTGTAGCTATGTTGCTAAAACTGGGGATTTAGTTTTTACCCTGTCTGTGATTCTAAGGTTTTAATCTTTCTTTACTTAAATATTTGAGATTAAGAAAATGAAATGTCTTAATATTTCAACAAATGCCCATAGCTCTAAAACTAAATTGAAGTGCTGCCAATTTCAGTAATCTGAAAAAAAGATGTTTTTCTTTTATATTATACAAAAATATAGCTTTATCATTTGAGAATTTCACTCTTGCATGCAATGTAGTAATCTCATTTTTAAAAAAGTGTTTGGTGCATCATGGGGGTGATAACACTTATTTATCCATTCCTTTACTTTTCCAGTGCCTCATGATGACTCTAGCAGTGCCTGCTCTGAAACACTGGTCAAATTGAAGTCAGAGCACCCTGTGTCAGCATGTTGTGTGATCTTACCTGGAACTGCCATAGCAAACATACCAAAATGATTTCTTACTAGGAAAGAAGGGGTCATTTACACTAGTCCATCCAATAGTCTCAGGACACAACTACAAGTCGACAAGGAGAATCAGCTTATGCATCTTTATGTATAGATACTTTATTAAGCGGCTGTGTGTACATATACAGCTAATGTGACTCATCACTGGGGCAGTAGGAAGCTTCGTGTCTTAGAGTCCAAGGAAAAAAAACATTTTGCAGGGAAAAAGAGACAGAGTGTTATAGAGCCTGTTGACACTCACTCATCAGCTTCTACTCTAGAAGTCTTTCCAGCTGATCTTCCAGCAAGAGCCTTGTAATTATGCAGCCACGCACTTGCTTTTGGGTGTGGCTTCCCTGATTGCATACTTAAGCACAGATTACAAATATTTGGCAGGATTCCTCCCTCTGTGGGAACTAGACAAGTCATAACTCCATGAGCACTCTACACTGTTGTGCAGGAAAGAGGCCGCGTCATCTCAGGTTTCAGAGTGCAGAGCTTGAGAAACTCAACTCAGCCCTCAGCTTGCAGCTTCTGCCTACGGCCAGGAAAGGCTTGGTAATAAGAGTGACTGATGCCTCTTCCTCCACCACCTCCACACAATACCAAGGCAGACCAGAACCCTCCAGAGAGTTTCCAGTATAGATTGGCTTTGTGGATTAAAAATGACTATGTGCAATGCCTTAAGGTATTGTGACTGGACATGGGAGAGAAATCTAGTCATTTCTGTTCTTGTACCAAAAAGGACTTCAGTATGTGATATCCAGCAATGTGCTGAAGACTGTCATTGATTGTTAGCACTTGAGAAGTGACTGAAGCCAAGAAATGTTGAGTGAAATGGCCATAATTCCTTCCTACTGAGATTCAGTGCCTGAAATTGCCACCTGGCCCTTCTAGTACCTCTCTATATCCTTTATAGAATTTTCTCAGGTGAATGTCACACCCTCAGTCCCACTATCACTACAAGTCAAAGAATGGGTATCTGTTCACCATTGCATGAACATGCAAACATACACAAATATGAGTGGATAATATCTCAGTATATAGGCCCCTTTTAAGTCTGGAAATGTCAACAGCTTTGTAATGTCAATGTAGAGATAAAGAATATACTGTCAAATAGCATTTTATTACATTTTAATAATGAGGTTTTTATTTTATTAAAATTACTTAGCAACAGAAAAACCACATTGCTTGTATAACTAAAACTCAAGAGTAATAACAACACTTTGCATTTCTTAACTTCCTTTATCTTAGTGGGGGGTTAGAAATTACATATGGTAATGAGGTTCCATGATTCTGGTTTGGGTGGGGGTTGTTTTTATTTTCATGTAAATAATTTTTAGGACACTTTTGTGTCCAAAGTGCTTGCAGGACATAAGCAACATATAGACTTAAGAACAGTGTGGCTTCAATAATGAGTGACTTTAACTCAGGCACAGGCCTGTGATCTCATAGACCACCAGCTAGTACAATAGTTGATTTAACCCCCAGGTCTTTGGGTAAAACTAAGCTAAAATTAAATCACCCACTTTCAGTGCATACTTTTGGGAGTTTAGCAGGGTTGTTCTTGCCTAGGCTCACCGAATACCCTCTCCTGTCCTTACCACCATGAAGCAGAGCCATTTCCTACCCAGACAAAGCTTCTTCCCTTTCTGTAGCAGTGTCTTCCACAGTTCAACCACCTGAGACTGTCACAGGGATGGAATCATTTGATCTGTGTCTTCTTTCATGCATGATTCTTCCATCTTCTGTGTTTCATGCATGTTCAGAGTCACTTTATATTTATTTACATGTGTGGTTAAGCGCTGTTTGCACACTCACAAACTGAAGGTTCCGGGGCTATTTTCTTTTGGGATCTGAACATTGGTGCTGTGAATATTCACATGCAAGGCTTATGCTGACATGTGTTTTCGTGGACGGGACTGATGGTATGCACATACAGGAAGGGTATGTGTAATTGGTAAGAAGAGTCTGCCCAAACATCTCCCAAAGTGCCCTTTCCCATTCTCGCCATCGATATAAGAATGTCACCTGCCGCACATCCTGGTACTCACTTGTTACTTCAGGAGTCATCTCAGCAGCACTACAAAGTTCAGTACTGTTCTTAGTGTCCCCATTTTGCAGAAAAGGAAATTAAAGAACAGGTGACTAATGTGGAATACCTAGCCAAGAGATGGGTAAAGTCAGTCTTGGCCACTGAATGTCAAATCAAAACCCACTATTTTAGGACCAAAATCACTACACTTCAATGTAGAACAGTTTTATTGATAATCTAAAGGATTTAGAATATAATTTGACTAGTTACATGTAAAAAGCCAAGAGCTTACTAACCTCATTTCATGAAGTATAGGTTCAAAGGAACCAAAAAGTATGTTTAGATACAACAAGAGAGGCAAAATACCTCTCCTATCTTTAGGTTTTATTCTGAAAATCGTGCCATTTCTATATGCTCACAGCTCTCCTTCCTCAAAGGCAATTAAAATAACCAGCCACATTCTAATTCCTGAATTTATGAGAAAATCTAGCACCAGAGCCAGGATACCTGGGCTTCTGACATCAACAAAGTTACTGAGTTAAGTTGTGTTGGAGCTTAAGGCAGAGATCCTTAAAATCTGAAGACCCCAGTGCAGTAAATGTGTGCCATAGGAGCCAGTTCAGAAGCCACGGGAAACTGCAGCTCCAGGCAGTCACTCCAACAGAGCTGCATGTGTATGTGGCTGTTCCCTCCTTTTGGGGATCCATACAGAGCCCCATTTTGGGGATCTCCAGGACCAACTTGGACAATAAAAGAGCTTCCTTTCATTGAATTTAGGTGCCAGTAAATTTCACACACATGCCATGTTTCAGATTCAGTTTCTGTAAAATAAGCCTTTCAACAGTGGGCCCACATTTCCTGGATGAGTTGTCTGCAGCCTGGCCTGGGTCAAAGTAGATTGACAACTGGCAAAGCGACTAGAGCAGCCAAAGGGCACCCAGCAGAATCTATTCTGTGTTTGTGTGCTTGACCAGTAGTGCCAGGAGTGAGACGATAGCTAAGTGGGGTGGAGGATGGGGAAGGTGCAAGGTGGCACTTGCTTGGCTCTCAGTCCTGCCTTCCATCATTTGGCTAAAGGTGTGGCGTGGTGCAGAGTGTGAGAAGGTCTGTTGGGACAAGCTCCTTGTCCTCTTTGCTTCATGTTTGTCTTAGAATAAAATTGTAGAATTTGGCCAGGGAGATCGCTTAGCAAGTAAAGACACTTGGAACGAGGCTTGGTGACCTGAGTTCAATCCCAGGGACCCAAATGGTGGAAGGAAAAAACTGACTCCAGCAAGTTTTCCTCTACTTGCACACACAAACACCCCCACCTACCCCACATACATATACATACGCAAGTATAATT
Source organism: Cricetulus griseus (assembly GCF_003668045.3). Taxonomy (NCBI): domain Eukaryota; kingdom Metazoa; phylum Chordata; class Mammalia; order Rodentia; family Cricetidae; genus Cricetulus; species Cricetulus griseus. Next base: position 252,572,474 of record NC_048596.1, on the reverse strand, counting down.
TTTAAAAGCCTTTATAAAGTAGTGATTAATAAAAGGTATAAATTATAAACTAAAATTAACCTCATCAAATTAAATTGCATTTACTTGGAAAGTTAAGGTGTAACTTTTTAGTAAACATAAAAGATTTGAAAGAAAGAGCATTAAATGTAGATGAAAAATGCAAAAGCTGAGAAGCTTGTAGTTGAAAGGACCCTGACTTGAAGACAGACAGTCCATAATGTTGTCACACAGACAAATTAACTGACTGGTCAGTCTGTCAGTTGGTTGGTTCAGTTGGTTGATTGGTATGTTTGTTTTTAGAAATTTATAGAATTTTCTGTATTACCCCTAAGGGCTTTATTGTGATGGTTCATATCAAAAGCCTGGTGGGATTTGATGTTCTTTGTATACCCTGGTTTTCTGGGGGACCTGGTCCATCCACTGTCAGCTGACTGCCTCTCTAACAATGATAGGCTGCTCCTGGGTATGCTCCTTCTGCCACCTGGGCCTCTTCACCTGGCACACACTCTGTTTTCCAGTTTTATCCTGAACACAAGATCTTCCAGCATTTCTAACAACTTCAGTTCTAAACCCTGAAGGCTGTTTTCTTCCTGTGCCACTTTTGGATCTGTGTGCAGAAACACAGCAGATTGAGAAATAATCAAGTTACCCAACCATGTGACAGGATTTACAGTGTGATGTCACACAACCCAGTCAGGCAGAAGGTTGTGCCACAGTCTAGCAGGTACCGGCATGTCTGGGTGAGAAGAAACTATCAAGAGGCAGATGCTCAGACACATTCCCCTCTTGCATGGACCACTTATGTTCATAACATATGTATGTGTGAGAACTGTGTGCTTGTGTGTATAAGTATGTGTGTGCGTGTGCGCGTGCGCGTGTGTGTGTGTGTGTGTGTGTGTGTGTGTGTGTGTGTGTGTGTGTGTGTGTGTGTATTGCTTCTCATTCTAAGGACATGTCGGGATGTGTTGAATGTCAGGACAGACTAAGAATCAAATTATCTGGGAACTCCATATATGACTTTTCTTTAGGGTAATTGGTCATAGTATGTATGAATTTTGTCCAGAAGGTCACTATGTCAGAAGCAACAGACTCTCCAGCTATCTTCCTGGCACCAGGTACTGGTGTAAGCACACATATGTGCAGGCTTTCTGAAATTTGCCTCATATCCTAAGGAAGACATAGTTCTTACAGAAGCCATTGTGTGGCTCTGACATATGAATGTGTGCCATCATTGTCACCTTACTGCTAGAGCCCTTTTATTTAACACAAAAGTCACAAGGACCTAATCAATGTGACATTGCTTGAGCTGGGTCACCTTCCAAGAGTGGGAGCCCAGAAGGCAGATATCAGGCATAAGTTTGTGAAACCAAGGCATAGGATGGGGTCAGAAATGACCTCTATCCCAAGTCATAGGTGTGACAGTACTAAAAAGGTATGAGGTCTGAGAGGGAAAGTAGTAATCCAGGCACAGGGGTGCTGATAGTTGTGGTTGGGACTTTAGGACATTTAGTTACTGATACACTTCAGACCATATTCACCGACACCTTCCAACACATTCTGCCCACTAACTGTACTATCAGAACCATGTATTATCTTTTTGGAATATACCAGAAGGAGGCAGATTGATGGAGGGTACAAAGATGGGTGACAACTTCCAAGAAATGTTGAAGTTGCCTCTGAGGCTTGGTGGCAGTGGGCCCCTGATGTTAAAGACAGTATATTCTCCTAGGCAGCAGACTCTCCTCTTTGTGACTAACTAAAAATATAATCTACAAAGTAGGCATCATTTCACCATGCAGCATTCATCCTAAAGTGTGAAATTATAGACTAACAGAAATTAATGATCATGGTAGCAGGATTTTGTGCAGTGTGTCTATGGTTGTCTGTGCTATGTCATCTAAGAACAATATATTCTATTGTCAATCTTTTATTTTGTTTTCTTTCTTTTTTTTCCTCTCTTGTCTCCAGGAGACCAATTAATTGTTCAAAGGTAATATACAGAGGAGATTTCAAGAGCGTTTACTTTGGCACAGTCTGTGCCCCTTTGTGGTCTGGCTGACAATAAAGCTAGAATTTGTTTTGTAATGACGGTTCCAGTTGGACTGGAATCCCTTTGAAGTTCCTGCAGTTTGCTGTTGTGAGAGCTCAAGATATTATTTGACTGCAATAAAACACTCTCTGTGTGTTATCAAAATATGGTGCACATTGAACTGTAGCAACTCACAGTGACTGAATTCCCTTTGGCGGTGTCCACCATGAGTGGAGCCTGCAGCACAAAAAGATGTGCATTCCTCTCCATCCATTTAGAGTATAATCCTCACTGGGAGCCTTTCATGGATCTGAGCCTCCCCCAAGGTCAGTACCAACCAGTATGGAAACAGATCAAATGTGAAGAGTGGCATTAGCCAGGGCACACTCACCTTGCCTGGTAATTATGAGAGAGTCCCATGCCAGTTGTTCTAAAGGTTCGCCTTCTCTTGCATCAGCTGACCTAAATTATTCAATGATGTTGTCACCTCTAAATAAATATAGTCATTGTCCTGATCTCTATTTATATTTTAAAACTCTTTCCCACCCACCCCCACAGCCTGGAACAATCCATGTACCACAGTAGAACAGGGTGTCAGAGGCATGTGTACACCAATTTAGAGTCAGAGCTAAAGTGGGGCTTCACACAGGCTACTACTTCTCTGAGCTACAGTGTACTCAGGGCAGACGGATTTGGGAACCACAAAAGAGCCACAGCAAAACTGAGCCTTCCTTCATTAGCACAGTGTGTGAGACAGAGAACAGTGTGTGTGTGGGGGGGGGTGTAGTTGTGGATGTGTGTAGGTGTGTGTGTGTGGATGTGTGTGGGTGTGGGTATATGGAGGTGTGTGTGTGGAGGTGGGCTTTGGTCACATAAATGTTCTGAGGTGTGTTTCAGTGAGGGTCATTTTAGCAACTGGCACTCATTTAATCAGTGTTTTTCACTGAAATCATATCCAGGTATCAGGATGTGTAATGGTGCGTACTTTCCTTGAAAAAGCAACTCCTGCCTTCACAGTTTTAGCAACTGTGCTGTATTCCACTGCATGTATAAATAAAAAGACTTAGGGACTTGATTGTGACATGTGTGTGTGTGTCTCTAATTTGGAGGACAAGTTGCGGGAGTCAGTTCACTTCTTCCACTGTGTGAGGCTTAATAATTGAATTCAAATTGTCAGTGTTGGCAGCAAGCATTATTTTTTTTACCTGCTGAGCCATCCAGCTAGGCCATGTTTAGGGTTATTAATGATGGGTTCCACATTATCAAAAGAAATACTGAAAAAATATTTTGACACAGGGGAATCCCTCCTGGTAGGAATTATAAAAGTATCATGTGGAAAAAATAATTAGATAACTCATTTTAGTACTTCACCCACAGCTGAAACTGAAGTTAAAATGCTGCATAAACCCTGCCTGTTTTCTGTCCCTGTCCCTGTCTTGTATGTTACTTTGGATTCACAGCAAGATGGTACCTTCCTTCATCAGACAGTATGTAGGAAGAGAGTAATTTGTATGTATGTGTGCTGTCCAAGTTGCATTAAGTTGAGGACAAAATGATGCTAGAAGTCCTCTGAACGCACTCCAGGTTTCAGTCTAGCATATATGAGGACAGGAAGCCATCTCTATATCCTCAGCAAAGGAAGAAAGTGAAACAACTGAAAGTCAGAAACCCTTTCTGGAAACATCAGAAAATCAAGATTGCCAAGCAAACCACTGCCCCTGGGTTGGAGAAATCTATGAACACAGAGAAGAGCTTACCCAAGGCAGACGCTGGTGTTGAAGTCAGCAGGAGCCCCTGAAGGCCAGAGACAAAGGCTGTGGATCATATAGACTAACAGTTAAAATTCTCCCAAGATTGGGCCTACACTTGCACCAGTTTTACCTCCTATCAGTTTCTCAAAGTAAAGCTCATGGGGGATGGGAGTATCTTATGTTTGGGGGAAGAAGAGAAGGAATATAACAACCACAACTCCTTCTTAACGACAGCTGTCCCTCAGGGAGAGATCTACCACAGCCTAACTACCTGAAGTAAGACAAACATCAACTTCAGCCTCATTCCAGACTCTGTTGAAGAAAGAGAAATCAAAGAAAATGGTGGGGGGGGGTGGACAAAAGCAAAGCCACTATAAGAAAGTATAAAGGACTGCATCCAGTAGTAAACACAGCCGGATTCCTAGCTCCCATACTAAGCACCTGTTTAAGCAGGGTCCTGATCCCAGTACACCATTCTGGCTTCTAACTATTGGGCATGCTAAAAGGCAGTAAACACAGTGTGAGCAGGCAAAGCAAACATCAGAAACATATTCACCTGCAAATGAATCATCAAATTTGGACCTTAAAATTGTTACTGTGATTATAACTAAGTGCTCAGTGGGTAAAAGGGGGCAGGGGGACAGACAGTGTGCAAGAACAGGTGGGTAATATAGGCAGAAATCTGGGAACTCAGAGAGCTAACATCAAAAAGACACATCAGAAATAAAAATCATTGCAACATGGTGAAAAATGCCCTAGGTGAGCTCATGAGAACACCAGACACTGCCAAAAAATTAGACTGAAGGCTTGTAAGTAGAAACTTGTAATATTTCAAAGCAAGCAGAAATAACAGAACAAAAAAAAACTGAGAAAATAGACCATTTGCAGGAGGTGTAACACATACATAGTGGGAATACTAAATGAAGTAAAGAGGGAAATAGAAATAATTAAGGGGAAAAACAGCTGATGTGTTTTCAAGTATAGGTTATCTTTAAGAAACGTACTTTATTTTTCTTTTTAAAACTTTTTTTTCTTTTTTTAATTTGTTGTTGTTTGTTTTGTTAAGACAAGGTTTCTCTGTATAAACCAGGTGGGCCTTTCTCTGCCTCCTAAGTGCTAGTATTAAAGGCATGTGCCACTGCACCTGACTGGTCTTATTTTTTCATACAGTGTATTTTGACTATATTCTTTCCACTTCCCCAGATCCTCCCACCCAACTTCATGACCTATATCCCCCCATCAAAATACAGGAAAAACAACAAAAATCAAACAGACAAGCTAAAAAAGAAAACTCAGTAAGATAAAAGGAAGGAAGGAAGGAAGGAAGGAAGGAAGGAAGGAAGGAAGGAAGGAAGGAAAGAAGGAAAGAAGGAAGGAACAATGGCACACAGGAAAACCACAGAATTCACTTTGTGTTGGCCAACTGCCTTTGGACATGAGGCCTGTCCTGGAGTGTGGTTGATATACCTAGTGACACTCCACTGGTGAAAACTGATTTTTCCCTTTCCCAGCAGGTATCAATTGCAAATACCTTCTTGGTTAGGAGCAGGACTTTGTGTCTACCTTCTCTACTCAGGATTGTCAAAAAAAAAAAAAAACACTTTAATTAAACTAGAAGAAAAATAAAGAGTAAAGGAGTGAAGAACACTATATATATAGATGCTAACACTCAGCAAAAGAAAACTGGAATGGTTCGTTTTAGACAGGACAGACTCATTAACAAAAAAAAAGTATTCAATGAAAAAAGGGATATTACCTAGGGATAAGGAAGTAAATTTTCCAAGGATGCATAACAGTTATTCCACAAAGTACACAAGGGAAAATGCCTAAAGCCACAGGAGAAGTAGATAAATTCTCTATTACAGTTGCACATGTCAGTACCCTTGTATAAGAAATAGACAAATCCACCCATCAGGTATAAAATGAGTAAGGATATAGTATGTCAACAATCACTCAAAGAAAGTCTACTTGACATTCGTAGAATAGTTCAATCAACAAAGCCAAAAAATACATTCCTCTCAAGCTCACATGAAATTTTCACTAGGGTCATAAAATGAACCTAAGAAATTTAAAAAGCTAGACATCAGTTGACCTATGCTAGCAGACAACAGTGAAATAAACTACAAATCAGTAATGAACATTTTAAAAGGTTTGTTCATTAAATAACATGATCAAAGTAGTATCAAGAGAGACCATCAGTTTCTACAATATTTTAAATGTGACTAATCAAAAGTTATGAGATACTGCAAAAGCAACAGTCATATATGAAGTAGATCATTTGAATAAGCCTGTATCAAGAAAACACTTTGAATTGAGAATAAATGACCTTACAACACAAAAAGCAACAGGCTAAATGACTTCACTGCTAAATTCTACCAGGTGTTTGAAGAAGAAATTGTATCTATTCCCTATAATGTCTCTCAGAAAATAAAAAGAGTGGGAAACTTCCTAAGTTGTTGTAAATCTAGTACTAACACAGATAAAGGAAGAAAAAATTGAACCAATATCTATCACAAACATAGGTGCAAACTTTTCAAACCAAATCAAATACAACTGTATATAAGAAAAGAAATATATGTAACATCAGTAGGTTAAAGAAGAAAATCACAGGAAAACAGAATATGCAAAGCGTTTAGCTAAATCAGATATATAATCGTATTTTTTTAAGTCTCAGCGAGTTAGGAATATAGGATGCCTCCCTTAAAACCATGAAAAGTATCTACAAAAATACAGCTAACACTTGCCATCACCCTGGACTGCCTGAGTTCAGTCCTCAGAACACACTTGGTAGAAGGAGAGAAGAGACTCCCACATGTTCTCTGGCCTCCCCATGCACATGCATGTACATGCATAGTAATGTAAAAACATTCAATATAATGTCCCTTCTCACCTCTAGCATTCAACATTGCAGTGGAAGTCATTGGTAATATTGTAGAATAAGATAAAGGAATAAACAATAGCCTAGCATGATGACACACTCCTTTCATTCCAGCACTCAGGAGGTAGTGACAGGAGGATTCTGTTAGTTCAATGCCAGCCTGGTCTACAAAGCAAGTTCCAGGACAGTTGGGCTGTTAAACAGAGAAACACTATGGAGGGAGGGGGGAATAAACAACGTATAGACTGGGATGGAAGAAATAACACTGTCTTTGTTCACAGATGGCATGAAGGTCTGTATAGGAAATCTTTTTATATATTTTTATTTTATGTATATTAGTATTTTGACTGTATTATGTCTGTGTGAGGATGTTGGAAAGTTATAGACAGTTGTGTGCTACTATGTGGATGCTGGGAATTGAACCTGAGTACTCTGGAAGACCAGCCAGTGCTCTTAACCACTGAGCCATCTCTCCATCCCCTATATAGGAAATCTTAAAAAATAAAAAGTCAGGGAATTCATAGGGAATTTTAGCAACATTGCAGGGTACAGACTAATAAATAAACATTATTTATTTTCTTGTATTCCAGCAAAGAACAAGTGCAAATTAAAATGTAAAACATCATTTACATTGATGCTATAAGTGGAGAAATACTTATATTTGACAAAGCATGCTTAAGGTATAAATAAGGGAATACACAGTACTCTATTGGAATAAAAGATGATCTAAATAAGAGGAGAGAAATTCCATAATAATGATAGACAAACTCAGTATTAATTACCTATTGCTGAGACTTTTCCAAACGTGAGCTATAGATGTAATTAAATCTCAAACAAAATCCTCAAAATAACTTGTGGATATTGGTAACTGATAACAATTTAAACAGAAAGGTATAAATCCCAAAATAATTAACACAATACTGAAGAGCAAAGTTGGACACTGATACTACCTGACTTCAGGACTTAGCATAAAGCTAAAATGATAAGGACAAGTTGGTACTAGTAAAAGCACAGACTAATAAAGAATAAATAGAAATTTAGATTCATACAAACCTACCCAGCTGAACTTTGACAAAGGAGAAAAGGAAAAGAGTAGGCAGTCATTTGAATGATTTGTACTAGACCATTTGGATATTCACATGCAAATGATGGATACAGACACTATTCTTACGTTGTTTGTAAAACAAACTGAAAATGTGCCATAGGTCTTAATATAAAATGTGCAACTATGAAGCTTCTAGAGGATATCATAAGAGCAAAATATAGGCACCTGGGTTTTGCTGGTGAATTTTTACAATGCAAAAAACACTGTTCCTGAAAGAAAAGGGTGAGAAGTAGAAAGCCAGTGAATTTCAAAATCCAGAACACTAAACACTACCAAGTTCTAGGGAAGGTGTAGGACACCAGGTACTCTCATTCACTGCTGTTGACAATTGCAAATGGTGCAGCCACTTCATTGAAAAGCTAAATGTTATACCGTCCAAAACACAATCGTGCTGGTAGGCAGATGCCCAATTACATTAAAACTAATCTCTAGGTAAAAACCTACACTTGCCCTTTATAGCAACTTTATGTAAAATTGACAAGTAAACCATAAGGGTCCCCTTCTATGAGTGACTGACAAACTGTGTTCCTACCAGGGAATGCTATTCATTGATAAGCAGATAAGATCAGGGCAAGGGTATGGTCACATACCTACAATCCCAGCACTTTGGAGGCAGAGACAGAAGGACCAGAAGTTTGAAGCCAGCCTGGGCTACATGGTAATCCCTGTCTCAAACAAAAAGAATCTAGTTTCTTATTATTAAGTACAATATTAGATAAGACTGTTTTTGTTGATGTTTTTCAAATTTGATGAGAATGTTTTAAAATTCAAATGAGTTTTGTCAAATGCTTTAAGTACATTGTTTATTCACATAATTCTTTAGACTACTAATGTGATGTATCCCATTAATTGAGTTGTCAACCATTAAAAGAAGAAACCATGGGAGAATATTAAATGCATATTACTGAGTGAGAGAAGCTAGTCTAAGAAGGCTAAATACTGTGTGATACCAACTGTATGACAAGGAAGAACTAGAGAGAATAAAAAAACCTAATGATTGCCCAGATCCAGGGGGAGAAGGGCGAGATGAACAAGCAAAGCACAGGGTTATGTGGGGCACAGCACTGTTCTGTGTGCAGCATGACATCATATGTGATCAAAGCTCACAGAACTATGCAATACGAAGTGAACCTGTGCAAGCTGTGGACTTGGTTAAAAGAATGCATTAACATTGGTTCAGCAGTTGTAACAAACATACTCCAGTGTACGTTGTTAATTATACTGGGAATTGTGCAGGACAGGGGGAAGGGAATGCAGAAGGACTGTGCTTTCTGTGTAGCTGTTTTTAAATTGTATAGAGGTGTGTCTCTGCGTATGTGAGAGCATGTATCACAGCAGTTGTGTAGAGGTGATGGACAGCCCTATAGAGTCAGCTCTCTCCCACCACCTTTAAGAGTGTTCTAGGGATCAAACACAGGTTGCCAGGCTAATATGGCAAGCAACTTTGCCTTCATTGAATTATCTTGTCAGCCCTCTGTGTATTTTTTGTAAAGCTAAAAATTTAGGTATGCTTTTAAAAGTGATTAATCACTGTGATAAGCTAAATGAGGAGAGTTTACATAGAGAAAGAATCATCATGACAGTGAAATAGTGGGAAGGGGAGAGTGGGTCTGATGAGACCATTGGCATCATCATTTCTAGCAATCTGGCAGGCATGAGTCTATAGAGGCCTGGTTATGCCAAGGGTTAGCAGACTGGATGGCCTGAATCAGTGTTAGTGAAAATGGAGAGTACCCCCGACTTAACCAAATCCTGAATTTCATTTGTTTTCACCAAAGTTCAAGCCGGTGGTAGATCTGCTTGATCTTCTGCCAGCTGCAGTTGGCTGATGAACGGCTTGCTCTGTGCTGCATGTAACAACATGGATTGAAGAACTGGGTGGTACTTAAGGATCCCTGCTGAAATGCGGTTCCTGGGTAAGCCTAGCAGACAATGTTGTCTTCCTTCTGCATACAGATAGATAGAAGGAATCATCCACAGCCCAGTGGCACCTCCAAGTTCCAAGCAACATGGCACAGAAAGCATCGTGGGGCAGTCTCCTTAAAAAGAATCCTGTAAGAGGGTAGCATGAGGCAGGCCACATAACCTGTAAAAAAGCAGGCCCAAGATATGTGCCCCAGTGTTTAGGTGCTCTGGAGGTGCCATTTTAGGCAAAGGCATCCTGCCTTCTGGGAATGTGCTACCTCCCCTGCTGGCAATACACTCATTCCTTTTTTTAATCCCAGGTGCCCTCTCTGATCTCATTTTTGGACTCTTTATCTCCCAACATCAGATTTCATTTACTAAGGACACCAGCTGTCATGAGTGTACTGTGTCAGAAATGATAGGCAGAGGTAGTATTTTATACAATGTTAGACTTTATTACAGTTACAGTTAACTTGCAAACTCTGTCAAATTCACTGCCTCTAAATCACCAAGTATTATTTTGTTTCATAGAAATGGCCATTGGTAATCAGTAGGTTTTTTTCATTGCAGTCTTAATTATTAGTATTTTCAGATCATACATTACATTCACATAGTCTCTCTCTCTCTCTCTCTCTCTCTCTCTCTCTCTCTCTCTCTCTCTCTCTCTGTGTGTGTGTGTGTGTGTGTTGTGTGTGTGGTGTGTGTGTGTGTGTGTGTGTGTGTACAGAATGGCTAAGGAAGGATTAAAGAGGCTGCACAGTTCAGAAGTGCTATCTTGAAATCAGAACTAAATTCCCTAGGATTGTAGAGAACCAGAAAATAAGTTTTACAAACTATAGGCACAGAGCTATTTAAGACACAGTTGTCAGATACAGGCTGGGTGGCAAGCAGTGTCGAGTGTTGGTTTGAAGTCAGCTGAGTGTCATAGTCAGGAGAAACTATTCACAAGCTAGAGCCTAAAGACAAAGGCACAGGTCCTTCAATGTGGCAATTTTGCTGATGAAGGTTCATGATAAGTGACCAGGTGGCAGGTCAGTGTGCTTGCCACATCACAGTCTTGATGTTTGTTTTATAGTCCTGAGTGAGAGTGTTACATCTGGTGTGATTGATACACTCATGTTTTTAGTATGATTTGATATATTCATAGGTGTCATTATTTGTTGGCACAAAACAATTATTGGTGTGTGCCTGTTGTGCTGATGATGATTGTTTACTTGGGTCACCCAGATACAGCATTCTTTCTTGGCACTTACTTTTAAAATGGAGTCACTCAGATCAAAGCTATTAGATACATCAAGTAACCCAAGGCAGGGTCATTGTGTTCTCCTCACCAGCCATTATGAAATGCCTCCTTTTCCACTTTACCTGTAGTGTATATATTGTGGCAGAGGATGTCTGACTTGGAATTGGAAAGTTCAGGGGGACTCAGTGTCTAAGAATTACCACTACTACAGAATCTAGACAAAACACTGCTTATGCTTCTGCATGCCTACACAAGCCATGCTCACAAACTGCCTTCTATCACCCTTCTCTTCTCTCATCCCTTTTGACACTTCCCCTTCTTTACTACTCCATTTTTATCCCTGCAGCTCACCCTCCTTTGCACCCCCCGCCCCCGTTCTCCCCTATCTTTCGTTGTCCTATCCACCTTGTCATTCATGCATCATGTCTTGGCCACTGATTCCTTTTATTATCTAGGGAAACCTAGTATAACAATTCAAGTTAGCTAATACTATGCAAATTAGCCCACACACATCATTGTCAAGCCAGAACATGGTTATACTGAAGACTAATGCAGGAAAAACTCTGTTTCTGTAGAAATACAGTGAGGAGTAGATGATGTTAGATCTGTAACCTTGTCAATTGTTTTAATATATTACATTCATATTTAGGAACTGTCATAATACTTGACAGCAGTAATTCAGTACTTTCATATATTTCTTTGTGGATTACACTTATATACATTTGTGATGACATGCCCTTCATCAGTACCCTCTGGTTGTAGTTTGGTGGGTGGTAGTAATGTTCCAGGCCTGATTCCACGGGGAAGGCATTCACTTTCTGGTCATTGTGGTGCTTCAAATAGAAGAATGGCCCCACAGGAAAGCTGCCTGCACTTGCTTGCTTACTCCAAACAGAACATGAGTAAAAGCAGCCTTTTAAACACATGTGCCAACATGCATATATCTGTAACCTCCATACAGAGTGACAAGCCTGCCTGCCATCAGGCTCAGGCAGGCTGGCAACTCCGTTGGTCACAAGTTGCTGAGAAAGGCAAGCTCAGGGTGGCTGATTGACACCTTGGAGCAGTCATGATGTTTGGATATTTGGGGCAGGGGGCTTCACAGGTTCCTGTAGTTTGTAGGAGAGCAGGTCTTTGCCTTATGAAACCCCTATCTCCCCCACCCTTGCTCCTTCACTCCATCACTGCTGAGAGGTGAGCAACATGGAAATGAGCTGCATCGTCTCAAATTTCAAAAAGCCCTGTAGCTACATGGTGACAGCAGAGCTCTGAGCAAGAGCCCGCCCTGCAGCACAAGAGGAAGATGAACAACTTGTAAGAGGTGTGGCTCATTGCATCCCGCCTCAGAGCAAGAGTCTTCATGTTTTCCGAGTGAAGATGCATTGTTTTAAGATGTACTAGGTACTTACCCCAGGCATTGGTTTGACCTGCAGATGACTTCAGCTTTTGGAATTGTGGAATGTAGAATGAAAACTAAAAATATAGCTGTAGACAAAAGGCACAAGAGATTGTTATCTCCAGTGCTAGTGAACTGTTCCCCTGAGAAAACTGTCTTGCGGAATAGCTTTATTAGCTCTTTCTTATTTTGTGTCTTTCTTATCACACCACCTAGAAAATACATTAATGCAATTTTTTTTTCTCACACTTATCCCAGTGTAAAGAAAGTAACTTCATTTAAAAGTGTTTGTTTAAAACATCATTGGGCTGGGATGATGACTGAGTGAAGTGCTTGCCCTGTAAATATGAAGACCTGAATTCAGTCCTCAGAACCCATGTAAAAAATCCAGGCATGGTAGGATACCTTTGTAGGTCTCTGCTGAGGCTGAGACAGGAAGATTCCCTGAGGCACACTGTCCAGTCAGCCTAATGGCTGAAGTCCAAGCCAAGTGAAAGACCTTGTTTCAAAAAACAAAGTGGAAGGCACCTAAGGAATGACACCTTAAGTTGACTTCTGGCCTCCATATTGCATAAGTGTACCTTTGTGTGAGTGCAAACTTGTTGTGCTTGTATGTTCTCATGGATACATGTGTACACACACACACACACACACACACACACACACACACACACACACACACACACAGTGAAAACCTAAACTGAGGGTATTGTTCAGGATAGATCATATGCAAAGCCTTGGGTTCCATCCAGCATTACCAAAAAAAAAAAAGCCTGTATTACTATCCCTTAAAAATACAAGTTCCACATTCCATCTTGAATTACCATTCAGTAAAAAAGCTTTATCTTCTTACCAGAAAGTCTGTATGTGCAGTCTTCTCAATATTAGATTACATGAAACAACATTTTTTGAGATAGACATGATACATGCCTGTAATATACATTCAGGGGGATCTCAGGTACCAGGCCAGCCTAGGCTACACAGAAAACTCACATGTCAAATAAAAACACCTAATTTTGAAATAGCTCTTTCAAGTCATGACAAGAAGAATAGTGTTTGTTTATGATTCCTGAAAGGCAAATGTAGCGCCTGTGGTCAGCATCCTTTTCTTTCCTCATCTCAAAACCACCCACTTGTGCCACCTGGCAGAAGGCCCCATCTTTCCCTGGGCCACCTTAGGCTGCCCCAGATCTTTCCTGAGTTGAAACATACTGCCCAGCTCTTATTTAATTCTTCCAGGACATAGGGGTCTTATTCAAGATCACCTCTTTTTTTTATACCGAATATGTTTCTGAAGCCCACCAGCCCCCACTCCACCATCTTCAATCCCTGGGAAGCCTCCGGGTTCTTTTTCATCACACAGCCACTGTTGGTAGTTGTTGGTATCCACATAAAGGCTTCAAAGCTTGCTAAAGTGCCGCAGAATGCCAGGACCTCATTCTGGGTACTCACAGAAATGGGACAGTGTCCATTTGTGTTCCTTTTTGTTTATGTCAGAAGAAGGTATTATTTGCAAAGTACACGAATTTTCTCTAAACAAATTATTCAGGTGTTTACTGAATCAGAGTCAGAAAGAGCCTAAAAGATGACCTGTTGTAAAGTCATCAAGACAGCATTTGTGTAATGATGTCATGGAATCAGAACTGCAAGCCTGGAAGAACCTGAGATATTTTCTCCTCTAAATTCACAGAGGTGAGGAGGCCTAGCCCCAGAGAGATCCTAAGCTTGCCTGAATCTCCACCAATTCTGGTAGCCATGCCTAGAGCCTGGCTTTCCATTGGCCAGCATGACATAGATATCTCCCCCCTCTTTAAAGATTAGATTATCTGTTTTGTGTTTTGATAAAAGATGTCACTAAGTAGCCCAGGTTGACCTTGAACATACAGTCCTGCTGCCCAAGCCTCACAAGTATTGGTATAACAGGTATGTGCAACTACACCTAATTTACAGTACTTCTGGTCAGACAATAAGGCACTGACAGTTTCTTAGAGCTGGGTATTCCATGTTAAGGCTATGGAAAGGTATTCATGAATTAAAACAATATGGACTTAAGTTAGAACTATCATTCTGTCGTCTGTGATTCTTTTTGAATCAAATGTGTCTGAGGTTTGGCAGAATCCCTCTTGTTTTTCTGGGTCTACACTTTTGTGTGATGTTGACACAAGAGTCTCTCTGTGTAGTTCTCGCTGTCCTGGAACTTACTCTGTAGACCAAGCTGGCCTTGAACTCACAGAGATCCACCTGTATCTGCCTCCCAAGTGCGCCACCAACGCCCAGCTATGAGTTCAGCCTTTTATACTTGTTTGGCTTGGCCAAATTCAGAGGATGTATTGATTCTTGAATTACATATCTTTTTATATGTTCCAAAAATCATTATTTCTAAATTTATAGGCATTTCCCCCTTAATGGAGAGCATGTTCTACCTGTTTTCTAGAATTTCACATTTATAACTCAAAGACTTTTTCCCAAACTGATATTTTAAAGTAATTTTCATAGAGCACTGGAGAGATTGGTTATCAGTTAAGAGAACTTACTGATCTTGCAGAGGACCTGGGTTCAATTCCCAGCACCCACATGTGGCTCACAAGCATCTGTAACTCCAGTTTCAGGGAATCTGATTGCCGCTTGTGGCCTCCATAGGCACCAAGCACACACGTAGTGCACATACATACACTCGGGTACAAAACTAAAACACAACAATCAATAGATATTTTTAAGTTTATAATTCTTGTAAGAGCTTAATAAGCTTTGAAATAAGTAGGACACAATCCATCATACGCAGCAGTGTCCAATTTTAGCCCACTAACAAAAGGTGGTAGATAGTATCCACTTAGCTTATTTCAAAGCTAAGCGACTAAATAATCTTTTATACAAAGAAAACACCAAAAAAGAAAATACACACTCATAAGTTTGGACTTTTGCTTTGAAGTAACATTACATTAAAGGCTGGTGGTGGTGGAGGAGGAGGAGGAAGAGGAGGAAGAGGAGGAGGAGGAGGTGGTGGTGGTGGTGGTGGAGGAAGAGGAGGTGGTGGTGGTGGTGTTGTCTGTATTCATGCCTATAAGTGGGTATGTATAGGATAGAAGTCAACATAGGATGTCCCCCTCTGTCTCTCTCCACTTTACCTTTTTATTTAAGGATTTTATAGCTGAGTACACAGCGCTTCCATCCTTCCCATCCTCCTCCCCATTCCAATTCTTCCTGTGCCTCCCCATCAACCCCCT
Source organism: Cricetulus griseus (assembly GCF_003668045.3). Classification (NCBI taxonomy): domain Eukaryota; kingdom Metazoa; phylum Chordata; class Mammalia; order Rodentia; family Cricetidae; genus Cricetulus; species Cricetulus griseus. Next base: position 252,556,943 of record NC_048596.1, on the reverse strand, counting down.
CTCAAATTCATGACCTCTCTTCAATATTTATTGAATGTACTGAGTATTTACATGGATTTAGAACTGACCTCTTAGCACTAGGGTCTCATCCCTGAAGAAATAAAGGAAAGGAAAACTGGTAACCCCTCCCTCAACAACTACTTCACCTAGAGATGGAGCCTTGTGGTCTTTGCAGGTCTCATGCTGGCAGTCATATTCTTGAAAGTTCATAGATACAATATCCCTGTCCTGTCCAGAAGAAACAGTCACACAGCAGTAATCCTGGACCTCAGGCTCTTTATGTCTGTCCATTCTTCCAGTATTCCCTGAGTCTTAGGTATAGGAATTGTGTTACAGTTGTTCCTTTGGGGGCTGGGCACCCCACAATCACTTGTTCTTTGCATTCTGAAAAGTTGATTCCATATTGTTCTTTGAGACAGGGTCTGTTATTGAACCTTGAGTTTACCAATTTACTTTACTGGCTGGCCTTTGGGCCTCTTGCATCCTGCCTTTGCCTTCCAGTGCTGGATTATAAGCATTCAAGGCCACATTGAGCTTTTTGTAGGTGTTTGGAATCCAAACTTAAGTCCATATTCCTGTGCATCAAATACTTGATGAATTATTGAGCCATCTCTCAGTTCCCCATTGGTGTATATTTATTAATTTATAAGTTCACTAATATATTCTAAAAATTTCATGAAATATCTAAGTTTCTTTTACTTGAAAAATTCTATGGGCTAGGATTATAGCTCATTGGTAAAATGCTAACCTAGCATACAACAGGCCCTGGATGTGGTAGCCATTAACAAGGAGAAAAAAAGATAAATATTAACAAATAAATAACTAGCCACTTACTGCCTTTATCCATCCCAGAGCATGTGTATAGATCAGATACTATAGAGAGTCAGTCCTGTGCAATGTGGGGAAAAGTATAACTTTATCTAAGATGCATAAATAGGGAAGAGTTTCTTTCAAACTTTCTTTCATTTATTACAAAGAAGCTTAACAAGGACAGTGAATATGTTTCTTTCCTCTAAATGTACCAATCACATTTTTAATAGCTACCTTAGAGTACACATTTTAAAAAAGACAGTAATTAAAATGTATTTATTTCTAAAAATAAAAAAGTGTTTCAGACCACCTTCTACCCACTTGTAGGCTGCCATTATACCAACTAGTCCCAAGAAAGGACTGTCACCATCAATTTTTCCTCTTTAAAGGATTCTAATTCTTTCAGCATGTTCATATGGTTTTATAAAGCCCCAGATGCCCAGCAAATCCCCTTGGTGTTGTAAGACAAGATTGCTGTTAAAAAATGTTTAGGCTTAGTCAGCTTCTTCTTGCTGCTGACTGCATGAGGGGCTCTGGGAAATGGTGTTTATACTAAGCTCAAATTGATAGGGCAAGTTTAATGCAATTGGGTCAAAGGTACAACTGCTTAGCTGGTCTCATCAACCACTCAGGTTTCGGCATGGGTTTATAAGGAGAGGTCTGTAATGATAACATCTGGCTGCTTGAGTTTGACTGTGTTTTGCCTGCCATGATTGAAGGGAATTTAATGGTGAGGAGGGGGAAACATAGGGCAATTTCGTTCTTGAGTTATGGTTCCAGATAGAAAAGGCAAAACAGCAGACTTTGATCTGCTCAGCTCTGGCCATGTAACAGTTTGTTGATGAGATTTGTTTCTTACAGCTCCATCCCTTGGGTTAAGCCATCCCTCAGGACAGGGGCAGGGTGTTGTGGGTATAACTGCCACCAAGCTCTTACTAGTCTTACTCAAATTCCTCTTTCTGATTGTGCTTCTCGGCTCTGGCTCATTGCTCTTTAGGGACTCCAAGGCTACTTACACTCAGTAGAAGTGACAGTACTGCTCCTTAGAATGTTCTATAAATATCATTGACCAGCTGGAAGAGGTGATTACATGGAGTGCTAGACAAAGGGTGAATAAATGGCTGGTGTCTGGCTGAGTTCATGTTGTCAAAGAAAAGGAGCTTAGAAGTTTGCTCCCACCATTCCTATTAGCTTACATAGTGCCAGGGATACAAGGACACTGTGGCCTCAAGAACTAAAAACACACATAAATGTGTCATAAATCTTCTCTAGACATTTAAAGAATTCTGGACTTTTACCGTTGAGCATTGAGTGCCTTCATAACTTTTTAAGTCTACAAGAACATTCTTGTAAAATAAGGAAATAGACAAATATATTAGTTACCTTTTTCATCCCTGTGACTACAATATCCAACAGAAACAATTTGAAGGAGGAAAGTATTTATTTGGGTTCACAGTTTCAGAGAGTTTCAGTCCAATGGTGGGAAAACAGAGCAGTTCAGTTCATAGAGTCAGAGGCGTATGATAGAGGCTTTTCATATCAAAGCCCTACTTTTAGTAATTTATCTCTGCCAGCCAGTCAGTCCTCACCTTCCAACCTCCTAGAGGCTCCATGGCTTCACAGATTAGCACCACCAACTAGGGAACATGTATTCAAAACATGAATCTGTGAGGGACTTTAGATTCAAACTATACAGTGTTCAAAGACAAACCAGTTCACAAACTCTGAGCAGGAGAGGAAGCCCAGCCTGCCTGCCTGTCGTGTGAGATAGGGGGCAGGGACTCTGAGATAAACATTGGGTGTCCTCTCTAGTACCTAACAACTTTGGTCTCTTGATGACTCACAGGGCATCTGCTCTTAGACCCATTACAGAGGACAGCTGCTCAATCTATATGCCAACTACATATTGTCCCTGTGCATAGGAGAGACTGTAGTGATATATTTAAAAGCTCTCCATAAGCTTGAAGCCTGCCTGCATGGTGTCAGTAGAGCTGCTCCATTGACAGTTCACATGACTGGACCCTGTTAGCATGTCAGAGGTCACTAACTCCTCTGAGACAGCAGAGCTGTAAATGTTGTCCCCATATGGAAACATTCTATTGTAGTCCTTAAACTAACTGAACACACTAAATCCAAGAACACCAAACAGATTTGCTAAGGTGCTATTTAGATGAGGCATATTCAGGGATGTATGGCCATAGTCTAAGATGATATTTAGAAAGATGGGACTTTTTCACAGAGCATGCTGAACACCACATTTAAAACGTGGCCCCATCCCATTGCCTATTACATCAACGTGGCCCCACCCTGTTGCCTGTTACAGCAACAATATGTGGCCACCAGTGAGAAGAAGGGAAGCCCCGGCCCCCCATACTGGCAAAGTTTCCTGAAACACCCTGTCTGATACTCATTCCTACCCCTAAGGAATTTTGGCAAGTCCTTAATAATGTCACCTAAGCCTTTGTTGGCTGGTATACTATAACAAAGAAGGACTCTCTCTCTCTACTCTTAAATTAATATTTTACTCTTACTTTCAGTGTTACCTGGAGTCATAGTGGTTATTCATCTTGTAACATTAAACACATGCACAACCTTATACACTAGTCAGAGATAAACTGCCAACTGCCTGTTTCATGAATCGGGCCTGTCCAAGGGTGTTAGAGACGTGCAAAGCCAACTGTGTGTACAGAAGGATATATGTATATTTACATAGCACATGGGTCATGGGGTACAGGATTGTGATGCATACTACTGAAGTAAAATACGTTAATTCCATATTGAAGACACTTCTAACTTCAGTTTTAGAATGTTTTTTACTGTCTTATACCCTTGCTATCAATGAGATCATGAAAAATCTCTTCCTGCCTGTGAAGTCTTTATTGGTATAAAATAACTAGGATTTTCCAAATTAAATATTATTTAAACATTAAATATTGCATCGCACGACCCAATTGTGAGTCTGGAACCACAGTTGCAAAGGGAGTAATTTACTTGAAGCTCAATTGTTCCAATAGGGCAGACCACTGGCTTTTGTTGTTGTTGTTGCTTTTACGTGTGTGTGTGTGTGTGTGTGTGTGTGTGTGTGTGTGTGTGTGTGTGTGTGTGTGTGTGTGTTTGTGTTCTCTATGAGTGTAGGTGGGGAGTGGGCATGGATGTGGAAGACAGAGGACAACTTGCAGGAGTCTTTTCTGTCATTTTACTATGTGAGTCCTAGAGGTCACCAGGCTTGGCAGCAAGTGCCTTTACCTGCCAAGTCATCTGTCATCTGCCTGCCTGCAGATCTCTTCTTAGCAAGTGGGTTTTAACAGCACAGCACAGCCACTCCCTACATTCATCTCAGTGCTCATGGAAGTGAATGCCATGCAAGAACCCCCCACATCCTGATACTTGGACACACAGGACAGTGGAGGTCATAGGGGAGCAAGCAGGAACCTTGAGAGTCAAGGAAACCCATGATGATCAAAAACTCTCATGGCCAGAAGATCAGTGCAAACTTTGACTGGTTTTCACTGAGTAGATTCTTATCCTGTAAAAAATTCTGAAAATCCTTTAAGCTGGTTTGGGGTAAAAGAATAAATAACATTTCAGAATTAATTTGATAAATCACCTATGTAACTGGGTTACTTTCTTTTCTTTTTAGTACTTTTTTTAAGTTTACAAAATAATGGGTTCCATTATGACATTTTCATACATGTTATTGTGCTTTGCTCATATTTCCCCCAGCCACTACCTTTCCCTTTCTCTTCCCTCTCCCTCATCACTTCCCTAGCCAAAAAGAAATAGTATATTCTTTCATAGTATATGATGTTTCTTTGTTGGTTAGATACAAGCATTTATCAGCTAAGTTCTGCTTACTGTGTGTTAGCACTGTTCCAGGCTGAGGCTTGCTTTAGGATCCTTATAGCTAGAAGGGACCCCAGATACCATAAAGAACAATGGTACTCCAGTTCATTGTTCTTTATAGGGCAAACTCAACTAGATATGTTACTGGAGTAAATGGTGATAAGGGAAGGCTTCTCTAATAATGAGATGATGCAGGAGATCTATGAAGAAACTAAAGGAACAAGCCACTCCCCTCTCCAGGGGAAGAAATGTTCTAAAGAGGGCAGTGTAAAGGCCCTGGGGCAAGTGTGTACTTCTTTCTCAAGTGAAGGAAACTGCAGCTGGGCCAAAGTACTTGGCAGGACATAAACAAGAAGTAGGTGGTAAAAAGAGAAGAGCCATAGGCCACTCACATAAGATACCTTGGGCCCTCGGGATGAGAGAAGAGCTCGCTTTGCAGTGCTGTCCTAAAAGAGATGACCTCTTTGGGGAATTTCCCTTGAGTCAGTCAGAACAGGAAGCAGTGCAGGTGTGCAGTTTAGCAAAACTGTGGAGGCAGCAACTACCTATGGAGCCAGCACACTGAGCCTGCTTCCTAATGCTCCAACTAACTATAGGAATCTCATGAGCTCTACCTTGACCAGTGCGTCCCAGAAGCCTCAGCAAAGATTGCAGAGTTGTTGGAGTTGAAATTCTCTCCCTTCCCTTCCCAGCACATACTCTAGGAAAGCTGTAAGAGCTAAGTCAGTCTGCAGTCTAATCACAGACCTCCTTTCCAAGCCGTAAATACCGAGTTGTTTTTCTGCGTAGCCCGGGATGTCCTTTAACTTGCTATGTAGACCAGACTGGCCTCAGACTCAGAGATCAGCCTGCCTCTGCAGGAATCAAAAGCATGTGTCACCATGCCCAGCTTTGAGCAGTAAGCTCTATGGACACAGATTCTTTAGGTTTGACATCTCCCTAAAGGACAGCAGAGAAATGTCATTTTTGAAAGGAAGGTATTAATGCTTTCTTAAAATATCCAGGAAAAGGGGACATAGGAAGATTTTATTTAAAAAATGGAAACTAGTGTCATCTGACAGTTTCTTCAGGGGGGGATTTGTACAAGCTTTGCATCTGAATCTTCATTCATTCATTAATTCCACAAACCTCTCTCCAGAGCAGCCAATAGCCCTCAACACCTGGCCCAACTGTGTGTCAGGCAGTAGTAACAAATCCTGTGCCGCCTGTCCCCCAGTAGCCAACGGGGTGTGGGGAGGGGGATTCTAGACATTTTCCTTGACAGGACAGTCTGAATATATTAACATAAACCAGTTCATGTGACATCACCATCTACATCACTATTCCTGGAGTATTTCACTGAGTTACACTGAGAGCATTAGACTAGTCCTAAGAATGAACAGGCTAGAAAACTAGTGATGCAAACACCCCTATCCCTCCCACAGCCCTGCCCCGCCCCAGCTCTATCCTCAGACCAACAGTGGTGATTTTAAAGTGAGTTTTAACCCCTTAATGCCAGGTTGTCAGTCATCCACAGCCATAGTTGCCACCATTCTTATAGCCTCTAAGTCCACACCTCCCAACTCTCACCCTCCCTGACTCCATGGGTGTGAGCCATGACACCTAGACTTGATTCTAATGCTATGTGAGCATTGGCCTATTGTTTCTCAAGTTTACAAGAAGTCTATGGTGATTTTCACCTGGTAGATCAATTGCCAAGTGCCTGCTACACAAAAGGCACCAAAGGTGCTACTTCTCCCCATTCCCTCCCTGCTCTCCCCCAGGTCCTTTCCAGTCACCCAGGCCACTACCCCCAACACCAGAACCTACCTTTCCAGGGTTAGGTCTTTGTGCCCAGCTCGCATTCCTGTCAATGCCACCTCTCAGCAATGCCTTCGGTTCCTCCATGTGGGTTTCTGGTGGTTTTGTTGTGGTTTCCTTTAGTTTTGATGACTCAGATAATGAACTTCTTTGGCCTATGTTTCCTCTTTTTCTCTATTTTCTCCTTCCTCACTCACACACTCTTTAGCCCTAACATCTGGCAATAACAACTGCTGGACCTGTCTGGGCCTTTCTTCTCATGGGAAAGCTCTACACATTCTGAAGATAGCAAGTATCCTTAGCAAGCTCGTTCTTACTGGACTACTGGCCAGTGCATTAATCTGTGATGGGAATAACCTGCTTAGGAGTATTCTGCCTTACCCAGTGACTTCCCAAAGGCCCTATTTCCAGATTCCATTACCATACGACTTTGGGTTTTCAGTAGGAATGCTGGGGCACATACACTCAGACCATAGCTTGCATGTGGAGGTAGCTTGCTGACACAGGTGCTACCTGTCACTATCCTCATGACAATTCTTCCAGGTTGAAATAACCTGGGGTGGAGTGGGACAAGGACTGCCAGCACCCAAGGACTTGCCCCCTCCCACAGCATGCCAGTGAGTGTCCTGCCTGTGGCCACGGGCTCACCTGTTCTGAGTAGCTGAACAAGTGAGCCTGCTGACCCCACCATCACACAGCTCTATGTGCAGTGGATCAGGTGCTTCTAATTTACATTCTCAGACCCACTCTAGGTTTGTTGTGTGGCCGCAAGCAAGCCACTTAACCTGTCTGCTTCCTTATATGTCAAACAGAGATAATAATACTTAACGACATCACAGGGGTGTAGTGTATATTAATTAATTAATGTTTGTAAAGAGCTTTGAAGACGCGGAGCTGCCTAAGTGTTTAAGTATTCTGATGATAGTCCTTGCTTATGATTAGAGCCTTCCCAGGTTCCTAGACCATCACTCACTGATTACAACCAGGATCTAATAGCACCTGCTGTGCAATCCATGCAGCGCTCTCCGGCATTACCCCTGAGAATTGAATCTAAATGGATTTATAATTTGAAAAAGATGTTGTTCGGTCTGTGCCCAAACTCTGAGCCAGTTATGGAGCTTGCTAGCAATTTTCCAGAAGCCAGGAGGACTGCATAGAGGCATTGGCTGTAAATGGCGCTCACTGTAATTGCTTTCATCTTTTATGTGGTGCTACTCAGATAGAGATTGAAAACTGCTTGCTGGGACTTGTGGTCTCCTCAGGCCATATCTCAAGGTCACAGTAGGGAAAATAGAGGCCATATGGTGTGACCAGCACTGATTTATATACAAATACATGAAATCTGCTGGAAAGAATGAAAGTCCCTAATGTGCTTGTCTTCTAAGCAGCTCTGTGAGAGATTCCAGGTGCTGAGTGTGAATATTCTTGACCACTCCTCCTGTGTGGCCACATCTGTCATAAAAAGACTTCAGAGCAGGGTTTGGTTTGGATGTTAGATGTACATTACATCCTATGTAATGTCATATGCACATATCTCACAAGCCAGGTAAATGGTTTAGATTCAGATACTATATAGCTAATGATCAAAATTTTAAAAAATCCATTCCCGCCGGGCATTGGTGGTGCACGCCTTTAATCCCAGCACTCAGGAGGCAGAGAAAGGCAGATCTCTGTGAGTTCAAGGCCAGCCTGGTCTCCAGAGTGAGTGCTAGGATAGGCTCCAAAGCTACACAGAGAAACCCTGTCTTGAAAAACAAAACAAAACAATTCATTCCCAAATGTTTTTAGAGTTTGAGCTATTACTCAAGTAGTCTACATAGTTATCAAAATCAAAATCCACCCAGCATTGGCACACTTGATCATATTTTGTCTTAAGACTCTAACCAAAGACATGAGTTTTCATTTCTATTCTGCAGGATAGGGATGTTATGTATATTAGTTAATGTTTGTAAAGGGCTTTAGAGATGCAGAGCCGCCTGGGTTTTCCAGATTCATAAAGCTAAAGTGGCCTCCTCAGTTTTTCTTGGTACTTTAGTTGCTCTCAGATATTTGATGTTTTAAACTTAACAATATTATCAGTGAGGCCTACAGGATGGTTCAGTGGATAAAGTTGCTTGTCCCACAAGCCAGAAAAAGATAACCAACTTGATAAATGTGTCTGAAGTTGTCCTCTGACCTACACACACACACACACACACACACACACACACACACACACACACACACACACACACACACGATTTCTAAATAAATAATAAAAAGGAATTAAAACTTTAGGATTGTAAGACTCCTGGAACAGCTACAGTCCTAGTTTTACCTTAAAGGGCTTTTCCAGTCCCACAAGGATCTCTTGGAATGTAGTCAGCACATGGAGAGGTGGCTTGTTGAAGCCTACTCTGTGCTTATCATCCAGAGGTAATTAGCAGAGGCTTGCTTTCCAGTCTGCAGCAAGGGAGCTAGAGCTCATGTGTGAACAAGTGAGCACCTCATTTTGTTCAGGCTGCTTAGGCACCTGCTTGGAGAACATAGCAAGACCTTTGAGATGGGGAGAAGTAATGGGACAGTCATGCCAAGCTTGCAGACAAGCTAGTCACCCTACATTGACTTCTCACAGGGCAGCACAGAGTACCCAATTTAAAACTCCCTTTTCTGGACAACATGTTAACTTGTTAGGAAACTAAGCTGGATTTTAAATGTGTGTTATATATTATATATTATATAAATGCAGGTTATATAATAACTATATTGATCTTTTTGCTGGAAGCTGAAGTTTTTTTTGAAGGTAACCTGGAATTTATTGTAATAAATATTGGAGTGGAATATGTCCACTACCTTACATCCATTTGTTGTAACTAGAACCGTTGTGGAATTGGAGGGGATCAGAGAGGGAGAGAACACCTCCCCTTTGACCATCCTTGGCTTCAGCCACCTTGTTGCCACTTTGTTGCTCTGTATCCACCCCTATTGTCCCTTACTCTGTCTCACCAGGCACACTGAATGTAGATCATAGGTACAACATATAGTTGTACATATAGTTGAACATGTAGTTCATGTTCAGAGCCAGATATCAGATGCAATGGAAAGCAACATCAAAGTAGGATGTTCATGATTCGATCCCTCACAAAAATGCCATGGCCCAGTTAGAAAACTTTGCTCAAGGATCTTATTGGGGTAGGTGTTCTAAAATCAACTTACTAATAATCTTTTTAGGATAAGTAGTCTAAAATTAACTTACAAAGATGATTGCAAAAGAGTTGCTGAAGACCATGAAATTACATGATTGAATGTATGAGCTCTATGGTATATAAAACATGCAACCATGAAGTTTGGAAGAAAACAGAAAATCCTAAGATTCTCCAGTGTAGGATCTCCTCCAGGACTTCCAACCTAGCATTTCCAGCTCCCTCCACTGACACAGGAATATTGACACATCTCTATAGCCAGGGTCTGATTTGTGCCCTAGGATTGAGGAACTCCTTATTAGCTCACCAGGTGGCCCTTCACAACCTCAGAAGGCTGCCTTTAGAGGTTGCTAGTAAACCAAAATCTATCTGCATGTACTGTCTGCATTTACCTACCCAAAGCTAGCCCATTGCCTCTCCCTTGGCAACCCTACTTGGGGACCTTTTCTCTAAGCAAAACTGTGTCTCCCTTTTCCTTGGATATTTATAGCCAATAGCTCAGCACAACCTGTGCAAGCAGAGTACCATGCTTCAAGATGCTCCAAACCTGGTGCCTCAGTGCCTCATATCTGAGAGGAAAACTGGGCTACATAAATTCAGGCATTTTGGTTTTACCTTAGGTTTTCTTTGTTGTTGTTTTGTTTTTATTCAGAGAATATTTTATTGGTTTTGCCTTTGTATGTGGTAATAGGAATTGAAACTAGTCTCATATGTTTGAAATACATCCTCTACTATTGAAAGGTATCCCCAGCCTTTAAAGAAATTTTAAGAGAGAGTGCCACTGTTGTCATGCTCAGTAGCTGTCAACTGGGTGAACATTGTATCATGAAGTACTGGACTGAAACAGGGAGTTTGCCATCCACCTGTCCAATGCTGCATATGCCTTGTCTCCCCTTTGTGCAGGCACCTGTGTGTCTGGGCTCTGCTGGGAATGGCAATGGTCAGCAGTTGGTGGGACTCTGAGCTTCAGTGAACAGTTGAGTGAAATGTGACTTGACAAATGGTAGCTTCAGCTTAGAAACAATGGCATTAAAGAAGCAACTGCCAGATAAAAATCAGTATTTTACTCAAACCCCTATATAGAAATAGCACCATATAGACTTTCATTTTGAAGGATCATAGTCTGTATAAAGTTAGTTCCTGATGGACTGTACAAAGAGAAGAGAGGCAAATAACCCTCAGAGTCTTTTCATTTAGGATTCAGGGACACGTTTTCTAGATAATCATTCTGAAATTTATCCCCACACACACAGTCATCAAAGTCCCCACCCTGAGTCATTCCATGAGAATGCTCTAAAATTGCTGGCCCCAGCAAGGGTGAGGCAGGGCTGAGGAGAGAGGCCCAGTCTTTTAAAGTCTACTGTTCCCAGGACTCCGCACTAACTGGAAAGTGAGGGAAGGTGTTAGTGACTGGGGGAAGGGTCTAGAATTCCTTTTGTTACAGGGATTTTTTCCTTTAGACATAATGAATAAAATTAATGGACAAGAGTTTTGCTTAACTCTCCCAGGAGAAAGACAGAGGGAGGGATAGGAATGCATGAGTGCAGCCTGCCCTGGCTGTCATTTAGGATGGAAATGCCTTACCTCCCTCCACCATGTGCTGAAGGAATTCTGAGGACAGGAAATCTGGTCTCGCTTCACAAACCTGGGCAGTGAAAAAGCCGTGTGAATACCAGTTAATAAATGCCTAGGTCTGTTTTTAACAGTGGAGGGTATCAGTGTCCTGCTTGAAAGCATTCCTAAGCTAGCCAATGTTATAAAATAATAGAGAAGTCTGACATCTTTATTGTGGCATAAGTTACTATATAGCAGTTATCTACTAGCTCATCTGGTTTTTATGATCCCTGAGGTAACTGTCATGCAGATTCCACCAGCCACACTTGTCCACAGCTCAGCTTCTCATTTCAGCACCTGCCTAACTGCATAAGCACCACACTCAGCAACGAAACTAATAGGCTGTCTGCATCTGCAGTGTACATGAACGTACATAGAAACACACACACACACACACACACACACACACACTTACCTGCACTATATCCTTTTCACTCCCAGCTCTGGGAAACATCCATGAAGCAGTTACTCTGCTATACCCTTGGGGCCCAGTATGATGGGCTTCATGCTCATCAGAAATCCGGTGGCTTCAAAGATCCCTGTGAGTGCTTCCTGATCAGACATTATGAATCACTCAAGAGAACCAGGCTCCTAGGTAACTGACATCCATCCTGTTGGAAGAAAACCTTCTTAGCTATCCCCTCTGCAGCAGAAAGGGGGCTGGGAGCTTTGGGAAATGCTGCACCTGTGACTACTATCCTACACACACACACACACACACACACACACACACACACACACACACACACACACACACAGTTCCCAGCATGGGACAGTGGGAAGCCACACCAATCTCTCCTTGTGACGCCTGTAAGTCACTGTAAAGTTGGCTTCCATAAAGGCCTCTTCAGCTCTGCTCCAGCACAGTGTTCATGGTGTACATCCAGTCCTTTTGCTGATAGAATCTCATTTATGCAGTGTGCATCCAGGAACCCAGCCTAATCTGGAAGAGTGAATTTACACTTCCAAACATCAAATCATCCCTTCCTTACCACCTGCAGTAGCTCACTGTTTACTTCCAGGATTTTGGATAGGGGTGTGCTGAATCCATTGATAACCTGGGGTGGTGATCTTCCTGCTCCCAACAACAGTAAGCCTTTTGATCCATAAACACATGATGACTTTCCATTTATATTTGTCTCTTACTTGTATTTTTTTTCTTACATGTTTTTTGAAGTCTTGTTGTAAGTATAACTCCATCATTGGTCTGTCAAAAAAAATGTAGTATTTGCCCTATAGCAGCTACTACTGTCCACCCCAGGTTATCTATCAGGTGAGCTGGCCTTGAGGATATGTGAGTGGGATTGCTGGCCACACACCCCTCATCTGCCTTGTGGTGGAGAAGGTAAGGGCAAGATGACTTACCCCTTGCCCCTGCCACCTGTGGTAGGCAAGGGAGCTGACCCTCCTCCTTACCAGCTGCAGCACTCAGGAAACTGGGCCTTACACCTCACCTGGACAGCACAGGAGAGCTGACTGGGGTACAGGTGAACTGGCTCTGAAAAATGTGAGCATAGATCTGGACTGGCTCCTCATCTGCCATACAGTGGTGTGAGCAAGGAAGAGATGCCCTCCACCTACCTCTGCCCCTTTCCTCTCACCAGATGTAGCACTCCGGAGAATGGCCCCTGCACCTTGCCTGGGCAATACAGTAGAGCTGGTCCTGATGGTCCAGGTGTGGGAGAACCAACCCTGAGGACAGGAAAGCAGGAGAAATGCCCCTGCCTGTCCCTTTGCTCATTGCTGCAAGGGCTGAACTATCTGGGGCAACACTGGAGAGCTCACCCTGATGTTGAGGATGGTGAAGAGCTGGCGGGCTGACCAACCCTGAAATCACTCAGACCTAGAGCCAGGGTTATGAGCTGGTCCACCCCAACATCCACTCCATGTAAAGGAGCCTGACCCACAGATCCAAAGCTGCAGGATCTCCACAACACAGGGCAACAACAGGATAGCCAAGAGGAGATCCAGTGAGGGCCCGCATTAGTAGTGCAACAGAAACCAGAGGGCTTGAGCCAGACCAATGACTCTGCAATGAACATTTGCAAGTAATATATATGTATAAAAGGGTTTACTGTATAGCTTCCATGGTGGATTTTCCTTTTTTTTTTTCTTTTTTCTCTTAAATTTTATTTTATCTTGAGGGGTTTCAAGGGCAAAGGGGGGATATGAAGGGACAGGAAAATGAATGGGTTTGAGATGCATGATGTGAAAGACACAAAAAATAAATAAAAAGAAAGTTTAAAAAATATTAGACATTCTTACCTCCTGGATGCAAACCACAGGTAGCGATGGGCGTCTGAGTGAGCTTGTCCCATCTGTTGAGAAGAGTTTCTGATGTGACATGAAATGTGCTTTGAGGAGAGTCATGCAAGGCTAACTAGAACACTCCAACAGTAGTGGGCTCATTTCTCCTTGTTCCCCAAGCTCACTTCCTGAGAGTAGACAGCCATACTACTCAGTGGCTAGAAAGGGTTAATGTGACACACACCCATGAACCCAGACTATGGCAGCTGTTTGCGTGCAATCTGAAACCTCACATGCAAAGAGTATTTTGAGGAAAGTGTCATAGCTGCCTTTTTTAAGATAAGAAATATATACTTCCATAGTTTTAGATTTTTCCCTTACAATACACTTGTGATGCTCCTTCTCTCAGGGTCTGTGTAATGTCATATTCTCGGCCATTGTGTCATGAAATAAAGAAGAGTACAGATTCCAACAGGAGTTAGAGATGTGCTGTGGTTTAGATTCATTATCAGAAAGTCCTCTACAACAGCTGGCAGAAAAACCAGTCAACACTGTGTAGGCCCAGGACCACCATAGTGGCTTTGCATTGAGACCAGTAAAATACAGCTATTTTACAAAAAAAAAAAAGATTTTATTTAAAATTGTTCATAGTTACATTTCATTATTTCAGAGTTGTAATTAGCTAACTGACCTATGAGTTGAAATATTACAAAGCTTAACTGATCTGACAGTTCTTTAGGCAAAACTATCATGCATTTTATTGAGGTAGGGGAAACCATGCTTTTCCTTGTTTACAGAAAAACTTAATTGTTAATTCCTACCATGTGTTCAAGGCAATGCCTTACAGTGAAGGCAAAGCACAAGAGCTTGGCAGAACTATGCTGTCTTGGTCCTTCACACAGCCTGTATGACTGGTGCTAGTTGTAGAATTGGGAGTCATGCTCATGAAGCAGCCCCCAGAGCAATGTGAAGATACTCTTAAGAGCCTCCTGTGATGCCACATAAGTGGACAGCTCAGAGAGCAGGACACTGGAAAAGAAGGTTTCTTCCTAATGAGGTCAGTATTGAATGGCCAGATGTGAAATTCCATACACCCTTACTGCTCTTTAGACTGCCACACAGAACATCGCACTGCTTAAGTTGTTGCTTCCAAGAACTACAGTGGGAGATCTTGAAAAGTGGGTACCACAAACCACTGCCCAAAGCATGGAACTGAAGGCCACATAACCAGGAGAAAATTATGTATGTGGGGGTTCCCTTTAGGAAGCACAGGCCTTGTTCGAATGGATAATACATGAGGCAGAGGGCTTTTCTCATTGGAGCCCCTGCAGTTTAGACCACCTGCCTTATAAAGGTAGTAAGGTAAGCCCAGGCATGGGGATAGCAGGTCACTTAGGCTCCAGTACTATAGGAGGCTGTCCCTGAAGTGACAGAACCATGGCAGTAAGTATAGATGGAGAGAGTCTAACCATATGTCCCTCTCCACGCTGGCCTAAGACCTTGTCAGGACTCAGCCCAGATAACCTCTCCTCTGAAGAAGGACACCCATCCCCTGCAGGACACTCCCTCCTCTGCACTGTGCTATCTCTTCTGCATTGTGCTGTCCCTTCAGTCTGTTCAGTCACTGGTCATTAGCATCTCATTACAATGGATTGTTGATGTTGACAGGTGTCTGTTCCCTGCTCTGAACATCTGGAAATATTGTTTTTGATGCTTTTCCACCTTCCCAAGGACAATGTTCTTTTCAGCCAGCAGAGAACACTATTTCTGAAGTTTGTTTTTGGATTGTTGTTCCTAAAGTTTGGATGGAACACTTTCTGAACTCCTGTCTCCACATACATCCAAAAACCCCTGTCTCTCCAGAACCTGAGAATTATCTGACTCCACTAATGTCCTGGCCCTTCCTCTGTGCCTCCCAAATCTTCCATTTTCCATGTTGCACACACAAGTGAAGAGCTCTGGAAGGTGAAAGGTTGGATGGAAGGGTTACATCTCAGCTGTTATGCCATTTTAACAGCATGTGCTTGCGGGACAGGCCTATTCAGGAAGTTGCCTGCTCAATGTTTCTGGCAGAACATCGATCTTCTTCTACCAACCGCCTATTCCTGACTAGCTAGCTCTTATCACATCTACTTAGAGTAGTTCAGTACATTCTTCCTTAAACTACTGCCCAGCAGAGCTAGAAAGGGGACAGAAAACCTAACCACTCCATCCCAAGGGATCCAGCAAGGTGGCTACTTGAGAGAGGCTGAGACTCCACAGACTCTTCAGACCTGGTTTGAACCAATCTCTCCACACTGCCCACTATAATTGGCTAGGTGTATCAGGCTCCTAGAACATGGAATGCAGCAGGTATTAATGCTGCTCCAGTGAGTGTGTAAGCATAGATGTTGGAGCCCTCAGAAGGTGCTAGATCCTGATGAACCCATCTCATCAGAAATACAGGATGTGGTATGAAAGGAACTGACAATAAACTATGAAAGAAGGTTGGGATCAAGTTATCAGAAATTTTAAAATCAGGGTGAGAGTCTTGACTGTATTTGCCAGGAAATCAAGGTTCCTAGGTAGGGAATCAGAAAGACTAAGAGATGGACAAAGCCTCAGACAGTCAGGCCCTCAGCAAGGTTGTGTGTATGAAAAACAATATAGTGTTGCTGTGTGAGCACTTGAGGGCTTGGGCTACCGTGACAACAAAAAGAGAAGAAAGAAAGGTCTGAGGGAAAAAAATGCTAAGAATGGATTATAGCAAGACATAACAGGAGCTAAGCTGGCTATGGTGTTAAGTCTAAGTGTTGGGTGTGGGCATAAATGTTAACAAAGCATTAGGGAAAAGAGCTAGTGTGTTCAGTTGGAAGAAATGCTGTCATCAGTTTTAATACCATCATCCCTGGATCTAGTCAGCAAATTGCAGTTAAATGCCTGTTGTGCATAAAGCTCTGCCTGAGGATAGAGCAACACAAAACATGAACAGCTGTGGCTTCAGAGTTTACAGTCTGTGCTGGCCAATGGCAAAGGAGCAAATAAGTAACAGAATGATTTCCATCACTATAGAAGCTTTCTGGAAATGAGGAGCCACTATGAGAGCAGTTGGGTCATAGCCTACATGAGTGCCTCTTTAGACATCAGGACTTTGGGGTACCATGTCTTTGAATGTAGCTGGGAAGCAAGAAAAGAATGCAGGCCTGGCACTGGGAGAAATGAGGCTGAAGGCAGAGATGGTGATGTTCCCAGGAGATGTAACAGCAGAAACCATTGATAGAAAGGGGTCCCCTTAAGATTTTCCAACAGCCAGGAGCAGAGCTGTGGGCTTGAAGAATTAGTGCAAAGGGGGAGCAGTGAGAAAACTAGGGACACCAGTCAGGGCATCTCAAGAAATGCTAGGAAAGCTGAGAGCCTCAGGGTCCCAAGCCACTTGGGATCCTGGACAGCAGGCCAGGAGACTTGGGAACAAGAAGGTACCCACTTGCAGAGTGCGTGAAACTTGCTTGGTGACTTCTAGTGATGTGGCTAACAGGAGGTGGAGCCAGACACCAACAGTCACTAGAAACTCACTGTACACTCTGCCCTACTGAGCTTTCAGTCACTTGGGGAAGCAAACAAAGGCAGAAGAGGGCAGGGAGTATTAATATCACCACTTGTCCCCACTCATAACTGTGACAGAACAAGGCCTCACATTCCTCATCTGCAATGAGGCAACAGTCATGCCACAGACGGCTAGAGAAGTAGATGATGCAGAGGCATGAGCAAGGATACAGGCATGAAAATGCCAGTGGTGGGACTATGAAGGGGATCCTGAGAGAGTCTCATAGTTGCCTTGGCCTTCCCTTAGCTCCCAGCCCTGCTCCCCCTCAGGGTACATGGGGCCTCAGTGCTCTTGACTGGAATTCTGGGGTAAAAGTAGTAATGGATAGAAGGCTCCAGCCCCTGTCACCACACAGGAGATTCTCATGGATTGATTCTAGCATGAATTTTACTTCCTGGAATGGGGAGAATGTAAACAAGAAAACTAGAAAAAGCAAGATGCAAGGTAGTCAGGAAGGCATTTGCAAAGGTCAAGTGGCAGTATCCCAAGCCCATCAGGAGCCTAGCTTAGCTGCTCTGTGCCATTTCTCAGGCCTGTTTGCAAAAGGCAAAGGCAACAAGGCTGGGGCCATGTTGAGATAGATCTATATGCAGGCAGAGGCATTGAGGTACCAACTGCTCACAGGCTGGAAGCACAGCACAGCAGTGGCTGCCAGGACAGACTGGCCACAGGCCATAGCCACAGTCTACCTATTCTCTCAGGTGTGATGAGGGTCTTCCTGGCAGGTCCTTGGGAAAGAGTGACTGACTAGAGACTGCCTCCAGGAGCTGAGATAAGAGGAGCAGACAACCTGATGCCTGCCTATCCCAGGGATGAGCATCAGGCACTCCTGGGGAGAAATGGTCCTTGAAGCTCCATCTCCCAAGAGTGCTTTCTGCCAGTGTTTTTCCCCTTCCCTCCCAGTCAATATTTTAAAAAGATTTGAAACCCTAACTTTCTTCATTTATGTCAAGGACATCATAGAGGAGTGAACAATATAGGAGTCCCTGGAAGTTGGGGCAACTGAACAAGAGACCCTGGGGTGAGGCAGTGGCTAAGCCATGGTAAGGTCTCCATTTGCTTCTGGATACATGGATTTTACTTAAATTTTATTTTATCTTATGTGTTTGATGTCTGTGCACAATGTGCATGCCTGAGCTGGGTAGTGGTAGTGCACGCCTTTAATCCCAGCACTTGGGAGGCAGAGGCAGGAGGATCTCTGTGAGTTCAAGGCCAGCCTGGTCTACAAAGCTACACAGAGAAACCATGATTCAAAAAAACAAAACAAAACAAAATGTACATGCCTGGTACCCACGTAGGCCAGAATAGGGTGTCAGATCCTCTGGAACTGTAATTAAATGGCCATGAACCACTAGATGGGTGCTGGGAATTGAACCCCAGGTACTCTGAAAGAATAGCCAGTGCTCTCAACTGCTGAGCCATCTGTCTAACACTGGATTCCGTTTCAAAGCAGGTTCTATTTTCCCTACAATACATATGTATACCCCAAAGTAGATCACCTAAGGATGTTCTTCCTGAGGACCTCAGAGACCATGGTTCATTCAGTCAACACTGCCAGCAGCTATTGGGCCTTCCTGATGTTCCAGTAATAATTGTGGGCCATGGTCCCCATGAGACTTCATTCTCTAGCAGAAGGCAGAAAGCAGGATGACCTTAACTACAGGGAAGTGGCCCTCTTGAAGGGATTATAAGAGGGAATACATTTTCTCTCTGACAAATCCAAAATTTTCAAGTGGACCAGAAAGACTTTCATAGAACCAATAGCTTTGGGATACTCTCTTTTTTTTCCAAGACAGGGTTTCTCTGTGTAGCTTTGTAGACCAGGCTGGCCTTCGAACACACATAGATCCGCCTGCCTCTGCCTCCCGAATGCTGGGGTTAAAGGTGTGCGCCACCACTGCTGGGTTTGGGGTAGTCTTAAAGACACCAATGTCTAAGGTGTGATTCCCAAGCAGAGAAGAGACATACAAAAGAGAGGGACTATATAGGGAACAGAAAAGCCAGGGCCACCCCCATGGAAGAGCTAAGTAAGGGAGCATTCTGATATGTTCCCATTGTGTGGGGGAAAGAAGTGTGCTTCACTCCTACTTCCCCTTGCATGAAAGTGGACTCCAAATGTGGCAGGGCCACCAAGAACACTCAAAAGTGAACAGACTGACCATTGTATAATGCTTCCCCTTTAAACTGAGTCCTCAAAAGTAAAGGGAAGAGCTGGGTCAAATGGTAGTTCTATCTTTAATTTTTTAAGAAACATCATGCTAGCTTCTAAAATGTCTGTACTAGTTTGCACTTCCCCTGGAGGTAAATAAGGATTGCTCTTTCTCCACTACTCACCAGCATTTTTAGTTTGTTTGTTTGTTTGATTGATTGATTGATTGCTTTTTTTGTTGGTTTTTTTTTTTGTTGGGTTTTTTTTTTTTTTTTTGAGGTAGTTTCTCTGCATAGCCAGACTGCCCTCAAACTCAGAGATTCAGCTGTTTTTGCCTCCCAAGTGCTAGGATTAAAGGCATGTGCCACCACCACCAAGCCATTTGTTTTTTTAATGATAGCCATTATGGGTGGATAAATGGAAACTCAAAGTACTTTAATTTGCATTTTACTCATAGCTAAGGATGTTGAACACTTTGCAAAATATGTATTGGCCATTTGCTTTTCTTCTTTGGATAACTGTCCGTTTCATTAGCCTTTTTGTTGATTAGCAGTTTGGGGGTTTTGGTGTCTAGTTTTTATGCTTCTTTACATATTGTAGATATTAGCCCCCTAACTGGCATTTAGCTTGCTTTTCTCCCATTCCTTAGGCCAGCTGCTTACTGTGCTGATAGTTTTGTCTGCTTGGCTATTTTTAAAGCTATAGTCTATGATACTGAGGTTCTGTTTGGAATCTTCTTCTTGCCTGTATCATATTTTCTGTTTTCCTCTAGAAATATCAGTTTTCTGGGTTTGGTTTGTTTTCTTTTGTTTTGATCTTTGAAAAAGAGTCTTAATGTATATCCCTAGCTAGCCTGGAAGTCACTACATAGAGTAGGCTGGCATCAAACCCACAGAGATGCCCCTGCCTCTACCTCAGAGTGTTGAGGTTAAATGTGTATGTCACCACACCTGACAGTATTTCAGATTTTAAGATCGTTAATTACTTTGAATTGATTCTTGTGCAGGGTGAGAGACATGAATCTAATTTCATTCTTCTGCCAGTATATATCCAGTTTTTCCAGCAGCTTTTGTTGACTGTGATGCCTTTTTCCAGGATATGTTCTGTATAGGCTATTAAACTAGAAAGGAGACCATGAGAAGGAAAAAGATGCTGAAGAAGAGTTTCATGGGACAGGAAATCAAAAAGGGTACTGGGGTAGAAGGGTAGAAGGGGATGCAGGGAAGCGAGGGGAAGCGGGGAAGAGGAGAATCAACAAAAACAAAGTTTGGTTTAAAATGCCAGAATGACTGGAGCTGGGCATTGTGCTGCCTGCCTTTAGTCTCAGGACTTGGGAAATGCTGTGAGTTTGAGACCAGCCTAGTCTACATAGCAAGTTTCAGGCCAGCTAGGGCTACATATAGTGAAACCTTGTCTCAGGAGAAAAGAAAAATACCATATGAAACTTAATACTTTGAATGATGATTTAAATAAAACATAAATAATTTAAAAATAAAAATTGCAGTAAGAAATAATTAATTAAAACTTAAAAAGGAAAGGGGGAGCTAGGAGACAGAGGAAAACTGTCCAAGAGAAACAAGCCATCAGTGATTAGCTGCTGAAGTGTGTTGCTCAGGGTTGCTCACCTACCTGGAAGGTTAACAGCCTGTTCTCACATTTACCTTCTGTGCCACCTTAGAATCTCTATCTTTGCCCATTGGGAAGTTGAGTCACCTGGTATGGATCAAAGTGGCCCTTCAGGTTCTGCCACTGCTAGGGTCCAACAGGTCCTTTCTGTGCTGGACACCACCCTGACTTTCTGAGAGGTGTTTCCTTCCTATAACAAAAGATAAATCTTTTTTCTTGAAAGACCTGCTATATCTGTGCCCTGGGTGTGGTCCCCTGTGGCACTCTTTGCATTCCATCAGTTAGTTGAGCATATCCTTCCATTCTCCTTTACTAAAGTGATGGCATGGAATAAGTTGTCCCTGAGAAACTTGAGAACATCACCCCCTGACTTATGTCCCTAAGGAATTATGGGATATACATAAATGAGTGGGAATTGAGTGAGCCCTTTGACTCCTCAGTTTTTCCAGGATTTGGAACTCCTTACACACAGAATACTCTCTAGGGGCCAGGGCCTCCTGAAATGAGTTCAACCACAAGGATCTTCACATTGGCCCCCAAGACTACCTGCAGGCAGAATATGACAGGTATCTAAAGAAAGAAATTTATCCCAAAGTCTTTTGGAGAGAAAGGTTTGTTTGAGGTTTTGGGGGTTTTGTTTTGTTTTGTTTTTGTATTGACTTATTTGGTGCATGTGTGGGCACATGTATGTGTGGGTACACTCACCCTTGCATGTGTATACGTAGGCCAGAAGTTGGTATAAGATGTTGTTCTCTATTGATTTCCACTTTATTTTTGAGCGTCTCACCAAACCTGGAGCTCACTAACTGTAACAGCCTGTTCAGCTGTGTCTGGGGATCTGAACTCCCATCCTCAAGCTTGTGCTCCAAGGACTTTTCCTACTGAAGCATTCCCTCATCCTGTGTTTTTATTTATCTTTTTTTTTTTTTTTTTGAGACAAAGTCACTGGCCCAGAACTTGATGTGTGTACTAGGCTGGCATCCAACTCACCATCTTCCTGACTCAGCCTCCTTAGAGTTGGGGTAGCAGGTATGGAACACCACACTCAGCTCACAGATCTGTCTTGGCAAAGCCATAAATCACTACCTCACCCTGGAGTCACAATCTCCCATAACAGCTTCCTCATCAGAGTTTCAGCACTATGAAATTCAAGGTTTCTGATTATCAGTCCCTCCCCCTGGGCCCAGCCCCAGGAGCTTCCTCCCTAGGTGTATGTTCTTCCACTGAAATTCTACCATTCCATCAGCCAAGACTGTCTGCTTCCTCATCCCTAGGCAGCATTCCTGACCACCATTATTTCATTTTCCTTACTGTACTTAGTCCTACCTAGTTTCTCTTTGCTTGTGGAGTGACACTATAAAGGGCATTAGCCACCTGCTGGCTAAGTAGACCAGTGTCTTGGGGATGCCAAAATGAGACAGCCCACCCTACAGCTCAAAAGAATGACACTGTCTATCTAGTTTCCTAGAGGCATGTCCCTATCTGACTTGGCTTCTTATGTGGGGTATACATCAGGGAAGGAGGTGGGACTAAATAGATGTATGCATATTAGGCTAGAACTAGAGACATTCAAGGTTGGGGATGACTGGGTATGTGGCCTCACACTGGCAAGGGCTCAGCAAGTCAACATCTATGCCATGAAACAGGGGGTAGAATAAATAACTAAATCTACAGTGAAGTATGACTCTAGAATTTCAACCGAAGTCTCTTTGACCCCAAATTCAGCAGGCTTTTATGGTGTTAAAGTATGATGAGTAGGAAGAAGAGGGTTCCAGCTTAGAAGAATTTTCTATATGCAAATATATTTAAGGGCTGCATAAATTGCTATAACTGCAGAATTTACATGGGCAGATATTTGAAGCCAGTATCACAAAGCAGCTTTGAAGGCCTGAGTGTCCTTCCATGGGAATTAGTTTGATTCTCTTGGCTCTAGTAAAGCCATAAAGATATATGCATACAGTAGCTGATATTTGAGTATCTGCTCACATCAGCCATTTGTGTCATCTTGCCTCTTTATCAATAGCAGATATTGTATTATAGGCCTATTGAGAGTCAGGTCATACAAAAAAAAAAATACTAGAAAGAACTGGAACTCCACTTAAAAAGATCTGGCAACAAGGTCCGTGCTGAACTAGTGCTAATTGCTGCGCATCCAAGGTCCGCCCCAGGCCTTATAGAAATTCCTAAAAGGTTCTCGGACCCCTCCCTAGGCCTTGCATTACTTTCTTGTACTTTGATACCTTATCCTTGGTCTCCTGACCCTAGAAATTTTATGCCGGGCGGTGGTGGAGCACGCCTTTAATCCCAGCACTCAGAAGGCAGAGGCAGGCAGATCTCTGTTAGTGTGAGACCAGCCTGGTCTACGAGAGCTAGTTCCAGGACAGCCACCAAAGCCACAGAGAAAACCTGTCTCAGAAAAAAAAAAAAAAAAACTAGAAAAAAAATTTTTGAGTGCCGCCACTGCTTTAATTTGTGTACCCTTCCTCTGTTTCTCATGAAGGGGCCTAAATCCTAGAAGCTTCCTGGAGGGAGTTCTTGACATGTTATCTCACTGTTTATTTTTACATGTGCTTCAGTAAGTAGCCTGCTGAACATAGGGTACTGTTACTGTCCACTACAGGGTCCATTTCCATACTCCTCATGGACCCTCTTCAAGTTGCAATCCTACCCTGCATGCCAGAGTCTTTCAGGCTCTACCACCTGATCTTCCCCTTGTCCAGACACTTGTAATTTATTACCATTTGCTTGCTAGTTTCCATCATTGACTTTGAGCTCCTTGGACTCACTATGGCCACTGGTTCATAAATGATAGATGGATAAATGAATGAATGTTTCGAATGTTGCTAGGATTCAATGAGAAAAATAGAGTGGGAGGTCTTTTGTGGTAACTTTTGCTATCGCTATAGAGTAGTAATAATTTAAGATAACCCCTTCTTTCTGAATCTGAATTCTCAGTAGCCAAGCTGAAAAATCAAGTTGCTTTTGCTGAAGTCTTTGGCTATCTTGCATTCTACGGACTTGCTCTCCTATTGCCTAAGTGCATAGACCCTAACAATGCAGTCTTCTTCATACTATAGACCCTGAAAACTGTAGAAGTCTGCATCCTCAGGACCAATTTATTTCTGTTGGGAATGGTCATGGTAATGGATAATTAAGATCCAGGCAATTTGCTTTAGTTCTGTGTTGAAGTAGTTTCAAAGAAAAGAGTGTTGTGATGGAGTCAGATTCTAAGCATTTCCCAAGCCCTTTAAGTTCTCATGCCAAGCCATTCCAACTATTCTTTTGTAGTCCTAGAAAGCAAGCAGTTCCTTGAAGAATCTAGTTCTACTGAAGAAAGTCCTCTGGGAGCATCTTAGCCTTAGAGCTCCAGGGGCTGGTAGGCAGAGAAATAACCTTCCATAGGAAAATGACTTGGTCTTTATTTGCTTTTAAATACAAAGTTCAAAATCATAACCATTCCAGATGATGTGTAAGGAATCCAAAGTAATCCAATCAAAGATGCCTTCTCTTCTACCTCTACCAAACCATTCATCTCAAAAAACAAAAAACAAACAAACAAACCAAAAAAAACCATTTATCTCTGACTGTGGTGGGGGGCGGGGATAAAATCAGTTTTTATTTTGAGATTCCCAAACTTTCTTCAAGCTCTTCCTCAAGACACTGATTTCATCCCTGTATGTCGTAATAACCCACCCTTACTTTCTAAGATTCCCATCTCCATCTCCATAAGTGAACTATTTTAATTGATACGAGTGGTTTACTAGCAACCATAGTTTTTCTGGACCTCTGTGGAATAAAAACATACTTATTTTATGTTTGTCTTTTTGTTTTTAGTACTAAGAACTCAGCCTTGTATTTCCTAGGCAAGTTTTCTACCCCTGAGCTATATTCTCAGACCTTGCTTTTTTTGAGACAGGGTCTTTTTGCACAGCCCAAGCTTTTCTATAATTCTATATATATCCCATTTTAACCTCATATTCATGATCTTCCTACCCCTGCCTTCTAAGTGCTGGGACTATAGGTATACACCACAGTAGCTCTATCTGGGTCTTCAGTAAGTTCTTTTCCAGGGTATGTAATTTGTCCCCACTCACAGCTTCTATGTAGAGGTTGAACACATGCCTCTGTATACTGTTCTCAACTGTCCAACTAAAAGAGAAGATTCCTGAGAGACAAGATACAGGCTAGCAGGCCCAATCCTTGTATTCAGGCCTGGATTTGAGTCTAGGCCCCATTCCAAGTGAAAATGAGCAAGTTATCTAATTTGCTGGGCCTATGTTTCCTTACCTTCCATTTAAGACTCTTAGCAGGGATAAACTACATGGAGCATTAAATGGGTTGGATAAATAGATCCAAAGAGAATCCCAATAAATCAGTATTGACTCTAAACGGTCCCTGATTCCCTTACTACTAAACCAAGCTAGAACCCATCCTGAGCCACCACCCTCAGCTTATAATGTCTAAGTTACCTGACTTCCCTGATCCCCCTGTTTGACTCAGTCTCAGTGCTGAGCACTAACCAGTCCAGCCAAATGGAAGAAAATGTGGCCTGCGACATGGCCACTGCAGCCACCACTATGGGATTTCACCTGACAGCAGTGGATGGGGATCAACACAAGCCACATGTGTTGGAGCAGGCTCTGAGAGCAGGCTGTGCAGGGGAAGCAGGCCAAGAACATGCAGTTGAGGGGCATTATCATTCCTCATGTGGTCCCAGGTAGGTGTGGATGATCTGGGCAGGCCCACTATAGGCCTGATAGAGCAGGTATAATGGTGGGCACTGAGGCCTCCTGTGTGCCCATGATTGATGTGGCTTGTGTGTCAGGCTCGGGCTCAGCATCTCAGCCACAGATATCTCATCCTTCCTAAGGAGCCACACCAATTCCAGCCTTTCTGGAATGTTTAGGGTAGCCAGAGAGATGTTCCCTTCCTGAGTCCTTAAATCTGGTCATGGTCTTTGTGTACAGGACTTGCTGACTTGGCAGTGAAAGTAACATCTGCACCACCTTCAATTCCAAACTAGCCCTTTCATCTTTGGATAAATCATTACAGCAACTAAACTTCCCAAAACTCAAGATTCCAAGACTTCCATAGCTTACCTTGTTCTGTGTAGACAGGCCAACTTTTTTCACCAATGGGCCTCTGGAAAATGGGTGTGGTCAGAAGTTGAGAACCATGCATGGCTCTTAAGCTACACTGATCTTCCTCCCTGGGTTTATTTGCAGAGCACATCATGTGCATCAGAGACAAGAGGCTCCTGCTTGGTTGTTTTGCCAGTTGACTAAGCAGAAAAATCACTATGGATGTGGCCCTTCCTTGAGTGCATAGCTTATGCTGTAAGGAACTCATTTGTCCCTTTATGTTCTCTAACATTTGGCAGGGAGAGATCTCTGTTGCATCATCTCTTAGCCCCCTTTGTCATTAGGAGAATAGAATGTTGCAGTGGCACACTGCTTTGGAAATATTCTGTGGATAAAGTGTCTTAAGATGTAAAGGTGTTGCTGAAGATTTGCATCCTAAAGACAGGCATAGAGATTAGTACCTCCACAGTAGAACTCTTGTATAGCATGCAAGAGGTTTTCAGATCATCTCCAGTACAGCAATAATAATAATAATGATCCTAACTCATTAAATCAATCAGTAAAGACAGAAACAGAGGACAGATCATTGGTACAACATAGAATTGTGACAGCCATGCTCCTCAGAGATGGCAGTGGATTATGTAACAAGGCATGATTTTCTTTAATGGTCTCATAGTCAATAATTTCTCACATCTGGACTGAGCTGTCATTTCCAAAGCATATTCACATACACTGAAGTGCTGTTTTCATCATGCTGGCAGACTATGATCCCAACTTATTTGGTCTGTGGACAGGAAGCCGTACTCCATCACAGGCCGTCATTTAGATCAGACCCTCGGCCTTGTCAGCAAGGCCAGCACTGAGGGCAAACAAAGCACCTGCCAAGGGCGACTGTGCAGGGTGTCACACTTGGAGTCCCCACCAAAGCTTTCATCAAAGCCAGCCTGATTATTTTCCACTGCGTTTTCCTGAAAGGATGTTATGATTTTCTAGATGTTTGGTGGCTGGCGATAAATCAGGCTTTTATGATGTCATGTGAAAGGCCACCTCTCGGACTTCCTCTAGCCGCAAGTGGAGAATAAAAGTAGGACGTGTTGGTAGAGCACAGTAGACACAGCTTGGCTTAACCCTTTCCTCACTTGTCCACCAGCTCAGGTCACAGAGGAAGTTCAGTATTCCTTTCACACGAGTAGCCAGGATTCATGAAAGCAGAATTGCTTTTGGGTGATAAGTAGTCTCAGGGCTTTTGGCATCGTATCAAGTCATGACCAGAAAATACCTCCCATAGAATATGACAGAAAAGGTTATCAGAAGCTTAACAAAAGTAACCTTTAGAGAGCCTCTGTTCTATAATGTGGGAAATAAGAAGTTGCCTTGGAGCAACTAGTGAGCTACAATGCAATGTCTTGTAGCATTATAAATTCATGAATGCCTTTGAGAGAATGGGAGATTTCTCATTTAAGCCAGGATCCAGGATCCTTGTCTCCTCATCTGCATCCTATCAATCCATAAGTTTTTCTGTGTTCTGCTTCCCCAGTTATCTTTCCATGGCCACACTCTACCACCACTGTCATCTAGGAACCCCTCTTTCACCACTGTGGCCCAGACATCTTAACTGGTCTCCTCTCCTGTCCTTGACTCCTCTGATCTAGGACAGAATACACAGATGTCTCTGAAAACCTCTGTGCTTAAACTCTCCAGGACCCAGAGAAAAGTTCAGAATCCCTGTTTATCAGTGCTAAGATGGTAAGGAACTGCTTCTCTGACCTTTCAAAGATATACACATACTCACACAGTACATACAGCATATGGTGAAAACTCTAAAGGAAAATAGGTTCCAGTGATGTGTCCCACCCTTAGAATCTGGTCAGAGAGAAGACTCCTTAGCCACCTAGGGGTGTTCAGGGCTCCTGCTTTCCACTAGCCAGACAAGAAATGAAAAGAGGTGACATTTCAGTTAGCCCTCAGAGGTTCTTGCTGTCCTCTTTGGCCAGAAAAAGGACAGCCTTGCTAATGCACACTCCAGGAGGTGTCTGAGCTCAGCAGCCAGGTCCTTAGCCTCCCAGAGCCATCAGGGTATCATGATGAGTCTTCACAGCAGTAGCCCAGACCTGGCCTCTACAGAGTAGTTAGGTCTCTTACCTAAATATCAAAGAGTAGCTGACTGTAAGAGCAGAGGGTCCTGCATAAGAGCTTAGTACAGAGAGAAAAATCAATTGTTCCGTAAATCAGTATGAACAGCTAGAAGTCAGTGTCATATTTTTGAAAATTCCCACCCCCCAAAAAAAATTTAAGAACATTATTGTTGAGATAAAAGTTAGGTGAAATGAGCAGATGTTAACTGCAGTTGAATTGGTTCTGACAAAAGCATTGGCTCCTCTAACATGCTTCTGTCCACCTAGGGGACATTCATTAATCCCCCCGGCCCCCGACGTCTCTAGCATCTTGCTAGTCAGTATCCTCCCTTTGGTCACTACTCTTGTATCACCATGACTGAGTTGGTTCTATAACAACATATTTATTGAATTACACAGTGGCTGCATTTCCATGTCAACCTCTCTCCACCATTGGCATGTACTGACATCATCATATGCTGACATATTATTTAGAAGTCTCTTTGCCTCTCACATTAATGTGGCACAAGTACACTGTTTTCCTTGGAGGGCTTGGTCCTTTGAACATTGTGACTACTAGACCAAGAATCAGAAATGCTGCTTTCTCTAGTCTAAGCCTCAGCCACTAGATGGCTTCATGACATCTGGCTGAAATATCTCCTCAGATAGGCATGGGGATTCTGTTCTTCTCATGGAAAAACGAAGGAAGAGTAGCAGGTAGCCATGCAGTATAGATCTCCACAGCCCGCTGAATCTTTCTTAGCCTTGATGGTGGGAACACAACTAAAGAAGAAGTCAAACTGGAAAGCCTTAGGATCTGTATTAATGCTTATCTTTCCTCTGTGCCTCAAGAAACTCACAAATGCCAGATAGTTGTTTGAGTTTTTCCTCAAGAAGCTCCTTGAGGAGGCAGCCAAATGCAGGGTCTTGTGTGGTAGCTGCCCTTGTTTATACAGCTAGCCCTCCTACCATAAGTTCTGGGGAAGTGCTGCTGGAATGTGTGGATGCAGCCCTCTTACATCATTTCCATCTAGTTTGGGGAAAGAGAGAGGAGGAGGCAAAGCATGGGTAGATAGATAGGTAAGTTACTGAAGAGAGACTTCTTGAACTAGGAGACCTTAATATGCTATATAAGTTGAGAAACACCTAAAGGAAAAATAACCCCTTTTTTATTGTAAGGAGATTTGTATTAGTTATAATGTTCTTTTCCGAGTGTGTTCAAAGTAAGGGTAGGGATTTTCTCTAAGCTGATAGATTGCCTAACAAACAAGAAGGAAGCAAGCTTAAGGAAAATTGCCTTTGTCTTGTGCAATCCGGGATGCCCCATGGCCTCAGTTGTCTTCCTGGATAAGAGGGTGCAGGCTCAAGATAAGCTGGATAACAGAGTTGGGCTTTTAGTTCTAAGACACTTTGTAGAGAACTTTCATCTCTAGAAAGAGGCCTCTAAAGCAGATATAAAATCTCCTGAGTTGCATCTTGAGTGTAGCTGTCTTCAAGTTTAATTATCTGAACTCTGCAAAGTGCTTTGAGTGCAGAAAGTGCTAAGTGGCAAAAGAAATGCAGCCTGCATCTTATGTCCAGAATGCCACTTGCTAATTATGTCACAACAGTCCCTAATCGGTCCACTTAAAGGTACTTTATCTCCTTTCCTCGGGGTTTATGCCACCTCCTACTAGCATGGGCAAATCTTTACACCCCAGATCCAGTTATTAACAGTAGCCAGTAATTTTCTAAGAAGATGGTGCTGACTTTGAAGCCTGGAATGCTGAGGTCACTAACAATCTTATCTCCCTGTCATTAAGTGGCCCTTACATTATAAGTGTGAGTCACCACCACCACCCCCATCAGCTGGTTAGGATGAACTTTAGTGAAGGAATTAGGACCAGAGGGCTTCAGTTATAGTAAGTCATTCAATTCACTTTCCCTGTGTTTGTGCTACTGTAAGCACTAGGCTTCGAAACCCTGTGTAAAAGGAAGAAAAAAAAAGTTAATTCCATGACTAAAACTGTAGACAAAGAACAGGTACAGAGGGGCCATAAATCTGGATGTTGTAAGATGACTTCCTCAGACTCTTGCCTGTTGCCTGTTAGACCTCTGCCTGTAAGCATGTAACTTGGCCATGCTAAGGGCATTGCTCCTTAGAAATTATTTCCTTTGCTTCATTCACAGTGGGCTTATTGGAATGGGCTAAACCTGGGTACCATAAGGTCATACAGATGATTGGTAGAACTGTTCCTGGGTTGGTTCCCCTTTCTATGCTTCAGTGAAAGCTCTGTAGCAGGTGAGTGATGGGTAATCAGCAGACAGGCAGTAGTGGAGAATGCCAAACTGCTAAGGGAGATGCTACAGTTTGGTTAGTATGAATCCTGTGGTGTGTACGATCCAGTCCACAGGGGAGAATGGACATTACCCATGTCTCATACTTGTTGGCCTGAGAGAACATTCTCAAGACTCACTAAAACTCTAAAGGGAAATTAATAATCTGAGAGTCCATACTTCTCCCCTTCCCCAATACAGTCATCCCTCAGCATTGTCAGAGAATTGGTTCCAGGGTCCCCCTCTGACACCAAAATCCTCAGATACTTAAGACCCTATGGAAGATGATTTGCAGACCTATATATGTCTTCCTGCACTCAGTGAATCATCCTAGGAAACTTAGTGCCTAACACAGTGTGGACGCTGTCAGCAGGTGTTTTTATCACTAGGCAACAATGACAAACATGGCATCTGCATATCTTCAATACCGGTGTCTATTTCTCTGTTATTTTTAACCAATGCTTACTTAATTCTGCATATGCAAAGTCCACAGATTTGGAGGACCAGCTATAAATATGTTGTCTGTGTAATTTGTAGAGTTTTGAGGGTTTTTTGTTTTGTTTTTGTTTTTTTGTTTGTTTTTTTTTTGCCTAACTGTATTTCTCTACTTATGCTAACTATATTTTTTAAAGTATAAAGTGGAAAAAATATGTGTATGTCATGTTATATTGATAGATAGACACATTAGGAAGAAGACACATCCTCGTTCACTTTCTGGAACGTTCTGGACAGTGGTAACCTCTTTTATAAGTGTGTGGGGCCCACATATAAATGGATGTTTCTTTCCTTTGTTTGGTACCTCTTAGTTGCTGCTGCATAGTCTCTCACAGAAAAATGGGATCAGTAAAGAAACCACAGGATCTTAAAGATCCCTTAAGAGGAGACACCATCCCGAAGAACAGGCAGCATGACTAACAGGTTCTTGAGTGAGCCCACCAGTGGAGTGCACCATGGAAGTGTTGAGCTCCAAGCAGTGGTTT
This sequence comes from Cricetulus griseus, assembly GCF_003668045.3. Classification (NCBI taxonomy): domain Eukaryota; kingdom Metazoa; phylum Chordata; class Mammalia; order Rodentia; family Cricetidae; genus Cricetulus; species Cricetulus griseus. Next base: position 252,525,598 of record NC_048596.1, on the reverse strand, counting down.
TAGTCTAAGGCCATGTAAGACTGCCCATAGCCAATGGGCCTGCAGTGTCCTTTGTGCAGAAACTAGACAGCTTTTGCAGGCCTGCCCCTCTGCTTTATGTCCCATGCTGTGCTACACTCTGGAATGGTGCTTTGTGATGCTGGCCAAGCACCACATCAGTTTAGCTCTGGGGCAGTCTGTCAGCCCTGCTCAATGGACAGTCCCCTGAGCCCACTTCCTGAACAGACTGAGACAACCTGCTCTTTTCTCATTGTCTCTTATCACCCTTGTCATTAAAGGAGAGGTCTGGCGTCAACTTCAATCTTTGCTATTCTAAAGCAGTCCAGGGGAGGAGAGGGAAATGCTCTGAGGTTAGCTCTGTCCCTGGGTAGGATTAAGCCATGGGTAAATTCCAGCATAAGAGAGCTAAAACTACACAGGTCATTGAAAAGAACATTGTAGGCTGGGGGAGTAGGGAGGTGGAGGCGGGGGGCTCTTCAGGCTTCTTTCTCCCCTTTCCTCCGTGCTCCCCTCCATGTCTGTCTAGAATCTTGATTGGGGATGTGCAGTGCAACTTCAAAGACTTCCCTGAAGTTCTGTTGTTTTTGTTTTGTTTTTAGCAGTTCTGTGTTTCCCAAGAGAAGCTTTATCCTAGGAGGGAAGCTTGCCTCCTCACTCCATTAGCATAAAGTCAGATCAAGGACCTAACTCTCTGGCATTCTTCTATTCCCTTGGAACCTAAGTTAGTCTTCAATTTCACTTTGCTAAGAAAAGCAGGAGGGGAAAATGAGTATTTTTATGCCACTCACAGCTCCATGTCTTAAATTCCTGAAGATGTTTAGCCAAGGTTTCCATCAGGCTAGGTTTTCCTTAGTCACATCCCTGCCTTTGCACCTTCTTGTCTATGGCACTCAAAAATCAATTTCTTTCAATATGTACATTAGAAATTTAACAGCACCCAGCCAAGAGCTCTTATGTTCTTTAAATCTCTGCCCCACCAGATGTTCCTTCCACAAACCTGCTGAGGAAACCCAATCCAACTTGTAATTCAAGCTAAATGTTATAATTTCCCCAAATCAAACTTAGAGAAAAGGAAGAAAAAGAAATGAGGGTGTGAGCTTGGTGTTATCCTGCATGATCCAGTTTAGTGTACTGAAGGGATTTAATTTGTATAAGAACAATCAAAATCACATTAGGGGAGGAAAGGTAACCTGTGTGGCTGAAAGGTGTCTTGTTATCGTGACAGCAATGTGCAGGGAGCCCAGAGATCTTCACAAAAGTGGCCTCTAATTAGAGGAGACAATAATGGCAGGGTGAACCCTCCTTTTCTGGATTGTGTTAACTGCTGTGGGCTCAGGAACTGGCCTAATGACTTCCCCGGGACTTGGTCTGGCGCTTTATCTATCCACTATAACAAGACTGAGAGCCAGGAAAGCCGAGATTTTGTTGCAGCAAACCATCCCCTTTTCTCGGGCTGATGCTTGCATCTCCATTGCCGTGAAAGCTACCATGTGTGGGTGCTCCAGCTACAAGACACACTCGCAGGGGCAAATGAGCTGGGGTCTGTGGGAGATAGCTTGTCTGCAGATTTCCCTCTTCCTTATGCTGTTTAGCTGTTGTAAAATGCTTAGTTAAGCCTAATTGAATTTGACAATAATAAATTACATATTGAAACTATAGTTCACCTAAGGAATAGCAGTGACAATGGCAAGGTACCAGAAGCCAAATTTAGGAAATGTCATATTCACATTAAAATGCTTCAAATTTTTCTTAGAGTTTTGTTGCTGTTTTTTTTTTTTTCAGAAAAACTCCAGACCACCCATTTTATGAAGTTCTTTCTAGAAATTCTATAGAAAACTCAACATAAAATCATCACTTTAATTCCAGTTTTACCTCTGTTGTCGTATGTTGGCTATAAACCTATGAAGAACCAAAATGTAGAGCAGTATACATAAACACATTCCTTTCATTTGTCATTAGGAGCTTCTTGGCCCTATTGGAGGGATTTTGTGGAAGTTCAAATGTCTTAAAAGACTTAAGTATAAAAGGAGTGCATATCATGGTCTTTCTTCCCACATCCTTGTGTGAGCACAGCAACTCCTGGCTTCCCTGTAGGAGTCCAGCTCCCAACCCTGACTTCTCTGCGGGTCAGAGGAAATGATGTTTAGAGGAGCATTTCCTGTCTGCCCTCCTGTCCAGCACTGTGTGCCTTCACACGCAGGCCTTGTCATGCCACCCCTGAAGTTTGCCTGAGCCAGGAATCTTACAAATGGAACAAACCATTGGCCAGATCCTGTGGTAGAAAATAAGTTTTTTGGTGGGTTTTTTTTTTTTTTTTTTTTTTGAGACAGGGTTTCTCTGTGTAACCCTAACTGGCCTGGAACTGGAACTCACTCAGTAGACCAGACTGATCTTGAACTCAGATATCTGCCTGCCTCTGCCTCTTGCTTGGTGGAATTAAAGGCGTGCGCCACCATCCCCTGTTTAGTAAGATATTTCTATTAGGACAGTGAAGTACAAAGTACACTGGGTTGATGGGGCAAAGGGGAGCTCAGTGGTAGAGCATTTGCCTAACGGAAGAAAAAGTTGATGGGACAGAAACATGTTGACTCAGTGGCAACTGGCAAGAAGAGTGACTGTTTGTTCTGATAGGACCACATGTTCTCCCTTCCCAAGGCCTCTTGATCTAATTAGCTTTCAGGGAGACAGAGCTTTGGCAGAAGGCTAAGGAATCGCCGAGGCTTCAGCCTAAGAGAGGGCTCAAAACTAAATTGGGAAGTTTAGCTGGGCCTGTCTCTGGTTTCAATGAAATACTTTTACAGTGTATTTAGTAGTGTCTGTTGCTAAGCTTTTGAAAACCATTTTTCTTTTTCCTTAATTGTAGTTGCCTGGTTGTTTTTATATTATGAGCTACTTGTAGAAAAATACAGGAAACATAATTACAATACAAAGCTCCCTTTCCCAAGCCTACTGAGATCATTTGAAACCAAACTGAGTTTTAGGGCTTTTTTTAACTGTATGTTCACAGCCATGAATTGCATCCATGCTGTACTGGTTGATTTACAGCCGGTGGAATGTGATTCAACAGTAACCATGTTCTCCTGAAACTGCTGTAGGACTGAGAGAGGGGCAGGAGGACGTTGCTTCATGACTCCAAGTTACACAGCTTCCTCTGGGGAAAAAGAAGGAATATCTTTGTGTGGCTTTTACACTAAAAGAGAAGCATTATAAAAGTATATACAAGTTTATTTAGGGAGAGTAAAGAGAAATAAATTACTTGGTTTGTTTTTCCACTACATTGGCAGCTCCAGGTAGCACTGTGCTAAAAATGCTAATTACTAATTCTTGTATCCTACCTTTCCTGGGGAGTCTGGAAATGGGCTTTTAGGCCAGCAGAAATAACTTGCTTCACTTTGGTTAACACTCTGGGGAGGAAGTGGGTACTTCAGCATATTGTGAAATGCAAAGCCTTCGGGAATTTGATTTATTCAAGTCTAAAAAGCAATGATGGATGATTGAGAATCAGAGTCCCTGAATGTCCTCTGCTAGAGGAAGGACTAGGCAGGGAAATGGAATCCAGGTGAACACCTGGTGGGAAGTACAAATAGCTTGTACCTAATACTCTGGCCTACCCATCTGAAATCCAGAACAAAGTGGCTTTGCCCGCCAAGTTCAAGAGAGTCCATTTACTACAACTTAGTTATCTGTGGCAGTCACTCGGAGCAGCTGCTCAATTTGTTGTCCAATAGTGTACAGCTAAAATAGAGTATCTTGATGGAGTACTTATCACCATAAAGATCCCCTTTTGTTCCTCCTGCCTTCCCAACCCCTGGCTATTTTGCATCGCAGCATATGCACCATTGGATGTTCTCATGCAAATATACCTAACTGGCTTTTTCTGTCTTTTCCCTTGCCTCCCTCCTTTCCTTCCTTTCTTCCCTTTAAACTCGTCTTGAAATCTCCATTTAGTCTTGAGACCTGCAATACAGAACTGCGTGAGGCTGAAGACACAGGATTTTCATCTTTGCGTTTCTTGTTTGCTGCCAGTCTTCTTCCTTCCAAGGGAGCCTCTTAAATAAACGAAAGTGAACTTCTCTTGCTAGATTATCCAGCTCGACTACATATGTGTTTCCCTCCCCATAAAGTCAGAACTGAGCAAGCAAACCAGGAGGCTTGACCTCAGCTTTATGCATACAGCCCAGCCCTGGGCTGAGACAGTGGTCACTGGACTCCTCTGAAAGTCAACCTTGAAGAAGCAGCTGGAGGTGACAAGAGCTAGAGAAAGAGCCTGGGCTGACCAGGTGCTTGGTCTCAGATCCACGGGGTCTGAAACTGAGGTTTGCGTTTGTACCATGAGTCAAGAAAGAAAGCCCCGTTTTCTAAGGAAAAAAGAGAACAGTAGATTATAACATACCCTCTACTGAGGCCGGGAAATGGAAGTTTCAGTTTAGGAGCTTGTGAGTGAGCTGCTAGCTTGCTGAGAACTGTCTTCACCTTAGCAAAGCCAGAGCTGAGCAGAGGTGACTCCAAGCCCAGAGCTCCCTCGCTGGCCTGCGTGCCTGGCCGCCTGTAACTGCTGCCCTGGCTGCCCCAAAAGCTGGAGAGCGGAGGGGGGAGGGGAGGCGGGGTTTCCGCTGACTCTGAATCCCGGACGGAGACTCAGGTGCCACGGACAGGGCAAAGATAGTAGACCTAAGGCTGGATCTGGAGGAGGGTGAATGGGTTCTAGGGATCGGACCCCACAGATGGGTCGGAGTCCTGCGAGTTGAGGACCTGAAATGGCCATTCTGCAGCGAACTCCGTGTCTTGAACATTCAGGCATGATTTACCCCTGGCCTTTCCCGAGAAGTACAGTAATTCGAAACACTTTTCCCAGTAGCTCTCCTGACAACTTAATATCAAAAAATAAAAAAAAAAAAAACAGCCATCAGCGTCACTAGGACGAGGTAGAGCCAGGGGGTTGGGCCGGAGTTGGGGATGGCTCACTCGCAAGGTCCTAGTTTTAACGGGACTGTACTATACCTGCTGAGACAGATTGGGAAAGGGGTGCACGCCAGAGCACCTGCAAACACACCTCTTCTGCCCTCTCTCCGCAGGACTTCCTGCAGGGAGACTGCTCCAAGGCGCAGCAGAAACTGAACTGGAAGCCCCGCGTTGCCTTTGACGTAAGTTGTGTCTCCAGTGCAAGTTCTCACAGATGTTATGTGTGAGCCCTTGCTGGCATGCTGTGGTCAGGTTGGAGACCTTTCAGGGCCCTGGGAGGAGGTATTGCGGGAGAGAGTGACAGAAACTCCGCCCTCACCGACCCCCCCCCCCCAATCTTGGTGCAGGAGCTGGTGAGGGAGATGGTGCAAGCCGATGTGGAGCTCATGAGAACCAACCCCAACGCCTGAGCACCTCTACAAAAAATTCGCGAGACATGGACTATGGTGCAGAGCCAGCCAACCAGAGTCCAGCCACTCCTGAGACCATCGACCATAAACCCTCGACTGCCTGTGTCGTCCCCACAGCTAAGAGCTGGGCCACAGGTTTGTGGGCACCAGGACGGGGACACTCCAGAGCTAAGGCCACTTCGCTTTTGTCAAAGGCTCCTCTGAATGATTTTGGGAAATCAAGAAGTTTAAAATCACATACTCATTTTACTTGAAATTATGTCACTAGACAACTTAAATTTTTGAGTCTTGAGATTGTTTTTCTCTTTTCTTATTAAATGATCTTTCTATGAACCAGCACCAACAGAGTCACTGTGTATGTTTTCTCCTGTTATACTGCAGGCAGTTTATGCCCCCCAAGAAAAACAAAATCCACAGCTGGGGATGGAGTATTCTTGGTTCCTTTAGGAAAGGCCCTGTTGAGAAGACCCCCCCCCTAGCCTGAGCTGCCCTCGGCAGAGCATCTGGTTAAGCCTCTGCCTTGGACATACCTATCCCCTGCTGAATTGAAGCATTCACAGCCCTTCTGGTCTCTGCTGATTTTAATTAGAACCACTGAGCTCTCACCCTCTCAGGAAAAAAGGGCTGATGAAACAGGGGTTAAAAGAGGAAACTTGGTGGTGAGTAAATATTGTTGGAGCACACATGTGAAAGCCCCTGGGCGACCCAGACCTGAGCCCAGCCCCGGGCTGCCCCTAACCCAAGCCTCTTCTGTGGTCTCTCGTGCACTCTTCATTTCCAGCCTCTTCTCATTGGTACTAGGCCACTTTTTAAACTGAATTTTGACTCAATAATTCAATCCAGTGCCTAATATGTAATATACCAGCTGATGCTTCAACTGCATCAACATGAATTAGAGGTTATGATAAAAAGACTTAGAACCCAGGATCCAGCTTCACTGAGTTTATCGTTTAGATGCTAGAATTCTGGCCACAGGCCTGCATCCCTGAGCCGCTGTGTACCGTGCTGCCACAGGTGAACACCCCCAGAGGGCAAGCAAGGATTTGTTTGCAGGTATACACTCTGGCATGAAATAGTATTCTGGCTTAGAACAAATTAGGTCAGGTCTCTTCTCCCCCTCGCTCCCCTTCCAAGCAAAATAAAATAAAACTTCAGCGAATGGCATTCCAATCTTTGCACTTGCATGAGACTGAGGGTGAACTATTTCCGAATGTCTTCACAGGCAGGTTTATGATCTGGGGGAGGACTAGGGCTCCAGGGCTGGTGCAGAGAGGGCTCTTTGTGGAGCTCTCTGTGTTGTGAGAGCATTCTGGCTGGGGCAGCCTCAGCCCCCATGGAGCAGAACTAGGGCAGCCAGGCTGGCCCACCCGGTTCTCAGAAGCCACCCCAAGAAGAGCCTGCTGTTTCTATTCCCAAGTGGGATGCTGCTAATTGGAAGCAGATGGTCTCTGGGAGGTGGGGCTTCTGGGACTGGGAAGGCTGGGGGACATGTATACATGTGCCTTCACACATGGACATGCACTGGCACCCACACCTGAAACACATATCCACTCACATATCCAAACGCATTCACTTGCGAACATGCCATCTCGCACACTATCACACACAAACCCTTGCAAACATACTCAGAAGTCCATTATCCCATCACACATACTCTCGAGTGTCATAGCTAATCACATGCTCCTTGGCCTTGACCTTGATGCACAAGCCTTCCTCTGACAACCTAAGTCCCTCTTCAATGCTCAGAAAAAGCCATTCCAAAGGCCTGGAGGCCCGCAGTGTTTAATTCAATGTTTGGTGGCTTTCTAGCCCAAAGCCATAATGAGCTCCTTAGGGCAGACCAGGAGAAGACCTGGGCAGGGATTCTGTATGACTCCAGTGAAGCTAAATGGGCATGAGCATGGATTTCTGAAAGAAGTCTTTTTAATAGCAACCTTGTCGCTATTTATGTCCTCTCAATCACTGTTGGGGGGCTCCTTTGGATTTTTGATTGTGTGTGTGTGTGTGTGTGTGTGTGTGTGTGTGTGTGTGTGTGTGTGTGTGTGTGCGTGTGTTTAAAAGAAGAAAAACAGCAGTTGCACTCCAGAATTTAACTTTATTAGCTGAAAGAATTCCATGCAATCATCTTCAAGACCTAATTAAAGCGTTTCTTCTATCTTACCTTAATTTCAGTGATTCTTGTGTGTCCATACTTCTCCTCTCCCCCCACCCTGCTCTGCAAGCATTGGGCATTTTTAGATATTATCACACCTCTCCAAGCTTGACACTGTTGTAAAAACTAAGAGTTAAGTTATTAGTATTCTCAGTTACGCCAGAGGCAAATCCACATTTGTTTTTCAGAGAAAGGTCAAGTGTTTGGGAACTAGGGCACCACTGGTTTAGCACCCTTCAGACCTGCTTATGCTCTGTCTACTGCCCTTTGTCTTTAATTCTGAAACAGTGAGCTCAGCCTGCCAGCTTCTGCAACTGCATAGGGAGCAGGCAGAGTTGGGACTGCCAATCTGAAGGGAAGGTTGGGAAAACTATGTTCCCATGGGAGAAGAACCAGAAGGAACCCTAAATGAAGGGAAGGTATGTGAGGCGAGGGGCACATCCAGCAGAATTGCTTTGGGCTTCTTTTCATTGCCTTTAATCACCTTCACCAAAGCCAGTCTCAGAACCCCGCAGAAGCCTGTCAGTCAATCAGGTGACAGGCTACACACGTCTTCCCTGTGTCGTTGAAGCTAGAAGATGAAAGCAACACTGTAAGCTTTCATTTTAAAATAATTCCCTGGGTACTAGGGATATATCTCAGTGTGAAAGACTTGTCTAGTAGATAGACTTTGGATTTATACATAGCAGCACTAAATAAATAAAAGACCTTAAGTGTATCAATAAAAAACAACTTTGGTTCTACCACAAAAGAGAACAAAGCATCAGGCACCTTCTGCATATTTGGGGATTAAAACCGGACAGTCTGTTTAGTTGTGCTCCAATTGATCCAATTTCTTTCATGTCTTCCAGGATCTTTGCTGCACCCTTAAGTACTCAGCAGGCAGCATGGGTGGGGAGAGCTTCCACCCAGGTTTTACACAAAGATTGTGTGTTCCTGTGTGCTTGTCTTACAAGAGATCAACATGTCCCAATATGACATCTGTACCTCCCCAAAAGTTACCTCAAAGACAGCACTAAAAACTTGCACAAGTAACAATAGCATCTGAGACACACTGCAGTTCTGGAAGCTAGGCCACCTTGACAGCCCTGGCTTCCCATGGTCCACAGTGTCTTCTGAGAGCAATGGAGACTAGGCCTTGAGGTCCCATGCTGCCCTAGACCTCCCATGTGTTCATCTGGGCTACATGGAATAAGCATTCAGGGAGTGTACCTGGCTATGGCCACTGGGCCTGAAGCCTTTGGCTGTCCTTAAAGGGCGATGCTGTGCCCTTCCCTCACCACCCCACCCTACAGTTTCCTCCCTCCAAATGTATTCAGAGTGGACTCTCTCCCAGAGACCCAGGAACTTTCCAAGGTCCCACCCCACCCACCCTCACTCAAGTCCTTTACAGTCCTCTACCAAAGGGTCTGCTCCTAGCAAACAACCTGATCTCTTGGCCTGACCTCTTGCCCTAATCCCCAGTCCCTACCCATCTTCCAGGGTCAAGGGGTCGTATTCTGCCAGCCAATTCACAGCCTCAGCTGCCCCTCTGGCCTCTGAATTCCTGGGTGCCTGCTAGAGTGAGCACGGCTGGTGTGCTGGTGAAGAACTACGACCTGCTGATGCCAAAGGCTTGTCTTCTACTGATCACCTCAGCTCACTGAGGTTTTGAGTCTCCTGGTTTCCTAACTGTGACCTTGAAGGGGGGGGGGGCGGAGGAGGCATGCAACACTGGATCATCCAACCAAAGATTCCTGGGGATGCACCTATCCAACCTCAGCCACCACCCACCCTCCAACTCCACAGCCTTAAACCCAGCAGATGGAGTGAGGAAGCACTGTCCCTCAAAAGAAAAGAGCCCTGGCTGCTAAAATATGCCCTGTCCTAGACACCGGAGAGAATCGCAGCTCTGGGTCGAAGGCACAAAAGCTGGGGAGTCTTGGGAAGTCAATTGAAAACCGAGGCTCCACCAACCACAGGGCTCCAAGTGAGACAGTGGGCCCAGGCCGGCCGGAGAGGAAGCAGCACAGCCCGACGTTGGACTGCAGTGGCGGGCTATGGGCAAGGGAATGTATATTTGGAAGGGGTCAGGACCTCGACTGGAGTCTGGCTTTTTATGGCGAGGAAGCTGACTGGGAAGGGCTTTCTGGCTTTCCTGTTGTGCCACTTTATCCCCCGCCCCCGTCCCTCCTGGCAGCGCTGCTTGCTGAGCATGGTTGCCCCAGAGATGGGGGAAGGCCTTTTCCCTGACGTCCAGGTCCGGGACCAGGGACCGCGGCCGGATAGTGACCATGTTCAGGGCGGGCAGGGCCTACCCTGGAATCAACGGACAAATACGGGAAATGCCACATTCTCCCACTGTCACCAAATACATTGCTGTAAATCACTTTCCTGCACCTCCCAGATAGTCTGGATGCTGAGCTGAGCATGAGTGGGTCAAGGAGGCTGCGGAGAGAGCCCCTTGGGGTTCGGGGACTTTCAATGTCGGACCTAGTTTTCTCAGAAAACCTAGCACCCATCCTCCCCAAGGCTCTCTTCAGGACACTTGAAGAAGAAGCCTTGGCTGCCGTGCTCCTCTCTTGCCTAGTGTCCTTCTTCCTAGGTAGTCTGATAAACTCCTCTTTGAAGGCACCGAGGGAAAACCCTGGTTCCTGGGGCACTGCTGCCGGGGGCTTCTAGGAGTCCAGAAAATCTCCCAGGCCCAGAACAGGCTGCTGGAGAACTTCAGGCAGGACTGAGCTTAACTTTGGGAACTGCCTCTCACACAGGCTTCCCCCCCCCCCCGTAGGCCTGCCAAGGCCCCATCTGAGCAGCTTGCAGCGCTGATTTTGCCCAACTCAGAGGTCAGTTTTCACCGCTCCTCTACCAGCAGATTTTTAAAGAATGCGATCGCCACGCTGAAACTTGTACCACATCCCTGATGGCTTACAGGCCTGCGGCCATTAAGGGTCCGCGCACAGCAGGGGAACAACGACCCGTTTTTTGTTTGTTTGTTTGTTTTTTGATAATGACGGAAATTCGGAGGCCTTGAGAGTTACAGGCGCTAAACGTGTTGGTTTTCCTGCATTTACCCTAGGGTAGAAAAATGGGAGGGCTTCTCTCTCCTCTCCTTTAAATCATTTCCAAAGTCTTCTAAACACTTGTGTTTCCCAAACTCAAATTCCCTGAAACCAAGAGTCTCCCTTCAGTCTTTTCTGTGCCTCTCTAGGGTGAAATGCCAGACCTCCACTTCCCAGCTCCGACTATCCACCCACTGCTGGTCTTGAGCTCATAAATAGCTCTCCCATGCCCACTCACATAGATGAAGCTATCTATGTTCACTTAAGGGCAAAGGACCGGCTTGCCCACAGTCCCCTTCTCAGGAGTCCCCTACAGGGGCAGCAGGAAGAAGTTGCAAAGACTAGTCCAAGTCCATAAGAGGCTCTACAGACTGGGAGGCCCTTGGGCAGTGTAGAGCAAAAGATGCTCTCTGGGAGAAGACAAGAAGAGGCTATCCTGAGAGCACAGAACCTGAAGAAGGGCCCCATGACTTTTTGGAGTCACTCTCAAACCCAGGCCCAGAGATTCTGAGCTGGAAACAATGTCAGGCCCAATCTTAAGTCACTGCAGGCAGACCTCCCCTCTTAGGGACAGCTCCAGCCCTCATGTACGTGGAAGGAAATTCCAGATCCTACTGCATTGCCTATAATACGCTCAATATGCTACAAATTTAAAACCAGTGAAGGAAAAAATCAAGTAAACAACAAAAAAAACTAATATAAAACAGAGTTTCTTTGGAAACAAGGTAAGATGGAAGAGGAGGCAATAAAGGTCTGAAGTTGAGCTCTCTGTGCCTTATTTTGGTTTCCAATAAGATGGACATGGTACATTTTGTTCAATTTTCCACCCCTAATCACGTTGAGAACCTTGGATGGGTTTTGGAGCTGGAAGTCATTTAATTGGGTATTGTTCCTTTCTCAACCTGACTTGGAGGCAGCACCTGCCCATCTGGCTCTCCTCTGGCCCCAACTCTACCCCATACCTGGACACTAACTAGGTTCATGTCCAGACCACCCCCCCCAAAGTCTTAGTGGAGGATGAGCAATGGGGCCACCAGAGGTAGTGCAAGCTTCCGGGGGGGGGGGGTGTATCACATTCAGAGACCCTTTGGGGACCCAAAGATTTTTTGTGGGGCAAGAGGAAGGATGGCATAAACTGACATCGAGAAAAAAGGATAGTGACATAAACACACTGAATCAAATGGCATATAGAAAATAAGGTGTTGAAATAAAGGGGTGGGGAATTCAGCCCAGAGAAGTTCCAGCTGTGATTGTAGAGCCTATATAACAAGGAAAACTGCCTGGAGGAACAGGGGGAGGCTTTGGGCCATATTATCAACCCAGATAGGAAAATCAGGGCAGTAGAATTTCTTGAAGCTGGCAATTGGTCCCTCTGGCAAATTTCTGTGGGTTTCCCTTCCTGCCAAATGTCCACTATCAGAATATATCAGATTTCACGTGCCAAGGGCCTTGAGCTTCTGGAACCCTCTTCTCTGCCCCTGGTCCTCAGGCAGTGCGATGAGGCCTCTGGCATGTCCCTTGGTCCCTTTCTCCCCAAGCCCTAATCTCTCTGACTGGCCCCACCATCATCGTCTGCCCTGCCTAGCCAGCTTAATTACTTAGCTATCATCAATCTTACCCTTAACAGCATATTTGTTTATTCACTGGTGGGAAAAGCTAATGGCTTCATGAACCAGTCTTGAGATGAGTAGACAGGAGTCAAAAATGAAGGCCCTCTAACACCACTCAGTATGCCAGGGTAGGGGCTTTAGAGTAGGGACTCAAAAGCTTTTCTCAATAATTCAAGATGTGGGGAAAGGGAAAAAAGGAACCTGTTACTCCAACTATTCTTTGTCGGATGCCACTGACAGCCTCACAGGACAAGGCCTGGTAAGTAAGGTCACCTCTTGGTCTTCTAAGGCTGCCTGGCCAGGTGGCCTGAACGATCAGAGTTTGGGGCCTCAGGGTTCTATACCACTTTGAACATAACAAATGGTCCTGTACCTTCAAGACAGAGAATCCCAGTAACTAGGGTGGGAGGGGAGTTGGATGTGCTGGTGTTCTTCGCCTTTCAAAGTTAAAGAAGCCCAAAAGGGCTATAAGACACTCTGGTGGCAGAAAGCAGCCCAGAGATCACAGAGGACCAGCACACTGAGCCCTTATTACTCTGCTAGCATCTATTATTAATGACACAAACCGTGTGGAATGATAAATTGTAAAATGCATGGTTGTTTGCATGCAGCCTGTTGAAAAGGGCCTGCTAACTACACTATCCTGGAAAACAGCACGTGTTCCTACCACAGGTAGGACGCCAAATGCAAGATTTTACATGGCTCATACCACACTGGCATTTGCGTATGAATTGCTAAGAAAAATGTGCTCTGTTTCTCCTTTGGGGACAAAATACTATCTATCCTAATGATTTCTACAGAGACAATTTACAAAATGAGCAGACTTGTCACCTGCATTCTGCATGTCACCAGTAGGATAATTTCCAAATGCGCTGGCTATCTGTTAACTATCAAGCAGTTTCTCTTACAAGATTTACTGAAAAACTGCAAACCAACCATATAAGCCACTAAGGAATAAGTCATTCCAAGTCAAAAAGAAGAAAAAAATAAAAAAGAATGGCAGAGATGGTTTCTTTCTCTTAATCTAGGTATGAGGGTCCGAAAGCAAGTGTATAGACAATAGAAAACATTACACATACACATTTTTTTTAAAGTCACGAGTAGCTCTCTTCTTCAATTAATTAGCACATGACTCAGAACTACTGCAGAGACAACTCTCGCATTAATAACAATGTGTATAACACAAACATCTTCCTAGACATGCACATCTTCCATTCTTAATTTTTAAAACCTCCAAACAGAAGAGGAAGTTCTCCTCCAGACAGTATGGAAACATCCGACATCCGAGGAGTTGCTGCGAGGGGCTCCTCGGGAGCCACAAAGTCACACTAGAAACCCGCTCCTCCAGCTGCGCAGCCAGAAAGGGAAAAGCAAGGGGCACCCACAGAACTACCACTCCTAGGAGCCAGACATTCTTTCCCTTTGCTGCACCCCTATACGGCTACAAGGGCGACAGAGCTGGGGATGGCCTCGTTTCCCTTGGTCTCCTGGGCCTGGATTGGACTAGCTGCGGCCTAGATGTCCTCAGGACCCAAGGCCTAGGTGGAGTAGATGCGAGGGTCGCGGGCTCTTAGACCCGAATTTACAGAACCCTCGCTCACCCTCCTGCGGCCTCAGGCGTTTGTGGCTCAAATAATTCCTGTCCCTGTCACACTCGGCGCTAGGTCACAGCGGGCGCCTGGGGCAGATTGGTGTGGCCCCGGCAGGGGCTAGCTGATCAACGCAACTGGGCTCGCGCGCCTGCGGAGGCTGCGGGACACGTTGTCACCCGTGAGCAATGAAGTGCCTGTGACCTTTACACCGGGTCCGGGGCTCCTAAACACACGTGTGTCTCAAAAACAAAGGCGGCGGCGAGCGAGGAGGAAACAGGAGTAGCGAGGCCAGGCCGTGGGCCAGCCACAGCCGCGGGGCGAGGAAGGCAGCGGGCGCTGCGGGTGCGGGACACAGAGGCCCTCGAGGCCACTGGTCCCGCCACCGCGGCCCGGGTCCCCACGCTCCAGCCCCCGACCTTCCTTCGGCGCAGTCTTCTGGGCACCCCGACCCCGCTGTGATGAACCCATCCGACTCAAGCTGGAGGGAGGGTGTCGGGGTCTCCATTTGCCCCACAGACTACTTTCGGGAAGAGGCCACCGGGACCCGAGCGGGAACCGGAGGGCGGCGGTGGCGGCGGCGGCGGCGGCGGGGCGGGGGCGCGCGGGAGGAGGAAGCGGCTGCGAACGCAAACAGAAGCCGGCCGCCGCAGCGGGTAATTACCCCTCATTAGCTCAGGAGCCTTCCCGGCCCCGAGCGGCGTCCTGGAGGCCGGCGTCGGGGCTGGACGCCACTCCGAAATGCTCGGGCGCCCGGAGGGGCCCAGCTGCAAAGCCGGAGGTCGGCCGCGGGTCTCCATTCGCCACCCCTAGCCCAAACAGATGAAACGGACATACCGAGAACCGGCCAGCCCTCTCCGGTCCGGCCTTGGGTCGCTCAACAAGGGGACAGGGCCATCGGTCACCTGCTCAGGTCTCCCGCAGGCCTAGACAATGCCCAGCTCTGGGTGTTTAATTCCCAGCTCCACACTGGACTCCCCAAAGTAAAGTTGGGCTCCAACTCCTAGAGTTTTGTAAATAGACTCTACCTTCTCTCCCCTTCCCGCCCCGTCCCCTGAAAGGGGTAACCTGAGGGCGGAGGGGGGGGGGGCAGCCTAGGTACTCAAGGCTAGGACAGTCCAGAAAACACTTATAGCTGCAGTGAGGCCAGCCCCAGCCGGCCTGCCCGGAGGAGACGCCCTGCCAGCGCCACTGTGAGCTTCCCTGGCTATTAAGTTACCGCTTTGAGCGGCGGGAACCCAGAGAATCAGAGGCCACGTAAGGCAGTTTTTGACTGAAATTAGAGTGTATTTATTTGCAGCAATCCTTTAACAATGATCAAATTTTGACAACAAGCAACAGCAATTACTGCTTAAGTGTTGCCTCTAGATAGGAGCGGCAGATAGGAACCTGCTTTATCTCGAAAACAAACTGAAGGCCTGAATGTCTGTAATCAAACCGCCATCTCCCAAAGTCTGATTGACAGGGCAGATCACCCTAAGATAATGAATTTATTACATTTCCTGGGTTATTTACAAAAGGGGGGAGGGCCAGTCCGGATTGCCCCCTAGGTGTAACTGTAAATTTACAAGAAAAAATTGGTTTGAAAAGAAACCACCCTAGACTAATGTTCTTTCTGCCTTCTTACTCTTCCGGCTGGTTATTGCTGTAAATGCTCAAAAACAATTGTTCTACAAACATATCTCCTAAAAGTTTCCCCAGGATTAAATATCCATTTCCAACCCACAGTATATTTATATTAAATCCTTCTGTGTGCTACATGAAGAATTGTAACTATGGGTGAGTTATATACATACGTTTAAAAACTAGTTTATTTTTCCACTTACAAAGGAATGAAACTGATAGAAAAAAAATCGATTTGGCATCTGGCTCACAGGTATGTATAACACCATTGCAATCTATGTGGGACAGGAAAGCCACTGCCCAGCTGTGAGTGTCTTGAGGCATCTCAGCATCTCTGAGCACAAGTACCACGATGGTAACACGGCTGCTGATTCATGGCCTTAAAAATTGCCAAATCATGTTTTGTAGTTACTGAGGAAAAGTATTTGTTCATATGCCAACTCAGATGTGTTTAGGAAATTATCTTTTTAATAGCCACAAAGCAAGCTGACTATATAGCACGTTTTGCAGAGAATGCTGTAGGAAAAAAAAATCTAAACAATTTTTAAAAATGCTTCTAGCAAAATTTGACATGAACTACAGGAGGTTTTCTCCACATTTCAGAAATGTGGCAGAGATTAGGGAACTCTACAATGTCTGCTCTGAAATCTTCCCTTTATATTAAAGCTGTATTAAAGTATCCAGACATATAGGTCTTATTCAAACTGAATGGCAATTTATTTATAAACAAACAATGGATATGATCAACAAAAAGAAAAGGATGATAGAATGAGATTAATACAGTTTCCCTTTTTATAACGAGAGAAAAGGCACATTTTAAAGTTTCAGGCAATTTAACTTTAAAAGCTTTTGGAACACTTTCTTGGTGTTTGGTCCGTCACATCCAACTACAAATTAAAAATAAATTACTATGTTGCAATTTACATTTAAAAACAAGTCCAGGAATAAAAAGAAAGCGATTTTCATAAACAGGGACTTTCCCCTTCTTTCATCATAGGATAAAATACTATCTTACAGGTGAGAGGCAAGGCAGAGGGACAAGACGAAGGAGCAGGAAAGTCTCTGAACGCAAGAGGAAACTTACGTGGTATCTGCAGTAAACTGCCCTTTAATAAACCATGGTTTTTGCTGTCTGTACAAAATAGTTTACCGTTTTGCTTACTTAGATAAGGCAAAGTGGCGGAGGCTCTACGTTACTTTTAGGAAAATCGGTTGTCTTTGAGCTGGTGCTGGGGAGTTGAATACCGGGAGAGATTCTGTTCGCTGGTGTGATGAATTTTCTCAGGTTTTAAAATTTGTATGTTTTTAGTTTCGATTTTGCAGTGTTGGGTTCTTTTACTGTTCCTGCTCTGGGGTTCCGTTCTGTTCGGCTCTGAGGGTTCCGGGGATGGAGTCAGAATTTACTACAGTCATAGACGAAAGCCCCCGACGTGCGGTACAGGGACTGGCTGGTAGGAAAAGCCATCTGACAGCTACTATTTCCATTCACCGGAGAGTTGTTCAACCCTATCCGCTGAGACTCGAACATCTCCCGCACCGAGTGGAAGTTCTGCTGCTGCCCAGGATAGCCCGCGGCCGCCGCCGCCGCCGCCGCGCTCGCCAAGTGGCCCAGGTCTCCACCTGCCTGGTTCAGGTACCATGATGTGAGCCGGCCTTGGTGGGCTGCAGGATGGTGGCTGGCCTCCTGGCCGCCCCCTCCGTGACTCAGGGACGAGGAGCTGCTGCTGGTGACT
Source organism: Cricetulus griseus (assembly GCF_003668045.3). NCBI lineage: Eukaryota > Metazoa > Chordata > Mammalia > Rodentia > Cricetidae > Cricetulus > Cricetulus griseus. The sequence goes on along the minus strand of NC_048596.1, from coordinate 252,508,478 downwards.
GGGGGCAGTGAGTAGTCAGGCAGGGGGTCGTCTACCGCCGCGCTGCCCGCGCCCCCGGGCGGGCCCTGCAAGTGGCCGCCGCGCTCGCCCGCCGCGTACAGGCTCATGGCCTGCAGGTTGCAGTGGTAGGTGCCCGCGCCCCCGGTGGCCCCCGCGCTGCCCCCGCCGCCGCCGCCGCCGCCACCGCCGCCTCCCGAGCTGCCCGCACTGGAGCTCTGGCTGCAGGGGGAGCTGTAGAGGGAGCTCTGGCCGGGCGAGTAGGCGCCCAACGCCAGCGGGGGCGCGATGCCCGCCCGCGAGGACGCTGCCGCCGCCGAGGCCAGGAGGCCCGAGCCGAGCTCCGCGGCCGAGCCCTGGGGCGACCCCCGCAGCGACGTCATGATGTTGTCCACGCTGAAGCCCTGGCTGTGGTGCGGCGGCTGAGCGGGCTGTGGAGGCGGCGCGGGCTCTGCAGTGTCCAGGCTGAGCGGCCGCGCCGACGGCAGGCTGCCCGGGGGGCTGTTCCCGCTCGACAGGCTGCTGCTGCTGCTGTCGGGGCTCTCGATTTTGGGCACCGTGGCGGCGCTGCCGCTGCCTAGGGCGGCAGCCGGGGACAGGGGCTGGGGCGGCGAGGGACACGTACCGTTCTCTGTCTTGATGTCCTGGATGCGCACGGGTGGCGGCTGCGGCCCGGGAGCGGAACCCTCGGCCTGTTCCGGGGGCGCGGGCGCGGGCGCGGGCTGGCGACCGGCCGGCGGCGGCGGCGGTTCCTGGAGGTGCAGCCTGCCCTTCTCCTCCTTGTCCTTCACCGCGTCCTTCTTCTTGAAGCGCCGCCGCCGCCGCAGGAAGCTGCCGTTCTCGAACATGTTGTAGGAGTCCGGGTCGAGCGTCCAGTAACTGCCCTTGCCCGGTTTCTTGTCGTCGCGGGGCACTTTGACGAAGCACTCGTTGAGCGAGAGGTTGTGGCGGATGCTGTTCTGCCAGCCCTGTTTATTGTCCCGGTAGAAAGGGAAGCGGTCCATGATAAACTGGTAGATGCCATTCAGGGTGATCTTCTTGTCCGGGGCATTCTGGATGGCCATGGTGATCAGAGCGATGTAGCTGTAGGGCGGCTTCACCATGTCCTTGGGCTGCGGCTGCGGCGTGTAAGGCCCGTAGGCGCGCGCCATGCTGCCCGGGTACTGTTCAGCGTGCGCGGGGTGCGAGTACACGCTCATAGGGGCCGGCATGGCGGTGTAGCCGCCCCCGGCCGCCGCCGCCGCCGCGCGGTAGTAGCTCTGCTCGCCGCCGAGGTAGGGCACCACTCCCAGGGAGTTGGGGCTGGACACGGAGTAGCGCGCCTGCATGGCCCCGGCTCGCCGCCGCCCGGCGCAGCCCGCTGCCCCCCACCCTCGCTCGGGCCGGGCCGCGCCGCACCGGCCGCCGAGTCCGAGTCCGAGTCCGAGTCTGAGTCCGGGCCGCGCCGAGCTGCTGCGGGCCCCGCCGGGCTGCGTCTGTCCCGGCCGCGGCGGCCTCCTTCTGCCTGGGGCCGCTCGGCCTGTCCCTGCGCTCGCCTGGCGCCTCGCACCCCCCCTCAGTTCCCGCGCGGGCAGCTAGGGAGGGGAGCTGCACAGGGAGGGGGCCGGACGAGAAGCCGCAAGTAACGAGGAACGCGCAGAGTAACTTCAGGCGCAGTCTGGGCAAAAAAAAAAAAAAGAGACAAAAGTTAAAAAAAAAAAAAAATCCCAAAAACAAGAAGGCGCCCGGCTCGCCACACTGCTTGCGCCTTCCAGGAGACACTGCTCGGGGCTGCTGGCGAAGGCGGCCAAATAACCAGGGGCGGGGGCAGCGCGCCGGCCGCCTTCCCGGGCCCCCGCGTCACCTTTTCTCAGTCTCTTGCGCCGGCCGCTTAAGGAAGCATTGGGAAAACTTCTGAACTTTTGAGCATCCGTCACCCAGGCGAGGACTTTTTTACGCAGTTACATTTTTTTCCGGGCAGCGGAGCCCCGCCCCGCCACGGAGGCGGCAGCCAATGGGAGGCCAGAGCCGCCTCTGAATGAGCCAGAGGCCGAGCCCTGCCGGCCCGCTCCCGGCCGCTGGAGGACTGCGGGGCTGACCACACGCGCGCCGGCTGCTCGGGCCCGGCGCCCGCACCCCTGCCCACAGCTCGCGATCGGTTCTTCCACCGCACCCAGCCACTCACTGTCAAACACTGCCCCTTGCTCCCTGCGGTCCTCGGGGACTCCCATTGTTCCCTCAGACTTTCCGAGTCTTCACCGGGGTGGGGGTGGGAGGCAGGACCCTTGTTGCGTTCACCATTCCCAGGCCTCCACCGAGTCCTCGATTCTCCCCTGCACAGGGTCTGCCTCAATCCTTAGTCTGTCTGTCTGTCTGGCTGGCTGTCTCCAGCGCCTGGGTTTCTCCGGCCTTCCCAGCCCTCCGCCTGTCCCCTGGCCTCTCTATTCCGAACCTCCCTCCCCCGGCTATCAGCGGTCACACCGACGCCCCTTCCTTGCTCCGCCGGCAGGTTCTCCAGTCCGGTTCTAGGGTCCGAAGGTTCAGTCACAGCTGCCGGGTTTCCAGTGGGGACCAACGTGGTATTTCGGATGCCTAGCCCCACACCCTAGTCGCAGTGAGAGGAGGGGTTAGAAACCTCCCCGAAACTTCAGAACTTGGTTCAGCTGATAGACTGTGTAGGCCAGGCTGAGGAGCTCGGGGTTGTTGGGCGTTCCAGGGCTTAAAGAAGCCAGAGAGTTCGGGCTAGGAGGATTCCAGAAGTTTCGTTAGCAAACCATGCGCAGCCTCTCTGTCCTGCCCAAAGCATTTTGGTTCAAAGGGCCAGTTAAGTTCAAAGGGCTCGGTGACAACAGTAGGTATAATGATGAAAAGAGTCAGAAAATATGTCCCAGAACTTAAGGTTTCTCCAATCCACCCTCCATCTTTATCCATCCTGGGGCAGCTGTCTCAGAGAGACAGTCTGTGTTAGGGGAAGTGTTCAGAATCGCACCTACAAGACGGCTCAAGATTCTGAAGAGATAAGCCTCGAATGATCCTTGATATTGGCGATTATACCCAAGGTCTGCAGCCTCTGAGTTACTAGAACGAGATGGGGAGAGAGGATCTGAGAGGGGGGAAATGGAGGATCTGAGAGGACGGGCCTCCCTCTGCCTGCAAAGGGACCCTGCATTTCAGCAACTGTTCCAGAACAAAAAGAAAAAGAAAGAAAGAAAACTTTGACTCGGAGTGGACACCAGGTCGTTTACTAGAAGCAAGGGGGTGACGGATTTGAGAACCTGTGAAAGAGCGTCTGTGACTCACTTTGCACCTGGGTTCCTCTGATTTCTGGTAATTTTTTAACTCAAGGGCTTGCTGGGAGTCCCTTTTGGTTTATCCTCCTTCCCTCACTTTTACACACACACACACACACACACACACACACACACACACACACACACACCACTGTAGCCCCCTTGGTAGATGACAAGGACGCTAATTATATTCAGTAGGAACAGCTCGGTGTTGCTTAAACATACATACATGTAAATGTAATTTCACAATGTGTTTCTAGAATACACACACAACACACACACACACACACACACACACACACACACACACACACACACACACGAGACAGTTGCATCCTAGCCTCCAGCACATTTGGGCTCACTTGAGACCCTCCTCCCAAAAGTTTGCAAGCCCAAGGCACTGTTGAATTGGGAGAAGGACCAGATTTCTCAGCGGAAGAGTCAGTAGTGGATTTCTAAAGATACTTGGATGTGGAGAGAGTATGGTGAAAGTCCCGAGGCTAAAAAAATAAATTCGTGTCACCGACGGCCTCACCAGCCGGCTTTAAATTCTGGGTCTTGCTGTAGCCGGAGTACAATTAGAAAGTGATCGTCCTGGACACCTTGGCATTTGGTTTTTAAGCTGTGTGTGTACAACCAGCTGTGCGGGGTGATGAACGCAGCTTTTAGCAACTTGTTTGTTTTCCGAATGTGGTGTTTTCACATTCCAACGGGCGGGGTTCTGCAAAAGACAATGTGCGGGACTACCCTCCCTAGCCCCCAGGCCCTAGTTGCTCTCTCATCCCCAGCACAGAGAAGTGTAAACAGTTTATTCTGTAAACAACAAATCGAATAGCAGTGGTGTTCTCTGTTGCCCTCCCGGCTTTGGGTATAAAAATTGCCATTGTGAAATTCCTATTTGGCATGGGGGGGTGGTTTTTCAAAGATCAACTTTCCATGGTTTGGCTCTGGACAATCGCCAGGAAAAGATATTTGCATTTGGTTTTTATATGCTTACTCGGAAGCAAACCTCAAGTGAACGGTTTGATTGTATTTCAAGCACTCACTATTTTATTATTGTTGTTACTGGCTGTTGCTTGAACATGAAGATGCAGTCTTGAAGGGCGGAGTCACAAACTAAAGTTTTCATTTTCGAGATGAAGTTTGGGTACCCCTTTTCTGTTGTGCCATGGCTAATCATTCTGCCGCCTTCTCTACATCTCGTGACTTGATTGGAAGAAATACCACAGGACCCCTTGGGCATCTTTTTTGACACCTTAGGTACTGGCAGCTTGAAAGCCCCCGCAGGCGACAGCGGTAATGAATGTTTGGCGGAATGGTGGCTGGGAGCAGCCGACCCTCATTCTCCTCTCTGACCTGCCAGGAGAGGTTACAATTCCCCGGGCCCACCGAAGGGATCTTAGCTTTGAGGCGGGGGGGGGGGGCATGACGTCACATTAATGGTTAAAAAACAAGGCCTCTGTGGGCCCCTCCTGCACAAAAACACCGGGCAGCGGGATGTGGCGAGAGCTCCTGGAATGCCCGGATTGGGGACGTGGTGACACCACAGGAATGGGGAGTGGGGCCAAGGGCCAGCAACACCAAGGCGGGTCACCAGAACCTGGAAAAGCTATTTTCTGAAGTAAGGATCGGATTGGGGGCCGAGTGCAGAAATTCATTCCTGCAGGGTGTGAAGCAGATCCGCTTGTGTGAGGTACCCTCCAGGTTCTACTCAGTCCAGGCCGACTATGTGATTCCTTCGCCCCTTTTGGGGAGTTTCCCTCTCTTGGTTCAGAGTTTAGACCTCGAAGCCCATGAGTGGGTATTGAGGGTCCTGTGTGCTGGTCCCAGTGGCCCAACGTAGTCCCAGATTTGAGAGAGGGGGCAATTCTGCAGGGCTTCCCAGGAGGCTGGGGTCAGTAGAAGCTGCACCCCACCCCCCCAAAGATGGAGTGGGACGTGGACAATCGTCCCAGAAGTGCTTGTGGAAAACTTCCCACGAGGCTACCATGACAGACAAGCAGGGCAAAGTCCGTTTGGAGGTGTCTTAAAACTATTTAGAGAATTTCCTTAGTTCTCCATTTGGCCCTTTTCCTTACCCGAAGCCCTCGGGAGGGGAGGATGTCCTGGGGTCAAAGCCCGTTATTCGTTATCAAACGTCAGGCGGCATGTAGAGTTTGTCATTAGTGTGACTTTTCACCAGAGGGAGGAGGCAGGGGGTGGGGGCAACACCTGGGTGGCTGGTGACTTCCTCCTTAGGAGGCTTGACAGCAGAGCGTCAGTTCTTAACGAGGTTCCTCTAATCCAACCCCTTTTTTTGAATAATTCCTACAAAAAAGAAAAAAAAAAACGAAAACCGCGTTTGTCTTTCGATTACTTCAAACACAAATGATTACATTGCTTATCTATGCGGTTAAATTAATCGGATAGTCACCCATTTAGACGTGGCCCTCCACGGGAACTTTATATGAGATAATTTAATGTCATCTTCCAAGTCCTCAAGGTTAGTCTTCTTGGCCTTTCTAATTGCTGAGAGAGAGAGAGAGAGAGAGAGAGAGAGAGAGAGAGAGAGAGAGAGAGAGCGCCAACACCTGCTCTTTAACCCCTGGGGTGTACCCATTTGTCACCCCTCTGCGGGAAAGTGCCACTCTTCCAAGTTTTTCCCGGTTCAGAGCGGAGTTGAACCATAAAGGGGCCACAAACCATGGGGAAAAAAAAATGAATCTTTAACTTTGGAGCCTGGTCACAAAGGACTCGGGCCTTCCTTTGTCTAGGAAGAGGTAGATAAAGAGCCAAACTGGTACCTCTTTTAAAAAAAGAAGAAGAAGAAGAAGAAGAAGAAGAAGAAGAAGAAGAAGAAGAAGAAGAAGAAGAAGAAGAAGAAGAAGAAGAAGAAGAAGAAGAAGAAGAAGAAGAAGAACGGTGGGCAGTGGGAAAGGGTGGATTGTGTTTGCCTGCGCCTTGGTTCCTCAAGATATGTAGATCCCCAACAGATTCTAACAGCCAAACTTTAGGACCCGAGAAGGAAAGGACCCTTCATTTCCTAACCTCTGTTCATCACTGGTGATCTGTAAAATGCAAGCAGGCCCCCTGACCTGGGAGACTCGCGTTTTCCAGAAACTGCCGGGTGCGAGCTGCAGCCGCCGGCCGGCTGTTGGGTAGTGGGGCGAAGGCCAGCGCCTTCCCCAGGCTGCAGTGGAAAGTTTGCGCTTCCGAACTCACACCGCTGGACCATAGGTTTTGCGGAGAAATGTGCTCCGAGAGACTGACCCGCAAATGATTCGAGATGCTCAGGCCAGTGAAGATGGTTGCACCTTGCAGACTGAGGGCTAGTCCCAGGTCACCTGCCCAAAACCCAAGCACCAGTGCCATAGCGAGTCTGTCTTTCTGCCTTCCACGGTGCCCTTCTCAGATGCTACCAGCCGGCTTGCGGTCCTCACTAGCCCCGGCTCTGGGACTCTCCCCACAGTGCACCTCGTTGTACCCTGGGGCCAGCTGCCAGTGGAGACCTAGAGCGCGCAAGGAGGTCTACCGCACAACCCTCATTTTCTGGGAGATCAGAAGCAAGGCCCTGAGCTAAAGCTGGATGTTTGCACCTCTTAAGATACAACACAAAAAAATTAGCATTTGGCCCGGCGCTAGGTCGGATGCTCCCAAGCGATCTGAAATGGAATTGGTGGCGCGGGGACCCTCAGCTCCTTCCCGCCTGTGCATGCTTTCCACTACCCCGGCAGAAAAGGCAAGAAAGGAGGCAACGTATGGAACCCCGGACCACTGGGCAGCTCCAGGCCGAGCTCCCTGGCTGGGCGCGCGCGCGCAGATCTCTTGGCCTGTCTCGAGCCCGGAGCAGCAAGAACGGCTGGGACACTACGCGTGCTCTGAGCGCCCCCTGCCGCCCGAGTCTTCACCTCCGCGTCGCCTCTGGTCGTCCGGGCTCCAGAGGCTGGCGGAGGAAGGTCCCTTCCTTTCCGGAGCCTCTCGGGGGAAGCGGGTTGACCGAGGACCTTGCGGCTGGAAGGCATCCCCCACGGGCTCTGGCTCCCTGTTTTTGCAGGCAGCAACTCTCACTTCCCCAAAGACCCCCGGGACTAGTCCCATCCCGATGAGCATCTCCCCAGGAATAGATTTGGGACGTTCTTCCTAGAGCCGGAAGTGACCTGAGATGGGGCTTTCAGCCACCGGCGACACATTCCTTCCAGGAGGCCCCTTTAAATGGATGTACACATTACAGAAAAAGCAAAGCCGCTTCACGGAGTGAATTACTTTCTGGGGGATGCCAAGGAATGCATTTACAGGCCGCCAGGTCTGCCAATAAAAGTTGCAAATGAAGACTGCTGGTTTCCAGGAAAATGTACTTCTGTTTTTAAAACACTCCTTAGTCTTAATTACCAAAAACTGAACCTCCAAAGAACCGGTTTAAAGAACAGGACTAGTGAGTGGCAGTGATGGTGGCTGTTGGTGAGGTCTCACACCCCCGCATGCATTTACACACCCGAACTCGCCGCGTGAGAACAGACCATGCACACCTACGGCCTTACCAATGCAGAGGCGCGCCAGTATTTACATACACTGCAGACATAGACACAAGCTCAGCTCTGGCACCCGGGAAGGTATGCATTCGGATTAGTGAATGCTGTTTAGTTTGGAAGTGAGGCTGTAAGAAAAGACAAACTATGGCAAATACAGAAGCAAGTGGCCTCAGAATATTAGACAGAATATTTGCACAGAAATGTGTGCAAAGGAGGAGGCATTTACTCCATCGTGCTTAGCTATGGCTGCCACAACCCTTTTAAACACCAATTGTTGACCAGGCTTAAACTGTAAGATTGGGCAACAAATCCAGAATTGGTTTTTCTCCCCTTTAGTGTTGAGCATTGAATCCAGGGCCCCTAGCATGCTGAGCCCTGGCTGCAACCTTGAATAACACCCCCAACTGCCCCCCCCATTACTTTTAGGAAAGGTCTTCTTTTGTTTGGGGTTACAAAGACCCCAGCTGGAATTAGAAAATCTCTCCACTCAAGGAATGAAACAACTATACCCCAGCTCAACCCCTGCCCCCCAAAGCTTGGTTTTGGGGCAGCAATATCAATGCTAATGAAAGGTGAGTGTGTTCCATAGGCCTTTCTCTCTTCTTCAGCACAGACACTAATAAGCACGCTAATAAGGATACTTAAGATGCTTGGAGCACTTATGTTGTCATCCTGCTAAGTGCTACAAATAAGCATTCCATTTAACCCTCACGAGGACCCTGACATTGATGCTATTATCTGCATCTTACACGTGAGAAAGGGAAGCTTAAAGAGAATAAATATCCTGCCAAGAGGATATATAACCTCCCAGTTTGACTCACTGTGTCTCCTTGGGCCTTAACATGCCACCTGTAAATACATAGTTTATGTGCCAATGAGAGAGGGAAGTTTAAATTATTCAATGTCACAAATGGCACATTTTACCTTTCCTTCAGATATCAATTTTAAAATACATTTCAAATCAATGATACCTTTACTAAACAATTAGTCATCATGCATGTGGTGCATGCTTTTTTTTCCTTTGGCCTGATTCTAGCAGCTGGGCACACACAGGATGCCCTTTTCAGGACTTCTCTTCTAAGCTCTATTTGAGTAACTATGGAAAGTACATATCAATACTTAATATACTATGTATGTGAAATGCCTTGGGCTTGAGCTGGGATAGTTTATCTGCATACCTATACATGACTTCAGAGCTGCTCACATTGGGAGGGGATGAACATGAGCTGGATAAATGCTATAAAATAAAAGTATGTTCATGTATAAATCTTTATATTAGTGAATGAACTCAGGACTGCACAATTAGACAAGTATCTCACACCAAGTTGCCCAGACTGATTTTGAACTCAAGATTCTTTTCCCTCTGCCTCCTGAACCTGGGGGAATAAATCCTGCTAGCAGTTATATTTTCTCTCTCTTTGGAAGCTATTGATGACTTTCCCTATTTAGTTTCTTCAAGGTTGTTTCTCCACCTCTATGGTGTCTCTGTCTTTACACTTAGCTACAGCCACTGATCTCAGGGACCAGCTAGCCAGGACCTTGCACCTAGGAAACTGCAGAACCCTATGGCAAGGTTGGGAGTGTTCCTCTCAGTCCTTATTGCAAGATAAGGGGGTTAGGAAGGCATGGCCTATACTAACTGTGGTTATCTCTATAAAGGGTCTCGCACCAGGACCCCTGAATCATCAAAGTCAGATTGTTTGAATCACAGGGGACAAGGGGGACATTCTAAGGCTTAGGAGAGTAAACTGGCTCACAATAAGGCAGGGATTCTACTTAGTACTGGCAAAGTTTAGTCTAGCCTTGCCACAGCACACCACCGAGTTCCTCCACCTTAAATCCCAACCAAGGCTCTAATGTCTGATGCAGGTGACAACCTTAGGTTGCTTGGAGAAGAGAGTAGGAGCAGGTCACAGCAATGGAGTAAGGTGGAAAGGAGAGAAAGCAAGCCAATGGCAAAAGGCCTTTCTTCAGAAACATCCCACTGCTCATCTGGGGGTTTGGTCTGGAAGATTGAGCCAACAACGTGGTAAAGGACCTAGAGTAAGAACTGAAAGGGGCCCTGAAATCTTAGGCAGGTCCAGGGCCCAGCGCAGTGCTGGAGTGGAGATGCTTGGCCACCATCTACCAAAAAGGGTAGGGGGGGCTCTGCTTTCCCATGGACCAATATATATGTCAGGGGCTGTAGTGACCACTAAGGTGATGCCCAGAGAGCCTGAAAAGGGCCCATGAGCCCCAGTCCTGAACCACTGTATTTCTTCACTGCTGGCCAGTACAGGTTTTGGCCGCTATCAAGCCAGACTGCCCCCAGTGCCTGCTGACTACTGTGACAGTCTAGGACTGCCCTGCTTCTCTTCAAGCCCATCAGGCTGGCATCTGAGTGCCTTTGTTTGCCACAGCATAGAGGAAGGTCCCTTTGCAGGCGGCTGCTGTGTTCACACAGGCCACAGGCACACACTAGAAACCCTGAGCAGGACCTGTGTTTAGTCTACCTCGCTGATGTCCTTCCTGAACAGATGGGAAAAGGAAACGAGTCTCTCAGCCATTCTGCCTCCCAGTACCCCTGTCCATCCATCATTTTCTCACTTACCGTCACATCATGGGGTGGCAAATTCCTGCCTGACTATTGGGTAGAGTGGGGGCTGGGTCACCGGGGAGCAGCCAGGCCGGCTAGGTGCTCTTTCCCTCCTTCCTTCAACACAAAGGTTTACATTATTGGCTACCCCTGTGATGAAACAGGCACCAGATTAGATAACGCTAAACACGCTTTCATAAGGTGCCAGGGTGGCCCACGAGACGAGCGCCTTCAATTTGCCAGAGTGAATGCTACTACTCAATTTGTTTTTAGGTAGTTACCCCCTTTCACAAACAGACAACATAGGGGGACACGTGACTGCCCAAGGAGAAGACCACCATTGCCCAAAGCCAGAAAAAAACTACTCACCCCAAAGAAGCAAGTTGCTATGAGCTGCTGACTCCTGGGAGCTGGTCTGGCAAGCCTGGTTGTTTTGCTTCTGTGTGGCAATTCCACACCACGCCGGCTGCTCTAAGACATACAACATAGTAGTTTTCATTGTTTGTCTTTATGAGTATTTGCTATCAAAGATTATTTGTTAGACCTATTTGTTTTAGTAAGGAACGTGTCCAAAGGCAGGCTGACGAGGCACTGGGAAATGTTTTGGCAGTGGGCAGGGAAGGCCTGCGGAGCCAGCCCTCCTGACAGCAAGGCCAGGACACTCACGCATTTTGTTTAGTAGCAATGCATTGTCTACTGTGTGCTGGAAGCAAGCTAGTTTTCTAGTAAACACCACTGTCATTCATGCCAATTACTTTTTTTTTTTTCTTTCCTGGAATGGGCTCATAGATTTCCTCAGGTCCCATCCACACAGCACTGTTCACTTCAGTGTTTAGTTTGTCTTTGGATAGTTTAAGAGATTTGGGTTGAATGTACTTCAGTGGTGGAGATGTATGAGGTCCTGGATTCAGATTCAATCCCCATCATGCATAGATATGATATTCTATGCACTGAGGAATTCATATGCAGGCAGGAAAAGTTTAATGAGATTAAGAAACAAAACAAAACAAAACAACAACAACAAACCCCCCCCCCAAAGCCAAGTTCTTTGATAAGAGTTTGTCCAGTGGTAAAAACAACAAAAACAAAAAACCCCTCTTGTCTAGCTTGTATAAGGCCCTGGGCTCCATATGTAATACTATAAAATAGAAAAGAAAAAACTAAATACTAGATGGCTAATGCATTGTGATAACAATAAATTCTTACTTGTAAATGGAAGTTGAAAACAAAACCTGTATAGTCTATTTCTCCTGAGTTGAGTTTGGCACATTTTGTGTTTCCCTGGTGATACATGGTTTTCCCTTCCTCATTTCTTCCTTTCTTGATGGTTTGCACATCAGCATTCTGATGATATCTCTACAGGCCTGCCGATTTCCAGGAGAATCAGTTATCAGATGGTGTCGACAGTCTGTTGTAAATCTCACAAAAGAAGAGTTGGAGCTCATTTTGCAGCACTGCCAGAGATTTTCTAAGAAAGTATTTAGAACCCAGAAAGCATTCCGAAGCAGATCCAAGCGACATTAGACACAGGTCAAGCGCTGGCTTCAGAAGCTCTTGGCTATGCTTTCCTATCTACCCACCAAACAAATACCGTGTCTATATTTGGGGAAAAGAATGTTGGGTGAGTAATGTTCTCTTAGGAAAATTTATGGGGTTTTGTACATCTTATTAGGTTTTAGTAACCATCTCCCCTTGTAACCCATTTCTAGCGATTTACTATCAATTAAGAACTCTGTTAAGCAGATGGGGCCTGTGGAAGGTCAGAAGGAAGGTGGGACCAGAAAGATCAGGGTCTGTGGTCACAACACTGTCTACAGGCAACAAAATATCCTGTGTATGCACCCATACAAGCAGTGCTGAATATTATTATGTGTCAAATTAAATAAAACAAAACAAAATAAGGCCCACTGTTTTGAAGGAAACATGAAGGATACATTTTGATTTTTCATAAACTTATTAATTGTGTGTGTGTGGGGGGGGGACATCAGAGAACAACTTTCCTGAGTTGGTTCTCTCCTGTCACGTGTGTTCTGGGGATGGAACTCAGGTCATCAGGCTTGGCAGCAAGTACCTTTAGCAGATGCACCATCTTGCTGGTCTCTTATGGAATGAGGAGAACAGTGAGCCTCCCATATTTTGAAGGATTTGTTAGTAGTCATCTGAAGCAGAGTCTCGAAGGTAGGAGTCCCTAGGATTCGGCACAGGGGACACAGGGTGCTCCCCCGATGAGCTGAATTACTTTCCTGGGATAGTCCGGGGGTTATTTTCCAAGTGTGACCCCTCATCTTTCTTTGCTTTTGAGGGGCTGGGAATTGAATCCAGGCCCCCAGGCTCTGTCCCTGGAACAGACCCCTGCTGCTTTTTTCTGTTTTCAAAAGCTACATGATGTCTCTGGAACAGCAGTGCAAGTTGTTTTTAATCCAAGGTTTTCATTCATCAGACACTCTGGGCCCGGGAACAAAAGACGGGTAGCACTGCTTCCGTTCCTATCTGTGGCCAGCTGATCCTGTTTGCGGAGATCCAGCAAGATCCATGTCCACTGTCCTAACAGCTGTGATCTAAGCGTGGGATCCAGGGTAGCCCTTGCCATCGGGAGCTGGTAGCACACCAGCAGACAGACAGGAGATCTGTGGTCCCTAGTTGCCCTTGTAACTCAGGGTTATGCCTGGCAGAATTGGAGAAACTTCTGGGACATTTTCACCATGGAGCAGGAGAATCCCTCACAGCAACATTCTGAATGACACAGGAGCCCATGGTCCACTCATCTAGCCAGTGTAGGGCCACATTTGGTACCATGACTTAGAGTCTCCATCTGAAAGGTCCTCACCCCCTCTTAGGGTGAGCGTGGGTGTTCTTCATGAATAGTTTCCATCTGGGCACAGAGCTCTAAGAGCCTGGTCCAATCTCTGCCCACATGCGGTACATACTATGAAAGGCCATTTTCCTTTTTGAAGCAGATCCAAAACAACACACACAATGATGGGCCGGCAGGACGCCTGTGGGGAAAGTAGTTTGTCCCAGGAGTCTCAATGGAACAAAATGGTAGGCTGGTCAGGACAGCTATGACAGGAAATGAACCCCTCCCCAATTAAAGCACAAAGGCTGTGACAGTGAGGTGTCCCAGGGGCTCAAGCTACCTATGGGTAACCATAGCATTATTCTTTCCACTACAAGGCCCTGGTTGGTGGTCAGGTTGGTACAAGGCCCTGCATGAACTGCTTAGCTGTGCCTCAGTTTACACTGATATGTGTGTCTGACTGAAATCCTAAAGGACAGACTTCATGATATAGTCTCAAAATACCTCTGAAAAAATAGAAATTGTGAAGACAAGAAAGTTTAAAATAAAGATTATGACGAATGAGAACAGGTCCTGTAACATTCCAATTAGCCACTGAAATTTACTAGAAGCCTCTGTGGAAGGCTGGAGAACATAGACCTCTGCATATCTCAGTGGCTACTTAGATCTGTGAAGGCACAGTGCCATGGGTACACTTGGTAGCCTCATTTACTGTATTGTGAGCTGGGTGGCACATGAGTGAGAATTTTTTCCTTTCTTGCAGTGTTGTAGACCTCAAGCACAAGCACACTAAACAAGCAGTGGGACGGAGCCACTTCCCTGCCATACATATTTTTTTTCTGTTAACATAAAAATTTTGAAGTCAACTATATGTGCATTAACGAAAACATTAGCTTCCTGGGATGGCAGAACAGAGGGTGAACACTTTGCCCATTGTGGATTCCAGGTTGCCGCTATGTTCCTTTAGGCAAAAAACTGTCAAAATGCCAACTGCAACTCTGGGAAGAGGCTTGATGTTTGTGCCCCTGGAAAACACTGCTTTGCTGCTCACACTGGTGTGGGTTGTTGATGTCTGAGTAGGCCAATGGAACTCGGAGGCTGATTGCAACTTGAGACACAAGATCCCATCTAGAGCCTGCCAGTAAGTCCCCCATGAACGAGGGAGTGAGGGCTGGGAAGAGAATGAAGCCAGTGTTGGAGGGGGGAGGAGAGGTGTGAAAGGCCTGAGGTAATATGGTGAGAGGGAGAGATAAACCGTGTAAAGCTCCTGCAGCTAGAAGGAGAGCCTTGCTTACTCCCAACACCAGGCATTGGGTTTCACACAAAGCCCTTTATCTCCCTAGGGTCTGATGTTATCACAGCTTGAAAATGGTAAATCGTTTATATAACATTTGCTGCTTCACAAAATGAAGGTGCAATGAATTAACCTAATGTGAGAGGGACTCAGACCCACCTGCCAGGACTAAGGGCTTCTCCTGTCAGTTGTAGGAATACTATCTGTTGGGAAGCACGGCAACAGAAAACAGGGTTGGGGCTGTGGTAGGTAGAAGAGGGAGGCAGCCTGGGGAGGCTGGTTATTTAGGCTATTCTTCTGGTTTCTCTGTGTGTGTGTGTGTGTGTGTGTGTGTGTGTGTGTGTGTGTGTGTGTGTGCCTGCAGCAGATGTGACTCTGGCTTCCTCAGTAGGAGAATTTTCATGAGGCCTTGTCCCTTGTCTAGCTGATTGTTGGGGCTTTGCTGTGATGATACACAGGACGGAAGAGCCAGGGTTCTTATATATATATCAATCTTAAATCAAAGTCTTGTTGTGTGACTAGGACTAGGAAAGGGGTGTAGAATCAAGAGGTTTGCTGTGTTCAGTGACAGCCAAAACAACTTCTACAGCCCTTTAGCATTTACGGCAGAAAAAGTCGTTCAAAGAATTCATTGCAGCTAATTTTTGACACACAGAATGCCACCAGCACTGTTTGGTTAGGGTTCCAGGTTCCATGTCACACGTGCAGTCACTGTGAACTTTGTTGTTTAGGAGGTTTTCTGCTGTGTCTGCTTATGGCTCGAAATAAATATAATCGGACATCAGTTTGGAAGACAGGAACCAGTGATTTTATGTATGCCTGGACGAAAGTTATTTCTCACTTTTTCACCTCTCTTTTTGTTTCTCTTTCTCTTCCCCTAGGAACCTAGGTGGTGGGTCCTTTCTCACTGGCCACGTACAGGGACTGGGATGGAGCTCTGGCGTCATCTAGTGGCAGCAAAGGAGCTGTGCATGTGGAAACCTCAGAAAAAGTCCATGTACACCAGGAGTTGGTTGGGCAAAAAAAAAACCTCTTGTCCTGCCTGGCTGTATACAAGCCAAGTTTTCCCACTGGGAACATACTTCCTGGGCATAATGTTGGATCCCCAGAGAGAGTCTAGCCATCAGAATAACTGTACACCGTGGTATCCAACTGAGGTCTACTCTAGGGCTTGTTTCTCCAAAGTGGGCAAAAACAGTTCCAAATGAATCCCCATGCCCTGGTTCTGAACTACCATTTCCACGAGGCACCAAGGTCATGGAGGCATGCAAACTGTGCATGCTGTAATAGGGCCTTTGGATGGGTCTGCGCTTCTACTTCCCACCAGGTCACAGCATTTACCACACTGATATTCCGCCACTCGCCACAGCAAGCTTTGGTAAGCTTCAGTGTGTGGAAGGAGATGGAATGTGGGTGGGCAGAGCTTGTCTAGGCTGGCTCAGGCCCGGGTTGGGAAGGAGGTCCAAAGAGCAGTCTCACAAAGATGAGTTGGGGGGAAGGGGGAAAGGGGGACGGGAGTGTGCTGTATCAGTGCTCTCTCAAGCCACCTGGCCAAGGCACCTGCTGTACGGGACACACAGACCCCAAGGCTCAGGGAGGAGACTGTGTGAGGAGGGAGCCATTCTCATTTCACCCAGAGCCTGAACAGAGGAGGTAGGGGCAGAGAGTCATTCACCTTGGCCAGGCTGATCCGGATGCTTTGGGCAAGCTCAGTTCAGTTGGCTCATGTTTTCTGAGAATCCCAGAAGCTGCAAATTTACATACACCACCAAAAATCCAGCCAGTAGAGTCGCCACTGTTATTCTCTTGAGGGCCATGAGTAGCTGCCATGCTGGCTAGGTTTTCATCAACTTGACACAAGTGAGGGTTATTTGGGGGAAGGGAATCTCAATTGAAACTAATGCCTCCAACAGACTAGCCTATAGGCAAGCCTGTGGGGTATTTTCTTCATTAATAATTAATGGAGGTAGGAACCAACCTGCTGTGGGAGGTGTCACTCCTGGACTGGTGGCCCCTGGGTTGTTTAAGAAAGCAAGCTGACCTTGGGAGGCAGAGGCAGGTGGATCTCTGTGAGTTCAAGGCCAGCCTGGTCTCCAGAGCGAGTGCCAGGAAAGGCTCCAAAGCTACACAGAGAAACCCTGTCTTGAAAAACAAAACAAAACAAACAAAAAGAAAAAAGAAAAAAGAAAAAGAAAGCAAGCAAGCTGAGCAAGCCATGGAGACCAAGTCATCAGGCATCCAGGGTCTCCACTTGAGTTCCTGCTTCCAGATTTCAACCTTGACATCCCTCAGTGATGGATCGTGACCTGGGAGTCCTAAGATAAAGTAGGTTCCGGCCTTCCCTCTACTAAGTTGATTTTTGTCAATGTTTTATCACAGCAATGGAAAACCAAACTGGGATAGACACATGAACCAACAAAACAGATGATGCCCAGAACTGTGGGAAGGCCACTTTCAGCTGTGAGTTCATCTCCCTGGGGCGTCTCCAGTCTGGGTCCTCAGGAAGACTCCTTAAGCATCCCTGAGCATGCCTGGTGTCAGGTGGCAGGGTGCACTCAACCAGCTGTCTTTCCTTTTGTTCTCATCACTGCCACAAGGCACAAAATACTGGACAGGAAAGAGATGTCTGTTGAGGTGGACAGGCAGAGGGCAGTGCTACCTTGGGGTGGCTGTAATTTTGAGAATTGTTTTATTGGCTGAGGGGTTAGACCTAGCATGACTAATTTAATCCCTTCTGTGAGAAGACAGACTTCCTCCCTTCCTCATTAGCTTCCCTCTCCCTCTAATCATTCCAGGATCTAGGGCCCCATACACACAAGGACACTGCTCTACTGCTGAGCCACATCCAGCCCTGAAGACTTGGTCGATGTCCAGGTTCTGGCTTCCAAGGGTTTGCTTTGCTGTCTTGGTCATTGGTTGGGATATTATAAAATTCTGGAACCCACTCTGGAGTGGAAACTTTCAATGTAAGTGCTTTCTCAAGTTTGGGTTTCAGCTCTGCAGACTCGTAGCTTGCCAGATATATTAGGGATCATTTGCCCTCTTAATGGGAAGAGTCTCCAGCAAGAAAAGTTTGCCTCCTTGCTGGTCTGATGAAGCACTGCTGAGGCAAAAGAAGCAGCTGCAAGAAAACCTGACCCTAGGCTGACCTGTGCTTCTAGCATTTTTGTTTTTGTTTTTGTTTAGGCAGTGCTTTTGCCCTGGTTTTTCTTTTTAAAGATTTCTTTATTTTTGTTTTATGTGTATGAGTGTCTTGTCTATATATATGCTCGTGTGTGCAGGAACCTGGGGAAAGTGTCAGGTCCAACTCCCTGGAGCTGGAGTTTTAGGTTGTTGGTTATAAACCTGTAACCTGTGGGTGCTGGCTGTCCAACCTGGCTCCCTCTGCAAGAGTAACAAGTGCTTTTAACTCTTGAGCTGTCTCTCCATCTCTCCTCACCCCCAGGTATTTTTCAAAGACAGCTAAATAACAAATAACTTTAGAAAGCATGAGTGCCCATGGGCACACACACACACACACACACACACACACACACATACACACACACAAATGTACAATATACACACATATCTACACACAAATGCACAAACACACATACCTACACACACACACACACACATAAATGCACACATACACACACACACAGAGACACACAGATACACAGACATATACACATACACACACCCCTACACTCATCCACAGGAGTCACACACACAAAGGTTGTATGCTGCCCTCTTCTGCAGAGGCAAGGGCAGGGAATGAAGACCAGTGAAATTAGGGGACTCTTCCTTTTCTGGCAACCTCTTCCCAGAGATCGGCTCCTGTTGTTAAAAGGCCAAAGGAGAGGAGGACACCTTCTGGCCCCTGCCACAGTCCTCTCCTCACTCCTTTCTCTCCTGAGCAGAAGTTGCTTCCAGGGTTGCCCTGCAGCAGGCTGTCAGGACCCACCCCAAACACTCACCTGTGACTTTGTTCCATAGCATCAGGCTCTGGGTTTCTTCAGTTTGGCACATACTGTCCACAAACAGGCCTGGCGAGTCCAGTTGCCCAGTGCATTGGGAATGTGTGGGATGGACGGAGCCTCTGCTGGGCTCCCAGAAAACTCACCCAAGGAGCAAAAGCTCCTCCTCATACCCATGAAGCCAAGGTTTTGCATCTGTTTTCCTCTTGCCTGTGGTGTATTTGCACAAGCCTACCAAACCTCTTGCGAATTACTTCACTCTTCACAAACACCCAGCCCAGCCTTCAAAATTGCCCTGGGATCTTTTCGTCAGTTCAAAGGAAAAATGTGTTATTTCAATCTACTAATGTATCTCTTTAGAGCTGTGGAGCTATCACCTCATGTAATATGCACGCTGCACCTGGGGGTTGGGGGTGGGAACCTTATGCTGTGTGTGTGTGTGTGTGTGTGTGTGTGTGTGTGTGTGTGTGTGTGTGTGTGTGTTATGGATTTTCCAGTGAACATACTTAATAACCATGCTGCCTTGGCTGTACCCTTCAGTTTTCAGGCTAAGTCTAGACACAGGCTTCTTTTCCTTCTTTGTAAAAGGCTGCATAAGATCAGTGTGGCTGGAGTGTTTCATGTTGTTTGTTTTGCTGTTGTTGTTGTTTTTCTGTGTGTGTATGGCAAGTAGGAAGGGAGATGGACTCATAGAAGTTAATCTTCTTCTTAACCTACCATAGGCCACTTTGGCACCTGTAAAATGCCAAGATGGTCAAACTGCAGTAGCAGGAGGTATCCTTGAGCTTTGTATTTGTCCTTAGATAATTCCTGTGTCTTAGATGGAGCAGTGGTCTCAACCTTCCTAACTACAGTTCCTCATGTTGTGCTGACCCCAACCAGAACATTTCTTTCATTGATACTTCATAACTGTAATCTTGCTACTGTTATGAATCATAATGTAAATATCTGATATGCAGGATGTCTGATATGTGAACCCTGTGAAAGGGTCCTTTGACCTCCAAACGGGTTGAGACCCACAGTTGAGAACCGCTGTCTTAGAGCTCTTTGAAGTCAGGCAAAGCCACGCTCAACCAATAGTTGAGGGTGATACAGCTGAGATAAACACAAGGCGTCTGAACCAGGCTTTGGTGGTACACACCTTTAATCCCAGCACTCAGGAGGCAGAGGCAGGCAGATCTCTGTGAGTTCAAGGCCAGCCTGGTCTCCAGAGAGAGTGCCAGGATAGGCTCCAAAGCTACACAGAGAAACCCTGTCTCGAGAAAACAAAAACAAACAAAAACCACATGGCGTCTGAATGTGGATCTTATTAAAGACCAACTAGAGTGATTTTTTATTTACTTACTCATTTTTAGATAGTCTTGTGTAGCTCAGACCGGTCTCCAACTTTCTGGTTAGCTGAGGAGGACCTTGATCTCCTGATTCTCCTGCCTCCACCACCTAAATGTTGAGACTATACACACATGCTGCCTTAGCCAACTTCCAACCCAAATCATTAAAGAAAAACATCCATGGAGGTTGCTTGAAATTCTGTCTCTGCAGCCCGCCCCTCTTCTCTGTGAGGCACATGTTCCAAGGCAAAGCTACAGGAAGATGAGGGCAAAGGAAATGGTGCCCATGCTGTTTCTTCCTGCATGTGCATTCTTATGATAACTATTATAAATTATAGATTAGCAACTGGTAGTCAACAGAGCAATTATAACCCTGTGTATTTAATAGAATTTATAATATAATATAAAAACAATATAAAGGCTCAAACATTTAATCCCAGCACTCAGAAAGCAAAGGTAGGCAGATCTCTGAGTTTGAGGCCAGACTGGTCTACAGAGCAAGTTCCAGGACTGTCAGGGCTACACAGAGAAACCCTGTCTTGAAACAACAACAATAACAACCAAGTAACCAAACAAAAACACTTAAAACTT
The DNA here is from genome assembly GCF_003668045.3 of Cricetulus griseus. NCBI lineage: Eukaryota > Metazoa > Chordata > Mammalia > Rodentia > Cricetidae > Cricetulus > Cricetulus griseus. Next base: position 252,488,154 of record NC_048596.1, on the reverse strand, counting down.
GTGAACTGGGAGCTGGAGAGATGACTCTCTGGTTAATATCACTGACAGCTTTTCTGGAGGACTCGGGCTTGATTCTCAGCACCCAGATGGCTGCTGCCCACAACCAACTACCTGTGGGATCTGACACCGTTTTATGGCCTCCTCAGGCATCATACATGCACGTTGTACACAGACATACACTCAGGCAAAACACCCAAATGCATAAAAACAAATAAAAAAAAATCAACCTTATGAACTATGTGTTTCTAGAACTTTCCGCCTCATATTACCAATGTTTAGGCATAGGAACTGGAGCTGGATAAAGTGCAATCACAAACTTGGGTGTATCTGATGATGCTCCTTAGGAGATAGTGAAGACGCTGAGGGTGGAGCCAGAGCCTCGAGCCTGCTGAGCATGAGCTGACCCACTGAGCTGTAGCTCAGGCTCCAGCACCGTGTTTCTGACTGAGTAGATATTGACTGAATGTGAGCCCGCGAAAGAACACTCTCAGACAGAGTTCCTCACCAGTGTGAATGCAACTCAGTCTTCTAAGTTTCCTTCTAAGGGATCCAGAAAGAACTGTCTAAGGATGGAGGAGGGAGCAAGTTGATCATGCTTCCAACTGGCTGAAGATCCTATTGGAGCAGCATGTCAGCCTTTGTGCTCCACCAAAAATGTCTTGCGGATGGCGGACGGTGGTTTCGACCCAAAGGTGTTGCAGTGTCCAGTCCGAACACAAAAGTACAGCTTGCTTGCATCTAATGCTGTTGTTCTCAACTTGTGGGTTGTCACCCTTTCACAAGGGTTGCCTAAGACCATCAAAAACATAGATATTTACATTACAATTCACAACTGTAGCAAAATTACAATTATAAAGTAGCAACAAAAATAATTTTATGGTTGGGGGTCACCACAACATGAGGAACTAACTGTATTAAAAGGCTGAAGCATTAGCAAGGCTGGCAGCCATGTGCTAGGTAGGCAAGCAGAGAAAACAGGTTAGTGACCTGGAACTGTGCTTGGCTTCTGCATGTACCCCTATGCTAGTGTGCCTTCTACTGCTGTGATGTTAAAGACCATGACCCAAAGCAGCTCCAGTTGGAAAGGGTTTATTTGGCTTCTGTTTCCATATCACAGTTTGCTTTTGAGGGAACTCAAGGTAAGAACTGGAGCAGAAGCCATAGAGGAACCCTGCTTACTGGACGGTATGCACATATTCTTCCTTCCTTCGTTCCTTCCTTCCTTTGTTCCTTCCTTCCTTCCTTCTCTCCCTCCCTTCCTTCCTCCCTCCCTCCCCCTCCCTCCTCCTCCTCTCCTCTTCTCTCTCTCTCTCTCTCTCTCTCTCTCTCTCTCTCTCTCTCTCCTTGTTTGTTTACTTTATTATTGTTTTTGAGACAGGGTCTCACTACATAAGCCTGGCTGTCCTGGAACTCACTATATGGACTAGGCTGGTCTTGAACCCACAGAGATCCACCTGCCTCTGCCTCCCAAGTGCTGGGATTAAAGCCACTGCTTGCTTTTTATACACCCCAGAACCACCTGCCCAGGGATGACACTGCTCAGTGGCTTGGGCTCTCCCACATCGATTACTCATCAAGAAAATGCCCTACAGACTTGCCTGCTGGCAGTATAATGGAGTCATTTTCTCTGCTGACATTCCTCTTCCCGGTTTGTGCCCAGTTGACAAACAACTAACCACGACCACACTTCTGACAGTACACTGGTGACCCAGGACCCCATCTGCACTGGGCTGCACATACATTCCCCTCAGAACAATGGAGCAACTATCTCCTTCTAACCACTGTCAAAAACTCCATTTTCATAGATAGTTTCTACACAAATATATTTCAGGACATATCCAGTTATGAAAGGCAGGAGGCCAATTTGGCTCAGACTAGCTTTGGGTGCATGTGCAGTAAGACACAATATGTCCTCTGAGTGACCTTTTGGGGGAATCCCCTATTTTAGCACCTTATGCCTGTGCATAATTGAGCTTGGATATGATTAGAATCAGATGCATCATGGGAAGAGACAGTGCAATGAGGAACGGCTTCCATGATCCAAACCTATTGATCAAAATAAGAGAGCCACCCACCCTATGCCCCGTAGTAACCAAACTCCTCTCTCTTAAACCTCATGAAAAGAAGCCCAACACAATTTGGGGCCACTGAGCAAGCTCACCCCTGGGGACTACTATTATTCATGATTGCATATTTCTTTCTGATATGTGCCATTGTTTACCTTTGGAGTTTTCTATTTTGTACTATTTATATACTTATTTCTCTTGACTAAGATGGCATGAACCTGAACATTCTCAGTCCAGTCTTAATCACCAGTTATAAACTGAAACCCCAAAGTAGCAAATATAGACCCCTTCTTAATCCAGTGTCCCTTGAAAAACCACACCCTGAAAAAATTATGTAGAGATTTCTAGATAGAAGCATTTCATAAGGTCTTACTAACATTTATTACAACATATTCTTATAATCAGTCTGTTGTATTATTGACCTTGTTTCTTAGTACATATAATTTGCATGTTGAGCTTTCTTTTAAACGTGTTAGACCATACCACATATGCACAGTTTGGTACTAGCTGTGCTTTCAGGGGTCTGGGAGGATTTGGGGTGCATCCCTGGGGATTCGGTGTACCTCTTCACAGAATAGTTTTTTTAGGGGAGCTACGGTGTTAGGCTCCTTCAAGGGCTTGCTCACATTTCCATCAACTGATCAGAATGCAATCTTGTTCTATAGGGTTTCATTTGAAGACGACTTTGACACAGACATGGAACTCATAGCTGCAAGCTCTGTGAGTCATACCTCGATGACATTCATCTTTTGTCATGTTTGAGATAGAATACAAGGCTTTGTTGATGCTAATACCACTGAGTTGTTCTGGTCCTCTTGGTTTAGTTTCCACAGCACACTAGTCTTCCCATGGGCTCATCCTGCCTTGTGTGCTCACAAACTTTAGACAAGCCCCATTAGTATAGATGGGGACTTTTGAGAGCAGTGAAAACCCAACCAAAAGTGTCAAAATAGACCCAAGGCCAAAGCAGCCAGGACTTCTGCTTGTAGTCTGAAAGCTGGAACATGAGGGCAGGGTGAGGCTTGGATCAGTTGGGGTCACACTTCGACAACTTTAACTGTCCTGTCATATGTCCATAACCAACTGTGAAAACAGAATAAACTTCTATTTGGGGGTAGTAATAAATTTTTAGTGAATAAAAGATTTGTAAACAAAACCTATCAGTAATGAGAACTGACAAGATATTGGAAATGCCAACATGCATTTTGAAGGTTGGTTGACTGTGAATAATGGGTATCTACCTGACATTTAATTTTATATCTCATCTAGCATCAAACATTTTTAAAAATTCACTGCACTTCTATGGGTTTTCCCATAAAGATGCATTTTGGAAGTAGCTCTTGCCCCGTCTCACCCTTGAATAGTGATGCCTCTCCCTGACTTAGCTTCCCACACAATCAAAACCTCCTGCAGGTCTGGGCATGACTGGTCCTAGTTTTAAGCCTCATTAACTAGTCACAATGACAGGGTTTAGGGATGTCCTCAGGATGAGAATTTCATCATTAATGAACTATGAAGGTGAGTGTATCCAACACATTAGTTGCAAGTGTTTCTGTCCTTTGAGAATATGTTGGTAAGAAAAGGTCTCTTTCAGGTATCTTTTTCATATTTTTATATTAAGAAACTTTTACATTTGAGGCCATAAAACTCCTACTCCATGGCACCATTGCCTAGAGTGACTTCTGTGAAGCTCCAGAAAGAAGAGCTATGTCACTTCAGAGCAAAGGCAATCTTCAGCCAGCGGCATAGCCTTGAGCAGGGAAATACATATTAAAGCTCACTTGGTCCCACATAGAAGGGACCATGGGATGACCTGAGGTGATGGGGAATGGCAGGGTACAGTGTGCACAGTGGTTATTAGTGAGCTTTCTGAGCCCGTAGGAGTTAGTTACCTAAGATGATGAACACCTAAAGGGATGGAGTTTATTTTGGTTCACAATATTAGAGGTTCCAGTTCACCACTTGTTGCCCCTGTTACTTTTGGAACTGTGATGAGGCAGAGTGTGGTGGAGCAAATCCATCACTCCATAGTTGAGTAAAAAGGGGTTGGAGGCTAGGCTCCCAATATCCCCTTTGAGAGCATGCCTGTCCATAGTGTCATTCTGAGGACCACGTGAGCCTTTGAGGTCATTTGAGACCCAACACAAAGACTGTCTGTGCTGAGGCACTGCCTGTGGGGTGTGGGCTTGGGTGTGGGTCCCCTAGAGAGATGCACAGGGGCAGGCTGGGGGACAGTTCTGTGGAAATTGGAAACTTCTCTCCCCTCATCTAGGGCAACCACACTGAGCCTCCCTCTGTTCTTCCAGGGAATGGCTTCCTGGTTCTGAGGTTCTGAAACAGCCTTGTTGCTGTCTCATAGGCGATTTCACAAGAAGCGCATCAAGAACCGTCACTGAGCAGAAGCTGTGCTTGGCCGAGGTCATGCCAAGAGCAGAGCTGCTGAGCTGCCACGATTAGGGACTCACAGTGACTTCCCTTTGATCTTGTTTTTCATGGCATCGATAATCATCTCAGCCTCAGTCACCAAAAGCAAATATTTGGAGAGGTGCCTTGGCCGAAATTCACCTGTCTTTGAACCCCATTGAGCCCAAGTGGGATGGGTACCAGCTTTGTAGCTGCTGACCTGGCTCTCTTCTCTCCTGTCTCCTTCCTCCTGTAGACAGCAGAGCATGCAGAAGAGACAGATGCTAAAGAACTGCCCTAAAGGGGCATTTTTGGAAGAGAGGGGACCACCTTTTAAAAAACAAATATTTTAAAATTATTTGAGGATTTCATACAATGTATTTTCATCATATTCACCCAAGTCCTCCCAGATCCACCCCCCACCTCCCTGCCTACCCACCTCCCTGTCCTTTTTGCTTCAAACCCATCAAATCCAATTTGTGCTGTCCAAATACTCTTGGATGTAGAACCTATTCTGATGCTTGTTAGACCTACTAGGGGCCACAACCTTAAAGGAAACTGGGGTAGAGCCCTTAAGGTAGGGATTGTTTGATGCAGTATACACAGGGTGTATCAGGAAACTTGCCATCCTACAGACAACAGAGATGATCAGCATGGAAAGAGAAAATGCTGAGTCCACCAGTGGCTTAAGCCTATAACCAGCACTCGGGATACTGAGGCAGGATGAGGACAAGCTGCAGATCAGTCTGATGATACACATGGTAAGACCCTGTCTACACACACACACACACACACACACACACACACACACACACACTCATGCACGTATGGAGATGGCTCCATAGAGAAGTTTATACTTATTGTATAAACACGAAGATCTGAATTTAAATCTCTAGAACCCACGGTCATGTGTGCACATATGCCTATGATCCCAGCTTAATTCTAGAGCTAGTGAGAGACTCTCGAAAAAACAAGGTAGAGAGTGACAGAATCAGATATCCCCCCCCCACCCAGGGCCTCTATATGCAAGTGTGGGCATGCATATCCCCTGACATGCTCATAAATCATACATATAGACCACATAGACAGACACGCACTCACAAAAGGTTATTTTGTCTCATGGTTTTGAAGGTTTCTATCCGTGACTGAAAACCTTTTCCCCCTCTTTCTCTCCTTGCTTTGCTTTTTAATTTTTTAATTTTTTTAATTTTTTTTAATTTTTAATTTTTAATTTTTAATTTTTAATTTTTTAATTTTTATTGTTTTGAGACAGGGTATCTCTGCCTAGCCTAGAACTCCATAAACAATGTAGATCAGGCTAGCCTTCAAATCACAGAGACCCACCTGTCTGCCTGCCTGCCTCTACTTCCTCAGTACTAGGATTAAAGACATGTACCATCATCCCTGGTGACCTCAGATTCTTAATGTTTCTCTTTTAGTTGGTGAAATGTGACACTTGGTATCAGTCCTCACCGTACATGAAAAACTATGATACCATTTTATCAAATGTCTAGTGTGTGCCAGGCACTATGCTAGGTACTCAGAGCCCTAGGAAATGAGATAAACAAGATTTTTTTTCTGTCTCCATTGAAGCAAAGGGTTTGCACTCAGTAGTGACAATGATGGCTGCCTTTTCTCTGTGTCCAAAGTAACTGTGATTCTCAAGCAGTGTGTGTAACAGAGAGTTTTTGAAAGGACTTGACTATAATTGCTGGGGATTAAAAAAGTGTAAAGCTCCTAGTGCCATATCAGCACAAGGAGGTGGTATGGGAAATCCAGCTCCTGTAGCCACAACATGGGGAGACAGCTGATTCTCTCCTAGTTTCAATTTTTGATATGTTGGAGTATTTTGTATTCATGTCTTTATGTGCACCGTGCACGTGCGCATGCTTGGTGTCCTTGGAAACCAAGGAGGGCATCAGATCCCCCAGCACTGGAGCGACAGGCAGCTATGAGCCTCCATGTGGATGCTGGGAACGGAACCTTGTCCTCCGCAAGAGAAGCAAGTGTTCTACGTAATGCAGAGCTGTCTCCACCACTGCATCTTTCTTACTCATCGTTGTTTTCTAAATACTCAGAAGAGATGGTAGATATTTATTAAACAAACGGTGATGACTTAAAGAGTAAAGGACAGTCACCTCATGGAGTGGCCATGGGTCACTTTTGTCACTTGGGGAAGTGGTGACACATGTAAAGTGAAGTAGAAAAATGAGTCAGTCTGTGGCAGACACCTTCTTGCTTTGTGTTCACACTCCAGCCCCTTGCAGCGTGGTGCCATGGAGTGGTTAGAAAGTGGCCCCATGGCCCCACTTCACAGTCTGGGAAATGGTCTGGGATGTGGAAGTATAAACATGAACCATGCAGCACACTCTCAGCTATGCTTGGGTTTTGCAGGAAGAGTGAATGTGTGGGGGAGGGGCATGGAGAGAACCCGTGTGTATGGCGGTTTTCCCTGAAGATTCTGTTCTCATTGTACGGACATAAAGGTCTCTTCACATAATCTCACATACATCTTCATGGGACATACTGTTACTGTCACCAAGCCAGGTGAGTCAAGTCTGCTGATTGCAGGGGACTAAGCCTGAGTGAAGACAGGAATCAGTGTTCCCTCTGTGAACAGGAACAAACATGTTCTCAGCAAGAAACTGAGGCACCTTGCTTCCCAGATCACTTATGTACTTGCTCATAACTCTCTGCCTTTCTCTCTCTCTCTCTCTCTCTCTCTCTCTCTCTCTCTCTCTCTCTCTCTGTGTGTGTGTGTGTATGTGTGTGTGTGTGTGTATGTGTGTGGCTGAAACCTTTCTTGTCTGTTGCTGGATCTCGTCTGCCTGAAGGTAAGCTCCTGTAAGTTTCTACCAGAGTTATAAAGCCTTTCTTGAGTTGATAAAAAGAGTCTTTATTTGAGTTGGTGGCTTCAGATGATTATGAATTCAAAGTCTAGCTTATTAACTAAGATACCCTCCCCCACACAGTGTACACTCATGCAGATTACACAGGCTCACTCACATGCTCATAAAAACTCACCCAACACACATGTGTGCGTGCACACTCCTAAGCCAACTCACCTCCACACACTTGCACTCTCGTGTGGACACACTTTGAGCAGAGCTCGCACTTCTCAGTTTGGCTCCACAAACGGTGCTGAAGGGTCATTACTCTGTGGGCAGCAGATGATGCTTATGTGGTTCTAAGAGGGAGGAGGGAGGGGAGTCAGAGAAGCAGGGTTTGACTGCCTGTAGTAATTTCTCACAGCAACAAAGATGCCACTCTTCAGGTTCTGACAGGGGAGGATGTTAAGTCTGAGGAGGAGAAGGGGCTGGAAGGACACAGTGACAGTGTAGAAGTTGGGCCACATCCCACAACTGGAAGAGGTGGACTAAGGGTGAGGATGCCACCCTATCTCATCATGCCCTTTGGAGGCAAAAGAAAGGAGGAAAGCATACGGCCTGATTGGAAGAAAGGCTCATGTGAGCAGCAAATGCCCTCTGTTTCCTCTACCATACCTTCTGGGTCATGGGATACTTCTGAGCAGTACATGAAAAGCTGCTGTCTCCCAGACATTGCCTTCATTTCTTCCCCCTTTTAGAATCCACAGATCTCTTCAGATGGCTTCTGAACAATAAACACTAACATTACCTGCTTTGGGAAAAACTGGCCTCTAGTTAAAAAAGAAAACAAAAATTAAATCTTTCATTGCCCTGTGGTTTTATTTTACAAAAGGAAAACAGATGAACTTAAGTCACAAGAGTGATGAGGGCAAAACATTTAGGAACATAAACTGAAGGACAAAATTAAATGTTCAGGGCCATGTGTTTCAGGGGCAGATAGCTGGGACGGCAGGGTGAGTCCCCGAGGGGTCAGATGCGCTCTAACCTTCCAGAGACCCCTTGATTGGTCTGTGCCCTCACTGGAATTGGAAAACTCAGAGAATGGCTTAACCCAGGGCTGAACAGGGAAGAGCCAATCCTGGGAATTCTTCACAGCCGCATTCTTGTAGGACTCTGCATGGCAGCCAGCCAGTCACAGTCCGGAGTGAATTGGTCAGGTGTACTGACTTTACCACACATCCACAAAGGTGCTTTCTCCCATAGGCCACCGGTCACCCCATGGCACCCTGGGAAATGCACCTCCTTGGGTCTACAGACTGTCCCTTCTGTGGAGAGAATGCGTTGCACTGTTTGTTCTCTCTGAAACTATGTTTCTATACCTTATTATAGATGAGATAGCGCACAGCAGGAGATCCTGGGCTGGGGTGAGGGGACACGTACAGCCTACCCCGGTTTCCTTCCCCATAATGTGACCCTGTCCCGCGCCCCCCGCCCACTCCTCCTCTCACCCCTTTTCTGGGAGGAGAGCAGTCCCGAGGCACTCCCGGGATGGGCAAGTGAGTTCTGCAGAATAGCTTGTTTTCAAGGCAGAACCTGGGAGAGGGCAGTGGGTTTCGGACAGATGCCGAGTTCACCGCATACCTTGTCTTCTCAACACCAGAGCTAGAGTTGGAGTCAGCACGTGTGGCTGTCTGCATGTGGGTGGCTCAGAGGGTGTGGACGTGTTTTGGGTGAGGCTCACTTGGAGTAATGCTTACCTCCTCCCTTCCTGGACAGCAGCCAGCCCTCCTGCGCTGTTGACTTTCTCACCTCCATCTTTGTCTAGGAATAGTCTGGGAAGGTGACTCCATTTGTCTGAGATGAAGAGAGAGACTCAGAGAGAGGCACTTGGCAGAAAAGTGGTACTGTTTCCACAAGCAAACTCACGTGACAAAGACAGTGGGATACCTTGAAGAAAGCCTCGTGTTTTCAGCCCTGAATTTCTGAGTGGGTCATTATTTAGCAAAATTGAGGGATGACTTAGGGTTATAGGATGCTGAAAACCAACATTTTGCTCGGGTAACCAATAAAATAACCTTCAAGGAAGGTATCATTAACATTTAATAAATCCTGCTGGGTGGTGGTGGTGCACACCTTTAATTCCAGCGCTTGAGAGGCGGAGGCAGGTGGATCTCTGTGAGTTCAAGGCCAGCCTGGTGTAGAGCCTTGTTTTGTTTTGTTTGTTTGTTTGTTTTTATTGCCGATGGGTCCATGTCATATAGGTGCCAGAATTTCCTTTTTTAATCTTTTAAAGGTCATCATCTGCAACCCAAAATGGCTTTGGTAGTCTCATACCTCCAGTACACATAGCCTTTCTCTTGGGCCAGCTCCATTTAATCGCTTTGTTTTCTCATTGGAAATTCCAGGATTTGAGTATTTTCAATATCCTGGTGTCTCCATGCAACTTGGGCTTTACTTCATTCAATGGCCGTCAGGGAAAATGACCCTGCCACACATTGTCTGGTCTCATGGAAGCCCGGAACCTTGATGGAAGCTTCCATGATACCAGAACTTTTGCATTTTGCATGTCTGCAAAAGCAGCACCGGGTAGTTAATGCTGCCAAGATCTTCTGCCAGTACGGGATGTAATCTGACTTCTTCCTTCAAGAGCTGTTCTGGCCTCTGTGTACCGTCATTGCTGAATCTGGGAAATGTTTCCTTAAGTGTGGCTTATTTTGAGGAAGGAGCCCTTTCAGTGGTGTTTTCTTCTTTCAAACACACTTGTATTTTTACAAGTTGGAGCCTTTGGTAGATGGGGTCTTGCCCTCAGGTCTCTGATCCTATTGTCCCAGTGCAGAGCACAAGTTTTTTTCTCTCTCTTTGAGACAGGGTTTCTTCTCTATGGAGTCCTGGTTGTCCTGGAACTCACAGAGATCAGCTTGCTTGCTACAAAGTTTCTCTCTAATGGCACTAATCTAACAATTTGAAGTGCTTTCTCTGCACCCACCTGCGTTACCTGAATCAGTAAGCTCATTCCTGGCTTTCTTTACTTGTCAAACTGCACATTTTCACTAATTTTTGCTCTCTTTCACTGTAGATTTGGCTAAGAGCAGTCAGTGACTTGTAACCACGCTTGCATAGTATGCTATGTTGATACGTCCTCTGTCAAACAACTTCTCCATTGCTTTTAAATTCAGATTCATTTAAAATTTCAGTGCACACACAGGATATAACTGGACTATTTTCCAGAATCACAAAACATGAATGGTTTTTGATAGAGTCCTTATTTCCTAGGAAACCAGACTTCTACTGTCTGTATTTTTCTCTGTTTCACATTTTCTAAACTTCTGCCAGAGTGGCCCATTTAACTCTGATTAGCGAGTTCTAAAATTTCTCACATCTTTAAATTCTCTATATGCTTCTTGCTAACTAGTTCTGATGGCCTATGAACCCCATAGTCACATTTATTACAGCAACCCCACTCCTTGTTACCAATTTTCCATGTTAGTTATTTTCCTCCTTGTTGTGAGAAAATAGCGAATAAAAGCAGCTCAAGGGGAAAGGACTTATTTTGGTCCCCACTTTAAGAAGGGACCTAGTCCATCTTGCAGGAAAGATACCTCAGTGAGAACAGGAGGCAGCCTGTTGTACTTCAGCCACAGACACGGAAGGAGAGATGAACGCTAGAGATACACTTCCTCTTTTTTCTTCCTGTTTGTTCAGTTCAGGACACTAACACACAGAATGGTGGGTCTCACAGCCAAGGTGGGTCGTTTCTCCTCAGTTAAACATTTCTTGACACATTCTCACAGATAAGCATAGAGAGATTACCTAGCTATGTCTAAAGCCAATCACATCTACGATGAAAAACGAATCATCACATCTGGCCAACACCCAGAACCTCTTCCTACCTGTTTGAGGGATTCCAGGGGCCATTCTTAGTTTCATCCTCACTCCCTTCTCTGGAGAGCCCACTTTTCCTCTTCTTGTATGCTACCACCCCATTACAACGCCTAAGCCACACAGGTTCATCTCTCACCTTTCTTTGATTTTATATAAATCAAATCCTATCACTTGCTTTTCCTCAACAGTAGGCTCATGAAACTGATCCTTTTTAGTGTGTATAGCTGAACCTTATTACACGCATTGCTTATAACATTCCTTGGTCCCATTTATTTATCCCCACTAGATGTTTGTGTTGTGTTCACTTCAGTAAAACAGTGAACTGTCCTCTGAGAACTTTACAATGTACTGTTAATGTTATGAGTATCCCCAGAGGTGGAAGTATTGGGTCAGAAGGTATGTATATTGGCGTTGATATTTTCAATGTAGTTTAGGCTCCTTAGAGCACAGTTGAGTTCCTGATGGTTCATGCCTTCCATAAGTGGTGACTCCAGGCAGCTCTGACTTCCCATCTTAAGCATCTTGACTCAAAGGCTCAGCTTCCATTTTCCGTGCCATTTCTCCTTTTCTGGACATTGCTTCATCTTGTTTTGAGTCCCAAGAGCCCTCATGCTTTCCTTCCGTTAAAAATCTCTGGGCACTGGAGAGACTATGGTGGTGTTATTGCTGAGCAGGTAAGCAGTCCCATATGAAGAGTGGAGTGCCTTGAGAAGATGGAGACAACACATGTGCAGAGTGGAAGCTTGTGAGACACAGCTGTCATCCAGGACCTGTTGTCAAGCTGAGCTCATCCATGGTGGCTAGCAATCCTAATAACACCATAGTGTCTCATGGGTGGGTCAACTTGATTGATAATGGTTACAGAGCTTTTCTTCCCACAAGTGTCTACAAGTGTAGTCTACTCAGTCTCCATGAGCGGCCTAAGCATTGCTTCCATTGTCTGGGGGCCATAATGCCAACTATTAGCTTTTTTACTGTCATCTGCAAGGCACTAGCCTTTAACTACCCATGAATCCCTCTTGTGGTCCTCAGATGATGTGTATTCAAGGCTTTCTTCAGTATAAAGAATATTCTATTCGTCTCACAGTAGTCACAGTGCCCATGAGTCACAGGCTTTTGTGACCGACTAACAGAAGATCTTCATGTGGATTAGCATGAGGAAAGAGGCTGCTAGAGCTCACTTGTTCCCTGCTCTAGCGGAAGCACTGTTCATTGGAACCTTGCTGGCCTCTTAACCTGTATCTGTCTGGAGCTGGTCATCAGACATTCTAGCCCAAGATATGAAATCATGAATGATGATGGCTCATCATCACATTTGACACAGGCAACTTTTGAGGTTATTTATGTCCCAAAGCAAGGAAGTGGACACCGGTTTGGAAGATTTTAAGAGTCATGGCTGCCTACAGAGTAATGACAAGAAAGATGCATTGGAGCTGTAATATTTTGCTCTATATTTTCAGTCTGTGTTTGGTTTCATTGGTGTTTGGTAGAATCTTCAGATGAGGAAACTGTGACTACTTTGTGCTATCTCATGTTATCAAATGAAAACAAACAAACAATATTCTCTAGATATTTCATCAGCTGAAGATGAATCTTTAAACTGTTCAAATTGTACATAAAAGTCATCCCCCCCCCCCCGCTCCCATGAGATTGGCTTCAAAGCTAGAAAATTACAAGGCACTCATCAGCATCTTTCTGACCTATTTTCATTTGACTTTCAAATTTAGATCCAATGGTCTGGCCCATGTTGCCCTTGTTCCAACTGGCTGTGAAGGAACTGGGGGAAGGAGAGGTCACAGTAAAGGAGGTCTGCAGTGACCTCCGCAGCAGCTGTTGCTCCTCCAGGCCTCATGGATTTTTGTGTTCTGTAGAGCCATCCGTACCTCGGGGTCGCCACTCTTCATCTGAGCATCCTCGTGGAAAATCTCTGTAATCCAAGATGGAGATGGCTAGTTGATGGAACAGGTCATGGGTAGTTACAACATGGATGAGAAGGAAGGAAAGAGGACATGAGAGAGAAAGAGAGATGGGCTAAAGGGAGGGCTAGGCGCATCTATCCCCTTCTATGCTCTCTTCTCTGTCCTAGAGACTGCTTTGGTCTGTGCTGTCACCTTACATAGCACGGTGTCTCTGACAGATGACCTAGCTAATTCTGGTACAGGGAGGCCACCAACCAAGGGGCCTGGCAGCTGCATGTTAAATGTATTTGTGGCTCTTTGGCCAAGAGCTTTGGTGAGGGTTGTAGCTGCCCAGGTCCCACTCCTTCTTCCTGGGGGAGATCTTGTCATTATTTTTAGGTCCTCTGGCCCCAGTGACTTACAGCTGCTGCCCTCACTCAGTATTTAATGTCACTGACCTCTCCACTGCTCCAGTCTTCACAGCCTGTAACTCAGCTTTGCGGTTCCCTTCTGGACGGCTTCCAAGGTGTCAATGTTCCTCTGAACTTGGGGTGCTCCACACTGTCTGCGGTCTTCTTATGGGGCTGAACCAAGGTTATGATCTGCAGAATAAAGAAAGCCTTATTCCCTCTCAGGCCACAGTGTTTTGCTTCTTTGTATGCACTGTGTGTGTCATTTCCCCTCAAGTGCTGTTAGTAGCTGGATGATATCATGTATTTAGAAGGGCTGTCTGTTCACTGATACACCTAGACCTTTCCTCTAGACATGCTGGCCCTTTGTCACCTCCCCATTGTTCTCTGCTACAAAAATGAACCAATGACCTGCTGGTCTCTCCTTTTGTGAAGCTCTGCTGTGTTATGCTCAGGTCCTTATGCATAGTTATGTCTTATGCTGCTCAGTCTTCAGCTGGGGATGATGTACTTTAGAGCAAGATTTCCTCATCTTCCGGGATTACCTAATCTACCTTCATGGCAGTCAGAGTTCAGAGGCTTGCTTTCTCTTGGGTCACATGAGGCAGGGCTAACCACTCACAACATTTCAACTTCTTGTCAAGCTTTTCTGTTCATTTCTCCAAGGTATTTTATGACAAGTTTTCTGCCTCTTGAAAATTTCCAGGTGAAATAGAACTGTCTCAGGGATGGAAGCCTGGTGTGTGTATGTGAGACCAACCTTAGGACAAGGCCTCTAAGGTCAGAAGAGGCGTGAGCTAGCCACAGTCATGGTTGGTGGCTAGTGGACTAGACCAGGATAAGCATTTATGGCCTTTCATTCAGACAGCTATTAAAGGTTCAGTGAATCTGGATATAAGTGAACCCACCAGGCATCTTCTTTCAATGTCCCACTCTCAATTTATGGAGAGGGAATTCATATGTTTTTTTTTTTCCTATAGATGGCCACAAAGATTAAATTCATCATACCTCGCCCAGCCTTTGTGGAAAGGATTGTGGTCAAAATCTGACTCACTCATCAATGAATTTATGGTCTGTTCAGAGCCCATGTAAGAAATGGAAAGAATTACAACCAGCCTGTGACAGCAGCAGGATTTATTTGGTATGAGATGGTTACCATGGGGTAGGGAGGGAAGGCCCTCCGCAAGATTTTGGATACAGGGCTTTTGCAACTGTGAAATTTTGGACATGTAGCATTATTGTTTTTGGAGAGATGGTGGGGTACCCTTCTGGATGATCCATTATTTTTGTATGGATAATAAATTCCAGCAAAAAATAAAGAATGCTGGGATCTTCTTACACTTGTCCCACCGTGTCCCAGCCCCGAACTCTCTCCTTGTCCCATTGATTTTACCTCAGGTTCCTTTGTTTGAATTTTTCTATATATGCAATAAAGCCTAAGTGTCAAATGCTACCAAAAGAGTTTAATTAAGATGCTCCTCACCTAACTAGCAAGCTGTGTTGTTGATGCCAGCCCTAGACTGCTCTGGGTAAGACACCCTTTGTGTTTATTCCTCTGTCTTTAAGACTCATTGTTCCTTCTTTCTAGGGACATGAGCAGAATCCAAGGTTCTCTTCGTCCTCTGCATAGTTATTTCTTACACTTTTAAAGGTCATAATGTGAAAAAATTGGGTCTTGTTAATATTTCCAAATGTCTGGCAGGGAAACTCAATTTTATGACCAAGTGTTCCTCTCTTTTTGATGACCATTTTCAGATATTCTCCCTTATTTGGGACTTGTGATCCATCATTGGAACCTTGCAAGCCCCAGGCATCATAGGAGGGCTGTGTCCTGGGTAAAGGTATTGCCTTGTGCCATGGCCACATGCAGGGCAGGCAGTTTTGCTACAGTCACTGGCCAAGTCTGCATTGCTACCCTTAATGGATATAAATAGCCATTAGGAGTCTTCCCTCAAGTTGGATAGCAGTGGGTGGGACTTTTGCAGCAGGGAGGAGCATGGGCACCATCAACACACCACTTCAGTTCAGAGCTCTGGCTGTGAGCCTGCAGGCCTGAGCAGTGAGGGTCTTGGAAGAAGAATGAGGGTTCTCTATTTTCTAGGTTAGGTTTGCTGAAGAAGTGGGCA
Organism: Cricetulus griseus; assembly: GCF_003668045.3. Lineage (NCBI taxonomy): Eukaryota > Metazoa > Chordata > Mammalia > Rodentia > Cricetidae > Cricetulus > Cricetulus griseus. The sequence goes on along the minus strand of NC_048596.1, from coordinate 252,472,541 downwards.
GTGGAGGCATCAGAGATGAGAGCCAGAGGGTGAGGGTGCGGAGGATGTAGATGCCATTGGAGAGAGCCCTGTGCAGGTCCTGAGGTTTTCCATTCACTCTTTACCTGTTGGTTCCTTTGTGCACACTCAGAATGCATTTTAAACAGCATCCTCTGAGGATTATGAAGCACATTTGAAATTTTTGCATCTCATTGCTTGGGGTCAACTGTAAATGTGTTCCATTTGTCCAGGACCAGGTTCTGAAGCCTGGAAGCTCCTGCAGGCCTGCTGTGGTATCTGCAGTGAATGGTGAGGATCCCTAGCTAGGTGGCAGGGCTCTCAAACTCAGCAGATGATGGCCATGTGGGATGTTGGCCCAGTTCAGCCTTATCCACAGATGGCTGGGAAAGAGCAGAAAATGAAACTGTCTGGGTGAGCCCTTTGGGTGGTGGCCACTAACCCTTCTTTTAGGAAAAAAAAAAAAAGAATGTAATAATAGGCGTCAGCTGCTGTTTGAGTTGAAGTACCTGCCTCAAATTTCCCATTTTCCCAGGTACCCCATGGAGCTCTATGGAGACACTGTTGGTGAGTCCCTAACAGACTGCCAGGTGCCTGGATACATCACCTAGAGAAGTGGCTTTGTATGGAAGTGGGGGCTGGTGGCCACATATCCTGCTCCCTACCTTCTCTGTCTCCTGCCCAGGAATCAGAGAGCCTGGCTACAAGTTTGTGTTGTGAAACCTCCCCCATGGTCACCAAGGTATAAGAAGTAACTCTCACTTCTGCCATGAGGACCTTGGTTTCCTCTCCTGAGAGTTGTCAGCCATGCTGTCCATCTCTGGTGTGGAATCTGACCACAGCATATCAGCTGCTCCTCCTATGTCCCAGGGAGGGTTTTGCTTTGTTGCTGTTTGGATGCATTGCTGGGGATGGAACACAGGGCCTCAGACACACTGGGAAAATGCTGAGCTGTACCCTTGGCCCACGTTACCGAGACTTGAGTCACACATGGCACTCAGCAATCCACTGAGCCATGACTGAGTCTGAGAGGTGACTGTCTTTCTTGCCAACTTCTTTGTTGATTTCCGGGACAGGTTGTCCTGTACGACACTGCACAGAGTGATCTTGACAAAATGTACGTTAAAAGGCCCCTGCTTGCTTTTGCAATGGCAGTACCATGTTAGAATTTTAAGAACTAGGAGCCCACCAAGTGAGAGTGAAATTCTCAAACATACAGTAGCTCCTAGTAGGTAAATCACAAGCAGTCACAGTCATGGGTTGCTTAGTGATGGCTTGTGTGCCAAGGATGCTATAGTCAAGAGTTTTCATTGTGCCAGCACCAGAGCACACTACACAAACATCTGAGAAGACCCAGGTCATCGCTTGTTGGCTATGAATCTAAATACACATTACTGTATTGAGCTCTCTAAGCAACTAAGTACGTATGCATGTGTGCCTCCCATTGTCTAGTCTTCTTCGTGCAGTGTAGGACTGAAAGCATCATTAGGGAAGTTACCAGTGTAAGAATCCCTCTACATTCATCACTTCGGGAACGTTTATCCTACTTCCTGACTGCAGAGTGACACAGCGATGTCACTACCTCTAGATGTGCCTTTGACTTTTCTGTGGTAGAGGGGACCCTCAGCTCCTGAACTGACCCCCAATACAACTTTTCACCAGCTTCTCACAGCACCTCTAAATTTCCTAAACCCCAGACCTTGATCCCTCAGCACTGTGGGTCATACCAAAAAATTAAAAACAAAGTTTGAATTTCCTTTCCCACTGGGGCCAGAAGTTCAGAGAAAGCAGGGCTGGCAGGCACCCACTGGCGGCCTCCTCCCTGGACCTCGCCCACCTCCCACCGGGAAGGCCTTTCACAAAGCCTGTTGAAATGCATTTCATCATCACACTGCCTCTCCATTGTGGGGAGCCACAGCCACTTCCCCAGCTGAACAAGGGCAGCCTTTCTTTCCCTGTGGGGTTGACTGCAGACAGTGCAGGCTCTGCCCCCCAAACTGGTTGAAGTCTGGGTGTGAAGAAACCAAAATAGAGCATCTAGGTTTACTGTCTTGGGAAAGAGAACTTTCTGGAAACCATGCCTTGTGCAAAGCAGCCAATGGAGACCAAAACCCTCAGACTGTGGCTTGGTGGGCTGTGGGTATGTTGACTGAGCACTGGTCCACTGTGGCTGGTTCCTAGCTGGAGAATGGATGCTTTGGGTTTTGGCTCTGAGAGGAAGAGACTGCCTGGCTCATCTCCTTTCCCAGGTAGAAATGGTGCCTCCTGAGACTCCTGCTGGAGGCTCCTGCTTCCTTCTTCCTGTTAGCTGTTCACAGCTTGGAACTGCCAAGAACTGTCAGCCTCTGGATTTTCTACAAACCAGACTTGTGTTTTTAAGCCTCTCTCAGGGGAGCAAAGAGCCACAGTCTTAGCTGTCAGGTGACATGGCTGGGTGGTTGACAAAGAGCCTGGGAACTGGGAGGCTGGAAGTTTTATTGTCCCAACTCCACTCCTTCAGCAAAGCCCTCTAGGGCTATTAAAGGCCTGGGTTCCCACACCTACCCACACCTCAGAGCGGGTGGGAGGGAAGGTCCAGAAGGGGTCGTAGTCCCAGAGGCCATCCCAGGCTCCAGGCTCCTGTGTGGTCGGCCAACCCCGGGGCAAGCACAGGGCAGTAATTTAGCTTTGCCCTGAGAAACTGATGGGTTCATGTGGAGAGGCAATCTGGGAGGGAGGATTAGGAGGAAGGGGGCGTTTATTGGTTTATTGAGCTGCTGACCTGGGACCACGATTAACACTTCCATGTGCAGGAGGGAGGGACCCACTGAGTGCAAATGTGAGCCAGTCTTTTGCAGTTTCCAGACACTTAAAAGACCCCAAGCAGCAGCAGTGCTGTGGGAAAGGTGGCTTGTGTCTTTTTTTGTGGTGCTGGGATGGCACCTGGGCCCTTAGCTGCACAAGGGCTGCCTCAAATCTCCAATTCACAGAGCAGAAACCAGAGACTGCAGGAGGCTTCATGATAGGCCGGGGAACTTGGCACTGGGGAAGGCTGGAACTTGTCTCCAGATTCTTGCATTTTTGTCCCTATGGGAGCTGCTTTCTGAACCCCCAAATCCAATCTTGATCTGGTAAAAGAACCCATTATTCATTATGGAAACTATCACAGACAGCTGACACTGTGGCCATTTGGCCATGATGGGAAAGGCAGGCATAGTTCATGCACTAGGCCTGCTGACCAGATGCAGAGCCCCCTGAGGGTCAAGGCAGGGTGCACTTCCCTTTTAACCTGGATGCCTATGAGAGCCAGGAATTCTGTGGCAGGAGGGGCTAACTTACTCAGGGTTACTCAGAACTGAAGATGGTACAGCTGAGGATCCCCTTTGCTGTGGAACTGGATCTGTATTGACTGTGTTCCACAGAGGTCCAAAAATATCACATGGAAACTTCCAGAAATAAACAATTCATAAATGGCACATTATTCTGAATATTGTGATTAAAGGCCTGTCCGTTGGCTTCATCCCTCCCAGGACTCCAATTAACCTTTCAAAAAAAATTAAATTGTAGTTTACGTGTATGCGCTTGCCTGCCTGCATGTATGCATGTGTATCACATGTATGCCAGTGCCCAGGGAAGCCAGAAGCAGTAGGATCCCTTGGAACTGGAGTTGCAAGAGTTGTCTAGTGTGAGTGCTGGGAACCTGGGTCCTCTGGCAAGAACAGAAAGTACGCTTCACTGATGAGCTGTTTCTCCAGGGAGTCCATGCTGAGACTATCACCCTCTAGTCACAGGTCCAGGGAAATTCTACTCCTCCAAATTCTGGCACCCCTACCAAAGGAGCCATTCCTCATCACCGTTAGAGGGGACAAATGGCTATCTGCAGTGCTTATTAGCATACCAAAGTGCACACTGGTCTCCAGGCTCACTCAGTGCCACAATGCCTGCCTGTGGCTCTTCTCACCCCCCTCCCTACCTTAACTTCTCCAGTTCCTGGGCTTTCTTCTCCCAGCTTCTCAGTCCCATATAACCCTGCCATTTCAGAGGTATGCTCTCTCTCCTTTGTCTTCCTATCTTGGACCCCTCTCTCTGGGCCCTCTCTCTTGGTTTCCTTTGCCCTCGCTCTCTCCCCAACTACCCCTCATGGTCATGTCCAGTCTGCTGGCCATGTGCAGCATGCTACTTTCTCTCCCTGCTCTGGACTCTTCCAGATGTCTCTGGCTGTTCTCTCCCTCTATTCACAATAAAAAAAAGTTCCCCTCAATTGTACCTTGAAATGGTCATGTCCTCAGTTTACACATCTTGTGTGGAAACTTTTGGGTGGGGCATAAATGGACCCCTTTCCAGGGGGCCTGGCCTCTACTAATTGTATTAAGCCACTGATTCGGCTCTCCTAAGGTAGGTATGGGCCATTTGCTCCTGCTGTCTTCTGCACCCATCATATTCCAATCTAAATTCTAGAGGCTGTCTCCAGCTGCTTCTTCCCTCTACCTATTATGCATCTCCGATGTGAATCTGGGCATCTCCTGGTTGCCCTGGTTCCCAGAGCCTGCCGGGCCCTCCCAGATATGGCATATGGAAAGACGATCTCTCCCTCTCTCCATCTAACCTCTCCTGCACTTACCTTTCTCTCTGCCAGTCTTCTCTACCCCGTCTCCCCCAAGTTCTCAGCTCCTGGAGTTTCCTTGCCCGCTCCTAGGAGCCACCTGCTCTGTTTCTTTGGCTCATTGGAGCCTGCTCTTTAAGTCCCAAAGCTGCCTTATACCCTTCTGGGCTTCAAAGATATTGGACTCCTCCATCTGGGGGAGTTCCTGTTTGTGACCCTTGTGACCTCTGTCTCTCAGCTCCTTCTGGAGCTTATTGGAACCTTCCCTCTGGTGGACTTTGACCTTTGGTCTTTTCCTCCTTATACTCAGGGGGTCTCAAGAAAGCCTTGGCCTCAGTGCAGCTCAATGGCCACAAAGATGGCACACTTGATTTTCAAATTCTTAAAGATTGTAAAAACTTCTGCCACTGGACAAGAAACTGATCCCCAAATTCTCTAAGCCTTTTCAATTTTCCACTTTTTATTGTTGTGGTTGTGGTTGTTTGTTTATTTTGCTTTTGGAGATAGCATTTCTATGTGTAGTTCTGACTTGCTTTGGAACTTTGTAGAGCAGGCTAGCCTCAAACTCAGAGATTCACCTACCTCTGCCTCCCAAGTGCTGGGATTAAAGGCATGTGCCACCATAGCCTGGGTACTTTCCTGACTACTTAAAATCTTTTATCAGTATGACTTCTTTGCTCTCTGTTCTAAAAATAAATGTCATAGTACTACTATATGAACTCTCTTTATTTCAGAATTTGTAAATTAATTGGGTATGATTAAAATCCATAAAATCTATCTATAACAAAAAAAAACTTAGATTAAAACTTGTAACAATAGGTCGATAGTTTAAAAATCTATACATAGGTAGCCTTAATTTGCTTCAGCATATTAGATATTGAATGAAAAAAAAAAGAAATGAAAAAGGAGAGGAGGGATATGACTACCCCTAGGTATGGTGGAGGAGAAGGTTTATTGTAGATAAAAGGGAGAGCATAGCCAGAGGCAGGAGCATCTGGGACAGTCCAAAGTGAACATGACCCTGAGCTGGGCCATGTAAGGATTGAGGAGAGGGAAGAGCCAGGAGAGTAAACAGTAGACAGAAAGGCCAAAATATCTGGGTTATATAGGGAAGGGCAGCTGGGGCAAGGGCAGCCCAGTCCCTGAATTGAAAAACTTTAGGATAGAGGATGAGTTATGCCAGCCACAAGGATCTAGAGCAGGTAGAGACTGAGGGATGCTGGGAGAACCTGGTAGCTAGGTCTGCTTTGATGTGTTGAATAAGCCATTTGTCCTCGGTTTGATACCTAACATAGATGTGACTCAGTTGTTGTTTAGAAAAATAGATTCACTACAGCATGCTGTAGATGTAACTTTGATCCTACTCTTGTTTAAGAAAAAAAAAAAAGAAAAGGTTTATGTGCTTGATGGCTTACCTAGGACCAATTAGTTTGGTTATGTGGCTTAGCTGATGGGAGAAATCATGTGACTGGCGGCCATCTTTAAGGTTAAAAGAGAGTACCTGTCATGCAGCTTTACCACCATGTTGATTAAGATGACCATGTGATATAAAACAGTTAAGGGAGCACTCATAAGACTTCTTAGACCTACTGAACCTTCTGTTATCCTTGTATCTCCTTTTAGACTAAGGAAGCAACAGCAGATCTCCAAGATATTTTGGATTAGAATGGTTTATTGTATGATGATTTTGGTCCTGAGAGCAAAAATTTTAGATAAGGAACAACATGTTAGAATAATAAGGTGTATTTGATAAATAAGGTTTACAAATTCCTAAGGTTATCAAGGCATATTCAGGTGAATAGAAACTGACTTAAGGACGTATATCTAACCACTTATGTCTTTACTAATGAAGGGACCAGACCCTCACCCAGCCCCCTGCTTTAGTAGCCATGACAGGCTGCAGAAAAGACTCAGCAAAATGTGCTGAGCTTCCTGACCTTGCCTGTCCTCCCAGTCACTAGGAGGTCAGATACCCTCCATGTAGCAAGGAACCAATCAGAAGTTAGCTGTCAGGCTATGGACTGCTTTACACTAAAAGTGACAAAAGTGCCTTACCAGTGACATGCAGAGCAAAGCAACTGCCCTAAGAGGGCCTATAGGCCAATCAACACAGGACAGGTTGCCCAAGCCCAGAAGCACACCAATCCTGAGACTGCTGCGTACGTACCCCTAGACACTTCCCTTATACACCCCAATAAATTCCCCGATTCGAGGACCCTTGGGGTCCTTCTCACACCACCTGCCAAAGAGTTGAAGACAGTTAACTCCTTAAATAATAAAAGACTCTTATTTTGCATCAGAATGGGTCTCTTGGTGGTTTTGGGGTTCATAATTTGGAAACAACAGCTAACTGTGTTCAACACTAGGCTTCTAAAATTTTTAGGTAAGAAACAACATATGTTTGGTAAATAAGGCATGCTTGATAAATATGTTCTATAAATTTCCAAGGTCTTCTCAGGTTAACAGTAACTGATTCAGGTCTATGTCTAGCCTCTTTGTCTTTGCTAACTTTGTTAAGCTTTAGCTATTTGAATAAGTCTGACAAGAAGCTGATATTCTGTCATGGTACACTATGAACAGATCGGGCTCCCAGGCTTTCTACGAACTGTATTTATGGCTTAATATTTTATTTAATGATCTTTAATTAGATCTTCAACTCAAATTTTTAAGACTTAAACTTAACAAATTGAGCAATAAAATACTAATCTTATAAAAGTTAGTAACTTGTTGCAAACTGTTAAAAATAATTAAGACAGGCAAGTTAATGGTCAGTCACCTTGTAAATGCTCAAATTTCTTTAATGTGCTTAGAACTATGCTGATAGCCATGCTCAGTACAAATATAATTCATTTCCAGACACAATCTTTTTTTTAAAAAAAAGATTTATTTATTTATTATGTATACAATTCTGCCAGCATGTATGCGTGCATGCCAGAATAGGGCATCAGATTTCTTTATAGATGTTTGTGAGCCACCATGTGGTTGCTAGGAATTGAACTCAGGACCTCTGGAAGGATAGTCAATGCTAGTCAAAGCTCTTAACATCTAAACCATCTCTCCAGCCCTCCAGGGACAAGCTTTATTTAGCTTCCTGTATATGTTCTCAAGATTAAAGCCTGAAGCAGGTAACTAAAAACAAGTAAAGTTGTTTAAAATCAGGTATATTTAATAAATAGCCCTTAAACTCTTGAGAGATCTGCTGACTATGACAATTATGGTATTTATTTATTTTCCTTCTTTTTTTTGTAGATTATTTTTAATTTGAATTAGAAACAAGATTGTTTTACATGACAATCCCAGTTCCCTTTTTCCTCCCTTCCTCCCCTACCACTCCCCCAGTGAAAACCCTACCTATCACATATCCTTTCTGCTTCCTCTAGATGGTAAGGCCTTCCATAGGTGTCATCAGAGTCTATTGTATCCTTTGGGATAGGGCTTAGCGCCCCCACCCCTCACCATGTGTCTTGGCTCAGGAGTATCCCTCTGTGTGGAATAGGCTCCCAAAGTCCACACCTGTGCTAGGTAGGGATAAGTACTGAACTACTACAGGAGGTCCTGTAGATTTCCGAGGTTTCCTCACTGAAACCCATGTTCCTGGGGTCTGGATCAGTCCCATGCTGGTATCCCAGCTATCAGTCTGGGGAGCAAGAGTTCCCCAATGTTCAGGTCAGCTGTTTCTGTGGGTTTCACCAGCCTGGTCTGGACCCCTTTGCTCATCACTCGTCCTTCTCTGCATCTGGATTCCAGTTCAGTTCAGTGATTAGTTGTGGGTGTCTGCTTCTACTTCCACCAGCTGCTGGATAAGGGCTATCGGGTAGCATATAAGTCAGTCATCAATCTCATTATCAGGGGAAGGCATTTAAGGTAGCCTCTCCTCTGTTGCTCAGATTGTTAGCTGGTGTCATCTTTGTAGATCTCCAGACATTTCCCTAGTGCCTGATTTCTCTGTAAACCTAAAATGTCTCCCTCTATTATGGTGCCTCCATTCTTGTTATCTTCTATTCTTCCCCTGACTCAACCTTTCTTCTCCCTCATGTCCTCTGCATCCTGTAGCTCCCTCCCCCCTCTTCTCATGCTCCCAATTTGCTCAGGGGATCTTGACCCTTTCCCCTTCTCCAGGGGACCATGTATGTCTCTCTTATGGTCCACCTTGTTTACTAGCTTCTCTGGCAGTGTGGATTGTAGGCTGGTAATCCTTTAATCTATGTCTAAAATCCACATATGAGCGAGTACTTACCATGTTTGTCTTTTTGTGATTGGGTTACCTTGCTCAGAATGGTTTCTTCTAGTTCCATCCATTTTCCTGCAAATTTCAAGATTCCATTGTTTTTTTTCCCCATGAGTAGTACTCCATTGTGTAAATGTACCACATTTTCTCTATCCATTCTTCAGCTGAGGGGCATTTAGGCTGCTTCCAGTTTCTGGCTATTAAAAATAGTGCTGCTGTGAACATCGTTGAACGGATGTCCTTGTTGTATGAATGTGCTTCTTTTGGGTATATGCCTAAGAGTGGAATTGCTGGATCTTGTGGTAGACTCATTCCCATTTTCTTGAGGAGTCGCCATACTGATTTCCAAAGTGGCTGTACAAGTTGGCACTCCCACCAGCAGTGGAGAAGTGTTCCCCTTTCTCCACATCCTCTCCAGCATAAACTGTCATTGGTGTTTTTGATTTTGGCCATTCTGACAGGAGTAAGATGGTATCTCAGAGTTGTTTTGATTTGCATTTCCCTGATGGCTAAGGATGTTGAACACTTTCTTATGTGTCTTTCAGCCATTTTAGATTCCTCTATTGAGAATTGTCTATTTAGTTCTGTACCCCACTTTTTAATTGGATTGTTTGGTGTTTTGGAGACTAGCTTCTTGAGTTCTTTGTATATTTTGGAGATCAGCCCTCTGTCAGATGTGGGGTTGGTGAATATCTTTTCCCAGTCTGTGGGCTGTCATTTTGTCTTGCTGACTGTGTCTTTTGCCTTACAGAAGCTTCTCAGTTTCAGGAGGTCCCATTTATCAATTGTTGATCTCAGTGTCTGTGCTACTCGTGTAATGTTCAGGAAGCGGTCTCCTGTACCAATTAATTCAAGGGTATTTCCCACTTTGTCTTCTAATAGGTTCAGTATGGCTGGATTTATGTTGAGGTCTTTGATCCATTTTGCATCTACTTGATCATGGTGGATGATTTCTCTGATGAATTCTTGGATTCGATTTGTCAGTATTTTATTGAGAATTTTTGCATCTATGTTCATGAGGAATATTGGTCTGTAGTTCTCTTTCTTAGTTGTGTCTTTGTGTGGCTTGGGTATCAAGGTTATTGAAGCCTCATAAAAAGATTTGGCAATGACCCTTCTGCTTCTATTGTGTGGAATACTTTGAGAATTGGTATTAGCTGTTCCTTGAATTTCTGGTAGAATTCTGCATTGAAGCCATCTGGCCCTGGGATTTTTTTGGTTTGGAGACTTCTGATGACTGCTTCTATTTCATTAGGGGTTATAGGTCTATTTAAGTTGCTTATCTGTTCTTGATTTAATTTTGGTAAGTGAAATCTGTCCAGAAAATTGTCCATTTCCTTTAGATTTTCGAATTTTGAGGAATATAGGTTTTCAAAGTATGACCTGATGATTCTCTGGATTTCCTCTGTGTCTGTTGTTATGTCCCCCTTTTCATTCCTGATTTTATTGATTTGCATGTTCACTGTCTGCTGTTTGGTAAGTTTGGATAAACGTTTGTCTATCTTGTTGATTTTCTCGAAGAACCAACTCTTCATTATATTGATTCTTTGTATTGTTCTCCTAGTTTCCATTTTATTGATTTCAGCCCTCAATTTGATTATTTCCTGGCATCTGCTCCTCTGGGGTGCATTGGCTTCTTTGTGTTCTAAAGCTTTCAGTTGAGCTGTTAATTCTCTAGTGTGATTATTCTCCTGTTTCTTCATGTGGGCACTTAGTGCTATGAACTTTCCTCTTAGCACTGCTTTCAAAGTGTCCCATTGGTTTGGGTATGTTGTGTCCGCATTCTCACTGAATTCTAGGAAATCTTTCATTTATTTTTTTATTTCTTCCAGGAATTGTGCAATTGGGTGTTACTTAATTTCCATGAGTTTGTATTTTTCTGTAACTCGTGTTGTTGTTGAATTCTAACTTTAAAGCATGGTGGTCTGATAAGATTCAGGGGGTTATTTCAAGTTTTTTGTACCTGTTGAGGTTTGCTATGTTGCCAAGTATGTGGTCAGTTTTAGAGAAGGTTCCATGTGGCTCTGTGAAGAAGGTAAATTGTTTTGTATTTGGATGGAATTTTCTATAGATATCTGTTAAGTATAATTGTGCCATAACTTCTATTAGTTCTTTTATTTCTTTGTTAAGTTTCTGTCTGGTATTCCTGTCCAGAGGTGAGAGTTGGGTGTTGAAGTCTGTCACTATAAGTGTGTGCGGTTTTATGTGTGATTTGAGTTTTAGTAATGTTTCTTATACAAATGTGGATGCCTTTGTATTTGGGGCATAAATGTTCAGAATTGAGACTTCATCCTGATGGATTTCTCTTGTGATGATTAGGAAGTGACCTCCTTCATCCCTTTTGGTTGATTTTAGTTTAAAGTCCAATTTGTTGGATATTAGGATTGCTACCCACGATTGTTTCTTTCATACATTTGATTGGAAAATCTTTTCCCAACCTTTAATCCTTAAGTACCGTCTGTTTTTGGAGTTGAGGTGTGTTTCTTGTATGGAGCAGAAGGATGGATTCTGTCTTAACCATTCTGCTAATCTGTGTCTTTTTATAGGAGAGTTAAGAGCATTAATGTTGAGGGATATTAATGACCATTGATTGTTCATTTTTGTTTGTTTTTGATTTGGTGATGATGGTGAGATTATGTGTCGAATTCTATCCCTTTTTCCTTTTGGCTGTTGGTAAAGTGGGATTATCTATTGTCTATATTTTTCTGGTCGTAGTTAACTTCCTTGGGTTGCAGTTTTCCTTCCAGAACTTTCTGTAGGGCTAGATTGGTGGATATGTATTGTTTTAATCTGGTTTTGTCATGGAATATCTTATTTTCTCCATCTATATTGATTAAAAGCTTTGCTGGGTATAGTAGTCTGGGCTGGCATCCATGATCTCTTAGTGTAGGTAGAATATCTATCCAGGATCTCTGGCTTTCAGAGTTTCCAAGGAAAAGTCAGGTGTAATTCTGATAGGTTTGCCTTTATATGTTACTTGATCTTTTTCCTTTGCTGCTCTTAATATTTTCTCTTTGTTCTGTATGTTTGGTGCTTTGATTATTAAGTGGCGAGGAGACCTTTTTTTGGTTCAGTCTATTTGGTGTTCTGTAGGCTTCTTGTATTTTCATTGGCATGTCTTTCTTTAGGTTGGGAAAGTTTTCTTCTATGATTTTGTTGAATATGTTTTCTGTGCCTTTGAGTTGGATTTCTTCACCTTCTTCTATACCTATTATTCTTAGGTTTGGTCTTTTCACGGTATCCCATATTTCCTGGATATTTTGTGTTAGGGATTTGTTGGACTTAAGATTTTCTTTGCTTGATGAATTGATTTCCTCTAGTTTATCTTCAGTGTCTGTGATTCTGTCTTCCATCTCTTGTATTCTGTTGGTTATGCTTGTGTCTGTAGTTCCTGATTGTTTACCCAGTTTTTCTATTTTCAGCATTCCCTCAGATTGTGCTTTCTTTATTGTCTCTATTTCAGTTTTTAGGTCTTGAAAGATTTGTTGATATCTTGTATTTTTTGGGTTTTTTTTCTTCCATTACTTTAAGGGATTTTCTCATGTCCTCTATCATTTTCATGAAGATTTTTTTAAGGTCATTCTCTTCTGCTTCATCTGTGTTGTGATGTTCAGGTCTTGCTGGTGTATGGTTCCTAGTCTCTGGTGGTGTCATATTGGGTTTTCTGTTGTTGAATGTGCTTTTACATTGACCTCTTCTCATCCTTTCTTCTGGTGGCTGTAGCAGGAGTCTCTTCCTCTCCTGGTGGGTAGGGGACCAAGGTTCCCTTCTGGTAAATGCAAGTTCCAATACTCACATGTCTGTCCTCTTCTCGTGGATGAAGGTGGCACTGTTACCCGGGACTTGGCAGTGTCTGGATGTGTTGGATCCTGCTGCCGAGTTCGGACCCAGCGAGCAGACTCATGGCATCAGATGTTTCAGAGCAGGACCGCAGAAGCAGAACCAGAAGCATCCCCTGGCCTACCTGGGCAGGTGGATGGAGGCAGAACTGCTACCGTGGCCTTGGCAGTCCAAATTTTCCTTCTTAATAGTTTTTTTATTTTTATTTTTTTATCTCCTGAACCTTCTTCCCAGGCCAGGATGGCTTTTGATGACCTCTTCCCACAAGCAGAAGATCAAAACAGCAAATAGCCTCTCTCTCAGATCACTCCATAGGCTGAGCAAAAGTATGTGACACGTGATGGGACTTCAGTGGTTCAGATGTACCCACTTGAGCTTCTGCTGCAATGAGCAAGGCAGGCTGGGAGCATCTTCTCTGAAGGCAAATTAAGTTAAACCACAGATACTTGGGCTTCTGGGGGATGGGGGGCCAAATAAAACCCCATTCATAGCAGAGACTCCTTTGGTTGTTCAACCTTCATGGAGTTTCTAGGCATAGACTTCCACACACAGGAAGCAGGCTCTTATCCCCTTTGGAGCAAGAGCGCTTTTGCTTAGAGAGTCAGCATCTTCACACAGCAGTTGGCAATTATGGTATATAATGAAAACTATTCCTATGGTAGATAGAAATGCCAGATCCTTGATGTGGCCCTAAGGTTTCCTCCAAGTAATCAGAAGATGACAGGTCACAAACGAACTCCATCAAGAGCTTGCTTCAGATGTGGCAAAAACAGCCACCGGGTAAAGAACTGCCCCATGCCTTATCTGCTGCCAAGACTCTGCCAAAAATGTGGACAGTTTTGGGTTGACTGACCTGTAATGTAACATCTTTACGCCAAGCCACCCGAGACCTGCTGCCACATGGGCGCCCATAATAACACATAGAGTCTTATATTAGTTTACAATGCTGGCCAATTGACTAGGATTTCTTATATGCTAGCTCAGTCTTTTTTTTCCATCCATTTATTTAGGTCATAAATAAAGTCATGCACAATTATGATACACAATACAGTATGTTCACATTGGCATGGCTAAATTAAACCAATTAACATGTTATATCACACATATTCATCATTTTTGTTTTGAGAACACTTAAAGTATACTATCTCACAACTTTTAAAATATAGCATATTGTTATCAACCATATTTATCATGCTCTCAGTAGACCTCAAGACTTCACAGAGTCCATGCCTCTTGTCCAACTGCAGTTTTATATCCTTAAACCAATCGTTTCCCCATTGTTAAAAGACCCACATTGAAGCCTAATAGCCACAATTCTGCTCTCTGTTCCCATAAGTTCATCATTTCTAGGTTACACATAAAATTGAAATTGTGTGACATTTGTCTTCCAGTGTGTCACTTATTTATTTATTTTTTTGGCAAGCATATAACTTTACTACTTACTAAAGATGAAATCAAATTTGCATGCACAGGTGAGCACTCACTGAAACACCTTGGATTCTTCACATATTTGAGTTTCAATTAGCTTATATATATATATATATATATATATATATATATATATATATATATCACATTTATAAACAATAGCTAGCTCAGTCTTAATTATCAACCATAATCATAAGACTTATCTTATGGAGGATACCTTCTGCTGGCATCCTCTTACTGGGCTTACATGGCAGCTCCGTGGAGAGAAGGGAGAGCAGGAGAAAGAGGAAGAGCAAGAAGATGATTTCCTCTTTGTCCCTGCTTATATTCTGAGTCCGCCTGCTATGTTACTTCCTGCCTGGATCTCTTTACTACATTTCCCAGAGTCCCCCTTGACTGCTAGCCCCACCTATCTTGCTTTCCTATTGGCCAACCGTACTTTATTTATCAACCAATAAGACAAACATATACACAGAAGGACCTTCCCCATCACTGCCCTATCTGCTTCACCATGGTAGGTCAGTTTTCCCAGGTTCCTTGTCCAGAGGATAATGTCTCAGACCTTTTTGATCTGGAAGCAACAGAAGGCCATTGCTGCCCTGTGTGGAAGCTGAAGATTTAATGTTCTCCTGTGTGACAGCCAAAAACCAACAACCTTTGCCCTTGAGCCATCAAGATCACCATGGAGGAGCCTAGGATAACTGTCCAGGTTGTGGGAAAGTCTCCATCATTTTAACTGCTATGGAGGCCAGTTGGATTATCCTTCCAGCCCAAATTTATCCTTCTCAGATCTCTGACAGTGTTGATGCCTAACTGTAGCTTTATTAGTTTAACCACAGCAAGTAACCAGCTCCCTGCCCCATAGCTAAGCTGTCTGGTCTTTTATTTCATATGTAAAATTCAGGACTTGATCCCTCCCCCCCTCCCCCCCCCCCCCGCTTCTCCTGCTAAAAACCAATCAAACAACAGTAATAAAAGCAGACTCATAGACAGGCTTCACACTGATAGAGATAAACTCACAAAACAGGTTTCAGTGTAACTTTTCACTATTTCTGTATTTAAAGGAACTTATTTTCCAATGACTGCTCTCAGCAATCAACTACCTGTAGGGAGACACCATAACCATGCCTCCTAAGGGCTGGCTACAAGTGTGCCTGACCATGCCTGTCAAGATGTGGTCAAGGTGAGGTTAGAATGATGCACCATGGGCTCTTCCTAGTAGAGGCTCTGGTTCATAGTAGTGATGAACCCCCACCTCTTGGTACCTGTATAGATCCCTGTAAGGTGTTTCTCCTTCCCAAGTCCTTCTGTCATCATCTCTGGGACTCTTAATCTCCTGTTGCCTTTTGAAACCTCTTGGGATAGCTTCTCCTGCCCAGATTCCAGAATTTTGTATATTATAGTCAATGTGAGCAGTATGCAAAACCCATTCTTCTAGTGGAGCTGATCTGATCTTCAAAGGCAAAAGTATTCTTTTGCATATTGGGTTTGCATTGTCATAAGCTTATGTACACACAATCGAAAGTCTTATTGCTGGATCTGTGACTTGTAAGTTTACTGCTCTCGTCAACTGGTCTAAGAAGTCCTTAAATAGTTCTGTTTGTCCCTGTTCTATTCTGGTATAAGCTTCCAGGCATTCCCCTGGCTCACGAACCTTATCCCATGTGTTTAGTGCTGCTTTGCTGCATAGGGACAGCATATAGTCGTCATATTCATCCTGAACCTGTGGGTCAGCATAAATACCTTCTCCTAGGATTTTTTTCAAGAGGTGAATCAAGACCGTCTCTAATGGCTTGACACTCTAGAAGCTTTTCTTTCTCCCTCAGTAATGCCTTCCATTCGATTTGACAAGAATTCTCAAGGACAGCTGAAACCAGTCCTACCCAATCTTCGGGCGTCACCCTGTTAAAGGTGGCCCATATAATATAATAGTTGTTTTACGTATGGGCTATGAAGACCATATGAGGCAACTGATTCTTTAATATGCTTAAGATCTTTCAACTGGATAGGCTGCCATACATAAGCCACCTGTCCCTGGGGGTGTGTTTTAGTTGGTGGCTTTTCTACCAATGTTGCTGGGTAGATCAATGGTGTACGCATAACAATTTTAGAATGATTGAAATACCTGTTTGGAGTAGGTGCCTCAGAATGGAGCGATTCTGTCTCCTCGTCCTCAAAGTGATCCTTGAGCCTAGCGACGATGTCCTCATGGGACGTTTCAATCTCATTCATTATGAAAGATTCAAGGCATGATAGCGAATCCATGAATTGCTGTGACTGCTGTTCTATACAGTTTTCGAGGTGTTTAATACGTTCGTCCCTAGCTAGCATCTGGGTGGCATGGAGACTGCCATCCAGGAATTGAAATTTAGAATCAAGGTCATGATTTGCCTCAGCAATCGACTTGATAGACCTTTCTAGTTTGTTAGCTCTGTTCTGTAATTCATCTTGCAAGCTTTGAAACTTAGATTCCACTCTATCATCTACCCTCTCGTAATTTTCAGCCATTGATTTAATGGCATTATCCAATATTTTAAACCTATCCTGGGTATCTTGCATATTAGTATCCAAACTACAGGACACAGAGGCTATTTAGTTTCTAGTTGATACAATTGTTTAAACCTATCCTGGGTATGTTGCATCTTAGTATCCAGAGAGGCTACCTGAGTTTCTAGTTGGTTAGATATATTCTTTAATTCATCACGGTCCTCTGACTGCCTAACCCTCTGAAATGGAGCATCTCTCTGCGTTTATCTTATCATAAATGTCCTGCATTTCAACTTGGGTGGTAGACAGTTCTGCCTGTATCATATAAAACATAGAGCAAAGCCTATCATCCAGCTTTTGTTCTACATGCTGCATAAACGTATCATGGGTCAGTCTGGTTTCCAAAACCTCATTACATAAAGCTTGCATGTCCTGTAGGCAGGTGGTGAAATTAGCTTTATCCCTGTTCCTGAGACCTCTGGCTAATGATAATATGTATATTAACACATTAAGAGCTAATAAAGCATATAGGCCAATATTCAGCAGATCAACCTCTTCCTCGAACATTGAATTTACATAAGAAGTGAAAAGGTTACCCATGGAGACCAATGATAGACATAGATAGCTATGTAGCCAGCCCTTAGGAGGCGTGGTTACAGTGTCTCCCTACAACTACCTGTGTTTCCTGGTAAATGTCTGAATGGGAAAAGAAAAGTTTTAAAGTTATATAAGTTGTGAGGAGTTAACAAAGTAACCTAATGTGTGTAAATGCAAGTTGCAAGGATCTGAGGAAGTGATTTAAGGTATGTGTCCCGACTACAAGCTACATAAACTAGAGTCATCAGAGAGGAGGGAGCCTCAATTGAGAAAATGCCTCCATAAAATCATGCTGCAGGCAAGCCTGTAGAACATTTTCTTAATTAGTGATTGATATAGGAGGGTTCAGCCCATTGTGTGTGGTGCCCTCCCTGAGCTGATGGTCCTGGCTTCTGTAAGAAAGCAGATTGAGCAAGTCATGGAGAGCAAGCCAGTAAGCAGCACCCCTCCATAGCCTCTGCATCAGCTCCAGTCTCTAGATTCCTACCCAGTCTGAGTTCCTGTCCTGACTTCCTTTGGTGATGAACAGTGGTAGGGAAATGCAAGCCAAATAAATCCTTTCCTTCCCATCTTGCTTTTTGGTCACAGTGTTTTATCACAGCAAAAGAAACCCTAACTAAGACAGTATATAAAAATGAGAAATGTTTCAGAGTTCTTTAACTCTTGCTATGCTACTGTTATATTAAGACTTCAAAAGTTAAGAGTTTAACATTAATCAGTAAAGTTCTGAGAAGCTATTAATATAGCCCTGGTAAATGCACTGACTATTATCATAGTCACAAACTCAAATGTTTCAATTTCCTTTAGTCATTTTCTAAGAATAAACTTAAAGTGTTTCTCACTGTGCTGAAATCATATTTGATCTATCTATCTATCTATCTATCTATCTATCTATCTATCTATCTATCCCCTCTGGACAGAGGAAAGAGTGTTCAGGCTTTTAACTCAGAACCAATTTTTGGTTGCACAAGGTTTTGTTATGACTCAAAGGTGTGAGTGTATTCCGGATGTTTACAGACACTCGACTGCTTTTTCTACAGTGAGGATTTATCTCAGTGCGGATTACAAACAGTGGTAATGCTAATATATTTATAACTTTTATCTCTTTTTACAAATTTAAAAAATTATACAAGTTTTAGGGAGCCACAACTTGAATCTACTGGTCAGAGGACTCCAGAAAGTATTCCTATCAATCAACAGCTTGAGCTTCCCAGCCTGAAGGTGAGCTTTCTCTCTGTTTCCCCTAGTCTTGGGATGACTCCCCTCCCTGCAACCACCAGGACCACAGACCTGGAAGTTTCAAGTAAATACCCATGATAAAAGATTTTCCCATAAGCTCTATAACTTTATCTTCTGTCTATATCTGTGCCAGAAGATTCCTGATCAACTACAGACTGTCAACTGCTCCAAAACCACATGCCAACCCCTGATCATCCTTCAGAACCAGCAACTTGATGAAAGCCAGTAAAACTGAAATGCTTTTGGTGAATTTCCACCAGCCTGAGCCTCTCTTTGGACCAGAATTCCAGACTTCTCCAAAGTGGTCTGCACTTTGCTAGTCCCAGGTATCCCACAGAACCTGGACAGTGAGCATGACAGATGTTCCTAGCCTGTCCTCTTCTCCCACTCCTGGCCTTTGACTGGCCTGCCAGCTTTTCTGGGCCCTGACAATGACTCACTAATTTTAGCTAAGAAGCAGTTATAGAGAGATTATGTTGCGTATTACCACCAACAAAAGGCTGGAATGTCAGGTCCAATGGAAACTCCACTCCCCAAATCCTGGGGCCTATTCCTCTACCAAATGAGCCATTTCTTCATCACTGTCAGCAGCCACAAATGATTATCTGTGGTGCCTATTAGCATACCAAAGTGCAAGCTGGCTTTAGGCTCACAAGTACTCGTGGCTCCTCTCAATTCTTATCATCCCCTCCCCTACCCTAAACTCCAACACATGGGCTTCCCTTCCCTAGTTTCTTGTTCCTATATAACCCTGCCATTTCAGCTATACATTCTCTCTTTTGTCTTCCTCTCTTGAATCGCTCTCTCTTGTCCCACTTTCTTGGTCTCTTTGGCCCCACTCTCTTTCTCTTACTCTCTTGCTCTCCCCATCACCCTCTCATGGACTGGTCCAGTCTGCTGGCCATGTTCAATTTACTGCTTTCTCTCCCTGCTGTGGACTCTTCCAGATGCCTCTGCTATGCTCTCCCTCATATCCACAATAGAAACCTTCTCCTCATCCACACCTTAAAGCAGATTTGTCCTCAGTTTGTGCAGTTAGCTACTCTGGTTGTCAGACAGACTGTTGAGGTGTCATAGTGATCATGTCCCAAGAACTTATTTTCCTTCTTTGTGTATTTTTTAAGATTTTAATATAATATATTTTGATCATGTCTTCTCCTTCCCCCAACTATGTTCTTTCTTTCTTTCTCCCTCTTGTTCTTTCTCTTAAAAAACACAAAAATTTAAATCAGAACAGACAAAAATAAATAAGACAACATAAAACAGCCAAGAACAAAACAAAATGAAAAAATCCACAAAACATACCTTTGGAGTCCATTTTGTGTGAACTCCTGGGAATGGAGTCTGTCCTGGAGTGTGGTTGACACTCCTTTAGAGAAAACTGATTTTCCCTTTGGCAGTGGGTATCAATTGCAAATAGTTTCTTGGCTCTGGGTGGGCCCCTGTGTTCAGTTCTCCATCTCAGTGCTGTGAGCCCATCTGGCTTGAACCTGTTAAGGGCATATGCATGCTGCCATGTCCTCTCTGGGTTCATATGTCATCAACCCTACTGATTCTGGAAAACACTGTTTCCTTGGATTCATCCCTCACCACTGACTCATACAGCTCTCTAACCTCCTCTTCCACAGAGTTCCCTGAGCCTTGAGGGACTTTGGAGCACTCAGTGCTAGATGACATGTCATTGTCAAACCAATAACTTATTTTCCATAGTGGTGATCCCAAGGCACCAGGGTACTGATCTGGGCAATTCACAGGTGCCAAAGAGAAGCCAGGAAGTTTTCCTTAACTAAAAAAAGATAAAGTACAATAAGATATTGAGAAGTATCTTACATTCACATAGTTGTTTTAAATTATAGGTCATTGCTATAATTGCCCTACATAGTATGTTATTGCCGTTAAGCTTCATCATAGACATATACATAGATAGAGAGCTCAGCTATATCTGTTGCTCCCATGGCCCACTGGGGTTCAGGAACGTATCCCTGTACAGCTAGGACAACATTATCACGTTATTTTTCCTTGTCTTTGAAGCTTTGAGAAGTACATAAGAGACAGGCTATAGATGTTGGCTATAGATCTTGGCTATTGTCCCTGTGCAGCTCCTGACTGTTGGCAGCCTGCATGGTTTAGGGTGTCTGCCAGTGTGGAGGAACATTGAACTGTGTATTTGCTCCATGTCTCATACATTTCCAGTCATGTCTGCAATAGAAACAGCAGTTACAACTTTACAAGGCAACACACTGGCTTGTCACACATTCTGAGGCTGAGGTTTTTGTGGATAGAGTTAGTTCTAGGCTGTCACCCTCCATGGAGTGGGAGTTTCCCTATGAAGCCTGCTAGGGGCTTTCCATGAGCAGGTCTGGTCCCGCCTTGCCCTCTGAGGAGACCGGCTTTTCACCCAGAGGTTGCATCCTGGCAGCCTTGCAGGTCACATTCCTTCTGCAGACATGTTTAGTTGGATCCACTAGAATTTCCAAACATTCTGAGTCATTATTTAAAAAAAACCTAGACTTGAGTTTCTAGATTCTGTTCCAAAACTCGGAATATCAGACCTGCACCTGCACCCCACGTGGTGCTCGCTGTGGGAAGCCCCTAGCAGCCTGGGAGAAGGATCTACACATCTGCAGATAGCATCAGACAGGAAATGGGTGTGAGCACCAGTAGGCACAATGCCTGCCCTCCCCACCTTTACCTCCGTGAGTCTTCCCATCTGTTTGAATCTAGCCCCCTCCCCCCACCAGCTTCAAAATTTTTGTTTTTGTTGTTTTGTTTCTGTTACTGTACTGCTGGGCTGAGAGCCCAGGCTTTCAGATATACTAGACTAAGACTTTACTACTGAGCTTCTCCCCAGTCCTGAGTTTAAAAATAACAGCCTTTGTTTTGATCCTTTGTTATAAAACTCAAGTATAATTTACCTTCAATAGCATGCCACCCTGGGTGAGAGAGGACATGCAGGGTGGTGTTCTGAGACTGTTGATCCGGGATGTTCATGATCTTTGAGGCTGAGTATCATATTTGATTGTGATGAACACAACCAGGTAAACTCTGTCTTGTGAGACGCCTCAGGCCCCTACCTCATCAGATCTTCTTTTGGTATCTATAGCTGTTGGAATTGTCACTCAGGGATGGCCTGAGGCCATGTGGGATAACCGCTCTCACTCACTGAACACTGGCCTGGGGATTCCCAGCTTGGTGGCAAGTGGTCCTGGATCTTCCAGCATTGCTCAATGTTTTAACAATTTCCACCTGCCGATAAAGATATATAAGAGAAGGAAACAAATTTGAGAACAGAACTGCTGTGATTTGAATGTGTTCCACAAGTTCACATGCTAGAAATGCAATCCTCAAGTTTACGTATTCATGAGACATCTGTGCAGTAACTAGGGGGAGATGGAGTCATGTGGGAGGGAGGCTCCCAAGATAGGCTTGGTGTCTTGTAAGAAGAGGAGTAGAGATCTTGGTTTTTCTAAAACATATCAAGATAGGATTATGTAGAAACTGAGGGCACAGAACACAGACTACAAATAACATATCAAGATAGGATTATGTAGAAACTGAGGGCACAGAACACAGACTACAAATAACATATCAAGATAGGATTATATATAAACTAGAGACACAGAACACAGACTACAAATAACATATCAAGATAGGATTATATAGAAACTAGGAACACAGAACACAGACTACAAATAACATATCAAGATAGGATTATATAGAAACTAGGAACACAGAACACAGACTACAAATAACATATCAAGATAGGATTATATATAAACTAGGAACAGAACACAGACTACAACGAACAACTTCTAAGAAAAATGACAAATGGCTGATGGAACTTTGGTCTCGGGAAGAAATAAGCACCAATATTTTCTTCCTTACTTCTTTCCTCCCTCCCTCCCTCCCTTCCTCTCTTTCTTCCTTCCTTTCATTTATTTATTTTTGTTGTTGTTCTGTTTCTTGAGACAGGGTTTCTCTGTGTAGCCCTGGCTGTATTTGAACCTACTTGTAGACCAGGCTGGCCTCAACTTGGGAAATCAGCCTGCTTCTGCCTCCCAAATGCAGGGATTAAAGATATGAGCCACCACTGTCCAGCACCAATTTTTATTGATAGGTAATAATTAATGTTCACGTGTTTAAGGATACTATGTTAGCGTTCTCTAAAAGAACAGACCTGATAGAATGAATACATTCATTAAAATGTGTACTTATTATACACTAAAAGGGGATTTATTAAAGTGGCTTACAGGATGCAGTCTGGTAGTCCAGCAGTGACTCTCATGTTAGAGAGAATGAGAATCCAGTCCATGAGGCTGGATAGCTCAGCATCCTCAGTCTGGTGTTGGACTCCTGTAGAGCTGCTGGTCTTCAGTCTGTGCTGGAATGCCGGAGAAGCTGATTCTAATATTGATGAAGGAAGGCCTCAGTGACAGGATAGATGGGTTTGCCAGTAGAGTAAGGACAAGCAGGCAAAAAGCAGTTTCCTTCCTCCATGTCTTTTTATCGGGGCTGTCACCAGAAGGCGCTGCCCACATTTAGGATGGGTCTTCCTGCTTTGGATAGTCTGATCAAGAAAACTCCTCACAGGTGTGCCTGGCAGCTTACATTGTAGTTGACTCCAGATGCTATCAAGTTAACAACCAAGATTAGCTGTCACAGATACCAAGAGGAAAGCAGTGATGTGACCAATTTGGATAAATCAGTGTCCATGACAGCATCCTTCTAGTGTGCCTTATGCCCCTCGGGGTCGAACACTGTTCTTATACTACCTCCCCATATCCCTTGTACCTAGGATTCCCTAGTGACTCGGTCCCATGTCTCAGGACCATTGCACTAGTCAGTCCCTTGTACTGTAACAAACATCTGAGATAACTAACTTATAAAATGAGAGTTTTCAAGAGGATGACTGATTGGCCTGTTGCTTTGGGGCGTGTAGTTTGACAGTGTACCACAGCAGGAACATGTAAGAAAGGAAGCTGCTCATGACTAGACATGAGAAAGAAAGGAAGGAATAAGGTCTTACTTCATGGACTTTCCTCTAATGACCACCCAATAGACCCTGTTTCCTTAAATTTCTACATCCTTCCAATAACTCCAAGATTTAGACTAAAGCTTTAAAACAGACAAACAAAACCCCACAAGGGCCTTTGAGGAGGCCTTTGAAAGGCAAACCATGGCACCACTCCTGCAGGAGTAGAGAGTGAACATCTAATGTCTGCTCACCGCACCGCTTGCTGGCATCTGGCTTCTTCAGGAGAGCATAAGGCATGCTGCATGACTGTATCTGTTAGTTGGCTTTGTGGGGAATTGAAAGCACAGCCTGAGAAAGCCATTTGCTGGTGATGCAGCCATCAGGCAGGGCAGGCTTTGGAGCTGCAGCACTGAGAGGTGTTTTATATTGGCATTAGCCTTATGTCAGTGCACTGTCAGGCACGTCATTCTGACAGGTGTTATGGTTCTGGGTATAGATATGGTGGCTGTCACTGCCCACTTGGTTGATGCCTGCTGAATTAGAGAAGAGGCAACAGCTCAGTGAGTTGTTCAGGGCGGCATTGGGTGATGTTCTTAAAGGATCAGCCTGGAATCTGATTTTTCAGTCTTTCTCAGTGTCTGAAAACCATTTCATATCCTGTCACAAATCCTTGTCTGCTTAAACTAACTCTACTGACTTCTGTTCTTTGCAAACAAACCTGAGCAATATACCACACAATCCTCTTCATTGTTCCTGTCCATATATATATATATATATATATATATATATATATATATATATCTTTGCCCACAAACTATGTCACTTCTCATGGACCTAGAGCAGATTACCCAATCCTAATGGCCAAACCACACACTTTTCCTTCTTAAAAAAAATCAACTTGAGATTTACCCTCCACAAAGCCATTTAGATATCTTCAAAAGTGCATCCCATTTCTTTGAAAACTGTAGCCAAGACCTTCAGCAACAGTTCTGGCCCTTGAGAACATTAATCATCTTCGGAACTGGATGCAGACATTTTCCCTGGGAAGCATTTTTACAAGTCAAAAGTGCTTTGACTTTACCGGCAGACAAAGACACAAAAATGTGGGTTTAAGGCCAAACAGCTTCTCTCCTCTTTTTTCCTTGTTTGCTCTGTTACTAAGCACTTGGTAGCAGAGATGAATAGTAGTCTATTACATCAATGAGAAGAGTCATTCAGATCTAGTATCCAAATCTGTGGGCAAACCTCCTCCCTTTAGGAGGCCTCAACCTCCAAGGTGCCGAATATTCTCAAGAGTCCTGTGGTGCCAGAGGCCCTGCAGGCAGCATACAGCACCCCCTGTGGTTGAGTGCTGGCACTGCTCCTGGCTTGCCCTGAGTATCATTGGTCCATTTCTTAGCTGCAGACTGTCCTTCTGGCTAGAAGAACACAAAAACAAACTCATAGAGCACTTTGCAAGAAAAAAAAATGCAAATGGCAATCAAACGAACAGACATTCTAACAAACATTGTATGTAATCCATTAATATATGAAAAAATGATAGAAATACTTAAAATGTGTTTCCTTCTGCCATTCCTTTTCAAGATTCTGATTTGAATAAAATAAAATCATTCCCTCCTTGCCCAAAAGTGGCGCTACTACACTTTAGTGATTGATATCATCTTACGTAGCAGCACCAACTACTCAAAAATTTTTAACAAGATAATCATTGGCAATTAATAGCACAATCTACATCCAGATTTTGCAAAACTAAAGGAGATGCCACTAGTTGGTCATATGTCAGTTCCAAAACTCAATATTCTTTGAATAATAAAGTGAACTTTTCTAGGAATTTGTGTAACATGTCCCTAAGTCAAAATTTAGGATTTTAAAGAAAAACATGTGAAGCAATTCCTTAATTGGAAAATGTGCTTCTTTACTAAGGGCATAGACACGTTCCCATATTAGTCTTTCCTTTAATTGCTGGATTATATTACAAAACTGTAGCTTTTCTGTGCTGTGACTAAACACCAGAGAAGATCAGTTTGTTGGGAGGAGAGATTTGGGCTCATTTTCAAAGGTTTCAGTCTGTGGTCACTCTTCCTTTTGCTTTTGAGCCCGTCTTATCACTATGGGCAAGTGATACAGAAAACTGTTACCTTCACTATGGGAAAACAGAGAATGTGGGGAAGGGGTGGGACCCAACATCGCATTCAAGACACATGCCCAATAACCTCACTTCTTCAACTAGGCTCCACCCCCCCATTAGCACCACAGGCTGGGAGCCAAAGGTTTTTGGGGGACACTTACACAAATCAGCAATGATTTTTGCTATTGCTTCTCTCTCTCTCTCTCTCTCTCTCTCTCTCTCTCTCTCTCTCTCATTCACACACACACACACACACAGACACACACTGATTGCCTTAGCAGGAATTAGCTAAACATTGAAAGAACATTAATTATATTTGAACCATAAATTATACAGGTTTATTTTGTGTCACACTAAGCATTTTGTCACTGGCTCTCTGGTCACGTTGTCAACACTGAGGCATAGAAGGGTCCCGGAGCATCTCATCTCCATTTGAGATTTCTCATGAAAATCCCCCTACTAGACGTGAAATCTGGCAAAGCCCATAAACTTGGTACATCAAAGGAACCAACCATCCTGAAGTGTAGTCTCCTAAAAGACGCTGTAAAAACAAATGGTGGGTGTCAGAGAGCCAGCAGCTGCCCGCTCCTTCTACAATTTCATCTTCAGTTAGAAAAGACAAATCCTGAAAACCCAGTGTTTGGAAAGCATGAATATGCAAAAGTCACATGCCACCCAGGAGGTCCCCCTTTGTGCTGACTTAAAGGGAAGGTTGAGATACATTTCTAACATCCTGTTTTGAGAGGGGGTTAAATAAAAGACTGGGGGCCAGCTCCTGGCAGAGTTCATGCTCGGCCTGTATAAAGTCCTGGGTTCCTTATTGGCATTTGTGGGCACACACGTGCATGCCAATAAGCTACAGTCCTCAGCTAAAAATTAAATGTAGTGACAAGTATAGCATGTATGGCTGTTAATAAAGAGTGTGAATACAAACTCATGAAATTCCTTTTGCTGGGCTTTGTGGTGCATACCTTGAATCCCAGCACTCAAGCAGACCTCTGTGAGTTCAAGGCCAATGTGGTATACATAGCGAGTTCCAGGTAGTCAGGGCTATGTAGAGAGACCCTGTCTCAAAGACAAACAAACAAACAAAAAGCAAAAGAAGCAACCCTTCCCCAGCATTTTTGGAGAAGAACTTTCAATTTCCTGCCTTTAAGAATGTGGGATCATCCTCAATGAATGTATCCTTTATGGCTAGAAGGCAGGCTCAGCATGGTGACTGTTACCGAAGAACAGGAAGGACCTGGGTTCTCACCTTGCTATACTTGAGGAACACTTTATGCAAGCACCAAACACAGCAGCTGCTTGCTTTCAGCTTGTGTGATGAGCCCAAATCTCATGGTACACCTTGTACCTGTCCTGCCACTCCTGTGTTGTCTTTATAATGTACCCAGGAGCCCCCAAATGAACAACATGAAAATAGGCTATGCGGGGTGCATGTATTTATCCCACAGACTTATCTCACAGAAGCTGCTTCCATGCTAATCCTTTTTTGTATTTTGCAATACTGGGGAACAAACTTCTTTTCCCTCCCTTTATTGAAAACAGTTTTTTCCTAACATAATATACCCTGATTACGGTTGCCCCTCTCTCTACTCCTCCAAGTTCCTCCTCACCTCACCTCCAATATAGATCCACTCCCTTTCTGTCTCCCTTTAGAAAACAAACAGGCTTCTAAAGGATAACAATAAAATATAGTAAGATAAAATATAAGATAAAACAAAAACTATCACAACAGAGTTGGACAAGATAAACAGAGAGAAGGAAAAGAGCCCAAGAGAAGGCACAAGAGTGAGAAACACACTCGTTCCATGCACCTAGGAGTCCCATAAAAACACTAAACTGGAAGCCATAATAAATATGCAAAGGATCTGGTACAGACTGGTGCAGGCCCTGTGAATGCTGCTTAAGTCTCTGTCAGTTTATATATGAACTTTGATCATATTGATTTAAAGACCTTGTTTTCTTGGTGTCTTCCATCACCTCTGGCTCTTATACTTTTTCTGCTGCCTCTTTCTTAGGGTTCCCTGAGCTCTGAAGGGAGGGGCTGGATAGAAACATCCCATTTAGGGCTAAGTGTTCCAAGATCTCTCATTCTCTGTGCATTGTTCAGTTGTGGGTCTCTGTATATGTGTTCATGTTCAGGGAAAGCTTCTTTGATGATGGCTGAGCAAAGCAGTGATTTATGGACATGGCAGAATACCATTAGGAGTCACCCTATTGCTACATTCCTTTAGTAGAACAGAGTGTTTGGTTTTACTCTAGGTCCCAAGGCTATTAGTCTCTGGTTCTTGGTCATACAAGCAATGTTGGGTATGGATCCATATTGTGGAGTGGACCCTCAAACCAGACATTGGTTGGTTACTCCAACAAGCTTTGCCACCATTACCCTATCGTATTTTGTAGGCAGGACAGTGTTGTTTGATCAAAGGGTTTATGGCTGGGTTGGTGTTTGTGTTCCTGTTTTGGTAGTGAGCAGAGTACTTTTGTGTACCAAAGGTGCTGGAATGTAGGAGTGAAGGCTCTAGGTAGGCACCAGTTTGACTTCTCCCCTATATTCAATGGGTTGTGTAGATGTTTTCTTCAACAATACATCCTTGCTGTTGTTTGTAGAAGGCAAGCCTGGGTTGTTTGGGGATTCCCATGATACCCCTTTGGCCAACAATTCAATTAGATGTAACCCAGTCCTGGTACTGGAAGCTTCATTTGGTGGCAAGAAATGGTCAGTTGGGACTCTACCCCATTATTTGACAATTTCATTTAGATTGCCTTCATATATTTATATATTTCAGAAAGCTTCTACTGTATTGTTTCTATATTAGTCCCCAAATAGGCCTTGATTTTAGCTGTTTCTCCCCATATTCTCCACCACACCCCTCTCTCCCCTCCCCTCCCTCATTTGATCTTCCCTTTACCCACCCATGCATAACTAGCTATTCTATTCCGCTTTCCTAACAAGATTTATTTGCTCCCCAGCCCCAAGTCCCTTACTCTATACTTAATCTCTGGTTCTGAAAGACCCCCGGAGGCTCAGGTCCCCAGGATCTTAGTCCAGGACTGCAACGACCCCAACCACGGGGCGGAGTCAAAAGCTTGATGCAAACAGCACGTGGCTTTATTGTAGTTGTTTAATGAGCTAACCTCATGTTAGCTCCGGCCTTTCATCCATCCACCATGGTGGATGGCTAAAAAAGACGCTTCGGAGCCACTGCATAGAGATCTCATAGGATAGTATAAGGGGCGCGACTAGGGGTATGCACAGGCTCACGATTGGTGTGCCTCCAGGCTTGGAGGGTCTGCCCTGTGTTGAGTGGTCAACTGGTTGTTACGGCCCATAGGCCCTCCCAGGGTGGTTGCTATGCTCTGCACGTCATTGCTGTGCACTTGTCTGTAAAGCACACCCAGAGCCGTAAAGCATAGTGCCACCAGCTAACTTCTGATTGATTCCTTGCCATGAGGCAGGCATCTGACTTCCTCGTGACCAAGGCAAGGTCAGGCAAGCACATGCTAGGCTGTTATGGCTGCTGAAATGGGGATCTGGTCCCTTCAGTTCTACAGATTGTAGCTTGGTTATCACTGACTTAATAGCCCATGTCAACATATGAGCAAATACAAACCTTATTTGTCTTTTAGGGTCTGGGATACTTTACTCAGGATGATTTTTTCTTAATTCCATTCATTTGCCTGAAAATTTCATGGTTTCATTTTTTTTTTAACAACTGAGTGATAATCCATTGTGTAAATGTATTACATTTTCTTAAAATGACATTTGGACCTCATTTTCTTAAGAATTTATGGGTCAAAGGATGGATGCCTCAATATCCTTTTTTATCTTATTGCAATATTGGGAATCAAACTTCTATCCTCATGCATAGTAGGTAAGCATTGTATCACTGAGCTACATACAGCCCCCAGTCCTCACTTTACCATTATTGTTTCCTTTCTTCCTACCAGTACTCTACTGTTAGGGTACTTTATCTGCCTAAGTCTTTATCCCTGAGGGCTATTTCTTGACCTTTCCGGTACCAAGATGCTATAGACTTCTTTTTAATTTAGCATTTGGATGTTCAGCCTCAACCATGATTTCTCACAAGTATTTTCAGCATCCTGCTCTGTCATAGACCATTCAAACACCATTCTATTTGCTATGGTACAGCAAATGCACATGTACACGTACACACACACACACACACACACACACACACACACACCTACCTAATCTGACCCCTTCTAAAATTTGGCTGACAGGCCCATCAGAAAATGTGTCAGAATGAACACTCACAGGGAGCACCTGGTCTAAATGGAATCTCGTGAGCCATCCCTTATATTAGGTGCAAGGAACAGAAAGGTGTCTCTCTCTGGAACAATTCCTGCACATAACAGTGAAACTGAGCAGCAGATCCTTAAATTCTTGTAGTGTAGCATTCGACTCTGGAACACTTCCAGGTACCCAAGGTACATGTTCCTGACCACTGAGTTCAATAAGATGATAGAGCCAATGCGGTGGAGCAGCACAATGTTCACTGAAAGGGAAGTGGTCCTGTGCAGCTGGAATTGATGAGAAGATGGGGCCTGATGCAGGTTCAGATTGCAGAGTGAACTGTTGTACTTACCAGGTATTGTTTCTGTGCTTTTGTTGGGAAAGAGAAAAGGCATTTACCAGATTGGTGCATTCATATCAGACACCAAGAGTCTAGAACAGCTGCAGTTGAGGCTATCAGCAAGAGCTGGTAGGCAGTAAACTGTGCCTACCCACCAACAACCATATGTGCCCCCCAAGGACCAAAATGGAAATTAGTCATACAAGGAATCATCATATCCGTATCTCCCACCACTTCAGTAGTGCATCCATGGAGGGAAAGTGCTACCTCTGGGTTTCGTCTTGCTTTTTTAAGTGTTGGGCATAGAATCTAGGCAATCTGGACAGTAGGTAAGTTGCTTTACAGACTTTCTTTCTTACAGCCAGTCTGTGGTGTTGCTTTTGACTAAGTCTGTAGAGTGAAGTGTCCCCACTGACCTTAGTAGTTCTCACTTCTCAGGCAAGGGATGAATGTGGGCATTTTATACTTAAGGTCTTTCTCTAGAATCAGAAAACTGAGTGCATAGAAAATGTTCTGCACTCAGAATTGTGGCATACATTTATAGACCTGCAGTGTTCACGACGAAGACTTGAGTTCAAAACTCTATCACTTGGCTTCTTCAGCTCCAATTTTGTAAAGCAGGCCTCAGATAATTGTTGTCACTCCAGGCTGTGGAACACCAGTGTCCCACCTTTGGGTGCCAATGAGACCTTTGTGCTTTTAACTCAAGTCAGAAAGCTTGGTCCTCTTTGTGCATTGGGAGGGGGGTGCCTTAATTGAGAAAATGCCTCCATCAGATGGACCTGTAGGCAAGAATGTGGAGGCATTTTTTAAATTAATGATTGATGTGGGAGGTCCCAGTGCTACCCCTGTGCAGATGTCTTTAGGTTGTATAAAAAGTGAACTAGGTGAGCCATGGAGAGCAAGCCTTTGCTTCAATACCACCCTCCAGGTTCTTTTCTCAAGTTTCCTTTTTGGCTTCCCTCAGTGAGGGACTAAAAGCTGTAAGATAAAATAAACTCTCACCCTTTGAGACGGTTTGGCCTTGGTGTTTATCACAGTAATGGTTAGCAAATTAAGGCAGAAATTGGTACCAGGACTGGGGTATCAATGTGTGTGTGTGTGTGTGTGTGTGTGTGTGTGTGTGTGTGTGTGTGTGTGTGTGTGTGTGTGTGACCTGATCATGTTTTGGGGAAGGATTGTGGAGCTGTTTGGAACTTGGGGCTATGAAAGCTGTTGAGTACTTGGAAATCAGCAAATTGTTCCACGTGAACTTGGACAATAATGCTGAGAGGTGCTAATGATGAAGACCTGATTTGTTAAGTTTTAGAGGTAGGCAAAGACTCTATTGAGGCTATTTGTGTGACAACTGAATTAACAATCTGGTTTCTGGTCATCTGGGACTGAAGAAATAACTGTGATTAACCAGTACCACTCAAAAGAACCTTTGCTTTACTGGAACAGCCAACACTGGTTAGATGCCTGGGATAGGCATCCATTCATGTACTTTCTGTTTCTGTGGAGCTACTTTCTCAAAGATTTCATGTAAGACTTGGAACACATGGTCACCTACACCTGGCTTCCTTGTATTAGTGCAGCATTTTCAAGGTTTATCTTGTACTTATGCTTGAAAAAAAATGTATTACTCTTTCCTTTCTGCAATCCAAACGTGAATATGAATGAATGTTTTCCAGTTTTATTTATTTCCTGTGACTGAAGGCTTTAGAGGATTAAAATATCTTCTAGCTTGAGTCATCATGGCATTGGTTACCATCAAGTACAATTGATAAAGGCCGCATCAAAGCTGTCAACATCGATAAAAATACTATTGTACTCCTGATACAGGAGAAAATGTCTGTTGAAATTTCACAGCATTCCTCACCTGCATTTTCCTTAGACGCTTCTCCCGAAGATGCAGCAAAAGGACCCCAGGGATGAAGCTATTATCACTGGCTGCTCCTCCTCATCTCCCCTTTCCTTGTATCTCAATTCAGAACATGTCAACTGAAGCCAGAGCAATGTTCCTAAAGCAAGCCCCTTCCCTAACAGAGAGGCACTAGACCAGATAAAAAGAGGGTGCCAGGGCGTCTGGCCCTGTTAGCAGATATTTTGTGCCTTTGAATATCCCTGAACCACTGAGTAAGTCTGGGGAGGCTGAAACTGTTGCTTTCTTTCAAAGCGTGTGTGTCAAAGCACATTCTTGAGGCTAGCACACGCAGGCAAGAGGACAGATTTCTCTGCAATTATCTGTGTAACACTTGGATGCAGTTTGGGAGTCACGGAGTTGGTAGGTCTTAGCTTTCTGTCCCTTAGTCTGCCTGCCAGCCCTCCTGACATCGGTCTGGTGCCTGTCAGGGTTCACCTACCAGACAGAATCCTCTCGGTAGCTGGAGCAGAAAGGAATGTGCTATACGGTGTTATGAGGCTGGTGAGCTGTTGGGGAAGGGGAGCGAATAGGTGCTTTCTGGCTCCTCTAAGGTGTGCCCAGAGTTCCTCACAGGTGCAACATGTGATCCTCTTCTGGTCAGACAGCCACCTGGCCCATGTTGTTTTACAGTGTGGCTTCAGCCCCTGGTGCTGTCAAATTTTTTTTTCTGGCCCTTGTATAAAGTAAGTACATTATAAAAGGATTGATGAATATGGAATGCCCATATTCTAACAGTCAGATGGAGGGTCAGGTATGGAGACCACACTACCCCAGAGCTCCCGAGAAGGTTCTGAGCTTAGCAGAGTTAGAGGAGTATAGTAAGGGAAAAGGAAGAACCTAGGAGGGTAAATGTTGCCTGTCTTGCTGTGGGTTTTGGGAGAACGATAGTCTGATGGAGAAGGGAATGCATTTCCTCAGGGGCTCACACATGTTCTGTGTGTCCATCTTCACCTACACGGAAGACTTGGTGCCTCTAGACACAGAGCAGGGTCTTGAGAGACACAGATCTGAACCTCAGTGGTTGCTGAACAGCTTCCTTGGCGCTTCAGTTTGTGTTCTCATCCTCTCACACTTCCTCAAAGGCTGCCAGCACCACAGGGCAGGGTTATTTTGTTTTTGGGGGAGGTTGTTGTTGTTGTTGTTACTGTTGTTGTTTGCAGGTTTTCCATTGTCCAGTCATAGAGAATAGAGCCCAAGACACTGGAAGTGCTTCATAAACAGACTGTTTCCATCTTACAGTAGTTCAGCCAAGGTTCATCTTGGTGGTGGTATAAAATCAAGACACACCAAGAAACATGCATACTGAAATTTGGGTCTTCCCTGCACTAGCTATTTCAGGTCTGATCTCCTCTGGTGATACTGAACAGCCAGTGGTCTGCAGCTCCCCCTCAGCCCTGTGATCTTCAGTGGAAGCAACTGACCACTGGCCTGCAGTGGTGACAGGAGGGACTGTTAAATGCATTCTTGGCTTGAGACAGTCTCCATTTACCATGGATTTATCTAGATGTCATTACATGATGGAGGAGCATGGGAACTGAATTAATGGATAATAACTGTGAGGTCCTAACAGAAGACTTGTTGGCCTGTCTATGATGACATTTTTTTTTTCTACTGACTGAGCGACAGAATGCCAGCCCAGCATGGTGTCAGTGCAAAGGACAGGATGTTCAGATTCCTGGGCCACATGTGCTAAGGAGAGCCATGAGAATGGGATGGAAGCAGCCCAGGAAAGAATTTATGTGTGTTGGGGCTGTAGAGCTGAAGAGGCATGGCTACCCAAGCCCTTTGGAACCTAGCCAGAGACATCAGGAGCCCAATATACCCGTCATGGACTTGCAGGATTTGGTGTTTGCCCAGCTGGATTTTGGTTTAGCTTTGTGATTGTTTTATGCCCCAATTCTTCCCTTTTGGAAGAAGAATGTTTGCTTTGTGTCATATGTTGGAAGTATGTAACTTGTTTTTTATTTTATAGGAGCTCACAGTTAAGCAACTTTGGACTATTTAAAGTGTTGAATTGTTAAAGACCATGGAGACTTTTAAAGTTGCACTGAATGCATTTACATTATAACATGGTTATGAGCCTATGGGGACAAAAGGTGGAAGGTTGTGGCTCAAAAGCGATGAATTTGGGTGTCAGGTTGACAAGGGGCAGAGTTTTAGTGGCTAGTATTAACTGTCAACTTGACAGGGTCTGGAATCTTCTGGGAGATAGTTCTCTGGGCATGCCTATGGGGGATTATGTTAATTGATTTGGGAAGAACCATCCACTGTGGGTGGCACCATTCCCCAGGCAGGGGATTCTGGACTGTATAAAGTGGAGAAAGTGAGCTGAACACAAGCATGTAGACATTCAACACTCTGTTTCTTGATGGCAGGTGCAATGTGACCAGCTCCTGCTGCCGTGACTTACCTGTCATGATGAACTGTAACCTGAACTGTGATCAAAATAAATTATCACAGCTACAAGAAAAGAAATTAAGAAAATTTCTTAGGCTGTCTTGCTACTCAGAGCACTCCTTCTTCAGCCTCCCGAGTCCTGAGGTTACTGAGAATGTGACCCACTGTGCCTGGCTCCAGTGGGTTCTTTTGAACAAGTCCAAGACATACAGAGAAGAGACCAGTATATGCATCATCTTAGCAACACTATCTACTTCTGACATCAAAGTGATACCCTTGATATGCCATGGTGGCTTTAAAATGACAACTTCTATCATTACTATATGAGGATCGCTTTGGGTCAGATGCTGCAGAGCTTAATGAGCTCAGTGATCTCAGGCAAAGGGTAATGACCCTTGAAAGCTACAGTTATTTACAAAGCTGCTGAACCTTCATAAGAAGCAGCTCACCCAAAACCACTAAGTCAGACCCCATCTTACTCAGCACCAAGTTGACCCTAAGCATTACAGGGGTCTTGGACTCTGAACCACACTCTGCTAGGGAGTGGCCTGACTTAGTACAGATGGCAGTACTCATATGTCACATGCACACAGGGTCATGTACCTCCTAGTACAGCTGACAGCTGGAGCCATGTGGCTGATTTGGCTTAATGTTCTGGGAGCAGAAATGGCTGGTGTTCTGTGAAGGCTGGGACATGTTGGTGTTGGTATCTGCCTCTCTTCCTGCTGTGATGACTGAAGAGACTGTGCCATTGATTCTGTGACCACAGGATGGGACACAAACATTGCCTCAGACTCCAAGTGATGGCATAGAGGAGAAATTCCCAGCAACCTGGGGTAGATGTAGTGTGAGAAGGGGTATACCCAAGCTTTTCCAGGCAGTTGGATTGCAATTTTTATTTTTGTTGCCCTGGGATACCACAAATTATCTTGGTAATAAACTTGATCAACTCTTCTTAGCCTTCTATACTTTGGTTTCATCACCCATAAACCATGACAATGACATCTCCTTGGGAGGTGACTGGAGATGGTTACAGGATGTAGAGGAGAATAGTCAGTCCATCATGGTTTGAACATCTTCTGAAGACCATTGAGCCTAGAAATGCAGTATGCTCTAAAACCAGTTCCCTGTACGATCACAATGTCATGTGTGTAAACTCTTAACAGCACTATTACAGACTTGGTGATGAAGAATCAGGATTAGAGATGTCAAGGGTACCCTATGGCTTTGGGCTTGGATTTTTCTAGGCCTTTATGACTGATCAATCCTATGCCATCTAGAGAAAGGTTAAAGGCTTTACTAGGTGAACCTAGCTTTTGCCACCCCCCTCAGTTTTTGTGAAACACAATATGGATAGGTGGACAGTTCCACACATGAACTGTGGGTTGTTAGATAGGGCCTGTGTAGTGGTCTAAGGAAGAAAACATCTCTGGCACCCCCCCTCCCCAGTGTTTCTCGCTCTCTCCTTCTAGAACACTCTCTCCTCCAAGAGAGGATAATTTTCCTTTTCTAGAGGTTAATGGCTATGTCAGATCTCTTTTCAGGGGACACCAAAGAGCTGTTGAGTGACCAAGTGAATTTTCTTGGTGATATAAAAGTGAAGACTTATATGGAAATGGCGGTGAGGATGGTTGTAGCCTCAGATGATCCTCCTGAGGCTGACAGCTGAGATGAACAAGCCCCTCCTGCTTGACAGACATGTGCATGAACATTAACTGTTACTTTGAATCACAAAAGTTTGGGGAGTGCTTCCTATTGTGGAATAATTGAGATAAGTTTATTGAGGATGAAGTAAAGCATCAACCATAGACCTCTGAGCTAGACTTCAGCTGTTACTAAGGGAAACACACCCTTAGTCTCTTCTACTTTCTTACATGGCAGGGAATTGAACTACATTTTCTCTCAGTCAGCTTATGACTTAATATTTCACCCTTTCCTATCATCCACACATCCACTCACCCATCCGTCTACCCTCCCACACACTTTTCTCTTCTTCTTCCTGTCAATAATTATCTATCAATCTCTAGCCATCTATTCTCCTCCAGCAATCAAACTTCGATGTTTGCATAAAATCCAACTCTGATGATTCACTCCCTATGGTAAATAAATGTGTAAAAGAAGAAAGCAGAGGCTGGAGATGACTGTCAGTAAAACACTTGCCATATAAGCATTCAGACCTGAGCTTGGATCCACAGTGCAGCAACACATGACTGTAAACCCAACATTGAGTGTGGGACATGGCAAACATGGGCTATTCCCATGGCTCATTGGCCATCCAGCATAGTAAAATTAATAGTCCCAGGTTCAATGAGAGACCCTGTCTCAAAAAAGAAGGTGGAGAGATATAGAGAGAGCACCTAGCATTGACTTCTAGCCTTTAAACACATACCAACTGCATGCATAATCCACACACGCACATACATACATACATACCACACACACACACACACACACACACACACACACACACACACACTGGTGTATATGCCACATTTTGCTGGAGACTTTTTCCTTAGATCATTGCTGAGATAAAGAATCAAACACTTTGCTCTGAAAAGGCCTTTATTTCTATAGCAGGCCTTGCTTTTGTTTTTATTTTATGCATAGAGAGATATAACAAGCTCTTGGAATCCTGTCAGACAGCTGGAAAAGGTATCTAGGCAAATACGTCCCAACCAAAGTTGTTTTCTCCTCATTTTACATCAATTGACTGCATCAGAAAGAAACTTCCTCTTACTGGAAACTCTATTCCTGACAAATGAAGAGAAAGTGGTAGAAACCTGTAGAAAACATCACTGCCAAGTGACATGGCAACCTTGCGGCGAGAGGCTCTGTCCAAAAGGGAGACACACAAGTAAACGAAATTAAGTTTTACAGGAGAAACACTCATTGTGAAAGCAAAGACTGGTGGGAACTCAGGGCTGTAGCTGTGTAAGGAATCTGGCCAGGAAGCCATAGGTCTATCCTGCAGAAAGGACAAAGGGCCATGGGCCGCATCTGGGGTGAGGAGGAATCCCTAGACAGAAGGGAGTTTTCCTGTTCGTTATCAGGCAATTGAGCATGTTTTAGTTGGGGTAGCAGCTGGGGAGATGGAAGGCTATTGGAAAGCTGGCCAGATTCCTGACATGAGAAGTGTCAATAAACTCTCTCAAGTGGCTACTCTGATTTCTTTGGTTAACGAGCAAGCTCCAGTGCATTTAAAGAAAATCCTCAGGAAAAGCAAATAGACTTACAAGCATTCTTCTGCATTCTGGATTGGTATAGCCAACTTCTTAAGTCAGTAGAGAACCAAAACTGGCTTTCTGATCTCACACCCTCAATGCATCGATTTCATTTTCAGGGCAGCTACATGGAGCTCCTGTCAGTGCATATGTTTACCAGGGAGTCATGCAAAGGCAAGATGGGTTTATTACCCAAATGAATCAGCTTTCATTAAAAAATCTTCCAGGAAGTCCTTCCTGGACAGTCTCGGTGCTTAGAATGCAATTCTTGGCAGTGACGAGTAGCAACACAATAGGGTAGGAAAGGCACTTACTGCTTGGGTATATTGCCGTCTCTATATAAAGCCAGTGTCCTTTCAGGACAGGAAAAGAAGGGACAGTATGAGACAACTAAGTGTATTTGCCACATTATTTTTGACATCCATGGTTTATGAAACAGCCACTTATCATGTGCTATGGCTGTTCCACAAACTATGGGTCACACTAAGTTACCAGTAGACATAGTGATACATCATCAATTCTAAAACACCTCAGATAATAAGAAAGGAACTATTTTCTAGCAGCTGATTGTTAGGGGCCAGCACTTCCAGAGGTATGTTGTCACAACTTCCAGATTCATGGGCTATCAGTAACTGTCAATGACAAAATTAAGAAAAGGGACACATTTATTTTAGAAATATTTTCTCCAATACTTTGTTTTATTAATGTGCCCTTGCCTCTCCGGGAATGATAGTCCCCAAGTGCCTGGAACACTGTGGAATTCACCTCTATATGTCTGGGCTACAGTGCCCTGCAAGGAGGTCTCAGTGTTCCCTCCAAGGACAGAATGGGAAATAAAATACTGTGAGGTTTGGGGGACTGGACCAGGCTTTCCATTTCTTCCTATTACTGAACTTTCTATGCAACCTGATACATCTGGGAAGCTGTGATCGAATGATGGAGAACTCAGAAACAGCATGTTCCCTGCTGTGATCAAATGTCTCAGCGTCTTGCAGGAGTGTGCATGCCTGCTTTCTTCTCCTTACCCACTTGCACTTTTTTATGCTCTGGCTTTTGGGTCATAATCCAGATCCATCTGAGAGTCAAAGAATATAAGAAGTAACGTTATTAAAAGTTGTCACCAGACTCTGTCCTCATCTGAGCACTCGAGCATCTCCCACCAAGAACAGTTTCTGGAGCCAGCCTCACCCTCCAGATTCAGGGTCACGTGGAGGACAATGGGACCTGTGCCTGCTCAGCTGTGAACTAGGGCTTCCTGGCTTTGGAAGGTGACTCTTGGACAGCAAGTAGAGGAATGTTAGCCAGGGATTAAGAAAGGGGAGAATGGTAATGGTTGCACAGAAACAAACAAACAAACAAACAAACAAAAAAACAAAGAAACAAGCAAAAACATTTTTTGTTTTATATATGTATTTCACCACAGTAAGAGTGTAAGTTAGTAATATTACTCTATCTGGCAAAGTAGAAGAGAGGCTTTGTGAGCTCTGGTGTGGTGTTTGGGAAAAGCAGCTATAATTTGTATCTTGAGTGTCTCCAAAAGGCCTCTGTGTTGAAGACATGGTCTCCATTCTCTGGTACTATTGGGAAGTAGGATCTGGCAATGAGGGTTGCCTTGCTGGAGGCACTGGGGCTCAGGCTACTGTACCTCAGCCTCCAGCCATAATAAACTGTGTTGCTGTATTCCTAAAACAACAGGCAAAATAACCGTGGCCCAATTCTTTTTTTAAATCCTTTTTAAAATTTATTTTTATTTAAATTAGAAACAAGCCTGCTTCACATGTCAATGCCAGCTCCCTCTCCCTCCACCCCTCCCCTCCCCTCCACCAACCCCTCACCCCATCCCTCCTCCACTACCCAGGGAGGGTGAGGACCTCCATGGGGAATCACCAAAGTCTGTCATATCATCCAGGCAGGGCCTATGCCCTCCCCCATGTGTCCAGGCTGAGAGAGCATCCCTTCATGTGGAACGGGCTCCCAAAGTCCATTCATATGCCAGGAATAAATACTGGTCTACGACCAGAAGTCCCATATGTTGCTGAGGCCTCCTCACTGACACCCATGTTCCGGGGGCAGGGGGGTCTGGATCAGTCCCATGCTGGCCTTTCAGCCATTAGTCTTGGGTCCATGAGTTCCCCCTAGTTCACCAAATTCTCTTAAATCATGAGTCAGAGGCTTGCAAGAGTTGCACCCAGGGACTCCTCAGTCATGGGAACAGGTAAGTGTGTCTGCACAAAGGATATTCAGGCTTGCCTTGATGTCCAGACACTGTACTAGGATGGCTGCAATGTAGTCATCTTTCCTTCTGCTTTCTTCCCCCAAAGTCTCTGAGCTGGCTCACTTCCTTGAAGAAACATTTGCATAAGTGACAGTGAGGGACCACAGAATCCTGGAGGGTAGACTCAGCTGAATTCAGCAATTCCTGACATCAATTCCAGAAAGTCCAGCCTTCCTGTCTCAGGAGGAAGGGATGCCTATGACAGGGAGTTCGTGAAGATGCTTTAAGCCCACACTGCCTTGCACACAGTTTGTCCAGACTGGCCTATCAATTGCTGTGGCATGGCCGATGGAGATGCAGAGGCGGGGGTTTCGGGAACCAGAGGAAATGATTTGTAGAAGTATAGTCGTGGGAGTCTAACAGGCCTCCCTACTGCTTCCTCTGGTTGTAGATCCTTTTCCTATTCTAGACCCACTGGCCAGGGGACACACAATTGCTTTCCGGCCTGGTTATACCCAGAAGCCAGTTTGTATACAGGAAAGCCAAAAGATGGGAGTGTCTTTGACCTGTGCCTGCTTATGGTATTCATAAATTAAAATAGTCACCGAGGTGTTTATTTATTTATTTGGTTTAACCTCTTTTCCTCTATCATGGAGTATATGAAAACGTGCCAGTCCTCTAAAGCTGTGACCATGGAGTATAATTTAAAAAAACAAAACAAAACTTGGCAGTGACTAAGACCTTAATCCTAACCCACTGCCACTTTGGACACATTAGATCTCAAAGTTAAGTTTGTCCCAGTGTACAATTAAATGTGGACTGGGCAAATAAAAGCAGGTGTTTGCAGAGAAGACTCCACTGCCGCGGGGAGTCTACACATGGGCTCCATGCTGAGCACTATCAGTGTCTCAGGGGTTCCTAACCTCTGCACCCCAGTTTCAATGTAGCCATTGCCCCACAATTCCCAGCAATATTCCCCAGCAGTGTTCTGTCTGAAGAAATGCTTTTTTCCCACAGTTTCCTAGGCTGCTTGCCTCTGCCTCAGCTCACTGACCACCCAAGCTCCTGGAATCCTGCCTTGGCAACCCAGAGGGATGGATTGGGGCAATTTTGAGGTCTCTGTTATTTTTGTAAATGGCACTGTTGGTACTAAGAAGAGAGCCAAAATATTTCATTTCTTCCTTTTATAGGCAAACCTTTGTTTCTCCTAGACCAGATGTCTTTTTCCCTGTCCGTCTCCATCTTTCTCTCCCTCTGTCCTTTTGTGGAAGGGGTGATACTGGAACTTGAACCCAGAAACTCACATACGCTGGGCAGGTGCTTTACCACTGAGCTATATTCCCAGCCCTCTTAGGAGTTTTTCCTCTAAAAGAGGGTCATTTATTTGGCAGTTAGCTGTGCCTAAGTCTGCCTGGTTTTGAGTGGTGTGTGAGCAGCTTCCCAGGCCACCCCTGCTCTGCCCCTAATCTTGAAGGTACAGACTCCCTTTGGATCAGTTGGTTTGGGGCCTCATTTCTGACCCTGCTGTTTCTGACACTATATCATGCTAGTTGATTCCAGGTGTCTTTGACAGGCAGAACCTCCAAATTTCATAAAAGCCCCAGGAAATCAGCCTGTGGGCCCTTCCTGTGGCTTGCACACAGGGCCCTCTGAAGGGTGGAGACAGTGGGTTTCCTTCAAATGAGGCACCTGAAAACTCAGGGTACTATCGTATCAATGATTTATGTTGCCGAAAGAGGCAAAGGAATTTCTAGGGCTCAGTGTTGGCCTATTTTGTAGTTTCTGAAAAAGCCCTGGGTCTTTGTGTGGTTTCTATGTGTATGTGGGCAGTGGCCTAGTAAAAGGCTAGAAATGTGGGTTCACGAGTTAAATGAATGGAGCCTTTGCCAGCCTAGTGACACAGACCTGAAATTCTAGCTACTCCAGAAGCTGAAGCACAAGAATTACATGTTCCAAGCCAGCTACAGAGTGAGTTTAAGGCCAGCCTGTGCAACTCTGTGAGACCTTGTTTCTAAATAAAAGATTAAAAACAGGGCTAAGGACACAGTTTAGTAGGAGAGAGCTTGACTGGCATATGGAAGGCCTTATTCAGTCTTCAATATTGAGGGGGGAAAAGGAACAGAGAGCCACGACAGGTCAGCACAGAGAACCCATTCTGTAGGGTGTGTGTGTGTGTGTGTGTGTGTGTGTGTGTGTGTGTGTGTATGTGTGTGTGTATGGGGGAGGTCAGGTGGAAGCTGACCTTGAAGGGTGACACTTGTGGATCTTGGCAGTTCCTGGCTGCTTATAGCTTCTTTAAATGGTTTTGGTTTTTTGTTTATAAGGAGGTATTGATAGCACCTGGCAATGAACAGTGGAAGGAACAGAAACTATAGAACAATTTAAAAAAATAATGCAGAGCCAATAGATTGTTTCTGGAACTCTAACTAAACAGGGTAAACATCTGATAAGCAGAAACAGCTAGCTGCTGGCCTTTGACTGACTGCCTACTCTGTTATTTGACTTTTAAAAATTAAGGTACATTCACTGTAGAATGTTGGTTAAAAAAAAAATCCATATCTAATGCCCTGCCCCCTGTCAGTTACCCAATAGAGTCATTGTTCATGGCTTGGTATTTTTCTTTCCCATTTTTTTTTCTGCTGGTGATGGTGCCCACAGGGCCATGGTCCTGTAAGCCTGTTCATGGAGTGGTCACAGCCCTCCAGCCCGTGTGTGTCTTCTCCCTCAG
Organism: Cricetulus griseus; assembly: GCF_003668045.3. NCBI lineage: Eukaryota > Metazoa > Chordata > Mammalia > Rodentia > Cricetidae > Cricetulus > Cricetulus griseus. Next base: position 252,429,972 of record NC_048596.1, on the reverse strand, counting down.
GCTCACAGTCAAGAAGAAGAAACGGAAGTCTCAAGATATTCTAGTAGAGTGACCCCAGTGATCCTAAGAAGGGATCACTGCTGAGTACTGTCCTCGGGGACCAATAAGATAGAGGGAGGGGGGCAGCTAGGAGGTCAAGTGACAGAGAATTGGTACTTATTGATGCCATTATAACTACAAGGACCCCAGATACCTTCAATACTTGGATTTACTCTGAAAGCAAGGTCTTCATAGTGCATGCCTAAAATTCCAGCGTTCGAGAGACTGAGTCAGGAGGACTGAAAGTTTGGGGTCAGCCTAGGATACATCATGAAACTTTGTACTGAAGTCCCCATTAATATATCAGGAGAGAAAACTCTAACTCATTCTTACAAAGATGGACCATGATGAGGTAGATTTTTCCCAGGAAGGCAAGTTTGGATCACTAATGGGAAATGTACATATTAATAAAAACATAAGATAGTTTGGTTGTTGTGCAGATTCTAAGAGCAAGTTTTTGAAAATGTGTTGTTCAGCATGGAACTGTTCACACTGTTAAGTGAAATAAGCCAGGCCCAGGAAGACAAACATCTGGATGTGCTGCAGTATACACCAGCAGCTGGAGAGGGCAGGACCGGACAGAGGGGAGATGAGGGACAAACAGTTGCATAGAAGGAATCAGTTCCAGTGTCCACAGAACAGGGGTGACAATAGTGTGTGATCATCTATTATATGCTTTACCAAGAATTACAAGACTCTGATCATGAAGTACTGGTAAGACAGAAATATTTGTTAGTGTACTTTGATCAGTGCACATCTTACATTTTTGGTTGTGAGCTTAGCCTTTAACGGCTGAGCCATCTCTCCAGCCGGATCAGTGCACATCTTATACATGTACTGATATACCACAAATATGTACACTATGCAGGAGTCAAATCAGAAAATGTTTATGGGGTTAGAAGTGCTGGCTCATGCACTGAATTTACGTGTGAAACTAGCACATTGCACCTCATAAACGCACACAACTAGGTGGAGGATTTCAGACACAAAAGCCAACAAAGTGATGTAATGGAATCTCTGTGTCTATTACACAGCGTCATCTGTGGCCGTGCTCACACCTATATCCCTGCCCATGCCTTTAGCATTTCATCTATAAATATTTTCAAATACATGTGGAACAAGCATGATGCTATCATCACACCAATTTCTAGACGCTTCTGGGTTTATGGTGAGGCTAGCTCTGGGTAAGCCTGTGCTGAGTTGGAAATGCACCCATCTTGTGTACATCACAGCTTAGCCAAAGAACATTATGGAGTGGTGGTCCTGTCCCCACACCATCCCAGGATTACTGAGAGCCTAGTGGCTGGTACCTAGTATGGTGATGGAGGATTGTACCACATCACTAGCCTAGGGAAAGGTACAATTCACAACTAAAGGTCACCCTCTACTGAATGCATAACATCTATCTATCATTAAGTGGGAGCTGTCTGTACATCCTTAAAGTCATCAAATATCCATTATGCATTTAAATATCACGGATAATCATTGATATCAAGTTAACATGAATCAGGATCCAAATAGTTCCACACCTTGCAATGAAACCACGTGTCTTACATTTCTTTTAACATAAAGTTCTTTTGCTTTTATCCCATTGGAATTTACTTGTTAAGGAACCTGGCTGTGTGCCCTGCAGCTTTCCAAAGCCTGGGTCTTGCTAAGTGCTTGTTGTAATTTAAAAAATGAAGAAAAGTCCCACCATACAACAGGACTCACATAGGAGGTTTACTGGAAGAGGAGAGAGAAGGGGCAGAAAAAATGGCAGAGAGGGAGGCAGAGACCAGTCCCTGGGGACAAGAGTGGTGGAAGAGAAGGGGTGGGGGAGAAAGAGAGAAAAGCTAGGAGGTGGGCAGGGCCCTCTTAAAAGGGAACATAGTGATTGTGGCTGCAGCTAAGGAAGCATCCTGTCAAAACCCCAAGGGCAGGCCAGTACAGATGCCTGAATACTAACAGCGCTTCCCTGTAGACAGCTGCCAGGGGTATTCATCCTGTTGACACTGACAGTTGCTGCCATCGGCAAATGTGTTTGGTTTGTATGCATAGCTATCCAGAATGCATTCGACACACAGAGCTCGGGTTGTACACACCTGGTACACGGTCCCTCTGACTTGTATTTCTGTATGTTGGTACATGTATGATTGCTCATTCAGAATTCTTGAGGTCAGAAGTGTCTCTGAGTTCATACTTCCATTTACATGTGCATGGTGAGGTATCTGAGTACAATCAGAACATTCGGTAGGTTGTATGCACACTCTAGTCATACCACCTGGACGAAACTTTATAGAGTACCTTCAGGGCGCTTGTGCCTTGATTGTGACCTGTCACACGAGGTTGGTGTTGGATTTTCCCCTGGTGGTATCATGCCACTCAAGATGTTTTAGACTTTTGAGGACTTCAGATGTTTGGTTTTCATATTAAGGATGCTCAGCCTATCATTAGGCCAAGAAGTGAGGTCAAATGCATCTTTGTAATTCTAAGCAAACTACTTTCCAGGTGTTGGGTGTCTTCCATCAGCAGGCACATAATACTTGATTGATTCCATGTTGGAGAATTTCCAGCCATTAAAAAAAATACTTATTTCTGTGAATTTATTTCTACCATTTACCCTGGTTGAAAGAATTCTTTTAGGGCTGGAGAGGCGGGCGGGTCAACGATTAGGAGAGGGGACTGCTCTTGCAGAGGATCCGAGTTAGGTTCCCAGAACCCACATCTGGTGGCTCACAGTCATCTGTAACTCTAACTCCAGTGCATCTGATGTTCTCTTCTGGACTCCACAGGCACCCCCTGCCCCCCCCCACACACACAGACACACCCCACATGCATATTTGTACTGAATGAAAAATAAAGTAAATCTTTCAAAGGTCCTCTTAAACTTTAGATACTTCCTAAATGTGACACGAAAGCATGTTTCAGTCCCAACAGAAAGATAATGCAGGCAAAGGAAGAAACATGTGAGGCTTTTACAAAGAAAGAAGTAAAACAGATACACTTTCACAAATGCCGTGTGATGCTGCTATTTGGGTTTGTAACGGAAGTGTCCCCTACAGGCCCACATGCTAATGACTTGGGACTAGTGGGGCTAAGTGAGGTCATTGCTGGTGTGTTCTTTAAAGACTTTGGGGCCCTTGTTCCTTCTCTCTGCCTACTGCAGGCATGACACTCCTTGGCCAGGCACTCCTTCCAGTCTAAACTGTGTTGGCATAGGTCCAAAGTTACAGGCTCAAGGGACCACAGGCTGCAACCTCCAAGACTGTGAACCAAAATAAACCTTCACTACTTTAAGCATTTTGGCACAGCAACAGAAAGCTGCTTGACACAACTGTTCTAGACAAGAGTCAATACAACTGTGAAAAAGAAGTTTTGTCACAAATGTCAAAAAGGCAAAGTCATCATTTGCAACTCCTGTTACTGCTTCTCTTCCTAGAAGACTCTCTGGGGTTGTTTGAGGAACTATATACAATAGAAACCTTTGATAAAGTAGCTGAACTCAAGATTTCTGCAGCTGAAAACCAGTTCTTCTGAGACAATGAAACAAATATTTTAGGAAGAGTAGCAGGAATAATAAAAACATTGCATAGGAATAAAATTAGAAATGGATAAAACTTGTAAAAAAAAAAAAACCACTAAAATTTTTTGAAGGAATCTGACAGGATTTAACTAAATCAGAAAACGAGAAATAAAACACAACCAAACAAAAACTTCCAAAAGCCAAACCCCCAAATGCTTTGTTTTTGTTTAAGATTAATGCTAAAGTTAACAAGGAAAGAAAAAGGAAGTAAATATTTTTAAAAATTCTAGAATAAAAGGAGCAGCAGCAATGAGTGGGGTGCTCTGTGCCATTGTTGAGCATGTATGAGACTGTATGAACGCAAACTGTTGTGTGATCTGAGAGACAGTTCAGAAAAACAATCCAGGTCAGAATCATCCAGTTACATATCAGGTTATGATAAATGGGATGAAAGTAGAGTTTCAAATTAGTAGAAAATATGCTGTCTGGAAAAAAATGAGTTAGATTCAAGTTATACATGTACATGAAAATAAATTTTTGATTGATTAAATTTTTAAAATTAAAAACTATAAAAATTATTTTCAGTGTTAAAACTCAGTAAGAGTTATAAAAATAGCATTGGAGTAAGAAACTTTTCCAAACAAAAATTCAGAAAATAAAGAAAATTAAACAACTGTGTAAAAGAAAAACAAAATCTTTCTACAAACAAGAAAGACTTTCAAATGCCAAAAAGTCACAAATTAAAGACAAGCAAAATGGGGAGGCACTTGAATATACACCACACAGAGACCTTCTGTTCTTGATATATAAAGAGTTCTTACAAGTAATGAAGAGCTCAGTAGGCACCTGGGCAAAGTAGGTGAAATGAAAGACAAGTAATAAGAATTAGTGGCTCTCAAACATGAGAAAAGATTTGCACCTTTATATAGGAATTACAACTCAAAACATCCATGGAATTCTTTTCACTGATCAGTTCAGAAAAATCACACAGCCTGGGTTTAGAAGGACAAGCAGTCATGAGAAAACTAGTAGTGTCCATGGAGAGCATCTAGACAATTCCTACCCAGTCTAAAAACACACATGACTTGTAACCTAGCAACCCTGCATTAGAGGCATATCCTGCAGATACCATCTCACGAGAATATGAGCATTAGTTACAATAGCAAAAAACTGAGAACAACTTAAATATTTGTTGTCACCCTCTGTTGTAGCCCCCACCTTGTGGGGCCAGTCTGGTGTAACCCATCTTTGTGGGGCTTCAGTTGGATCCAACTGACTTGCCTGGTTCATACCTGTAATGGGGAGTGTGGATTGAGAAAGACACTAAGACAGATAGAGACACAGGATAGAGTCAGGAGGGCAATCCATTGAATACTGAGCACCCCATGTTTATTCTTCAACATTCTTAATTACCCCAACCAAAAGGAGAACATGGCAGAAGACTTCTATTATCATGTATAAGGAGCAAATAGACTTCCTTCCCTTAATCCTACAAGCTTTTTGTAACCACACCTGTTATCCATCCTTCAGGGCGAAGAGTAAACACCTCAGCCCAAGTCTGTTGTTATTTAGATAAGACACCTGCTACCAAGGCCAAAATATCCTGCAGTAGCCAAGCCTTAGACCTTTAGGTCTTTTGTCTTTAACCTTGGAAGACTAAGGACAGGTTTGAACTCTCTGACCTTGAGTAAAGATGAAACAGAGCCATCTTTATGGGCCCCAACATCTATCCATGGGGGGGGGCGGGGGGAGTAGGCTAAATATAGTAAACACACACAAGGAAATAGCACATAGCCATGAAAAAGAAACAAGCTTTAAACATATCAATATATAATAAGCTTCAAGACAAAATAACAGGTAACATTGTGCTGCCATGTCCCAAACAGAAATTGTGTGGTATTATTTTGCTCACTGCTGTGATCAGATACTCCACAGAAGTAACTGAAGGAAGGGAAGGTTTGTTTGAACTCAAAGTTTAAAGGGAACAGTCAATTATGGCCAGAGATGGTGGTGGGACTAGTTTTTGGCAATGGCAGAGAGGAAGCATGAGGTGGCCACCCACACTGGTGACAGTCAGGAAGCAGAGAGTGCAGGCTTGAAGCTGGGTATGTTTTTATCCATCAGTGCTGACCCACATTCAAAAGCCATATCTCTCATCTCAAAAGTTAAAAGGCTTCTAACATACACGTGATGACCAAGTGTTCTGACGTTGGCCTCTGGGAGACATTTAATATTGAAGCCACAACATTTTATCCCATCCCAGAGTTCCACAGCTTAATGGTCATCTCAGACTGAAATCTGCATCCAGTCAAACTTCTAAAAGTTTCCATGGTCTTAAGATCCTCAATATTCTCTGTAAGTCAGAAGTCTCTTCTAAGATTCAGGGCAACCTCTTAACTGTGAGTCTTGGTAAAATTGAAATACATAAGTAAATAAATAAATAAATAAATAAATAAATAAATAAATAAATGCACACTTTCAATATACCATGGTACAGGGTAAATGATGGGGAATGTCCTTCTGTGTATGTTTATCTTATTATTGGTTGACAAATAAAGTACTGTTGGCCAATAGGAAAGCAAGTTAGGTGGGCTAGGAGTCAAGGAGGATTCTGGGAAATGTAGTAAAGAAGTGTTATGATCCAGGAAGGAAGTGACATAGCAGGGAGACTCATATATAAGCAAGGGCAAGAAGGAAGTCGTCCCTTTTTCTCTTCTTCCTGCTCTGCTCTGAAGCTGCCATGTGATCCCGGCGAGAGAAGACGCCAGCAGCTAGCGTCCGATAAGATAATTCTTTATGGTTGATACTTAAGACTGAGCTAGCAAGTAAGAAATCCTACTCAGTTGGCCAAGCAGCATTTGTACCTAATGTAAGTCTCTCTATGTTACTTGGGTCCTTAACATGGCAGTGGGCAGCACTCGGGCGGCCTGGCAGAAAGCGCCCACGTGGTAGCAGGGCTCAGGGCTCGGGTGCCTGCAGTGGAAAGACTTATCGTTAACAGGTAAATATTTCCATTCTGAAAGAGAATAGGGGTTTATCTAGGAAGGGCTGGGACAAAGCCAAGTCAAAACCCAACAACACACATATAGCACTAGGGGCTCTTGTGGCCTCTGCAACACAAATGAGCTCCCTTTTGAGCTGGCTCCATTTAGTACTTTCAGCTTTCTTTAGCAGACATTCTCTATTCTTAGGATCTCCAGCATGTCTCAGGCTTTATTGCAACTTAGGCTTCACCTTCATAACCTAACACATCAGTCACTCGGGCCCCTTTTCAGAAAATCAAACCATCTACACACTGCCTGGCTTTATCTTTTTCTGGAAACTTGATATAAGCATTGGTGGCCTGTAACTCTCAGATTCTGCTGCCTGCAAAGCCAGCAGCATGAAGACAATGTCAATTCTGGTGCCAGTCTGGAATGTATCCATGCCTCCTGTGACCATGAATGCCAGCCTGGCTAAACCCAGGACAATGTTTCTCACGGCCACCTTGTTCAATCAGGGAACCCTGGATGCAAACATCTCACGCTCTCTGCCTTCTAACGAATCTGCATTTTTATATCCTGAGGGCCTTCTGTGGGTGAGATTTTGATCTGGAGAAATCTTTCTTATTGTTACTGTCCAAAGCCTGCAATTTATCTTGATAGTGATAATCTCTTTAACAGTTAACTGTCCTGTTCTTTATATGTACTTGATTTGTCCACCTTGTCACTGCTTTAAAGAGGCTCACGCTCCCAACTGTGTGCTTTTCACTTCTTTCTACTCTCCCCTCTCCATTCTCACTATAAATCTGGCAAAATTGATCTAGCAGTAACCAGTCACAGCAATATCCATGTTATTCTGTCATAAAATTCCCTTGACCAAACAAGTTTGTTCATCACTTCTTAACTCATCCTTCCTCCAAGTTTGTGTGAAATGTGGCCAGAGTCTTTGCCAGAAAATAACATGAATGTCCTCTATCCAATCCCTACTAACGTTCTTATTCCCCTCTGAAACCTCATGAACTGTCCACATTTCTATTGGCATTCTGGTCTTCTAAACTCCCACTAGAATGGCCCACTAAGCTCTACTTAACAGCATTCTAAGGCTTCTATAGCCTGCAGGTCCAAACTCTTCCACCTTCCTCTTGCAAACCGTTTCCAAAGGCCTATGAGCCACATGGCCCAGCTCATCACAACACCCGTTTCTTGGTGTTAATTTTCTGTATTGGTTCCTTTCCTCCTGAGAGAAGCAATTTAAGGAAGCAAAGCTTGATCGTGGCTCATGGTGTAGAGGGTAGAGCTATGGCATCAAGACTCTCTTCTGTCTGGGGATGGGGGATGCATCCTATGACAGCCAGACAAATAGAGTGCTAGGGCTGGAAGAAAGACCAGATTATAACCCTGATGGCTCGTGTGCAGTGAATTACTTCTGAAAGCCATGCCGCATGTCCACAACCTTCCGAAACAGCACTCCTAGGTGAGGCTAGGAGTTCAAACACATGAGCATGTGGGGACATTTTAACCCCATCTTTTACTCCCTCTCTAGTTCTTTCCCTTTTTCCCTCCCTCCCTCTCTCATTTTCTTTCTGTCTCTCCCCACACATGCCCCTTAAAAACTATGCAGAGAACTGTGAACATACAGTACTAGTGTGCAGTACAGTGGAATAAAACTAGAATGAAGCACAAACAGGTGGTGACCTGAGTATTTCAAGGGGTGTGTGTGTGTGTGTGTGTGTGTGTGTGTGATATTTAAGTAAATTCAAGCCAAGTAGAAAAGATTGTTTCTTATGACATCCAGATTGAAAGACTAGGCCAAGATTCCCACAGAAGTTTGCTACTGCTTGGGCCCAGTAGCTTTATTAGCAAGGTGTCACAAATGGTTACTCTCAGCAGGGCCTCCTGGGATGGTGTCCTGCTGGGCACAGGGCTGTTTCCAGTTGGTGGTAAGAAAGGATCTCAGAGCTTTATCTGTGTTCCAACTGCTGTCCCTATCTGCTACTGACCCAAGGAGAGCCATCCATTCACCCAGCAGTCCAGCCACCAGTGCCCTATGCTGATGGTAAGAGGTGAGAACTGTGTCTTTCTTCAGGAACCGGTTCAGAGGGAGAAACATAGGCAATGTGGGTGACACTGTTGTGCCAGAGGGATGTCATGACCCTGAGCAGGAACCTGGAGCTTAGAAATGAGAGTGTCCCTAGGGCCATGCTGGTGGTTCATAGATGGAAATATTCATTCTAGGAGAATGCAAAAGCTTTCTTCAAAAGAGCTGTTTTCACGTCCAAATAAAGAGATTAGTGTATCTGGATTAACAACTCACCAGAAGAAATCCCCACAGATGCCCAAGCCTGGGGTGTATGGAACACGCCCCTCCTATGAGCTCTGCTCTGCCCTACTTTCTCTTTCCCTTTTGTGGTACTAGGCTTTGAACTCAGGGCCTCATGCATTCTAGGTTGAAAACTTTTTGTACTTCAGCTTCATTGCCTCACACAATCTTTGATTACCTCAGAAAACTGGAGAGAGCTAAGCCCATATTTTATCTAGGCTTCAGTCCGTAGACTCCCTTCTCACCCTCAGGCATTCTTGGCTTTGAAGCTAGAGTTGGGGAGGTAAGATGAAGGTACAGCCAGAGGCCATATTAAAAATGCATGGAGCTTAGGAAAGGGGGAAAAAAAACCCAAAGCCAACACAAAACAAAGCCCTCACTATTCATCATTTTTTCTGAATGCAGCAGGGAGCACTAGAAATGAATGCGAGCAGAATGCAACTGGAGATGGCTTTAAATAATGCAGGTATGTAATATGTATGTAATATGTAATATACATGCAAGAATGGATTGTTAGAATCTAGCTGCTGCTCAGGCCATGCTACATGCCCCAGCCTTTCTTCCCTCACAGCTTCTGACAGGCACCCCACTGACTGTCTTTGAGCCCCTAGCTCCCAGACTTCCTAGGCGAAGGGTCTTTGACCTGGGGAAGTAAGTTTACATCTAAGCAGGTATTGATGGCTACACATCCTGCTTCCCACTGATTCTGCAACTCCTTTCTGAGAATCAGTGAGCCTGACTACAGACCAGTATTATAAAGCCACCCTCACCCTCAGAAAGGAGTAAGAAGAGACTCACTTCTGCCATGTGGACTCCGGTTCCTTTCTTCGGTGTTCCTGCTATACTGTTGGTCTCTGGTGCTGTGACCCGAATTCTCAGAACCTCAACCATTCTATTACCTTTCTGTCTGTCTGTCCACAGCATGAATAATTCTTCTAATGAACTCCATATCACCCAAAATTGTCCGATTTTACTCTTCATCTCCCCTCTCAGTCTTTTCAGTCTGTATATAATATTACTCATTACTTAGTAATTATTCATATTTGACTCACAGATAAAGAGTTGGGTCCATCATCAGAGGGGAAGCAAAGACAGGAACCCAAAGGCAGGAACTGAAGCAGAGGCCATGGAGAAATATTTCTTACTGGCTTGCTTCTCATGGCTTGCTCAGTTTGCTATCTTACACCACCAAGCACTATTTGCCTGGTGGTGGCACTGTCTATAGTGGGAGAGAGTCCCCCCCACACACACACACATCAGTCATTAATTGGGAAATGATCCATAGGCTTTCCCATAGGCCAATAAAATAGGAGTATTTTCTCAGTTGAAGTTCCTCTTCCCAGATGACTCCAGCTTATATCAAGTTAACAAAAAACTAATCAGGACAACTGATCACTTATAATCTCATCACAGAATTACTATTAAACCATAAGCTTTCCTTTCTTGCTTATCCCCAAGATTTCATATTAATATCAATATCACAATACAAAATACATTCTAACTTTTTAGAGTCCTACAGTCGCTGGGCGTTGGTGGCGCACACCTTTAATCCCAGCACTTGGGAGGCAGAGGCAGGCAGATCTCTGTGAGTTCGAGGCCAGCCTGGTCTCCAGAGCGAGTGCCAGGATAGGCTCCAAAGCTACACAGAGAAACCCTTCTCAAAAAAAACAAAACAAAAAAAAAAGAGTCCCACAGTTCTTTAAAAGTTCAGTCACTTTAAGATTCAAAGTCTCTTGACTATAGGCTCCTGTAAAATCAAAATAAGTTTCATACTTTCTGTTGCAGAGTCTTATTTCAAATACACCATACAAACTTCCCTAATAGAGTCTTTAAGGGAATCTCAAACTTCTCTTTGAAACTGCATAAACTAGACCTTCATCACTTGCTCTTTTCTCAATATTATTGAAGAACCAGCCTGCCTCCATCTTTGTCTTAAAAGCCATTTTATAGTAAAAACAAATGAAGTTAATTCCTGTTTATGATTAGACCTCTGTTTCTCAAAGATTGGGCTATGCCCACCTGTGTCATTAACTACAAATGTTTCTATAGTGCATGTTCTAGGAATGGCAATCACGTCTTTGTTTCAAAAAGTTGTTTATAACCAAACATCTTGCAACCAACGACTACTTTGCAACCATGTCTTTGTTTCAGGAGGAACTAACTTGGTCTGTAACCATGTCTATTTTGTTCACCAAATCCATTTGGAAGCCCCCTGCCCTTGAACTATAAAATCCTTGTCTTCCTCACATCCATTGCAGACCTCGTGAACCCCACCTTAGAGGAAGACAGACTGTGTACAAGAATAAAAGAGCTTGCTTTAGTTCATTGCTTGCTTTAATTGATTTGGTATCTTTCTCCTCCCATCTTTGGGATTAATAATTATCTCCCGAGTTCCCAGAACAACTCATTAAGCTCTAAGAACCTAAAGGCTTTCCAGCCCAAAGTTGCAAACACTTCCACAGTTTTCAAAAGGGCATGGTCAGGTCTGTCACAGTAGTTTTACTCAACAAATCTGGTACCAATTTCTGTTTTCTTTAGGTTTTTACCGCTACGATAAACCACAAAGCAACTTGGGGAGGAAAGGGTTAACCTCAGTTTATAGTTTATAATCAATCTATCACAGAGAGCAGGAAATCAGGACAGGAACCTGAAGGCAGGAACTGAAGCAGAGACCATGGAAGAAAGCTGCTTACAGGCTTGTTCAAGGCTTGCAGAGTCTTCTTTTGTATGCCCAGGGGTGGCAACACCCCACTATTGTTGTGCCCAAATTCTGAACCCCAAAATCACCAAGAGGCCCATTTAGATGCAAAAGCAATGAGTCCTTTATTGCAGTTGTTTAACAAGCTAACCCCATTAGCTCGGGCCTTTCATCTACCCACCATGGCAGATGGCTGGAGAAAAGACCCCAAGAAACCACAGGACAGAGATCTTATAGGGCAGCATAAGGGGAGTGTCTAGGGGTATGCACAGGCTCAGGACTGGTGTGCCTCTAGGCTTGGAGGACTTGCCCTGTGCTGATTGGCCAACTGGTTGTTATGGCCCATAGGCCCTCCCAGGGTGGTTGCTATGCTCTGCACATCATTGCAGTGCACTTGTCCGTAAAGCACACCCAGAGCCATAAAGCATAGCACTATCAGCTAACTTCTGATTGGTTCCTTGCCAAGAGGCAAGCATCTGACCTCCTAGTGACCAAGGCAAGGTCAGGCAAGCATGTATCATGGCTGCCAAAACAGGGAGCTGGTCCCTTCACTATGTCAGGCCTTTCTATATCAATCGTTAATCAAGAAAATGTTTCCACAGGCTTGCTTACAGGGTAATCTGTCGAGGGCATTTTCTCAAATTGAGTTTCCCTCTCCTCAGACAATTGTAGCTTGTGTCAAGTTGATAAAAACAGCAATAACAACATAAACCTAACCATCATCATTCCTTAAATGGTACAGTAGCAACACCCATGTGTTTAGCATTTACACTTTGCCAAATCTCACAAGTCATCTGGAAATGATTTAAAATCCACGAGTGGATGTGTGCAGGTTCTGTGTAAGTGCTGTCTTGTTCCGTAAAGAATGAGAGATACTTGATGATCTTGGCATCCTGGGGCACTCTGGAAGCAAGCCCTTGCAGATCCTTAGGAACCACTTGGTATTTTAGGAAACACAACCATGATGTCTACTGGGAAAAGTAGAGTGTCTAGCCCCAAGGGGATCTCTCTGTCTGAAAGCAAAATGTGTCAAAGACAATGAAAACTATAGGGATTTTGTGGCCTTCGTTTAAGGGGAGAGATCCTTTATACAGTCTGTGTGTGCCTCCTAAACTGAATCCCCAAATCACAATGATCTCTGGGCAAATGAAAAGCTTTTCTGGCAGTGAAACCCCAAAGTCCTGGGTTTTTTCTGCGTAATTGGTGGTTTGAACAATTGTGCTATACCAGGAGAGCAGCTGGGGGCTTGTGGTCATAAATAGAGGTAGGGACTGTTGACAAACGGTTTCCCACCTTGGGACCTGGGTCTCCCATTCAGGAGTCACGTGGGCCTGCTTCAGCTGCAGGGCTTGGCGGGGTGAACACGCTTCTAGAAGCCTTCTGGGAAAGGAAACACTCAGGTTTCACTGGAGGAGTATCTGTGGAGGGGGCAGGGCAAGCACAGAGAGAAGAATGGCCCTTTTCAGGGCAGACACATGCAGGCCAGCCCCTGCGTCAGCTTGCTTCCAAAAAGCCCTAGTGGCCCAATAACATTTCAAACTGTGCACACATTCAAAGCTACGCTTTAATATCACACAAGAACAGATAACTAATGCAATGACACATGGGAGTGCCTACCACCTCTAGAAACGGTATGCACACAGTTGAAAGCATGCACATGAGTGTGTGCATATGCCCCCACAATAGCACGGGTGTGTACGTGCTGTGCCATTGATGCGCTTGCTTCTGTCCTCTCTTTCTAGTGCCCCATGGTTGTGATTGGTGTGAGGTGCTGTAGCCAGAAAGCTGCCTTGAGAGCCACAGTGTAGGCTGGGTCTCAACAGGGTGACAGGCTCACACCCCCTTTTTCATCCTGTAGGTAAATGAAGAACACTGTTACTTAGAAGCCATGCTACAACGTGAGCCTAGTCATGTGCAGAACTATTCCTGTCTAACCTACCTATCCTTCCCTCCCTCCCTCCCTTCCTTCTTCCCATTTTCTTTTCCTTTCCTTTTTTCATTGCTGGCCACACCCAGGTTTTCAGGCACACCAGGCAAGTGCTGACCACTCTGCCACACTTTGAGCTTGCAGTTTCTCAGCATTTCTTCTGAGAAGGCCATATTTCAGAGGCCAAGAACAGCCTTGCTGCCATCCTCATGGTTCACTCTCTCCACTCTAAGCTAATCTGGAAATGCATTCCACATGACACCCCACAGAGGAAAGGCCAAGAGCTATCTGCCTCCCACAGGTTGCCCCAGGAGACCCAACTAGTCTTGGGACAGCAGGGAAAGCTCCATAAATCTACTGTTCCAATCTCAGCCTTGGAGGACTCCATTCACCTCGTAAAACCACTGCCTAATTAATGGCCATGCTATTGCAGGCAGGCTGGCAGTATGGGAGGGGGCCTGCTGGGTCACTTTGGCTATCTGAAGAGAAGAGGGTAGGTCTGGGAGCCAGAGGCTCACTCTGAGGGATCTACAAGCAGGGCAGGCTTGAGTCTACATCCCACTTTGTATGTGACAGGAGCCAGGCAGGCTGGACTGCCGGCGGGGGGGGGGGGGGGCTCCTTAAATATACTCCCAGGGAACCTGCAGGGACTGGACAGACAGGACAGGTCAAACCCTTTCTGTGTTTGGGAAGCTTGGGGATTTGGGGATGCCCCTGACACTCATACCAGCAACTTTTTTTTTTTTTTTTTTGAGACAAGGTCTTTCTTACTGTGTAGCCCAGGCTGGCCCGGAACTCACTATCTAGCCCAGGCTTCCTGCATACAGAAATCCTCCTGTCTAAGCCTCCCCCATGCTATGATTTCAGTCTTCTCATTGTGCCAACAAGGGACCCAAGGCTGTGAGAGTTTGCAGAATTCCCAGAGACTAAATAGCAGGCCTGGGGGCCAGATGTTTCCAAGCTGTGGAACTTTCTCCTGTTTCTCACATAGGCCCTAAGGTCAGAGCGGTTGTGAAGTTTGAGAAATTCTTTGACTCCTCTTGAAGCATGTGTCTTCAGAAGTTTGGGCACACTTGCTCTGCCTTGGCAATGGTGAGTAGTGAGCTACTTCATACCCCGTGCAGGATCCCCTCCCGTTAGGCCTGAGATCACAGTCCTGGCAGGACCAGCAGGTACTGTGCAGGCCAAGAGGCTGATGTTCTCTTTTGGAGGAAGGAGTCCAAAAGAGCCCTGGGACAGGAGATGTAGAATAACCCCTAGGGCTTGGGCAACATGTAATACATAAGGGCTGGTATTTGCCCACCTTTGCCAATTTGTTTCTCTAAACCCAGGACAGGTGAGAATAATCCATCTTTGATTCTTTTGTGCTAAAGTCATATAATGCATAATGTAAACTTTTTCATCTTAAGTATTTTCAGAAAATGGCATTAGAAAATTCACACTGTAGTTTCTCCATCATTATTACCCATCTCCAAAGCAATTTCTGTCAGAACTGAAATGATTGCCAACACCCTCTGCCCAGTGCCTGGTACCCACCATTCTGCTTTTTCTGTCTGAGTTGAGTGACATCTGTGCAATGGTCTGAAAGTCTGTACTCTATTCCTACTTTGAAGTCCTAACTCTAAAGGTGGTGGTTGGGGGACGGGGAGATAAACTGGCTGGTTTTGTGTGCAACTTGACACAAGCTAGAGTCAACAGAGGAAGGAGCCTCAGCTGAGGAAAGGCCTCCATGAGACCCAGCTGTAAGGCATTTTCTCAATTAGTGATCAATAGGCCAGGGCCCAGCCCATGGTGGGTGATGTCATCCCTAGACTGGTGGTCTTGGGTTCTATAAGAAAGCAGGCTGAGCCAGCCATGGGGAAGCAAGCCAGAAAGCAGCACCCCTCCATGGCCTCTGCATCAGCTCCTGCCTCCAGGTTCCTTCCCTGTTTGAATTCCTGTCCTGACTTCCTTCAGTGATGACCAGCAATGCTGAAGTGTAAGCCTAGTAAACCCTCTCCTCCCTAACTTGCTTTTTTAAAACTTGTTTTTCATTGAGCTATACATTTTCCCTTACCCCCTTCCCTCCTCCTGTCTCCCTTCTACCCTCCCCCTTGCCCCCCATGCTCCCAATTTACTCAGAAGATCTTGTCTTCCCCGCTTTCTAAGTGGATCCATGTGTGTGGTGAGATATTGTTTATGATTTATTAAAGCTTGCCTGAGGATTCAGAAAGCAAAGTCAGCCACAGGCCATAGAAACCAGTCACACACCTTTAATCCCGGCGCTGGAAGCTATGAGGTGGTACACACCTTTAATTCTAGGACTCAGGATTAATCACCGTTAATTTCTTAGCTCCAGTTAACCAGCATCAATTGTCCCATAATGTAAAGGTTTTACTTCAGTAGTTTTTGTATCTTGTTAATCACAGTTTATTCTTCAACCCTAGATAACCAGAACCATGGAATCTTTATGTCTAATATCTACTTATGAGTGAGTACATAATTATATTTATCTTTCTGGGTCTGAGTTACCTCACTCAGGATGGTTTTTTCTAGTTCCATCCATTTGCCTGTAAATCTCCTAACTTGCTTTTTGGTCATGGTGTTTCATCGAAGAAATAGAAACCCTAACTAAGACAGAGGCTGTGGGGGGTTTGAAGGAGAATGTTTCCTCTAGGCTCATGTATTTGAACACATGGCCCCCAGTTGGTGGTGCTGTTTGTTGGAGGAAGGCTGTCACTGGAGGCAGGCTTTGAGAGTTTAAAGATTTGTCATTTCCATTTGCTCTCTCTGTTCTCATGGTTGAGATGTGACCTGTCAGCTTCCTGTCCCTGAGGCCATGCCTACTGCCTGCTGCCACTATTCCCTGCTCTCATGAACTCTTAGCCCGCTGGAACCTCAAACCCAAATGAACCCTGTCTTCTATAAGTTGCCTTGGTCATGGTGTTTCATCACAGCAATAGAAAAATAACTAAGGCTGAAGTAGAATCCTGATGAGTGCTCTTGTAAAAGAGACCCATTGTCCTTTCTGCTATGTGAGGCTACAATGAAAAGATGGCCATCTTTGGACCAGGAAGAGGACCCTTACCTCTGTTGGTGGCTTAGCCTTAGATTTTCAGCCTCCAGAAGACACAGCTGTGTCTTTGTAAGACAAGCTTTTACTGTTTACAAGCCACCTGGCCTGTGGTATTGTGTTAAAGCAGCTCTGACCACAGTGACAACCAGTTGACGGCATAACAGGCCTTACAAAGTGGATCCTTTTGTAACTGGCTCATTCACTAACTAACATTCTTGAGGCTCTTCCTTGCTGTAGCATGGCTACCTTGATTTTCCGACTGCCTGTCCCAAAGACTATCCCACACACACCCCCACCACAGCACAGACCATCTGGTGGCTGGCTGGCTGCTGGCAAGGAATGGCTGGGTACTGTTGTTCCTGGTACAGCTGCAATGACCTTTGGCAGACTATGGCATAGCACCAGGTTTCTGTGGGTCTGCCCTGTATTCTTCCCCTTGGGGCTGGCTTACAACCAATCACAGTTTCTCTGTCTCCATCTGTCTCTGTCTCTGTCTCTGTCTCTGTCTCTGTCTCTCTGTCTCTGTCTCTCTCTGTATCTATCTATCTATCTATCTATCTATCTATCTATCTATCTATCTATCTATCTATCTATCTATCCACACACACACACACACACACACACACACACACACACACACACACACACACAGAGGAAGAACTTGGACTCAGGACATGTGAAAAGAGCATCTTGCCATATGGTCCTCACAGCCTCTCCTGAGACTTAGAAAGCCAGTGTGGCATAACACGTATTTCCTGGGCCTTTTATAAGCCAACATTGGGTACTATAAAGTACTTTATTTTATTTTCATGTTTATTTATTGTGTGTGTGTGTGTGTGTGTGTGTGTGTGTTAAAGGAGCTTAAGGTTCACATATATTAACAAAGCAGATGTTCTACTGCTTAGATGTATCCCTAGCCATTTATGCTTTTGTAAAAGAAATGACCTTGCCAAGTTGATCAGGGTGGCTGTGAACTTGCCCTGTAGCTGAGGCAGGCCTTGAACACATGATTTCCCTTCTCTTCCCACTGAGCAGCTAGGATTACAAGTCTGCAACATCAGGCATGGCTACTTTTCCTCTGAGTGGGTTATTTCGGGTATTTTGTCACAGAGAAGGAAAGCTGACACATGGTTTATGTGATTTGTGCTCCAGGGTAGCACTGGCAACTGTAGGAAGCTGAGGTCTTCCTAGAAACCATGAAGAAAGGGTGCTGTTCGGTACCCACATCCCAAATGCACCCTTCATGGGGCAGATACACCAAGCTCATCCATTTTCCATGGGAGTCCTGCTCAGTTCTTCAGAATTTCTGGGAAATGACTCCCCAGGTATATCTTTAAGATCTCTCTCTCTCTCTCTCTCTCTCTCTCTCTCTCTCTCTCTCTCTTTCTTTCTTTCTTTCTCTCTCTCTTTCTCTCTCTCTCTCATTTTTTTTTTATTTTGAGACACAATCTAGCTTTGGCTGTCCTGAAATTCTCTACCTGCACATATCTACCTGCCTCTACCTCTGAAGTGCTGGGATTAAAGGCATGTGCCACTAAACCTGACTTTTTAATTTTATTTTTATTAGATGTATTGATTTTCTGTGTATGAATATGTAGGTATACCAGGAACTGGATCCCCTAAAACTAGAAATGCAGATGGTTATGAGCTATCATGTGAGTTACAGGAACTGAACTCAGATCCTCTACAAGAATAACATGTACTCTTAACCACTGAGCCATCTCTCCAGCTCCTAAGATAGTCCTTGTCCCGATGGGATGTTGGAGTACTGTTTTCCACAATTGCCAAATGGGCAATTTTTTTTAAAAGAATTCTTTAACTGAGTTGGGAGAACAAAGTCTTCAATTTCAAATCATAGACCCAGAAAATGCCTCCTGTCTTCAGGTTAGTACCATCTACCAGGAGGCAGATAGCATAGAAACTCCATGGTGATCCTGGCCATCAGTACTAGACAGACATTATTCTAGGCGAGCACTGTGGTTGAGGTGACATGGCTCCTCAGATGTTCCTGGGGCTCTGATCATGGTCCAGTTTGAAGGGCCTTGCTAGATGTTTGAGCCTTCATTAGAGGACAGGTTTCTAGTTCCAGGTCACCATATAATTTAATGTCCAAACTAGGACACCTTTCAAAATGATATGAGATTATCAATGAATCCTGGAGTGGCAGGAAAGAATGATACAGCCTTGGGCAAACTGGGATGGATGGGCTCTGCCTCAACATCCATGAGCTCTTACAAAGGCCCAAAGGGCCCTCACCAATGCACTGGCTTAAATACATGAGTGTCTCTAAGGACTCCCCCAGCAAGCATCTTTCCTCCCATGTGTTTGTTTTGACTCAGTTGCAATTCTATTGATTCATAAAAAGAACACACAAAGCCTTTATTTTTCATACAAGTTGCATGGAAACAAATGCTCCCAGCAACCTTGGAAGTCGTGGGTCATAGATGATAGAGATGCTCCCAGCCGGGAGCTTTGAAGGATTGCCAGGGACAGAACCACCTGCCAAGCTTTACATTTACTTTCCTCCTGGGTTCTTGTAGAGGGAGCAACCTCATGGCATGGCACAGAAAATGAAGAGCAGGGTATCAAAGGCTGTTCTAATAGATGTGCCCTACACAAAGGCTGTGGCTTTTAGACTTTTGGTCTGTAAACATCTTTCTTGGAATTTTAGCAGAGCATTTTGTGTTGTCTTAAAATCAGGACTCAAAAATGAGTCCCTAAACTAGACATGATGAAAGGGGTGAGTCATGCTTTCACAGTTGCCTGTGCCAACCCTTTCTGCCTCCTCCCTTTTATCTGTCTGGTGGAGAATAGATTCTCAGCACTGGGTAGTTTTCTGGTCCTTCTGTCAGAGAAGCCAAACTTAATTAGTTTACCTCTGCCTGGCCAATCTTGTTCCTAGTCTTCCCCCCAGAACCCCACTAAAAGCCTACTGCTCAAGGTATTCTCTTTTTTAAAATTATTATTATTATTTTATTATTATTATTATTATTATTATTTGTTGTTGTTGTTGTTGTTGTTTGAGACAGGATATCTCTGTGTAACCCGGGTTATCCTGGAACTTACTTTGTAGACCAGGCTGGATTTGAACTCACAGAGATTTTCTTGCCTCTGTCTCCTGAATGCTGGGATTAACGGTATATGCCACCACCTCCAGGCTATACTATTATTTTTTAAAGGTGTGTGTGTGGGGGGGGTGCGTGCCCCAAATGAGTGCAGATGTTTGTGAGGCCAGAAGAGGGCATCAATCTCTGGGAGCTGGAGTTACACACAGTCATTAGCCGCCTGACCTGGGGACTAGAAATGGAACCTGGATTCTCTACAAGAGTGACACTGCCTCTTCACTGCCCCTGCTCTTGGTATTCTTGAGGAAGAGCCTTCATCTGGAATTGTCCTCATGGTCCATGTGCATGTCACTTGCTGGTGTCCACCTGAAATCCTGTTGGACATGCTTTATGGGGTTGAGGCCTCAGCTACAAAGTGGCACCTTACTTTGCCTTGAGAGTATTCTCTTGCAACATTAACTTTCTGCAACACAGGCTCTCTTGTGTGCATGCTGGAGACTGTCAGCTTGCAGTTAGAGCTCAATAAATCCTGTGGCCTTAAGTTGTTCCCTGGGGGATTGCCGCCCACCTCATAAAACTATTACTTAATTAAGTTCGACACAGTACAATTGGCAGCCTTTGCTTCTGGCCAGAGCTCCAGACCTGAGTGTGACCATGTGCTCTGGGTGGTGGGCCCCTTACACAGAGGCAGAGGGGAGTTTCTTGGCCAGGCTGAAGGGTCACAGAAAAGCTGCACGGTCATTAGAGGGACTCTCCTGTGTAGTCAAAACTCAGGGCTCAGAGGCCTCAAGAGAACTTGTTTTTGACCAGTTGTGGTTTAGGCATATGATAGAATTAAAATTGAATAACAAAGAAAATCTGTCTTTCATAGGGAAAATGACAGTTCAACAGTCGGTTAGAAAGACTATATAAAATAGATTGAATAACCCTTATCCCACATGCTGTGGACCAGAGTGGTTAATTTGGGATTCTTTTTTTTTTTATTTTGGAATAATTTGCATGTACATAGTGAAATATGTTGGCAACAAGAACCAAGTTTAAACACAAAATTCATTTATATTTTATATACACCTTGTAGACATAGCCTGCAGGTAAGTTAATACAATATTTTAAATAATTTTGTGCCTGAAACCAAGTTTTATGATGTGGAATTTTCCACTTGGGCTGTCATTTTAGCACTCAAAATTTTGGGATTTTGGAGCATATTCAAAGTTTGAGTTTGGAAACTAAAAATGTTCTCTCAACCTGTATGCTCTTTGCTTCCATGGAGTTTTGAGCAAAGCAAACTCTGCCACTCAGATCCCAGCCTGTTCAATTGCCAGCCACAGCTTCTGACTTCTCTAGAGGTAGCAACAGATGACAACAATGAAGGCCAGTGGCCTCAGATGCCAGCTCTCAAACCTCAACCAGAGGAAGGTGCTATGTGCTTGATAAAATAAATTTGAGACAGTCTATGTGCTGACTAGAGAGGACAGGAGCTGAGTCAGGGAATCAATAAAGGCAAATTATAACCCACCGTGACCACCCCAGATCAGGCAATAGATAATTATTTTCTGACAACTGGTCCTCAAGCTTTTTTAAAAGTAAGACTCCAGGCTGGGTGGTGGTGGCACACATCTTTAATCCCAGCACTCTTGGGAGGCAGAGACAGGCAGATCTCAGTGAGTTCGAGCCCTACCTAGTCTATGGAGAGAGTTCCAGGACAGAAAGGACTGTTACGCAGAAAACCCATGTCTAAAAAACAAAAACAAAAACAAGAACAAAAAAAAAAAAAAAAAAACCTACACATTTGAATGAAAAAAAAAGGGGGAGATGCTTCTGCCTATACTTCACTTACAAGAGGACCATTCTCTTCTCTCCAGAAGACAAAGAATGAACAGTAGGAAGGACAGGTGCTTTGAGGCAGATATGCTGGACTGTAGTCCTGTGCCTGCCAAACCTGTTGGTCATGTGATGTTAAAGCACTTTCCTCTGTAATCCTCAGTTTCTCAACTATAAAAGGTCTGCTACTCCTCACCTTGGCAGCACTTTGATTAACTATCACACAGAACTGTTCCTCCATGCTTGATGCTCATGGCACAAAATGTATTTGTCAATGTTTTAAAATTTTATATCCTATTTTAATATTTATATTTGAAAAGTGTCTGGTTTCTCTTTAGCTTTATTTTCTGTGCATAGGCATTTTGCCTGCGTGTAAATCTAGGTACCAATTGCATGCCCAGTGCCTGTGGAGATTAGAAGGCATCAGATCCCCTAGATCATGGTGGTTGTAAGCCACCATGTGGGTGATGGGAGTGGAAGTCAAGTCCTCTGGAAGAACATTAGAACATTTTTATTTTTAACTGTGTGTGTGTGTGTGTGTGTGTGTGTGTGTGTGTGTGTGTGTGTGTGTGTGTGTGCGCGCGTGGGCCACACACCCAGTGTGGATGCCGGGCCATCTCCTTAGCCTGGTCGATGATTATTTTTAATGGCACAGTGGGTGACTCCTTTCTCCTCATCTTCTAGAGCCATTTTCTCTGTTGCACCCGGAGAGCTGAGGTCTACATGCAAGGGAGAAGAAGCATGGTCCTCAGGCAGTGGATCTGCTAGTGCTCTGGTGAGACACATGAATCCCCTCTAATGCTATGGATGACAGCCATGATGGGATGTGGCAATTGACAACATCCCAGAGTAGGCATCTGGGTGATGAAGCTTAAGGTCATCTGAAGAATCCTGGCCCTCTTGCCTCTAGTCACGGTGGCTGGAGGGAGTAGCTATTAGCTCCGCAGTCTGTGTATACCCAGCTGTATCAAGCACTACTCTGATCCAGGACTTCGCAAAGTCAACAGGTCTACTGGACAACATGAACAACACCCTCCATTCCAACTTTCACATCTGAAAGAGGTGGAAAGGAACTGAGGGCTGAGCAGCCGGAACCCGCCTCTGTATGTTTGCCATCAGGGTCTGAGGCAGAGTTCTGTGGAGGAGCTCTGTATTCCCTTTCTGCCCCACTCTCCTCCAATGCCTCACTGGGTCAAGCCAAGGAATTTTAGGTGGGAGAGCCACACAGCACAGGTATCTGCAGAAAGGTAGGGGCTGGTCCAGGTATCTCTTTCTAGAACTCCACCCAGAGAGCTACTCTCAGACAAGACTCCATGTGGATGGCACAGAAGGTCCTGGGTGGGCCAGGATTCCCAAAAAGACAGAGCGAGGTGCCAACAAGACTCAGACCTCAGCACAACAGTCATTTGGTTGTCAGAAATTAAAAGAAAAATACAATCCAGTGGCCCTATTTCTTTAAGGCAATGTCTTGCTGTGACAGTTAGGCTAGCCCTGAACTTGAAATCCTCCTGTATTCCAGGATGACCACATCTGTTTTCCACAGCCCTTAAAGATTCTACTGAAGAAAGAATAGGGCCAAGAGCATTAGAGGCAGAATGGATAGGAGAGAGGGGTAAAGGCTGAATAATAGATACCAAATTACACTTAGATTGTAGGGAAGAGGTCTAGTTTCTATGGCATGGCAGGGTGAGGACAGACAGGCCACATCAACTTGCTACACATTTATAGGAATAAACAGTGGGAATATAAATGCTTCAATGGAGAGGTGTGATGAGTGCCATGGATGTGCTGAGGGCCTGGATCCTGCAGTCACACTCTGCACTCCATCCACGAGGAAATAACTATGAGTTGCTTTGGAAACTCTTCACTAATGTTTCCAAGGCCACATAGCAAAGGGAGACCAGTTATTCAGGGAAATCTAATGACAATGTGGAAGGAAGAACGAGATGTCAGCATTGCAGATGGTAGAACCAAGAAGTTGGGATATAGTCTTGCCTCAAACCTTGATCTAGAAGATAGGGTCTCTTTTCCCCATGAAGCCTCACATGAGGCTGTCATTTAACAGGCCACAAGATAACAGGACAAGAATACTGAGGCCTGATTGTCCTGTTCTCATTTGTCAGTAGGGTAGAGCTCCCAACAGCAAGGGCAAGCGAGATCTGACGGCACTATCCCTTTCTGTACCTGCAGGGCATCCAGAATGTGGGAGCAGCTACAGAGAGCCCATCAGAGGACCCTGGAAGGTTCAGGGACTTATGCACAACCTCTGACCAAATGCAAGCTAAACAAAATTGCTCTGTCCCAGAGTAAACCTAGGGCAACTCAAGGAAGCCAGGTGCAAAGAGTCACTCTTGGTTGCCTGGGAACACCTTTTCATGAAGGACAACCAGGAGCTGTTAATCCTGGCAGAAGACAGGGAATGACCACAAACTCACACACCACGTAGGCAGGATCTAGGCTATACTCAAGGGCCCTGTGTTAAATAGAAAATGGAATTGGCTGAGAGTGTATGCTATTTGGAGCTGGCAGTAGTCCTGCAATCCTAGCTACTCAGTGGGCAACTTATTGGACAATTTAGTGAGATCAATAAAAAGGAAGAAAATGGGGTTGGGAATATAGCTTAGTGTCTGTGAGGTTCTAGGTTCAATTCCCAGTGCTGAGAAGGAAGGGAAGGAGGGAAAGAGCAGAAAGACCAAGCTTGGCTTGGCTTGGCGTGGGTTACTTGGCACTTTTGGCCTCTGGCCCATTTTATCCTGCTATGCATCTTCTGATGTATGCAGTGCATGTGAGATCCATTTATTCCACTAGTTACTGAGCACTGTCTGGACACTGCACACTGTTCTAGGCTCTAGGGGTACAACACCGAACAAGATAAACAGGATCTTCACCTTGGCCTTCATGTTCTGGTTAAGAGAAGCAGATATTAAACAAGAGATATACATATATATAATATATAAGATATATAGATATATAAGTGAAATCGATGTCCATTATATGCTGATGTGTGGTAGCAAGTAAAATAAAGGTGATGGAGAATGCAGTCATGACCATGCCTTCAAGTACAGCTCTGAGAGGTGGGGAATGAGCAAGGCCGTATGTTGGGGGAAAGGCCTCAAAGGCAGTGGGAGCAGCAACATGCAAAGGCTCCGAAGAGGGACCAGGCCTGGAAAGTCTGAGAAGGGGCAAGAAGAGGACAGAATGACTGGGGAGGACTGAAGGAGGACAGCAGGAAGAGAGGTCAGAAGGGTGCTTGGATCAAACCACAAGGCTTTGTGAACCATTGTAAGGAGGTCTTCAGCTTTTCTAGTGTGGATGGTGGGGTTCCAATGTCAGATTAAGCAGTGTAGTGACCAAATGATCCAATTGGTCATCCTTTGGGTGACTGTGTGGAGCTGAGATTGACAGAAACACAGACAGAGCCAGGCAGAGTGGCTGGA
This sequence comes from Cricetulus griseus, assembly GCF_003668045.3. Classification (NCBI taxonomy): domain Eukaryota; kingdom Metazoa; phylum Chordata; class Mammalia; order Rodentia; family Cricetidae; genus Cricetulus; species Cricetulus griseus. Next base: position 252,405,124 of record NC_048596.1, on the reverse strand, counting down.
AGGCTTCTGCACTGTTTCAGGAGAAATGAGGAGACAAAAGCTGATCCAGGGTGGGTAGTAGCATGTGGACTACTTTAAAGGTGGCCCACATGGGATTTTCCTGGGGACTGTCTGTGAGTCCAACTGCAGAGCCACAGGGCACTATCCTCAGACACTGAAGTGTCTTCTCAAGTCTCATCTGACAGAGCGGAGACCTCAGAGAAACTTGACTAAAATTTGAGCACCAAGACCTTGTTTTAAAAAGGAAGCCAGTAACATGTCTGGAGAGGGAGGTGTTCCATGCTCTTGGCCACTCTCATGCCTCTGAGAGTGACATTGACTTGCAGCAGCCTGTGTAAGTCCCAGACACCCACCTGCTGTATCCGTCTTCTTTATTCAGTCTGAGTGAGAACAAACTGATCAAGGAAACGGAAATGTTCTAGTCTGCGCCCAGCCTTGTTCCTGTACTTGATCTTAGGTAGAAGGCCAAGGAGATATCTCACCATGTTTCTGTGTGGACAAAAGAACTTGCCATGACTGTTCTGTTCTTTCTGCTCAAGGCTGTCACCAGACAAAGGACTCCCTCAGCCACTGCAGGTGTTGGGGCAGTCCACCAGCGTGGGCCAATGTTGCCCCCTGCTGTTCTAGCTCTGCTTGGGCTTTGAAGTCTTTAGGGTTTCTACTGTGATCCCCAGATGTCATAGAACATTAGTGCTTTTTGATTCAGTGAGGCTGGATGTCCAGGAAGGGGACCCACACTAGTTAGCACCCTATTTTAAGATTTCTGGCTGTCTAGCTGGGCTGAGTTTTGACATGTCCTGCATAGCTACATTCTCGTGAACTATCTTCCCGCAGTCAGCAGAACTAAAATCCTCTCAGGCACTCACACATGGATTATTGATCCTCACAGTATCTCTTCAACATGCTTAAGCTGTGCTCCCATTGCATTTCATGACTCTTCCTTCAGAACTTGTCAGTAGGTGGAGGGGGTGTTGCAGTGGCCCTGATGAGGAGTTTCTCATAAGCCTTAGTGAAAAGTTAATTGTGTGTTTCTGGTGGCTGGATTGAATTGGACCACCCTGTCTGCTCTGTGAAACTTGAGGCACCAACACTTTCAGCTAAGTAGAAAGGGGAGAATTTGGTGGTGGAAGGCCTCTTGAAGAAAACCACTCATCCCAGTTTACAGGTCAGTTGAGATCTTCCTTGGATGCCATCCTCAGCTCTGGCTGGAACATGCTGGTCCATCAATGCCACATCCTTCTGCTGAGGGACTGGAAGAGATTAACGGGAAAGGCACTGTCCTGAGCAGTAGGGTCTCTGCACATTCAGAGTCCCAAACCATTTGGTCTTTCTCTTTCTTCGCTGTATTATAGTTGGAACTGTTCTTCCTTGGTGGTTTCTTCAGGAAAATTGTCCTTTAGGTGGGTGGGTCGGTGCCTGTTTAATGAAGTCATTTTTGTCTGATCAAGGCTATTCTGGGTAATGCGTTTTCCTGTGGAATTCATTTTCTTGTATTTGAGACTTCAACTGAGTTCTGTACAGTTGAGATGCATTTACATTGTGAGTTTGGGAAAGGGGCCTCCTTGATGCTTTGGACATCCATGCATCTATCTGCCATAGCTGTTTCTGGAATTGCCAGACCCCTAACTGTAGCCTAGGTGCCCTGTGATTACAAGGCAGGTCCTGGGCTGGGAAAAATACCTCCAGGATCTGGCCAGAGAAACTTGACAAAGCCAAATAGCAGGACTTTTTTTTTTTTAAATAGTGTTTGCTGATTTTGGCAAACTCTCTCCCTCCTAACACTTAGTACATGTACAAATAATAGAATGAGCTGGGACAGGAGAGCGAGTGTTTCCTGGTGATACAGTGAGACTTCATTGTTTTTGCTATGACAAGAGGCAACCCAGTGTTTGGCTCACCATGTGTTGTTTTAATCCCATGTTTTCCCTGCATGAATCGGGGTGCAGAGACGGCTGCTGTGTGGCAGTGGTCATGTACTCATGTCATCTTTGAGAACAGAGACAGCATACACATATGATCATTTGGACTATTTGTGGTTGTAAAAAGAAAATGGTAAAGTGGAAAAAAGAGATTTCTATAGATACTCAAAAAGCAATACACCATTAAAGTGATACAGAGTAAATTTTAAACAAAACGAAAAGATACAGAATCTTGTTTTTTAGGAGCCAATGAAGCTATCTCACTTATTAGTAGAATAGCAGTGGGTGGAATATGGTATTCTCAATGCCATGGGCTCAAATGACGTAAGTGGCTATACAAGGGTGCAAAAAAAAAAAAACAACAAAAAAACAAAAAAACAAAAAACTAAAGCCAACAGAACTGAACTGTCAAAATATTGTGAAGACTTTCAGTGATGCCACGGATGTGAAGTTGTCCTTGCCGACGTTAGTCACAGAGTCCTCCAGGAGGAAATCTTTAGGAAATATTTAGGAGATACAGATTCTGAGAGTTGCTCTGAGGATTTAGAGTCTCAGCTAGTTTCTTTTTAAAGTGTTTTTGCCCATTTCTTTGAATTAGGCACATAAGCTAATGTTTTAAATTTTAAATGTGTGTCTTGCCTGAATGTATGTCTGTGCACTACAAACATGTGATACACAAGGACGTTATATCCCCTGGAACCAGTTACAGATAGTTGTGAGCTACCATGTGGGTTCTGGGAACCATATTCTGGTTCTCTGCAAGAGCAGCAAGTGCTCTTTTTGTTTGTTTGTTTGTTTGTTTTGTTTTGTTTTTCGAGACAGGGTTTCTCTGTGTAGCTTTGGAGCCTATCCTGGCACTTGCTCTGGAGACCAAGCTGACCTTGAACTCACAGAGATCTGCCTGCCTCTGCCTCCCGAGTGCTGGGATTAAAGGCGTGTGCCACCAACGCCCTGCAGCAGCAAGTGCTCTTAACCACTCTGTTATTGCTAGCCTGTGCTTTCTATTTTTAAATTTTAGACTCATAGGAAAGCTACAATAGCAAAAAAGAATATGCTTGCATACCTGTTACCCAGCTTGTCCTAATGCTGACACCTGTCATCAGAATCACAAGATTTAGAAGCAGGAAGTTAATATCAATAAAAATGGCTTATGTTGTTTCCTATAGTCCTAGTTTTTCTTCTGTTGCTGTGATAAAATAACTCGACAAAAGCAACTTAAGAGGGAAAGGGTTTATTTCAGTTCACAGTTCAAGATTACAGTCTATCATCTAGGGAAAGTCAGTGACAGAAGCTTGAGGGAGCCGGTCATGTTGCATTGTCAAGAAGTAATGAAGGAACCAGCTTCCTTTTGGCAGCCATAACAGCCGAACACGTGCTTGCCATAAACCTACCTTGGTCACTTAGAGGTCAGATGCCTGTCTCGTGACAAGGAACCCATCAGAAGTTAGTCACTAGAAAGTCAGATGTCTGTCTCGTGACAAGGAGCCAATCAGAAGTTAGATGGTGGTGCTATGCTTTACGACCCTGGGTGTGCTTTACAGACAAGCGCACAGCAATGATGTAGAGAGCATAGCAACCACCCTGGGAGGGCCTATGGGCCATAACAACCAGTTGACCAATCAACACAGGGCAAGCCCTCCAAGCCTGGAAGCACACCAATCGTAAGCCTGTGATTACCCCTAGACACTCCCCTTACGCTGCCCTATAAGATCTTTTGGGAGCCCGTTGGAGCCGTCTTCTCTAGCTGTCCACCATGGTGGGTGGTTGAAAGACCCGAGCTAACATGGGGTTAGCTCGTTAAATTACAATAAAGCCTCGTGCAGTTTGCAGCAAGCTCTCGAATCCGCCTGGTGATTGGGGTGACCGCGAACCTGGCCTGAGACCCCGGATACTTGAGTTTTCGGGGGTCTAACAGTAGAGAATGGCAAAGGTGTACATGCTTATGCTCAGGTTGTTTGAAGGGATCAGCTCCCCTTTTGGCAGCCATAACAGCCAAACATGTGCTTGCCATAAACTTGCCTTGGTCACTTAGAGGTCAGATGCCTGCCTCGTGACAAGGAACCAATCAAAAGTTAGCTGGTAGCTGAAGGACTTTAGAATTAACAAAGAAATAACTTAGAAGAAAAACAATCCTCTCACCCTAAGAACAGGGAGACCTGACTTAAAACCTAACCAAGGTCACAATGACCTGAGCCCCTGGAATTTCTTAGCTGGCAGAAATAACTCCCTTACAAGGCCACAAGACAACCTAACTGAATACCAAGAATTCCTAGAGGGCCACCCTGCCCTAGGGTCATGAAGATAAGAACAGACTATCCCACTGAGTCAGGAGACCACCCGGCCCCAAAGATAAGAGATCTCCAAAGGATCTGTGACTCTGGTGACGTACCCAAACCCCTAAAAGCCTATGGTTTTTCTCCTATAAAAGAAGCCTGCTTTAGAGGAACAAGGCTTTTCCTTTGTCTGTCGGACTGGGAGGCCCGTTTGCGCAAACGTCCCATAATAAACTTACCTCTTGTTTTTGCATCAGCTGGACTGGACATTGAGTGTTTTGGGGGGGGATCGTCCGATTTGTAGAGACTCCTCGGTCCAAGGGTCTTTCAGTGGCGCTATGCTTTACGACCCTGGGTGTGCTTTACGGACAAGCTCACAGAAATGACGCACAAAGCATAGCAACCACCCTGGGAGGGCCTATGGGCCATAACAACCAGTTGGCCAATCAACACAGGGCAAGCCCTCCAAGCCTGGAGGCACACCAATCCTGAGTCTGTGCGTACCCCTAGACACTCCCCTTACGCTGCCCTATAAGATCTCTTGGGAGGCCCTAGGAGCTGTCTTTGCTAGCCATCCGCCATGGCGGGTGGGTGAAAGACCCGAGCTAACATGGGGTTAGCTCGTTAAATTACAATAAAGCCTCATGCAGTTTGCATCAAGCTCTCGAATCCGCCTGGTGATTGGGATGACCATGGTCGTGGCCTGGGACCCCGGATACCTGAGTTTTCCGGGGGTCTAACAGTTTTTTCCATTTTATACTGTCCAGTATCCTGTACCTAGGGAATGGTGCCACCCACAAATAAGATGGGTTTTCTCACATCAACTAGCATAATCAAAATATCCACAAAGGCATGTGTCGTGGCCTGGCATGTCCCAGCCCCAAGCCACAACAGTCATGGGGTTCGGCCTGAGTGGGGGAGCGTGGACTTGGAAACTCCTAGCAACCCAACGGTGATAAAGACCAAACACAGGCATCTTGTCATCTTTAGAGAGCTCTCAGTTCCATGTTGCAAAACTGGAGTCTCTCGTTTATTTAGCATCCTCTTGGCTGTTTCTTAACCATGCTTCCATGGCCGTGAGGAGGCAATTTCTCTCCTCCTGACCTCTATCTCTGTGCTCCATTGCTCCTAACTCTCTGTCCTCACATGTTACTAACACCTCTAGCACCTTCACCAAGGTGCAGGCCTCTTCAAATGCTTAGTTCTGTAGAGATGCAAACTAGGAGACATTCCCCACTGAGGCCATGCTATTCAATAGCAAATCATCTATTCAATGCAGACCTGATCTCCTAGTTACTGGAACCACTGGAAACTTCGTAATGGAATTTTCCTTGCTCTCGACAGGCATGCCCAGAGAACTGTGTCTCAGAAGATTCCAGACCCTGTCAAGTTGACAGTTAATACTAGCCACTAAAACTCTGCCCCTTGTCAACCTGACACCCAAATACATCGCTTTTGAGCCACAACCTTCCACGTCTTGTCCGCATAGGCTCGTAACCATGTTATAATGTAAATGCATTCAGTCCAACTTTAAAAGTCTCCATGGTCTTTAACAATTCCAACACTTTAAATAGTTCAAAGTCTCTTAACTGTAAGCTTCTTCCATGAAATAAAAAAACAAGTTACAAGCCTCTAACAAACAATGGCACTGAAAAACAAACAAACAAACAAAAAATATTTCTGTTCCCAATTGGAAGAACAGGGATTACAACATGATTACAACAAAGCAAAACTAAAACTCAGAAAGGTAAACACTAAATCTTGCTACTCCATGTCCAGCATATTGAGCTCATAACGTGATATTATGGGCTCCAAATGGCTTAGGAAGGCCCCGCTCCAGTTCTGCCACTTCTAGAGTTTCTCCTAGGTCAGCTCTACTCTGAAGGAACCAGCTTCCTTTTGGCAGCCATAACAGCCGAACACGTGCTTGCCATAAACCTGCCTTGATCACGTAGAGGTCAGATGCCTGTCTCGTGACAAGGAACCCATCAGAAGTTAGTCACTAGAAAGTCAGATGTCTGTCTCGTGACAAGGAGCCAATCAGAAGTTAGCTGGTGGTGCTATGCTTTACGACCCTGGGTGTGCTTTACAGACAAGCGCACAGCAATGATGTAGAGAGCATAGCAACCACCCTGGGAGGGCCTATGAGCCATAACAACCAGTTGACCAATCAACACAGGGCAAGCCCTCCAAGCCTGGAGGCACACCAATCCTGAGCCTGTGTGTACCCCTAGACACTCCCCTTACACTGCCCTATAAAGATCTATGCGCAGTGGCTTCAAGCCATCTTTTCTAGCCGTCCGCCATGGCGGGTGGGTGAAAGACCCGAGCTAACATGGGGTTAGTTCGTTAAATTACAATAACGCCTTGTGCAGTTTGCAGCAAGCTCTCGAATCCGCCTGGTGATTGGGGTGACCGCGAACGTGGCCTGGGACCCCGGATACTTGAGTTTTCGGGGGTCTAACAACTCCATATCCCATAGTTCTCTTTGATAGATGTCTTATGATCTGGCATCTCAAAATCCTAGGGTCTCTACTGGAACTAAGGCTTTGTTAGACCCTCTGAAACTCAAGTATCCGGGGTCCCAGGCCACGTTCGCGGTCACCCCAATCACCAGGCAGATTCGAGAGCTTGCTGCAAACTGCACAAGGCTTTATTGTAATTTAACGAGCTAACCCCATGTTAGCTCAGGTCTTTCACCCACCCACCATGGCGGATGGCTAGCAAAGACAGTTTGAAGCCACTGCGCACACATCTTTATAGGGCAGCGTAAGGGGAGTGTCTAGGGGTACGCACAGGCTCAGGATTGGCGTGCCTCCGGGCTTGGAGGGCTTGCCCTGTGTTGATTGGTCAACTGGTTGTTATGGCCCATAGTCCCTCCCAGGGTGGTTGCTATGCTTTGTGTGTCATTGCTGTGCGCTTGTCTGTAAAGCACACCCAGGGTCGTAAAGCATAGCGCCACCAGCTAACTTCTGATTGGCTCCTTGTCACAAGACAGGCATCTGACTTTCTAGTGACTAACTAACTTCTGATTGGTTCCTTGCCACAAGGCAGGCATCTGACCTCTAAGTGACCAAGGCAGGTTTATGGCAAGCACGTGTTCGGCTGTTATGGCTGCCGAAATGGAAGCTGGTCCCTTCAGCTTCACTTTCAGCTTTTTACAATGGCCTCTTGGGACCTCTTTGCAATACCCCCCCAACACCTGTCCTCAGCTGCTTTCCACAAATCCTTCAGTCTTGCCTTTTTCATGCCTGTGCAACCAGGTCCATGTGGATGATATTGTCAAGTTCTGCTGCTGGCTCAAGATGCAGCCTGGCCCTTGGGGCACATCTCCATCCACTTCTGGATGTTGACCCTCAGAGATGCTTTCCTAAGCAGGTGCTTTCGAATGGCAGGAAACCTTTCAGCGTAGGTGTCCTTCCATTGAAAGAACCCAAATCTTTACAAGATGAAGCCCCTGGAGGTTGGGGTTTTACCCTCCTGATGCATTTATTTCTTAATGTCCCATTGCCTGGCAGGTTTCTCTTGAGTGATGTTGATCTCCCACAATCACAGCTGCTTGCTCAGCATCAGTCTTAACATTCTCCTTTCCGGAAATACTCTCTGGCAAATGAACTAGTCCACCATCTTTCTTCCATTCAAATTCTCTCATGTTCTCAGGACGCAGGCAAAATAAACTCAGATTCTTGGCCAATGTATCACACAAAAGGCTCCCAATCTAGTTCCTGGTAGAGTTACCATCTAAAACCTCATGAGCTGGGTCTCCACTGTCCATACTTCCTGAGCATTTGTATGCTATTTAAGATTATTGAAAGTAGACTCTGGAAAGGATGAGACCTCCGTTTCTTCTCCAAAGCCCCTTGCCCTGGCTCATGCTGGCCTCCTGTCTCTGTAGAAGAAAGAGGGGAAAACAGCAGTTTTAAGGCTATTAAAATACATACTGGAGAACAGCTAGAAGGTGACCCATTTCCAACAGAGGTTCATAGTGTTTACACCATAGTTTAGAAATGGCCATGGTAGGAAGGGGCAGCTGGGAGCTCATCCATGTAGAAAAACTCAATTAGGAAACCCAGCTGACTGTCTTAGCTGCCCCAGTCAATTTCTATTGGATTTTGTAAGGCCTGGTTTGGACTACATCACCTGTGTTAGCCAGATATTATGAACTGGTTTAATGACATTTTTGCTATCTCTCTGCTTCCTCTAATTGATACTTGCTATTTATTGTTTTGCTCTGCTTGCTATATTATTATTAATAAGTTCACTTATTCAAGTCCAAGCATGGCTATTTAGATCTTACTTTGGACCATACAGAACATACACATGAAGAAAATGATTATTTTCCCCCATTCAGAGACTCTGACAAAAACCACGTATTTGTAAAATTATCAAGCTTTTCCGCATAAGGTTCAAATGATTTTTCTTAAATCAGCAAGAAGAAAACATTGCTTCTTGGTTAAAAGAAAAAGATTATCTGGCAGTGTAAACATGGGCTTGAAGTTGACAGCTAGGTTTCCATTAGTGCTAACTCTTCCACAGTTCAAGAAGACATTTATAGAACCATAAATTCACATCCTCTAATACTGTTTAAAAAGTCTCTTGGTGACTTTGGTACATCATAAATGTCTACATTTAACAGCTTTAGTGTTTCTGAGATTAAAAAAATCAACAGCAAATGTGTTTAGGATCAAATTGAAAATTCAGTTGTAGAGCCTTGAAAAGTGTAAATTCTAGCAGTACCGTTTTTCATTTTAGTTGAATAAGTATTTTTTCTTTTGTTTGGTATGTTTCAAGCACCAATATAATTTTTTTCTGGTGATTTTGCCTGACTAGAGATATTCTAAGATATTAAAAACTGGGACTGAAGAGATGGCTTAGTTGGTAAAGTACTCCTGTGTAAAGATGTGAGTTTGGAGTCCTTGGACCTGTAGAGAGCTGGGTGTGAAGACACCCACTTGCATTCCTCATACTGGGGCGGTAGAGATGGGAGGAACCTGGGCAAGGGGCTCATTTGCTAACCAACTAGCTGACAGTGGGCTTCAGGCTTAGTAAGAGACCCCATCTCAATATATAAAGTGGAGAGACATATAGGAAGACACTCAGCATCCACCTCTGCATACACATGCATATGCCATGCACACAAATGAAAAATAAACAAAAAACTGTGAAAAGCCATTATCACAATAACTTTATCAATTACAATCATGTTAGAATGTCATGGAGACCCTGGTTTTAAATTAAATATGTGCAATATATTCATTTAGTTTTTTCCATTTTTTATTTGAATTAGAAACAAGATGGTTTTGCATGTCAATCCCAGTTCCCTCTCCCTCCCCTCCTCCCCTGCCAACCCCCCAAATAAAATCCTACCTATCACATACCCTTTCTGCTCCCCAGGGAGGGTGAGGCCTTCCATGGGGGGGGTCTTCAGAGTCTGTAATATCCTTTGGGATAGGGCTTAGGCATACCCCCGTGTGTCTAGGCTCAGGGAGTATCCCTCTATGTGGAATGGGCTCCCAAAGTCCATTCCTATGCTAGGGATAAGTACTGATCCACTACAAGAGGCCCCATAGATTTCCAAGGTCTCCTCACTGACACCCATGTTCATGGGGTCTGGATCAGTCCTATGCTGGTTTCCCAGCTATCGGTGTAGGAACCAAGAGCTCCCCCTTGTTCTCATTTAGTTTTTCTTACTGCAATTCCTTACTCTGTATTTCATTTATTATCTTAGAGTCATGGATTCTTAGAAATCTCATTTATCACTTTTCAATTCTCTATAAGGTTCTCCCTAGTAATTGTTCAGCCTGTACCTCCTATGTCCAACACTTGTACAGGCAGATGCAAGCCTGACAGTCTAAGCAGCTGGAGTGATTAGAAAGCCCTTACTGTGTGAAATGGGAATTTGCTCTTCTCCACCATGTCTGCTTCCTGACACTCTCTGAGTTCCAACAGGTCAAAACCAAGTCCATTTCACAAGCAGCTTATTTGGTGAATCTGTTTGCACAGTTATAGCTATCATGGCATGATTTCACATCTGCAGATGGCTTGACCATCCCTCCTCTGCACATGGATGAATCTTGTGGAGTTTTATGGGGAAAACAAGAGCCACATAGGCAACATGTCAGCCAGAGCCCAATCAAGACACAGAAGCCATTGACCACTTTGAACAGGGAAGGCTGACTATAAGGAATTATTAACTGTAATGGGGGTAGGGCTTCTGCTATCTCAGGCAGGCTATAGAGGGTGATTTTGGAGCTAATGACAATCTAACATCATGTGTAGGACATGTTCAGGTGGTTTGGGGTCATTTCAGAATGGCATTCCTGAGCCTATCCTGGGTCTCTGCTTCATTTCCTCCTTGGGCAGGAGGGAAGCTGATGAGACGGTCAGGTGTTCATATCAAGAGAAAACAAAATGACTCAAAGGTCTCAGGTGACAGATGCTGGGGGAAGAGATGTAGGCCCACATCCTTCACTTTCCTAACCCTGCATATAGCACGATTTTAAAAAACCCAGAGACAGAAAATGGATCAGAAAAGTAAAGCAGCAACCACTACAGAGTTCTTACCTCTACCAAGACTAAGAACAAAGAGGTGTGATCCTATCCTCAGTGTGACCGCAGACTGCACCTGCCTGCTTCGTATCTGATGGGGGAGGTCCTTCTGGGTATATGTTTGTCTTACTGGTTAGTGAATAAAACACTGTTGGCCAATAGGGAAAGCAAGGTAGGTGGGACTAGGAGAGAAGGAGGATTCTGGGAAATGTAGTAGAGCTGAGTCGCCAGGAAGATAGGATGCTAAGGCTGGCGTCCTTGGTAAGGTAAGTCCTTATAAAAATATATAGATTAGTAGTTATGGTTGATAATTAAGACTGAGCTAGCAAGTAAGAAATCCTAGTCATTGGCCAGTAACACTGTAACTAATATAAGACTCTGTGTGTTATTTGGGGGCCCTAACGTGGTGGTGGAACTCAGGCAGCTGGCAGAAAGAGTTATCGTTACACATATCCAGCTTGATGACCTTTCAGAAGCCAGATGTGGGATCTTCATAAAATGAGCCGAGGCTTTATACTGCTAAATCCAGGTAAATGTAAAGCCCAAGTGAGAGAGAGCACCTGAAGGTAAAGTACAGATGTGAACACTGACTTGGTTATTTAGCACTAGCAACGTAGTGACCCTTTGTATCCACAGGGAATTAGTTCCAAGACCACCCTTCCCCCACAGACACCAAGTCTGGTGATGTTCAAATCCATTGTATCTAATGGAAAAGTATTTACATAGATCCTACTTCAGACTGTCTCCAGATTCCTAGTTATGCCCATTATAGTGTAACTGTCAAGCAGATGGTCATCATGCCATAATTTAGGGGAAGATAAATAGTTCACCCACCCAGTACTGGCACACTTTGCCTTCCTCAAATGCCTTCTCCTTAACTTTTTAGATTTGTAGACAAAATAATGGATTTCAACATGCTGTCTTCATCTTTTTGTTTGTTTGTTTGTTTGTTTTTTTGACTCTTTCGGCCTCTTTATTCAAAGTACAAGATGATGTCACAAAACTGGATTTGAGATTGAAAATTTCAAAAGAAGAGAAAAACTTGGGTTTATTTATAGTTAAAAACAGGAAAGTTTTGATCTTAAGTGTCACATTGCTGTCATTCATTCCCTTATCCATCCTTCCGCCTTCCTCTAGTTCCTCTTCTTCCTCTGGCCAACCTTCTTTCTGCTTTCTCATTATACGTACTTTACTCTATTCCTTGCTTCCCCTCCCCTTAAGAGGTTTTCTTTCCTCCTCATGACCCTCTTCTGGGTTTTGTAGCCTATACACATATACATATATGAAAAGACACAGGCACATAATCTTAATTCTTCTTTACTTTTTTAAACCACAAGAGAATTTGTATCTTAATAAGTGAAAACTCCCATCAATGAAAAGCATGTTTCAGCATAAATGAAGTTACAAAAATACAGAATAAATATTGAAACATGAAGAACAATTTTATGGATAAAAACTCAGGTATGCATATAGATTTTCAAGAATGAACGATTGGACAGAAAAGAAGTTTCTTTGATGAGGGGTGAGAGCTCTACTTATTGGTGGGTATAAGGGTAAGTATGAATGCAGTTAAATAGTGTTTAGGAATGGGGCAGTAGTATGCTCTCCTTTAGGGTCCATGACCTCACTCATCTTGGATATGAATTCCCTCCTGTTGAATGGGTCCTCAATCCAATCAGACAGCTGTTTGTTACCCCCAAGAAACAAATGCCTCTGTTGCACCATTGGGGATATCTCAGCAATACTTGATACTATTGTGATCCATAGGTATTAGAACCTGGAGGATTATTGACTGCTTTTATCCCTTGGCAGATTGTGAAGCACCGTTAGATACTATAAGAGCTAGACCTCAAGGAGGACCCTTTTGGGTTAGTTTCAGTTTTGTCCCTCCAAATTTGTGTCCAATGTTTGTGTTGTCTTCAGAAATAGGGTCTTACACTGAAGTTCTAGGAGGCAACCAAGGACAAGAGCAACAACGGCCTATATGATGTCGGGAGTCTATTTGACTCCACTGGCTAACAACTCAAAAGGGAGATTTCTCATGCCTGCTACTGGAGTCTTCATTAAATGGTCTATGGCTCTTGGGGAAACATTTTCACTGCAAATGGCAAAACTTCACACATAACAAGCACACACACACGAAATATGTATTTTAAATAAACATAAAAACGTGTTTTTTTCTATTACCTTTCCTTTCCTTGTTTCTATGGTTACTCCAGGTTATAGGCTCAAATCTAAAGATTAGGTACTAGGATCCATAAAAAGGAGAAAACAGCCGGGTGTTGATGGTGCACGCCTTTAATCCCAGCCCTCAGGAGGCAGAGGCAGAGGCAGGAGGATCTCTGTAAGTTCGAGGTCAGCCTGGTCTACAGAGCAAGTGCCTGGATAGGCTCTAGAGCAATACAGAGAACCTTGTTTCAAAAAAAAAAAAAAAAAAAAAGGAGAAAACACACCGTGTTTGTCTTTCTGGGAAAATATGTAACTTTAAACCTAGGTTCCACATTTGAAAGAGCACCAGGAATTTGTCCTTCAAAGTGTGTTTTGCTACACAAATATTTCCAGTAGTAGTTATCTACTAACAAATGCCATGACTTTGCTTTTCTTTATGGTTACATTTTCTTTATCCACTTACCTGTTGATGGACATTTAAGTTGGCTCTACTTCCTGACCACTGTGAATTGTGCATCACAGAAACAGCCCACCTAACATGACTGAGGACTCATGAGAGGTGCATAAGCAATGACTCCCCAGCTCCAGGCAGCCTTCCACTTCCTGTATACTTTAGCATCCCTAACCTATGTACACATGGTGGTGGGGAGAAAAGAGTGGCAACCTGCATCTCAGGTGAGAGTCTAATGACCCTCCCCAACACTGGGGGAATGTTAGAAGTCTCAGGACCATTGCCATGGACCTTCTTATCACTGCAGTTCTTCTGCTTATTTCATTGCTATGCTATTGAGGGAACTACCATTACGGAGTCAGGTAAAAATATAAGGGTATTTATTAGGGAGATGCCTTACTTACAGAGCGACCTAGCCAGCTGGCAGGGCAGGAGTAAGTACAGCAAGCCAATGATGAAAAGGAAGAAGGGAAGTTCCACATGCGAGTCCCTCACTCTTAAACCTTCCCTACATCACCCTGACCACGCCCTTGCAGACGTAAGGAGGCATGGTTATGGTGTCCCCTACACTATGCTGGGCAAGTTCTTCTGCAGTCCACCACAGTGATTCCATTCCATGATGGTCATTAGTTATGTCACAGCTTCGAGAATTAGCCCTACAACAACAGGCCTGAAGGCTGAAGAGTATCTGTATGACCTGCCACAGCATGGGGAGAGCTAGAGTTCATATATGGTGGCTTAGAGGTTTTAAGAGTGAGTGTTCTAGCAAGCAAATGGATGCTAAATGGCTATGTTTGACCTAACATTAGAATGAGCCTATTTTCAACTTACTTTATTGAGGGTCCCATCTCTCATTATAAAGAAAGACAAAAATGATTTGACTACATTTCTCCAACTGCTTTGTATAGCATTCTAGAAGTTCATGGGAGGTGTGTTCATGCTGGGTGTGTACAGGCTATTTACACTTTACCTCAACTATCTAATTAATGAATGGGTCAAACAAACAAACAAAAACTGGTCAGGCAGTTCTCAAAAGGTGAAATATAAAAATTAGATAAATACTTCAAAAGCTGTTTTCCCTTAAGTATCAGGGAAAGGCAGTTTAAAACTACTTAGAGATTTCACCCTAGTCGGAATAGCTCTTATAAAGAAAAATAACAAATTCTGGTGAGATTGCATGGAAAGAGGACCATTTCATTTAATTTTATAGCTGGGTTACGTAAGGACATTTTCATGTAAGCATATAATGCATTCTGAGCATTAACATCCCTATTAACCAGTCCCCTTCCCTTTCTTGACTCCCCAACTCTCTCTTCCCTTTGTTCTTTACATACTTCCATGTCTATTCACACGTTATTTGTGCTTGTCTGTCGTCGTGAGCTTCATTTATCAACTTGACACAGCTTCGAAGAGGGAAACTTGATTAAAGAATTGCTCCTATCAAATTGGCCTGGGGACTTGCCCATCTTAATTGCTAATTGATATTGGAGTGATCCACTGTGGGTGGTACTTTCCCTGGGTAGGTGGTCTTGGCTTGTATCAAAATCTAGATTGAAAAAGCCTTGGGGAACAAGTCAATAGGCAAGTTACTGCCTTGAGCCCCTGTTCTGGCTTCCCTTGAAGATGGACTATAACTTGTAAGCTGAAATAAATCCTTTCTTCCTCAAGTAGGTTTTAATCAGCGTTTTATCATAGCAACAGAAACCAAACTAGGATAATATATGAGTTTATATGACCATATAAAACCTAGGACCCACAAATGAGAGAAAATACACAATGTTTATCTTTTTGAAATTCACTTAATTTACTTACTATGATTGTCTCCAGTTCCATCCAGTTCTCTGCGAATGTCATAACTCCACTCTTCATTAGTGAAACTGCCATGTGTGTTATTTGTATGCGTGTATTATACATCACATTTTCTGTAGTCATTAATTGATAGACACCGAAGTTGCCTCCATATCATAATTATTATGAATAGTACTGAAGTAAAAATCGACAAGCAAATACCTCTCTGCTTTATATTAATTTGGAATCCTTTAGATGCATACCCAGGAGTGGTATAGCTGGATAATATGGTAGGTTTACCTTTAGTTTTTTGAGGTAACTCCATACTGATTTCCTCAATGGTTATACTGGTTTACATTTTTACTAGAAGTAAACCAACATTTGTTGTTTTTCCTAATGGCTGCCATTCTAACTGAGATATCAATGTCATTTTAATTTGCATTTCAATGATACCTAGTGAAATCAGACCTTTCCCTCATATTTGTTAGCTAGTTTTACTTCATTTTTTGAAAGTTGCTCATTTCATTATCCCACTAATAATTGTTTAACTTCTTGTTATCTAGTTTTTAAAATTATCTACATGTTGTAAATATTAGCCATGTCAGCCATATATCTATGCTGACATGAATGTGCATTTTTAAAATCAAATGGAAAAAGAAAGATAATTTATTCTGAAGCCAAATATGAATGACCAGGGCCTCATAACAGAGTCGGATTGTCCCAAATACCATGTTTGAATGAGATAAGGATTTCATGAAGCTTTTATAGTAACAGAACAAAAAGTCATAAACTAAATGCTTCTCAAGTAGAATTGTGGGGCCAGTGGGTAGGGAGGTTAGAGCAAACCAGGGAAGCGTCATAAGCCTCAGATGCTATCTAATAACATTCTTTGCTTTTTCACAAGGATGCTATATCATACACAGAGGAGGGCAATAAATGTCTGTGTAAGATGATAAAGACGCATTGTAATAGTCTGGCTTTGGGCCTTCAGCATTCCACTTTCTCCACAATTACTGAAGTTCCAGTCACTCAGCCCTGTCACAAGGTCTTCCCGGGAACTCTGGTTAACTGTAGCAATGATTTCCTCCCATTCTGTAGGCTGTCTCTTCACAGGATTAATTGTTTCCTTTGCTATACAGAAGCTTTTTAATTTCATGAGGTCCAATTTGTCAGTGTTGGCCTGGTTTCCTGAGGAACTGAAATCCTATTAAGAAAGTTCTTGCTTTTGCCTGTATCTTGATGAATTCACCCTACTTTTTCCTACTGTCAGTTTCAGTTTCAGGTTTTACATCAAAGCCTTTGATGTATTTGTTTTTTTTTTAATGTGTACATTTGGTATCTTTGTCAGAAATCATGTTGCAGTAGCTTCATGGCCTCTTACCTAAAAAAAACGTTGCTTTTCTCTGTCGTATAATTTAAAGTCAGGTGTGATGATCCTCCAGCATTGCTCTTTTTGCTCAGGATTGCCTTGACTGAGTTGTGATATAGTCCACACATTTGTACCTCTTCAGCAATGTTGGCTTTTGGCATAGGGCTTTTCTGCCTCTATTGATATGATCACATGATTTTGTCCCTGAATCCTTTTATGTGATGTGTTATATTTACCGATTTTCATTTGTCAAATGATCCCTGAATCTCTAGAATGAAGATACCTGATCATGATAAATAAATGCTTTTGATGTGCTGTTGAATTTGATTTGCCTATACTTTATTGAGACATTTTTAGCCTATGAATATTGGGGAGCTTGGCCAATAAGTAAGTGTGTGTGTGTGTGTGTGTGTGTGTGTGTGTGTGTGTGTGTGTGTGTGTGATGTAAGGACAATACTGGCTCTCTAAAAAAGAGTTTGGTAGTGTCATTCTTATTTTATTTTATGAATAGTTAGAGGAATGCTGGTATTCATTCTGTTTTAAAGGTCTGGGAGAATTCAGCAGTGAGTTCATTTGGGCCTGCCCATTTGTTAGTTTTGATTTATAATTGATGATTCAATTTCCTTGCTCATTATAGATCTGTTTAAGTTGTTTATCTCATTTTGATTTTCTTTGCTCGATCATGAGCCTAGAAATTTTTCCATTTATTTTAGATTTTCTAATTTCCTGGAACATGTTTTTAATAAGTGTCTTAATTACTTTCTGAATTCATTTGTGTCTGTTGTGACAGCTTCCCTTTCCTGTCTGTTTTCTGTTAATCTGGGTTCTCTTTCACTTTCCTTTGGTCAGTTGGCTAAGAATTCATCAATCTTGTTTGTCTTTTCAAAGAATCACCTCTTCATTTCATTGATTCTTTGCATTGTTTTTTTTTTTTCATTTTCACTTTGGTAATTCCTGCTCTGGTCTTTCTGCACACTGCTTGTGGGTTTTGGCTCATTCTTCCTCTTCCAAATCCCTAAAATGCACCACTGAGTTACTTACTTGAGATTTTTCTGATTTTTTTTAAATGTAAGCACTTATAACAGTGGTTTTCCCTGGAGAAAAGCACCCTTATGATTTGTTGGTGGGATGGAAACTAGTCCAGGAACTAGAAAGTAAACAATTGCATGAATATGTATTTGTTTGAGTGTATGTACACATGTATTTGTTTGTATGTGTGTGTTTGTGTTATATATTGTTTATGATCTAATAGAGCTGTAAGACCCTCGGAAAGCTCAGGCTTCCAGAATCTTAGCCCAGGACCGAGGCCACCCCAATCACAGAATGGAGGCGAAAGCTTGATGCAAATTGCATGAGGCTTTATTGTAGTTTAACGAGCTAACCCCATGTTAGCTCAGGTCTTTGATCCACCCTCCATGTCGGATGGCTAGCAAAGACAGTTCGAAGTCTCTGCATACAGATCTTTATAGGGCAGCGTAAGGGGAGTGTCTAGGGGTATGCACAGGCTCAGGATTGGCGTTGCCTCCAGGCTTGGAGGGTTTGCCCTGTGTTGATTGGTCAACTGGTTGTTATGGCCCATAGGCCCTCCCAGGGTGGTTGCTATGCTTTGTGCGTCATTGCTGTGCACTTGTTCATAAAGCACACTCAGGGTCGTAAAGCATAGCACCACCAGCTAACTTCTGATTGGCTCGTTGTCACGAGGCAGGCATCTGATTTTCTAGTGACTAAGACAAGGTCATAGAGCATGTGTTCGGTCATTATGGCTGCCAAAAGGGAAGCTGGTCCCTTCAGAGCCACTGAAGATCAGAATGCAAAGCTAGCCATAGCCATAGAAGCTGGGCAGTAGTGACACACACCTTTAATCCTAGGACTCGAGAGACAGAAGCAGATGGATCTCTGTGAGTTCAAGGCCACCCAGAGCTACATGAAAGTGAATCAATCTAAAAGAGAAACAGAGATCATGTCTTAAATCCCAGAACTAGTGAAGTATATAAGGAAGAAGCAAAGGGTTTCATGGGAGATTCAATTTCTAGTCACAAGAAAGACAGGATCTCCATTTCAGTCTTGGTAGAGGTAAGACCTACTTGCTGGCTGCTTTGCTTTTCTTGTCTTCAGCTTGAACCCCAATATCTGTCTCTGGGTTTTTATTATTTGTGAAACATGTGTTTCTGTATGAGGTTGTGTGTATACACATATACTTGAGTGTACGCAAAGCTGTTCGTGTGTATGTACATGTGTGTGCTTATGTATGTTTGTATACATGTTTGTGTGTATGCTTGTGTATGTGTATGTGTTTGTATGTGTGCATCTGTGTGTCTTTGTGTGTGTCTCTATGTGTATGTATATGTGTGTGTATTTTTGTGCATGTGTGCTTTTGTGTATGTGTGTATTTGTGTGTGCATATATGTGTTAATGTATTTTTGTGCATGTGTACATTGTGCATGTGTATACTTGTTTGTGTGCAAGTGGGTCTCCACCTGTGTGTGTGCATACATGTGTGTTGTATATGCCTGTGTATTTGCATGTATGTGCATCTGTGTTCCTGTGTGTGTGTGTTGATGAGTATTGTGTATGTGTGCATGTGTGTTCATTTGTATGTGCATGTGCACACATATATGCACGTGTGTCTGTGTGTGTGCACAGGTGTGATGAAACTACAAAGCAACAGTGATAGGGGAGAAAGAGCTCTTAGGCGATAGGAGGCTCATGGAAAAATCCTTGTGATGGGAAAGCAGAAAGCAAGGTCTGTTTGTGAGAAGCAGAAGGACAAACAAGAATAGGGGAAGGGGAAGGGAGAGGAGAACTGGGGGAGGGGACTACACAAGAAGAAAGAAGAAAGAGTTTGCCATAGCTTGGGGATGCCAGGATGAAGCCATTTCTTTGTGTGCTAATGTAGTCAGACTTTTTTGTCGGGACTGTCAGCTCCCCAATAATGACACAGAGACTTATTATTAATTATAAAAGCTTGGCCTATAGCTAATGCTTGTTTCTAATGAGCTCTTATAACTTGAATTAACCCATATCTTTTAATTTCTGTTCTGTTGTGTGGCTTGATTACCTTTACTTTGTAATATTCATTCTGCTTGCTCTGTGTCCTGGTGTTTCCTTGCTTCTTCCCAGTATCCCCTGTGCCTTGAATTCCTGCCTAGCTATTGGCCATTCAGTCTTTTATTAAACCAGTTACAGTGACATATCTTCACACAGTGTAAAGGAATATTCTACAAGATGCTAACATTAAAATATTTTAAATGAAATAAACAAATGGCAGAAAACATTTTTAAAAAACATGAAACTAGCCCGGGTGGTTCACACCTTTAATCCTAACACTTGGGAGGCAGAGGCAGACAGATCTCAGAGTTTGAGGCTAATCTGGTCTACAGAGCATTTTCCAGGTCAGCCAAAGCTACACAAAGAAATCCTGTCTCAAAAAAAAAAAATACAAAACAAAACAAAAACCATGAAAATAGAAAGGGATTATTTCATACTCTGATTGCTACCAAAGGAAAAAGGTAAACACCAACCCAGCTACAAACCCTGCCATCTACAATGGTAACCTGCATGTAAGATGTGCTATTCAACCTTGGCATAAAAGCTTTGCATAAAACAAATTAATATCTGATTGAATTTAAGACCCACTCTATGAGATAGAGCCCATCCCCAACACTGCTCAGGTGGCTAAGAACCTGGAACTATATAGGCTAGGTGCCTAGGGGAAACCAAATACTACTATTTTGCTAAGGAAATGTAACAACAAAATATCTCCTAATGACATTCTGCTATACTCATAGATCAGTGTCTTGCTCAGCCATCATCAGAGAAGCTTCCTTCTGCAGCAGATCAGAGCAAACACAGAGACCCACAATTGGACAATGTGTAGAGACCTTGGAACATTTGATCCTAAATGGGTTGTCTCCATCAATTCCTTCCCTTCACAGCTCAGGGAACCCTGGGGAAGAGGAGGCATAAAGACTATAGGAGCCAGAGGGGATGGAGAACAGTACAGAAACAAAGCCTTTAGACACAATAGGACCAATGCACAAATGAACTCACAGAGACTGTGGTAGCATGCACAGGGCCTGTGTGGGGTCCCAGAACTGAGAGTGGAAGTAAACAAGCCCCTATCCCTAACCCAGCTAACCCAAAGTCTATCTGCAGTTGATAAGCACTGACAATTAAAAATACTAGTTTTCTTCAATTGAGTTTCACTGGGTATACAAATCACTCTTAAGGCTGAGCCCTGTGCCAAGCAGTAGACACCTAACACAAAACAAACTCAATGGTATTTTTGGAGGTTTTGTTTGTTTTATCTCATAATGCTTTGTCTGATCATTTTTTTCTTTTCCCCCTTACCCTTTTGCTTATATATTATAGTTTTAAATTTTGTGTTCTTAAGGAATTTCTGTGTTCACCCATGCAAGTGTGTCTACAATTATATGCAGTTCTTGTGCGTTTTCTTTGTTTTTCTGTTTGTATTTTAACTTATTTTATTATTAGTTTTCTTTTTTAGGTGCCTGTCTGTTTTCTAATGAGAAAGTTCAAGAAAGGGTATAGATTTGGACTGGTGGGGAGGATATGGCAAGATACAGGAGGAGTGGAGTAGGGGGAACCATATCAGAATACACTGTATAAGAAAATATATTTCAAAAAATTTTTAAAAAAATAAAGAAAGGGACTTATTCATAGTATGATTGAAATATGCTGTCTACACATAGAAAATATTTTGAAATCTATCATTTCGTATAATTGATATATACCAATTTAAAAAAAACAACTTGTTTTCTTTATAACCACCTTGAACATTTCACCATGGCAACAAAAAGCCAGTAAGTCAATTCTTTATTGTGTCCACAGCAATAGTTTTTATAATCTTCGAGAAAGCAATCTTCAGCTTTCTCTTATGAGAGGGCAGGCCTGGGATGATGGCTGCTTGCTGGCTTATCTATGGGATCCCAAGATGGCCAATGTTGTGAGGTTGTATTCTGATTGGCTAGTAGGAAAAGGAGCTATGGATAGACTCAGCTATGAAATAAACCTTCTGACCAGCAAAGCAGCTCACTCATGAGAGGGTTGTGTTTCAGGGCTGGGCTGGAAGGCTCTGGATGCAGAACACAGAGGTTAAGGTGCTAACATTTTAAGATGAACTTTCCTTACTCAGACTCCAGATGGGATAGAGCAGGTGGAGTCAGGCTGGAAAGAACCAGTGCAGGATCCCAGGCAGTCCTGGGAAAGCAACACCCCAAGACACAACATCACAGCTCAATTCCATTTCCCCTGTTCTCGCACAGTGAAGGTGACCCCAATAGTGCAGACTCTGCTGCACCTCAAGTGAGCTCAGAGAGCCCAGGAAATGCCCACATATTCTTGTAAGAGGTCCTACAATGTATCTGGAGGGCAGTGGGTAGTTTTTCAACAGAAGTCAACACGGAGTTTCCAAGGGGAAGCGGCCACATCCCAGGTGTCCTGCCTACCTTTAGATATGTACTCTGCTCAGACCTCAGAGTTTAGTTCTTCCCCGGGGAGATTGGGGTTGAATTCTGATGGTATCTGCACAGTCCCTCTTTGCAACTATTTGCCTTCCATCCAGGTAATTACATTCCCCAGTTTCCAATTCAATTTGTTTTGTGTGAAGTCATTTTCAATGACAAAATAAGCTAGAGCGAAGGAGAACTTAATGGTGACTAAGATGATTCAATCTGACTTGATTTTAGAGGGTTGTACAAGCACTGTGCTACCGAACTTCTCACAAAAGCAGTTCTCACGGTTTTTCTGACAAGGGCCTTCACATGGGAACAGAATTCCTCTTTTGCTTTTAGGATCAATAATTCCAAAGTGTTAGTAGTGGAGAGCATATTGTATAAAAAGAAAGCATAAGCCAGGGGTGGTAGCGCACGCCTTTAATCCCAGCATTCGGGAGACAAAGGCAGGCAGATCTCTGAGTTTGAGGCCAGCCTTGAGTACATACAGAGTTCTACCAGGCCATCTAGGGCCATATCTGAAAGAAGAAGAAGACTGGGGAGGGGACACAGGAGGAAAGGAGAGAGAAAATATAAAAGAAAGAGAAAAGCAAATGTTGAAATATTTGAATGATGAGTTGGCTCAGGAGTTAAGGGCAGTTATGAGCAGGTTCAGTTTCTAGCACCCACCTGGAAGCTGGCAACCACTTGTAATTCTACTTCTAGAAGACCTGAAATAATCTTCCTACCTCTGAGGACACCAGGCATATATGTGGTGCACAGGTATACATGTAGGCAAAATACTTATCCACTTGAAATAAGCAAATCTTTAAAAAAATTTTTTAAAAATGTAAACAGTGGCTATAATAGATGGGCTTCTAGAGGGACAGCAAGACCCTAGCTCTGGCCTCCTGGCAAGATGGCTGCCATTTGACTCCTAGGCCCTTTCTTTCTTCAAACTTCTGCAGTTACACAGTTCCAAACTTTGGCTTTTCTTCAGATAAACTTTGAGATTCAAAATCTTCTCATGGGAGCTCCAGAACATGCCGGCAGTTCCTTCCAGAATGTTCTGGGGTATGTGTCTATGTATCATGTAAGAAGAGGGCAAATTAACCCTTATCATGGTTTCTTTACCTCTCAGAAACAAATGTCAGACCTCCATGTGTCTCAGCTTTTCACCCAGAAACTTGATTTTTTTTTTTTAGGTGCAATCTTTCAGTGTGATAAAGCAAACACATCCGGAGACAGTAGCAACAAAGCAGCAGCTATCCCCAGATCTTAGAAAAAAAACTTTGATCCCAAGGGGCAACTGGGCTCCACAGGTGTTGTGTGCCAATCATCATGTTCCATCCACTCAGAGCAGAGACTAGAGAATGGTGACTTCCAGCCCCTTTGCTTTTCCAGAATGGACATCAAGAAATAGAGTTCAGGGTTTGGGAATGGCTCAATGGTAGATCATCCATCTGCTTGTGGAAATAGGATCCATCTCAACACTGAAAGAAGAAAACACTACATTGCAATCGAGTGCATGCTCTATATTAACAGAGTAAATATCTAAAAAAACCAGCAATTTATTTCAGATCCAATATCCTGTGAATCTTCCCTGATACGTCTAATCAAATTTTCTGCCATGACTTTATTTTTTATCTCTTTAGAAAATGCTGATCACTGCTGTCTCCAGCCTCCAGCAGCACAGGGCCTTGAAAGGGGTCCACTGAGTCGGTGTAAGCTAAGACTTTTCTATCTGAGGAGGGTTTAGGGAATAGACACTAACACACTCTCTTGATAGCTTCTTTCTTTATTCTCTGTTCTTCTCATGTTCTTATTCTACTGTACACTTTTTTTTCCTATAGCTTATATACCCCAACAAAGTTTTTCAGTCAATATAGGAATTACAATGTTGTTACATTTTCTTTTTCAAGTGAATGGTTATTAATGAATATAGCTAAAAACAAGTTTTTCATCTTCTTTACATGATTTAACATTTTATGTGCTACAGGTGAAAAACAAATTACCCCAAGAACCCACATACATTCACACCCAAGCAACTCTCATAGAGTAACTATGTGGGCAAGCAAGCTATTCTCGTCAGGTCTTTCACTGCCAGGCTGCAGTTACAAAGAAAGGGCCGATAACTTTATTACTTTTCTTGAAAGTAATCACAAGCCCAAACTTTTATATATAAAAAAGATTCAGTCAGCTCTACTTTAAATTTTTAGGGTACATATCCACTCATCAATAGTTTCTTCTATCAGGAGACTGAGGACAGAAATGGGTATAAGGAACTAATCATCACCTTTGGTCATCAACCAGTCCTATCAAGGAAGATATATCAGCCAATGATAATTGGACTGCTTTGTTCTTGTTCCCTGACCTTAACAAGTCCCTCACTCAGCTATGTGCCTTTCTAGAATTTTAGATTGTCTTCTTGGGTTTTCCACCTCAAAGCTATTTAGCAAAAACATCTTAGTCTAACTCTGTTATTTTCAAAGCTTTGTTTCAGCTGTGAACACATTTCTTGACATTAAGGTTAAAAGAATTTAAACTTACTGGGCTACTGGAACTCAATTTTTTCTTAGTCATTAGCTTAAGCTACAATCTATGAATCTCCTTAGGTGAAACTCACAGACCCTGGCTATGAACACATCCTTGCATTTATTTTATTTATCAAAACTAAATAAGATATCATTATTATTATCAATTTATACAGTACAGATTAAGGAGTAGTCTTCTTGACAATCCTCAGATAAAAATGCCCAGTAGAATGGGATGTTTCCATGAGATAAACACTATATGACAGGCAATGCAGAACTCCCCACATCCATTCACTCCATGCTAGAAACCAGAGGTACACTGCAGTAACAAACAAATGTAACAAATGTAAAGGCACAGCAGAGGCAAAAGACATTCGGAGAATTCCCCATCAGAGAGTATCCTCCAGGTGGGCTGACACCTTGAACTTCAATTGCCACCTGATGCTCCTCTGACATGGCCACTGGCAGCTGATAAAGCCAACTGTCTTAGTTACTTTTCTATTTCTGAAAAGAGATACCCTGACTAAGGCAACTTATAAAAGAAAACATTGAATTGGGGGCTTGCTTATAGTTTCATAGGGTGGGTCCATGCCCATCATGATGGAGTGTGTGTGTGTGTGTGTGTGTGTGTGTGTGTGTGTGTGTGTGTATGAGAGAGAGAGAGGAGAGAGGGGGGGGACCTGGTGTGGGTTTTTGAAACCTCAAAATCTGTCTCCAGTCACATATTTCCAACAAGGCCACATCTTTTAAACCTAATCCAAAACAGTTGTACCAACTAGGGACCAAGCGTTCAAACATATTAGTCTGTGAGGAGCATTCTCATTAGAACCACCACACATACTAAATTGATTTTGTGATACACAAGTGGGATGAGATCTGGAGTTAGATATTCTGAAGTCAATTATAAAATTTAGGCATAGTTTAACCCCATTGTACAGATGGGAAAATCAAGCCTTTGATAAATTGTCCTCGTTTTCATCATTACTTAGAGAAATGAGATCCAAGAAGCTGAAATTCAGTGTGTATGTATATATGTTTATGTGTATCCAGTCATTCATTTACCAATGATCATACCATTACTGTGTACACGATGCTACTGTCCCATGGATACAAAAGTTTAGGATAACCCCCACCCCCACCTCTCATGGATCTCCAATCTGAGAGATGAGAACCAATTAAACATCAGGGTGTTTCTTCAGCATTCCCAGAGTGTTGAGCTTTGGAAACTTGAACTTCATTTATAGAACATGGAGGAGAGACTTTGGCAAGTAAGTATCCTGTTGGATGTACCTGGGTTTTCATAAAACAAAGCACATAGCTTGAATGTATGCTCAGGGCTCATGTGTTAGAAGTCTTAGCCCCCCCCCCAATGCAACCATATTGGAAGGGGTGACCTATGTGAGACCTTCCACCATGGTGTGACACAGTAAGGAATCCTTTGCTAGACTTGGTCCCTTGATCTTTGAAATGATAGTCTTTAGGAATGCAAAAATCAAAAATCTGTGCTATAAATTGACTAGTCTCAGGTATTCTGTCACAGCAATTTCCAATAGACTAAGCCAATATTTATCTGGAGTTACCTCACTCAGAACTTCAGTGTCCTTCTCAATCCTTCAGAGGGCATGGTCAAGAAGAGATAGGCACTCTTTGTTTACCAGGATCTCCTATTTGATGTCTCCAGTGCTCAGAGGTCAATGGCCACATGGTAGGTCATTCTATGATCAGGAAAGAGCTGATGGCCTCTGAGCATGAGATAGCATAGAGATATGAACCCTGGGGGCAACAGCTGTGCAGGCCATCCAACGAGCACCATGCTGGAAGGCGCTGGTTCTTCTGGGAACTTATATCCTCAGGAGCATGATGACTCTAACATTATCACCAGGCTTGGTTAGTACTCTATGCAGTCCACACAGCATCCTAAGGAAGGTGTAGTGAGCCCTAATTTAATAATGAAGAAATAAATTACAGTGACTGCAGTCAGCCTTTCGCATCCACAGGTTCTGCCTCTTTGAATTCAACCAGCACAGCAATTGCTAAAATAACACACACACACACACACACACACAGAGAGAGAGAGAGAGAGAGAGAGAGAGAGAGAGAGAGAGAGAGTTCATCTAAACAATATGGTCTAACAACTGTTTGCCCAGATCTTGCATTATATTGTGTCACATGTCCCTAGATGACTGAAAATATATGAAAGGGATGCATGTAGGTTCTGCACAAATACACATAATTTTATGGTAGAGATTTGAGAGCCTGTGAGGAAATCACGGGGCTTTCTTAGGATGACATAGCTAGCAAATGGCAAAGGTAGGATTTGAGCCAAGATCTCAGGACTTAACCCTGGTAGTGGGTAAGAGCTGATCCCAAGAAATAGGAAGTGTCTGAGGGAGGTGATTCTTGGTTAGGAAACCCCAGGAAGATGGTGCTTTACAAGTTCTAAGGAGTCTTTACCCCCTGGCCCTGATTCTGCTGCCTCTGGCCTTTGTTCCCAGTTTGGGGATAGCTATGATAAAGCCCATTTGAGAGATCTCAAGTAAGCAAATTTGTCCATGCCAATCTGCACATAGCTCCTGCTTGCTTGCAACCACAAGTTCCTCACTTCATCTTGGCCCTTGGCCCAAACAGCTTTTCAATTCTCTCCCCTAAGGTCTGGCTTTCACTCACAAAAATACACCGAGGACCCTCGGCCCTGCAGCACACAGGAAGGACTTCTTGCTTTCCTGAAAAGCTTGCCCCAGACCCAACTTTCATACCAGCCTCCTGGGAATGGGGATGTCCAGCCCATTAGTTTTATCTATGGTGAGACTTTGCTGCAAACTGCTTAGCCTCTGGACTGGTGGGGTGGTCTAGAGACATGGAGGTGGGGACAGGATGGATGGATGACAGGGCTTGATTCCCAGCTGTGCTCCTTACCTGGTTTGAGTTGGTCATTTTTTCCATGACTTGCAAAGTCACTGAAGTTTGGGACCATGGGGACAGGGAGTCCCCTATAAAATGTACATGCTAAAGCACAGTGATGTAGAAGTGCCCTTTTATTTCTACATCAAAGTGTACATGAAAGGAACACTTTATCCTTTGGGAGACCACAAAAATAGAAGCAAAAGCCCTTTCCCATGTCCCACAGATAGTTGACTTTGCCAGTGCCTTGCTAGGAAATGGTCATTTCAGAATTGAGTCTGCACTTCTTGGCCCTTTATCAAACTAAGAAGATTAATTTGAGAATTCAAGCATTATGCCCAGCAAGAACCACTGGTTTGGGTCTTAGACAAAGGCCTCTCAAGTTTCCCAGAGAAGGACCAATGGTATGCAAATGGAGCATCCCCCATCCTTAATGCAATGTATTTATTCAGCCAGGGACTTGGGGAATATACGATTGAAGCTGAAAAACAAGATGATGAAGAGTATCACATATCAATCTGGTTACCAAAAGGGAAGCTAGAGTTCAGCCTCTTCTGGACACACGAAGTTTTCTTAAGAGCCCCCAGTAATCCAAAGGCTCTGTGCCCACAAAGCCTTGAGATAAGATCAGCCTTAGATGTGACTGTGAAAGCAAGAGAGGATTTTGGCTTGGAAAGGCTTGAAGAGGCTCCACCATTGTCTGTCAGTCAATGAGGATGCTCAGATAGACATGCTTGGAAAATGTTCTTTAGTATCCAAAGGGATGCACAAATCAAGGAGTCAGATATTGTGAAAGAAGTAGTTGGAGTGGGTCTGGGTTGACCTGTTATATGAACAGACTGACTTTCAGGGTCCTCTATCCATGTTATGGGTTCAGCTGTGTTCCCTGTCCCAAGATCCTGTGGTTATGCCAACTTTAATATCTCAGAATGTGACTGAACTGGGGACATAATTACCCTTAAAGAGGTAATTAAGGTTAACTGTGACAATTAGGGTGGATCCTGACCCAATATGACTGATGGCCTTGGAAAAAGAGGCACGGGACACACACACACACACACACACACACACACACACACACTGAGATTATGTAAGGACACAGGAAAATATGTTATCTGCAAGCCAAGGACGAAGGAAGCCAGTCATGCCCAAGCCTTGATCTTGGACTCCAGCCTTCAGAACCATGAGGAGACTGTACTCATTAAATACCAACTCCCCATCCCATCACCCCCACCCCAGCACCTAGAAACTCACATTCTGTACCCTGTGTCTACTAATTTTGAGTTTTCTAAGTGCCTCGATGTTAGTTGTGGAAGCTGCTGCATCTTGATATTGTGTTTGGTAGCCCTAACAACCAATACTGTCTGAAGTGAAAAATGACATCACTGATCAGTTCTATTGATCAACAGAAGACATTTTGTGGTCACCTTGAAAGCCAATCAATAGGCTCTATGGAGATGGCTCACTCAGTAAAGTGCGTGACCTTACAAGCATGGGGATCTGTGTTTGGCTTCTCCAGGACCCATGTAAAAGGCAGGTGCAGTAGCATGCATCTAGAAACTAGAGCTGGGATGTGGGCGAGAGCTCTAGAGATCAATGGCTAGCTGTTCTAGCCAATCATGAGCTCCCAGCTCAGTGAGAGATCCCATTTCAATGAATAATGTGGAGAGTGAGAGTGGAAGACACTTGACTTTGATCTCTGGCCTCCTCGTGCATGTGTGCACACACTCATGCACTTCTGCTCACACATGTGCCTACAAAGATAGTCAACTCATACACTGCCATGTACACACACATGCACAAAAGAATAAGAAATTGTTAAAGGAAGTACAACCTGTATTTGGCATGTAAGAGGCTGAAAATTCAGCCCCTAGAACCCAAAATAAACTAATTAATTCATTAATTAAAAAGCATGATTGTAAAAAGCATCCTTCCTCCTTGTTTGCCTGTCACCCAGCTAGCCACCTCCAGGAGTGGGAATGAGGACAAACATGAGGTAAAAGGCCTGGGAAGCAAGGAGTACAAGATCAGCATGGCCACTGGGAACCAGATCTTACCAAGTCTCAACCCAACCCAACCACATACATTCAAATAGGGAAGAAAAGTTATGTTGGTTTGTTTTTTTTCAGATCAAATAAGATCGATTTCTTGGGCCTTATGCTTGGAACTTCTAGACAAGCCAACTCACTCAGCAGTGGGACTAAGACCAGGCTATTCTGAGTTTTTTCCTTTTGTGCTTTAAGATTGTGTAAGATCATTTTAAGTCCTCAGTTCAATTGTATTAAAAACACCCACAATGGTGCACAAGCATGACCAGCATTCATCCTCATCATTCTTTGTATTTTGTAAAACTGAAAATTTGTACAAACACTAACTCCCAATTCCTTCTTATTCCGCCCCTGGAAACGGCTGTCTCTGAATTGCGGGTACTTCAGGTATCTCACATAAATGGGATCACACATTTGTCTCCTTATGACCCACTTAGCTTCACTTAGTATAATGTCTTGGTTGGTCCACCAGCTGGTAACCAATCTACAACACACGACCTTTGGCAGTGGGCATTTCATACTCAAACCATAACAATGCTGTAGAATATGTAAGAAATTTACTTTTAAGAGATGAATAATATTTTATTTTTTATGTATGTCACATTTTGTTTGTTCACTAATCCAAAGATGGATACAAGTTGCATCTACCATTTGGTGTTATGAATAATGCTGCTATAAACATGGACATATAAACATCTATTTGTCACCTTTCCTTTTTCCTTTCTTTCTTTCTTTCTTTCTTTCTTTCTTTCTTTCTTTCTTTCTTTCTTTCTTTCTTTCTTTCTGTTTTTCTAGACAGGTTTTCTCTGTATTGTTTTGGAAGTTGTCCTGGAACTTGCTCAGTAGACCAGGCTGGTCTCGAACTCTCAGAGTTCTGCCTGCACTTGCCTCCCAAGTGCTTCAATTAAAGTTGTGATCACCTTCTTTTAATCCTTGTGTATAACATGCCCAGAAATTTAATTGCTGCATCATATTGTTATCATATGTTTAAATTTTGAGGAATCGCCAAGTAATTTTTCATAACAACTGGAACATTTTGCTTTCCTATCAGCAGTACACAAGAGCTCCAGTATTTCTCTGAATTTTGTCAATGTCTATTGTATCCTGCTTCTGTCTTTATACTAGGCTTAATGCATCTTAATCAGTGTGCCAAAGGTCTTACACAATTCACAGCTCTGTACAGGGTGTAACTGCACTAAGGAGATCCTTCATCCTGCACTCAAGGTCCCTCTCCAAATCAACATCAATTCTGGGTTACAAACCATGTTGGTCACAATTTAGGACATCTCTCTAGTGGTCCAGGACATAAACCCCAGGGTCTGTTCTCATCAGGAGTATCATACAAGTGAGACTCTTCCTCCTCCCATCAAAAATCATGGCTGCAGGGAGTACCTCACAATCCTTGGTACCTTCTCAATCCTGGGGACCCTGTCTCCTCTCTAGCTACTCTCTTATTTTGTTCCAGATCATACCTGTAATAATGTGGTCTTTGAATGGATCACGTGGGTAGAATTTTATAAGTGGAGGAAGAAACATATCTTGAGGTAACCTTGTGCTTCTCTGAGATATGGACTTCCCGTGGGTTTGGTGACCTGCTTAAATGGGTATTTGATTTTAAAAACACTGGAGAGAAAAGCAGGAATTCTAGTGTCAAATGTAGCAATTTTATAAAAACAAAAAAAGCAAGCAAGATAGCATTTCCCTGTTGGCAATAAAGTACCCAACACTTACAATTGTGCTCCAATCTTTATTTTTATCTCACGACTACATTTATTTAGTCACTTCTCTTTGAAGTGTTCCCTCATCTGACCAAAGAACAGTCCAGTTGTTCCTACTTTGGGTGCCTGTCACCTCAACTTCCACAGCTTGGTTCTGGAAATCAGACTGGAGAAATGAGGGAATAAAGAAAGGAAGGAGGCACAGAAAAACTGGCATCAGGTGGGCTGTGCTCTCTTTGATCGTGAACAGTAAGCAGAAATGTCAGAGCATTTCTTCAGTCCAGAACAGAAGGAGGGGCTAGAAAAATCTCTGAAGGAGGTCTGTGTGTGGAAGCAGTCTCATGTTATAGTCATCTGGAAGGAAAAAGTTGCCATGGCTATACTGATCAGCCTTTCCTAAATAGTCATGTTGGACCAGAGGCGGGGTTTGCCAGCCCTCTGAGCCTCACTGGGGAAGGTTTTGACACTCCCATGGGTCTGAAACACTGATGTCTTAGACATGGTTTTGCCCATGTCAACAAATGTCCACTGATGCGTTTATTCAGGGCTTCCTCAGCTACAAGCATATCTTCTTGCTTTTCAATAATGCCATCATCTCATGATCTGTTTCTGGAAATACCAACACAGACACATTCAGAGGGTGTTAATACTTTTCTAGAGGTCTCCCAATTCAGCATTGGTCCCACTCTTATTGTGAGACATTCCATATCCATAGTTTGTATAATATATATGCCATATGCCTACATTTATGCTGTCATACCGAAGCACTTTCCCTTTGACCTGTGTACTCATCTGTCCTCCTTGAATCCCTGTCAACCACTGACTTTTTAACATCAGCAGTTTCATCTGTTGCAGAATGTCATATAGTTCAACCATAAAATCTCTTATTTTTTGAAGTTATTTGTTCCACCATCATGTCTTTTTCTTGCCCTTAGCTGCTTGTTTCATTACAGGAAAAGTCCCTTGTCTTTTGTCATTGAGTTGGTTCAGATACTATGAACAATGGAGAAAGTCTTGATTAAAAATAAGTAAATACCCAAGGGAAGGAAGAGTCAGGATTTAAGAACAAGGAGTTGGTTCTGGAAAAACAAGGACACAAATGAGAGAAAGGAGCTGGGAAGGGGCGGTGGGTGGTCAGGTCCAAAATCATCATCTAGCACTTGGGCCTGGAAAACTTGTCACTCTCCTTTCCTAGTGCTGTGTCCTGGGAGTTCCGGAATGCCTGTCATCCTACGGACACCTCCTGAGGGAATTTTTATTTGGTTGGACCTCAGATGAGCTTGTAGTACATACTAATGGGAAATATGTGCAAAACATCCTGAATATGACTGGAAGCACATCAGTCTGGGAAATAGAAATTAAATACAAAGATGGGGGAAAAGAATAATGGATGGCAAAACTGACAAGTAGCCAGTGCCACCTGTTCGTAAAATGTTTATGAAGGTGGCTAAGGATCCTAAGACCATGAATTAAGAGAACAGTTAAAAATCACCAACCTTCTTTTTCTCCATATCCCTATAAGCTAGGAAGTCAAGATGAAGTGTCACTCACTTCAAGAATAGCATATATAGCAATTGGGATGATTCTGAACTCTGTGGGGTTTAACAATATTTTTTTTTTAAAAAAAAGCATTCATGTTTCACTTTACATTTAATCTAAATTCCTCCAATTGAGTGAACCTTACTTAAAATAATACACATATTATTTATATTTCTACAAATATGATGTCTTACAGTATCACCCTGTGACTGTAATCAGCACTGTCTCCAGCATCACCATCACCACAATCATCATCCTCACCGCTAAGATCCACTATACATTTTTACAAAAAAAAAAAAAAGTTGTGTGGATATGTGTGTAGGAGTGCTTATGAGTGCAAGATCCTGTGAAGGTTAGAGGCAGTAGATCTCCCTGAAGCTAGAATTATAGGCAATTTTGAGCCACCTGACATGGATGTGGAGAACTGAACTTGTGTCCTCTGCATGAGCAGTATGTGCTCTTAAATGCTGAGCCATCTCTCCAGCCCCATCATGCACTTTTAATATGAGCTATCTAACTAAACACACACACACACACACACACACACACACACACACACACACACACACACACCACTATTCTTTACATTTGACGAGAGTGTTTCTAAAATATAATGCACATACAATAAAATGTTCCCACTGTAAGGGTATAATTCAACAACATTTTTAATAATTCTCGGTTATGCAACTAACCCTGCCATTCAGCTTTGTAAAGATGCCAACACCTGTTTGCATTTTGCTTCTCACTTCTATGCCATCTCCAAACAGTTATCTTTCTGACTCTGTAGACTTGCCACTCTGGACACTTCACAAACAAAGCATGTGTTAGTCATCTTTCTGTAAATGTTTATTTTGGCTCACACTTTTAGAGGTCCCAGGCCACAATCAAAGGGCCCATTGCCTTGACTGGGGCAGCACATTATGGTGGGAGTGTGCCATTGAGCAAAATCACCTCATGGGTGAGAAAAAGGAAGATCACAGTGTCTTATAAGTGCATTCCCACAGTAACTAAAGACCTTGTAGGTCCAGTGTCATGAAATCACCGCCACTCCCCTCCCCCAAGAGCTATGCTGTGGATCAAGGCCTAAACATGGGTTTGGGGAAAATATCTAACATTCAAACTATAGCATAAAATCATGCATGGTGTAGTTTTCTGTTTGACTCTATTTTTAACTTAGCACAGTGTGTCTGAGACTCATCTCTGTTACTGTTTTCTCTTTAAAAGAAGATTTATTTATTTAGTGTATGTGTGTGTGTGGAGGCTAGAAGGAGGTGTTGCACCTGCTGGAACTGGAGTTATAGGCAGTTGTAAGCAACCCGATGTAGGTACTGGAGACTGAACTCAGTTCCTCTACAATAGCAGCAAGTGTTCTTCACCAATGAACCATCTTTCCATCCCTGTGTATTTGCTACCCTTATGTCACTGTTGTAAAATACTAGTGGTAAATGACAAAGGAATAAAACCTTATTTAGGCTCACAGTTTCAAAGGGTTTCTGTCCATCACAGCAGTGAGATATGGCAGAGTTTATGGCAGTGGCAGTATGCAGGAGAGGCTATTCACATCACAGTGATTCTAGAAGCAGAAGGTTCTGGAACCAAGGCCCAGTCTGTAACCTTTGATGGTCTATCCCTGGTGACTACTGCCATCAGGACGAACTTCTTCACTATCTCACAGCCTCCCAGACAGCACCACCACCTGGGGAACAAGCACTGAAAGCCAGAGTCTGTTGGAGACAGTTAACATTCACCCTGAGCAGTGGTGTGGTGTGGCTCAGTTCCGGTGTTCACCCTTGTGTGTTACTGGAACTTGCAGGTTCATCATGGCTCTATCAGACATTTCTCTGGTGAAGCATCTACTAGAGTATTTTACTGTTTTAACTTGGGTCTTTTCTTTTATTGGAGGTCTCTGTTCTATATGCTGACAGAACTGTTTTATGAGAAGTATTTTCCTTATATTACCCACAGTCTGACTTGTTATTCTATTTTCTTAGTGTGTCTTTTAAAGAGAAAAACTTGTCAAGTCCACTTTACTCAAACACTTTGTTTCTTTGAACCTTTTTGTTTGAAAATGATCTCACTCTGTAGCTCAGACTGACCTTGAACTCACTGTGTAGCCCACACATGTTGGTACCAAACTTATGAAAATCCTCCTGCCTCAGCCTCTTGATTTTGAGGATTACAGACACGAACTAGCATGCTAGCTTTGTTTGAATGTTTGATGTCATATTGAGAGAACAGTTGCTTAGCTCAAGGATAGAAAGGTTTTCTTAGAGTATTCCTATAAAATTTGATAGTTTTTGATATAGTGAAGCACTTCAAGACGTAGGCATGAGCAAGAAGTTTCTGAAAAGGACTTTAATAACTCAGAATTGGCTGGTGGGATTATGTGAAATTAAAAAGCAAATATACAGCAAAGGAAACTATCAGCAACGTGAATACACAGCCAAAGGAGTGGGGGAAACTGCCAACTGTACATCAGTGAGATGTGAATATCAGCTTTTACAAAAAACTGCAAATGTTAGATGCCAAAAACAAGGACTATCCCAAACTGACACTAACCAGCTAGATACTGTCTTTTATAGAATTCTTTTCCTACTTGAAGTTTCAAAAAGCAGCTAACTTTAAATCAAAGGCAGATTACAGCTGAACAACAACAACAACAAAAAAAAAAACCAAAGAAACAAACAAAAACATTATGAGACCCAGTCATATTAATTTATATAAATTTCCCCTTGGAGATACTCCTTTTTCAAGTACAAGGGACAAAGAGCACAACACTAAGGTAGGACTCTGACTTGGCTAAAGTGTCAGGGCTCATAATTTGAGGGTCCACAGTGTCTGAAGGTTGAGGTGAAGAGGAGCTCTCTTGAGGAACTCACATAGGAATTAATTGCCTATTTAAAGAAGGCTCAGAATTTTCTACAGGAATGTAATCTACTCTAGATTCATGTAAGCATTTGCAGCATCTATTATGCAATCCAAGAAGGAGAATATGATCCAGAGCCAAGGGAAAATTCAATCAATCATGCCTGCAGATGATTCAAAATCAGCATATAATTAAATTCGAAGGTGTTTTCAGGAAAATGCATGTATGGGCGAAAAGGCAGAGTATTTTTAGGAAAGATATGGAAATTCCAAAATAATAAATTAGTTTCCTAGAATTGAGGAAACTTAGAAACCTAAACAATTAGAATAAATGATATTGGCCTTAATGACATGATATTTATAGAAATTACCCAAACTAGTGAACTGGACTCCAGAGAGAGACATAGTGTGACTTGCCTTCCTTATGTGATTTCTATTTCTGACTTCTTGTCCCCCTGGAGACTGACTGTATGTACTTGTTGTCTTTGACTCTTGTTCTCTATGTCCTTATGGTAAGCGATTCTTCTCTAAAGCCGATTTTAAATCAGTTTTTATTATTTGCAAGGCCGATGAAGAGGAGTGTGTTTGGGAATATCTTAGTTCATTTTGTGCTGCTACAATGAACTACCAGAGGCATGTTGGTTAGTTTCTTGACAACTTGACACAAGCTAGAGTAATCTGAAAAGAAGGGATCTCAATTGAGACAATGCCTCCTTCAGATTGTAGGAAAGTCTATGGGGCATTTGCTTGCTTAATGATGGATGTGGGAGCGGGCATCCTACTGTAGGTGGTGTCACTCCTGTGTAGGTGGTCCTGAGTTGTTTTTAAAACTGAGCTGAGTGAGCCATGAGAAGTTAGCCAGAAAGCAGCATTCCTATGCTCTGCTTCAGTTCCTGCCTTGGGTTCCTGCCCTGACTTCCCTCATCCAGGGACTACTCCATGGAAGCATAAGATAAGCTCTTTCTTCCCATGCATTGTTTTGGGTCATGGTCTTTATCATGGCAAGAGAAAGCAAACTAGGACACAAAGATAGATATTACATCTTTGAAAGAGAAGTTTTATATTTGGCTTGTGAACCTTGGGGCTGGAAAATCCTAACAATCGGACACTGGTGAAGCAGCCTTCACAGTGTGTCATAGCATGGTGGAGAAGCAGAGAAGGAAAGGGCAGTAGGCATAATCAGCTGAGATTGTGGAGTGACTTTACTTAGAACAATGGGTTCTCAAAAGAACCAAACAAGTTGCAGCACTTCTCATCCACTCCTGAGAGGCAGCATTAATCCATCCATGAGAACAGAGCCCATGACCAAATCCAGCCCTACTGGGCCCTACCTATTAAAGGTCTGACTACCACACACTGCTGCCCCGGGGACCAAGCCTCCAGCACATGAGCCACTGGGGGACGGACCTCATTCAGATCAGACTGCAGATAGAGAGGGGAGTGACTTTTGTGTTGAGCTGGCTTCTAGATAGAGCTGCCCAGCAAGCATTACAGCGTACTTCAAGGTGGAAGAGAATCTAGCAAGACATATTTAGGAGTTGGCTCCACCGAGAAAAGCACCACCATCCTGACCCCTCAGTGTGGACTTAGAACATTGTCTGCATGCAGTCGTTTTGTATTAGATGAGTGGATGAGGTTGATTTCCTGTACTGCCCTAGACTATCTTTTCCTAAAGGAAGACTATTTTTTTTGAGACAGGGTCTTTCTAGGTAGCCTATGCTGACCTCAAACTTGCTATCCTCAACCTTAGCCTCCCAAGTACTGAGATCATAAGTGTGCACCCACCACTTTGTCCCTAATAGAAGTTTTTTTTTGATATTTTGATGATTCTGGATCCAAAGCAACAGTCATTGTCTAGTCCAGGTGATGGACGAATAGATGGTCTAGGATATTCATGTACAGATTCCAGAAAATTCCCTGCACAACATTTCCAACATTAGTTTTCCTTATCCTCTTCTTCCTCTTTCTCTTTCCCCATCCTTTCTAAAAAGTGGAGAGAAAAGCATTTGTAGCCATGACATTTCCTATGGAGACTTTAATGTGCTTGCATTCTGAATCGGCTTTTCCTTTTTGAGAATGAACAAAAACTTCAGCTCAGAATGAAGTTCATTTAAATTGTTTCAAGCTGGCCACTGGATTTCTAAGCTGTGCCCACTCTCCAGGTATTTTCTTTTTGGATCCAATGGCCTGAAATGAAAATTTTAAAACAAATTGGAAGGTCCTGGCTAGTAAGTTTTGTTGGGATCAGAGACTTGCGTTGTATCTACACACCATGTAACTATGCCGAGGGAAAAGCTGAGAGAAAAGATTAAAGAGATCCAATTATGGAAGTAACTGATTTGGAAAGGACTTAAATGGAAGATTGAAGGCCCCAGTGGCTGTGCTGAGGATTAAGAAACGTAAGTGATTTTGGCTCCTTAGCTTGCTTTGAAAACCACACAAAATCGTTTTTCCATTTTCCTAAGGCTTGGAATCTCTATGTTCAGAATAACTTCAAACAGATGTGTCTGATTTCAAATGTTCTCCCAAAAGACCACATAGGCTCCTCTGTAGGGTAAAGGGGCATATACCCCAGAACACAAAACTCTGTGTGATAGTACCATTTTTCTAACTTCACTCCAGGTTGGGCAGCAGGCAAAGCCAAACCAGTTGGCAACAAATATCCTGAAAACGTATGTTGGTTTAGAACGCAAAATTAAATGTGATCCAAAGAAGTTATTGAACTCTGGGGAAGTGAGGGAGTGGTGGGAAAAAAAAGGAGGGAGGAGCTTGATTGGAAATCTCAGGCTTTATCTGTTTAATTTGATATTTAACTCTGCAGTTTTTTTTGGGGGGGGGGCTTTTTCCTGAGATGGGTTTTCCTTTGTAGCGCTGGATGACCTATGACTCTCTTTGGAGGTCAAGCTGGCTTCAAACCCAAAGAGATCTGCCTGCTGGATGCTGAGATTAAAGATATGTGACACTATACTTAGCCCTATTGGGGACCTTTGTAAGGAGAGTTGGGTATGTCATTGTGTCTCATTCTAAGGTCATAACCTATGCCAATGCTACTACAGAAGGTTAAGTTATCATTACCTATGTCTTCACCAGCATTATTACCATCACCAGCACTACCACCATGACAACCATTGTCATCATCACCACTATTATCCCTGCCAGCACCACTACCACTGCCCACCACAGTTGCCAGCTGATGCCCTGTCACCTCTTCAGCACCATCAGCACCATCTCATCCTCAAAGTTCAACGCAGATATCTTAAGCTAAAAGTTCGAACAAAATGTTAGCAGCACTTAGCCACCTCAGGCTTACATTGAACAATCTCCTTAAGAAGATTAAAACCCCAAATTTACCAGCCATTGGTTATGAAATACTTGCAAACAAGACCTTCTGTTGTGGATCCTATGTCAGAGTCAGGTCCCAGTTGCCGTATAACTGTGCAATTCAGCCAAACCCTCGCCTGATGAATGTCGTGTGCTTCCCGTCTGCTTTCTGCTGATACTCACTGCGTTTTTATCTAGTTGTACTCGTGATTGTCACTTTGCCTGGTGCACCATTCTCAGCTGGATGAATGGAAACAGTTCTGTGCTTTATCTTGGGTCACAAAGGCATTCTTCTTTCTCTTTTGAGTATTTTAAGAAGCCCAACTCCAAGACAAGGATTTTTTTTTGGGTGGGGGCAGTTAAGGATTAAATTTTCAGTAATCATGATTAATGCCCAGACTTAGGTTTTTTTCAGCATGTGAAAATGGGCATCTGATGCTGTTTGCAGAGTTCCCTGTACCTTTTCAGACATGTGCTTTCTTTTCCCATCTTGTTGCTGTAATAACCAGGGTAATGTCCTCATGCAGCTGTGGAAATGGTCTAACATGGAGCTGTACTCCTAGCTCTAACCTCTTTCCTGGTATAGGTATTCTGGAAGGCATTTTTTTTTGTCAGACTGTTTTTTGATTGTTTTTGAATATTTTTCTTTTTTATTAATTTATTTTTTACATTCCAATCCCAGTTCCCCCTCCCTCCTCTGCTTCCACTCTCCCTACTCCTTCTACTCCTCCCTCCTCCCATCTGTTCCACAGAGAGGGTAATGTCTCCCCTAGGAAGTCTACTAAGTCTGTCCCATCATCTAGTTGAGGCATACCTGAGTTTTTTTTTTTTTTTTTTTTTTTTTTTTTTTTTTTTTTTTTTTGAGACAGAGTCTCTCTGTGTAGCCTTAGCAATCCTGAAACTTTATATGTAGAGCAGGCTGGCCACAAACTCACAGAGATTCACCTGCCTCCTCCTTTCCAAATTCTAGGATTAAAGACATGCTCTACCATGCCCCACCACGGCAGGCAATCATCAAGATTTGTAAGCTTATTTAACGCTCTTGAAAAATACGACAAGGACAGGGCAGTGGTGGCGCATGCCTTTAATCCCAGCACTCGAGAGACATAGGCAGGCAGATCTCTGTAAGTTCAAGGCCAGACTGATCTTACAGAGTGAGTTTCAGGACAGCTAGGGCTGTTACAACAAAGAAACCCTGTCTTGAAAAACCAAAAAAGAGAAAAGTGGAGATGGGTAAGCACCTTGCACAATGGTTTAGATTTATTTATTTATTATGTATACAGTGTTCTGTCTGCATGTATCCCTGCAGGTCAGAAGAGGGCACCAGATCTCATTATAGATAGTTGTGAGTCACCTGTATGTGGCTGGGAATTGAACTCAGGACCTCTGGAAGAGCAGCCAGTGCTCTTAACCTCCCAGCCATCTCTCCAGCACCTGATTGTAACTCTTTCAACACTCTAGCTCAGAGAGCTGGCCTCACATGGTCCTGCTTCTTTAGTTAATATTATGGGCAGAAAAACCAAAAAAAAAAAATGGAAACAAAACAAAAACAAGGTGTGTTCCCTGTGGTGGTACTTCACACATTCCCTACTGTTCCATTCCTAGTCCCTTTGGGAGAAGGGGGATGTAAAGACATCCCACAGATTTGAAATAAAACTGAATTAAATGCAAGGCAGTGTACCTGGAAAGTTGAACTCCTGCAAGGTAGCACCGGCCTCTATGGAAGTCAGCTCTGGAAAAAACAGATCACTGGAAACTCCATGACTAGTAACGGCCTCTCTCATTACCTCAACCCTGACATGCGTACATTCATACAAGCACTATAGACCCACACAGCCCTACACCCACCTCTCATCCCATAAGGCCTGCCTTTCCCTCCTCACCCTCCTGAGTCTTTGTCATGATTTCTACCGATTCTGCGATGGGGAGACTGAACAATCCCTACTTCTGGGAGGAACACTTTTGATCTGCCCTGAGTGGACAGTGGTGATCTTCAGCTTTGTGAGAGTTGATGCACTCATATAATGTACAAGCACTCCTCTGAAGCCCCCAAGGAGATACTGTTTGTCCTAGTTTGCTTCTCTGTTGCTATGACAAACACTCTGATCAAAAGAAATGTGGGTGAGGGTGTGTGGCGAGAGAGATGGCTCAGTGGTTAAGAGCACTGGCTGTTCTTTCAGAGGACCAAGGTTCAATTCCCAGGACCCACATGGTGGCTCA
The DNA here is from genome assembly GCF_003668045.3 of Cricetulus griseus. NCBI lineage: Eukaryota > Metazoa > Chordata > Mammalia > Rodentia > Cricetidae > Cricetulus > Cricetulus griseus. The sequence continues at coordinate 252,364,007 of NC_048596.1, read as the reverse complement.
TAACCACCTGCAATTCCAGTTCCAGGGAATCTGATGCCCTCTTCCGACCTACACAAGCACTAGGCACACAAGTGGCAAACAGATATACATGCAGGCAAAACATTTATACATGCACACAAAAATAAATAACTTTTTAAAAAGCAACTTGGGCAAGCCAGGCGTGGTGGGCATGCCTTTAATGTCAACAGTCCTGAGGCAGAGGAAGACAGACCTCTGTTAGTTTGAGGCTAGCCTGGTCTACCAAGCAAGTTCCAGGACAGCTAGGGCTGTTACAGGGACGATCCCTGTCTTGGAAAAACAAAACAAAACAAACAAACAACAAAAAAGGCAACTTGGGGAAGGTAAAGGTTTGTGTGACTTACACTTCTGTCACAGAAGGTCAGTCTGTCACTGAGGAAAGGGGGACAGGAACTCAAGACAGGAACCATAAAGGAAAGCTGTTTGTTGACTCACAGTCTCACTTGTGCTTAGCTAGATTTATTTAGCCTAGGGCAATCTGCCCCAAATACAGCATCTCCCACAGAGGGCTGGGCCATCCTAAATCAATTAAGAGAATCATGCCAATTCCTTACAGACATGCCTCCAGGCCAACTTGGTCTAGGCAATTCCCCAACTGAGATCTCTCAGATAACATCAGGCTGTGTCAAGTTGACAGTTAATATTATCTAGAACGCTTTTCTTATCAGGGCTGATCCTTCAGTCCCAGGTCATCAGTATGCATCAATTGTGCAAGCAAAGCAAAGGTTTCATTTTAGTGGTTCTGGTCCCTTGCTAATCACAACAAGTTCTTCAGTTCCAGATGACCAGAGCACATTGTCTTAAGTCAAAACATCTAATGGTCCTAATAGAGGTATTTAATAAAAAATATTTGTTTTTTAACATCCTGAATGCAGTTTCCCCATCCTCCTCTCCTTCCTGTCCCTCCTCCATTCCCTCTGCTCCACCCGAATATCCATTCCTCCTCTATTTCTGTTAGAAAGGGGCAGACCTCCCATGGGTATCAATCAACAAAGCATGGCATATCAGGTTGCAGGAAGACTAAGCACTTCCACTTAAGCCTAAGTATTAAGGCTGGGCAAGGAAACCCAGTATGAGGAATAGGTTCCCAAAAGGCAGCCAAAGCATTAGGGACAGCCTCTGTTCCCACTGTTAGGAGTCCCACAAGTAGATCAAGCTACACAACTGTCTCATATACATAGAGGGCCTAAGTTGGTCCCATGCAGGCTCTCTGGTTGTTGGATCAGATTCTGTGAGCTCCACTGAGCCCAGATTAGTTGTTTCTGTGGGTTTTCTTGTAATATCCTTGACCTCTATGGCTCCTACAATCCTTCCTCCCTCTCTTCAGCAGGATTCTCTGAGTTTGGCCTGATGTTTAGCTGTGGGTCTCTGCATTGGTTTCTATTAGTTACTGGATGAAGGCTCTCTGATGACAATTGGGGTAGTCACCAATCTATGAGTAAAACAGAATATCATTAGGCATCATTGCACTGACATTTTTTCTCTAATTGTGTTTGGGTCTATCCTAGGTCTCTGGGCCATCTAGCCTCTGAGTCCTAGCACCCCAGGCAGTATCAGGTATGGGTTCACTCTTGTGGCATGGGTCTGAGGATGGCCACTGTCAACAGTCATTGGTTGGTCACTCTCACAATCTCTGTGCCATCCTTACCCAGCACATCCCATAGGCAGGACAGACTGTAAGTCAAAGGTTGTGTGGTTGGTTGGTGTCCAAATCCCTCCATTGGAAGTCTTGCCTGGTCACAGGAGTTGGCCAGTTCAGGCGATGTATCCCCTATTGCTAGGAGTCTTAGCTGGGGTCATGAGTAAGTCCCAGACATCCACTGCTGAGATTTACACTGCTGGACTTTGGTCTTGCTTTAATATGATTGTAATTGTGTCCCATCTCTTCCTTTTTAACATAATATGTGGCTTATTTTTTTTATTTTACAGGAGCCCACAGTTAAAAGACTTTGGGTATTTTAAAGAGAATGAAATTTTAAAGTTTTGAACTTTTGAAGACTATCAGACTTTTAAAGGTCAGATATTTCATATTGTGATATTAATATTAATATGAGATCTTGGAGATGAACGAGAAAGGAACAGTTATAATTGGATAGTGATGTGTTTGTATGTCAAATTGACAAGTGCTAATTATCCTGGTTGAGCTTTTTTGTCAACTTACATAAGCTAGGATCATTGAGAAGAGAAAACCTTTTTTGAAAAATAAATGGCCTCCATCAGATTGGCCTGAGGCAAACCTGTGGGGGATTTTCTTGATTAGTGATTGACATGGCAGGGCTCAACCCACCTTAGGCTTCGATGTTCTGGGATATATAAAAATGAAAAGAAAACTGAGCAAGCCAGAGGGTGTGTGTGTGTGTGTGTGTGTGTGTGTGTGTGTGTGTGTGTGTGTGTGTATCTGTCTGTCTTTTGGATTGCTAATGTATAGAATCCTATCATCTGCAAGTAGGGTTACTTTGACTTCTTTTCCTATGTGTGACCTTTTTATTTCCATTTCTTGTCTTATTGCTGTAGCTAAGATTTCAAATGCTATACTAAAGTGGGGAGATAGGAGAGACTCTGATTTTATTCCTAATTTTAATGGGAACACTTTGACTTTTTCTCCACTCACCATGTTGTTGGCTATAGGTTTTTGTTGGATGCAACCTTTATTATGTTCAGATATGTTCCCTCCATTCCTATCCTCTCCGTGACTTTTATCATGAAGTAATATCAGATTTAGTCAAAGGCTTTTGTGCATCTAATGAGATGATCATGTGATTTTTTTCCTTTGAGTCTATGTGGATAGTATTTATTGATTTGCACATGTTAAGACATTCTTGCATCTCTGGAATGAAGCCAACTTGGTCATGATGAATGAATGAGCTTTTAAATATGATTTTGGATTCAGTTTGCCAGTATTTTGTTGGGAATTTTTGTATATTCATTTGTATGAAATTTTGTATGTTCACTGGGGAGAGCAGTCTGTAATTTTCTTCTTTGTTGTAGTATCTGTCTGGTTTTGGTATTGGAGTAATACTGATTCCTTAAAAAGAAGTTAGAAGCCTTTCTCTCCTTTTCTACTTAATGAAGTAATGACAGGGCTAATAGATTCTCTCTCTCTCTCTCTCTCTCTCTCTCTATATATATATATATATTATATATATATATATATATATATATATATATCCCTGTGTGTGTGTGTGTCCTCTCCTTCTCTCCCTCCCCCTCGCTCCCCTCTCTCTCTCTTTCTCACTATTTTCCTTTTTCCCTTTCCTCTTCTGTTTGGTTTTGTTTTGTTTCTGTCTCCAGAACTGTTGTCTCAGACTTAACTGAAATGCAGATGAAATCCCCCTGGACCTGAGAAGAGAAAGAGGGAGGCACAGAGCGTGTATTGTAAATCCTAACAGCAGGAAGGATCTGAAGAGAGAAAGTCTCTAAAGCAGAGCTTTACCTAAACAAGGGCTAATAACTGGAAAGAAATAGAATCTAGGAAATGGAGCTTTGGTCTAACAACAGCCAGAGTCTCTACTGCAAGAACAATTCACTAGATATGTAAGGTATTAAAAAACCACTTTCAAATACTGTTTTATACTTTTGAGGATACAAAGGGGAGCGTTTTCACTCCAAGTGGCAAAACTTCACATCACACACACACACACACACACACACACACACACACACACACACACACACACACACGCATGCACACACAATGTTTATGACATTCCCATGCATCTCTGTATTTCTGTGAAAATTTTTCTAAGGCTGTTATTTATATTAAATGACAGATACATATATTTGTTAAAGATTTTTGTGTTAAATTTGTATGGCATAAGATTGCTTTTCTGTGATAAGATTGCAGAAGATGCCAGCCTCTCTAGACAGCAACATTAATATTTGGATAAGCCTTCCTATTACTCTTCATCTAACAGACAAAAGCTACCTTATTAAATCTTGTCAAGAAGAATAATTACTGAAATATAATTGTGGAGATGTGTCAACCTGATACAAGCTAGAGTCACTTGGGAAGAAGAAACCACAATTGAGAAAATGCCCCTACCAGATTAGACTGTGAAAAGGCCCAGCCCACTGTGGGCAGTGTTGTCCCTGGGCAAGTGGTCCCAGATTATGTAAGAAAGCAGGCTGAGCAATCCATGAGAGCAATCTGGTAAGCAGCACCCCTCTAGGGCCTCTGCATCAGTTCCTGCCTCCAGGTGCCTGCCTTAATCTTCTGCTGTGACTTCCCTGGATGACAGACTTACAAGCTATTACCGAAAGAAACCCTTTCCTCCCTAAATTGGTTTTGGTCATGGTTTTGATCACACAGTGGAAAAGCAGGTCAGAAATCTTGTCAGTTTCTCAGAGAAATTTCTAAGTGGCTTTCTACTAGACAATTTTAAAAAGTCATTTTAGAAGGCAGAAAGATAAAATTTAAAAGATTGGACCTGTACATGGGAACAGTTTTGCATTGCTGCTGGGCTTTGCTTCAGGAGGAAATGCAGACTGTATACATGGAGTGTAAATGTTGTGGGGAGCTGATTTTCCTGTTGAGATAATGAAGCTTGTAATCTGAATTAACTCATGGAATCGACTCTAGGCATCAGTTTCCTGATGGTGGATGTTATGTTGTTTTTTGTTGTGAATATGCTAAGAGGTTAATGACGATAAGATATGCCTTGCTCTGGGTGTACTTTACAGACAAGCTCACAGCAATGACGCACAGAGCATAGCAACCACCCTAGGAGGGCCTATGGGCCATAACAACCAGTTGACCAATCAACACAGGGCAAACCCTCCAAGCCTGGAGGCACACCAATCCTGAGCCTGTGCATACCCCTAGACCCTCCCCTTATGCTGCCCTATAAGATCTCTATACAGACTCTTCGAGCTGTCTTTCCTAACCATCCACCATGGCGGGTGGATGAAAGACCCGAGCTGACATGGGGTTAGCTTCTTAAACAACTATAATAAAGCCTCGTGCAGTTTGCATCAAAACAAACAAAAAAAAGATAGATATGCCTTGCTGTGTATATTCAGATATAACAGTCAATGTCTAGAAGGTTAAGACAGAACCTCCATTGTTTGAACAAAGCCCCATTAGATTTAGATTCTTTGTGTTTAGGAGTCACAAGACCTGCTTGTTTTGTTTGTTTGTTTGTGTTTTGTTTTTGTCTTTTTTCTTTTTCACCCTTTTTTATTTAAATTAGAAACAATCCTGTTTTATATATCAATCCCAGTCCCCTCTCCCTCCCATTCTCCCATGCCCCCCACCGACCCCCATCCCATCCTTCTTCTGCTCCATATTAAGGGTGAGTCCTTCTATGGGGGATCATCAAATTCTGTCACATCATTTGGGTCAGGGCCTAGGCCCCCCCCCTATGTATCTAGGCTGAGAGAGTATACCTCTATGGGGAATGGGCTCCCAATGTCCATTCATATACTAGGTATAAATGCTGATCCATTACCAGGGGCCCCATAGACTGCCCAAGCCTCCTAAGTGACACCACATGCAAGGGGCCTGGTTCTGTCCTGTGCTGGTTTTTAAGATGTCAGTCTGGGGTTCATGAGCTCCTCCTTGTTCAGGTCAGCTGTTTCTGTGGGTTTCACCAGCATACAAGACCCAATCTTTAAATTCTGATGTGTACATAAGAAAAGTTCTTGTGATACCCATCGTGTAATACAAACATGTTTTCAAGGACACTGATCCCACCTGAGAGTCTAGCTAGAAGGGCAACTGCTCAGCCAGCAATGGCACTGTTGTTATACTCCATCTGTGTTGTAAATTGACACTTCCCAAGCTTGTCCATCCCCTTTGTCCTAAGAAGGCCCGGAGAGACTAGAGGGCCAGCCCCATGTGTACTTGCCCTAGTGGCCATCCCAGTGTGTGCATCTGCCAGGATGGCTCCTCCTGGGGTATGAACCTACCTTAACACACTCCCCGTTGCTGCTCCAGTGTGGCCTGGCTGTGGACAAGATAGTTTCACTCCTGTGGCAGGGGCATGATTCGGGAACTTAGGGATATTTACAAAGAGATTGCCGGTGTTACCACCTTCTTTTCATAATGTACTTCTCCCTTGCATTCTGCATACATTTCCCCCTACGGACTAAATTCTTCACAATTTGTTCCCACATTTGGGACCACTGAACATATAAGTGTCATCACTTGATCTCTGTCCCTAAACAATTATATAAGGCCCCAGGTCTATGCTGCCTTCCCCACCCAATTCTGCTTATTTTCTCTAAAGAAAAAATTTAATGTTGAAAATGATTTAAAGCAAGTTGTTGACCACTTGGATTTCTCTCTGTATGTAGGAAGCAATGAAGGCTTAGGAGGAGAAGTTTGCCTGTCCAAACAGAATGAAGAAGCAGTTCCCATTTCAATAGCTACATCGAAGATAGACTGAAGAGAGGTGGCCTGGAACCAGGGCAAGAGGTGTTAACCACTGCAGGAATAAAATCAGGTAGGAAGAGACCTCTGTGAAGGGGTCTAACAGCTTCTAGATAACGAGATCCAGCTGAAGCCCATTAAGAGCAGTTAGGGAAGCCCTGTCCATGGAGGTGGTACAGCCCCAGGGATCCCCAAGAGCTCTCTACCTACTTCAGGAACATGCTAGAAACAGACCAGGCAAGGGGCAGAACTTCCATTTTAAGTGTCTTCCTGTCCTTGGGTGATGACTCAACAGTGGGCAGCACAGTTTCACACTGCCCACACCATCTGGCCTTGTCCAAGTTCCAAAGAAGCCCCTCCCCCTTTCCCAGTGGCTGTGTGATAATGCAAGAATCCTACTCTCAAAGAATCACTGTTTTGTATGCTTGTTGGAGTCCCAGAGTTTTGCTAGCATTCAAAAATGCAGGTCTTGGGGAATCTAAGGAGGGGGCGAGAAAGCTCAGAGCTGGGCAAACAGGAAACCCTGAAAGCAGACACTGAGCAAAGATGAGACTGTGTAGGACATAATGTGCATAGTAGGTGGCCTGTTGTAGTCCAAAACAGGGTAGCATTTACAACATCCAAGTGGTCATGAAAGCACAGCTCTTTCCTCAAAGACAACATCAGAGACTTTGTTCTGAGCTGATATAAGTTAACAGGGTCTGTAATGCAGATGCAGGTGTACTCAGGTGACCTGGGACAGTGTGCTGTACTGTGAAAGGTGTGACATGAACTTTCATTGTCACAGAACAAAAGAAAGCTATAAATCAATTCATTTGCCAAATATATAGGTGGGGAGCCAGAGGACAGGCCACAGCAGAGTGAAGAATGTAGTGATATTTTTGTTCATGATACAACAAATAAAGCTTACCTGAAGATTGGAGTGCAAAGCTAGCCACACAGGCCAGGCAATGGTGGTATACACCTTTAATCCCAACTCTAAGGAGACAGAGGCAGACAGATCTCTGTGAGTTCAAGGCCACCCTGGGCTACATGACAGTGAATCAGTGAAAAAAAAAAAAAAGAGGTACAGAGCCCACACAAAGTTGATCTCAGCACGTAGAACCCCACGTCTTAATCCCAGCATTAAAGAGGAATGTAAGGTAGGAGACGACAGTGCAGTCTAGGCAGAAGGCTTTATGAGGTTTGGTGGAGAGCAGTGCAGTCTAGGAGTCTGAGGAACAGTGGTGTCTGGAGATGCACAGTCTGAGGACAGGATCACCCCTTTGGTCTGAGGTAAAGGTAAGAGCTAGTGTCTGGCTGCTTTGCTTTTCTGATCTTCAGCTTGAACCACAATATCTGTCTCTAGGTTTTTACTGTTTGTGCTACAGGAGAAACCTTTGCTTTTGGAGCAGTCTTGCCAAGTGATTCAGGCTGGCCTTGAACTCATGATCTTCATGCCTCAGCCTTCTGTGTTCCTGACACCAGGAAACCTTTTCTACAAGTTCCAGGTGTTACCTTATAGCATTCTTAGTTCTGGGACTAGTTGAGAGTTTTACCTAATACCCACAAAGATTCTATGCAAGAGCTATACAAGATGATGTCTGCTCTCCAGACCCAACATCCCATGTCTGCACAATCATGATGCTCTACTCAGCCAAGGTCAGGGCCTTTAACATATGTGGTTCCCACAGAGAAATTTAGTTCTACTGGAAGGAATCTGGTTATATACATGCTAAGCCATGGCTGGGTATGGCAGTGCATGCCTATAATCTCATCACTTGGGAGGCAGAAATAGGAAGATCTCTGTGAGTTCAAGGCCAGAAAGTTCAGTACAACCAAGACCACATGGTGACACCCTTCATCTCAAAAAGAAATAAAGAGCCAGACAGTGGTGGGGCATGCCTTTTATCAGAATACTCAGCAGGCAGAGGTGCATGGACCAGCTTGAGGTCAATCTGGTCTATAGAAACAGTTCCAGGATGGCCAGAACTACACAGAGAAACCTTGTCTCCAAAACCCAAACAAATAAGTAAATAAATAGTATAAAATAATTTTAAGAATGCTAAGCTCTGAAATAAGAAAAGTGTTCACCTAACTAATGAAGTTGATGCTTTACTTGTACACATTTATATGTATTGTGAAATTTCCAATAATTATCTTATCATAGAAAATTGTGTAGCATTGTGAAGTAAATGTCTTTTGACATATAAGTCATGATACATCCACACTATGGAGTTTTATGCAGCCACTAGGAATGAAAGACAGTTGCCCTGACAACTAACCTGATGGGCTTCTATGTGTGTGAGTAGAAGGACTGAGGCAAGGGAAGTGAATACTGGGACTCTACACTTGTGACACTAGCTATGTCTTTGTGAGACGGAGTACAGACACAAACATGGATTGTCTTAGTATTATTGCTGTGAAGAGACACCATGACCTTGGCAACTCTTATAAAGAAAAACATTTAATTGAGGTGGTGGTTTATAGTTCAGAGGTTCAATCCGTTATCATCATGGCAGGAAGCATGGTGGCATGCACACAGATATGGTGCTAGAAAAGTAGCTGAGAGTCCTACATCTTGCAGGCAACAGGAAGTTGACTGATGACACTGGGAGTAGCTTGAGCATAGGAGACCTCAAAGCCCACCCTCACAGCGACATACTTCCTCCAACAAGGCCATACCTACTCCAACAAGGCCACATTTCCTACTAGTGCCACTCCTTTATGAGGCCATTTTCTTTCAAACTACCACATGGATGACGTGCCAAGAATATGTGCCAGGTCCTCAACTTGCAATAAGGGCAAAGAGAAGGTGTCACAGAGTACAAATAGGTTAGAGGGGCAACCAGAAAGGACACAGCCTAAAACTTAATATTTATGATGTAACTCCATTTATGTAAAAGCCCATCAATTTCCATCCATGCATCCATTCACCTATCCATCTATCCATCTGCCAAAGAAGTTAAAGAGGTCTTGAGCTTCATAAACTGGCAGGATATACAACAAATCAGATACATTATTAAGTCAAAAGGTTTACTGTAGATGAATATACACTCAAAGAATCTAGTTCCATTTAAAACACACACACTATTTCTACATGTACACACACACACACACACACACACACTATTTCTACATGTACAGTTTGAGGAGAAACCTGTGGATTAGAGAGAATTCTGCATTGACAGATGGTCATCACTTTTGACAGATGCCATATCTTGCTGAGACCAGGTTGGTACCGTTCCCATGTGATTTTTCGGGTCACAGGATGGAAAGGATTGACTAACGACTAAGCTCCATGGTAAACAAATTGTTAGGCTTTGGCTCCTGCCACTTCCACTTGCCCCAGTGACTTTGTTAGGACTTGTTCTGTTTCTTGGCTGTTCGAATGGGAGTTTGTGCATATGGAGCCCTCTTGGCTGACATTTAAGCTGAGGTTTGTAATGGGATCGAGTAGCTGCTCTCGATATCAGCTAGGGTTTCATAGGCATCTGAAAGGTCCCACTGCACAATGGGCTGAAGATTTTTGTGGGGTTGTAATGGAAGGATGAAGGTTACAGAGGGCATTTGGAACATTCTTTCCTAGCTATTATGTAGGGTTAATCAATTTTTTTCAGTACCAGCTTTCCTGAGTCACAGCATTTACTCTTTTTTTTTTTTAATGAAGACATCAAATTGGGCAGTGATTATCAAAGACATAGCTAGAAATAGTCTAGTTTGCAGTGAGTACAGAATTGAAAAATCTGAACACTTGTGTATGGTCTTCCTCTTAGTTTGCTTTCTACTGGTGTGATAAAACACTATGACCAAAAGTAACTTAGGGAGAAAGGACCTCTGGCTTACAGGTTATAGCCTGTCGTCAAGGGAAACTAAGGCATGAACTCAGGGCAAGAACCTGGATGCAGAAACCTGGAGGCAGGAAGAGAAGCAGAGAAGCAGAGACCATGGAGGAGCACTGCTTACTGGCTTGCTCAGCTCCCTTTCTTATACAACACTGGCCCCACCTGCCTAAGGATTGCACCACTCACACTGGGCTGGGCCCTCCTATAGCAATTATCAGTTAAGAAAATGCCTCATAGGCATGTCCATAGGCCAATCTGATGGAGGCAATCCCTCAGCCGAAAGTCCCTCTTCCCAGGCAGAGTCTAGGTTGTGACAAATTGACAGAAACTTACCAGCACAGTCTAATCACATGACACAGGTAAGAAAGTGTGTGTGGGAACTGACTTGATATTGTATTCTGTGGAAGTCATCTGGAGGTTCAAATTCTTTCCAGTGGAAAATCCACTCCTGAGAGGTGGGCGTATGAGAAAGAGCTTCTTCTGTGGCCAATGTCCAGCTGTCACAGTGGAAGGAGAGCAGCTGTCTGAAGTCCTTGCAGGCAATGGGTGCCATCCTTTGCATCTAACTGGGGCTACATGGTTAGTGCTGGTCAGAGTGGATACCATTTCTTGATATAGTGTGACTTAGGGTGTGTTGGGGTCTGGATTGTGTACCCCTCAATTCAGATGCTGAAGTTATTACCCCAGGATATTAGAAGTTACTGTGCGGGAAGCTATGACCTGCAGAGGTTAACGTTAAATGAAGTTAATGTGGTCAAGATAGAATGATCTGGTATGGTTTGACAAGTGTCCTTATATGAAGATTAGATTAGGACACATATACCACACAGTGGGGAGTGGAGAAATGGGGAACATGTAAGGAGACAGAGGGAAGATGGTTATCTAGAAGTTGAGAAAACTCTGGAGAAATTAACCATAACTAATCATATCTTGATGAAAGCTTCAAGCCTCTAGGCTTGCAAGGAACAATCTGTTATTTGTATCAGTCTGTGGCATTTATAAGAGCAGCCAGCACAGATATATACACTGTACATGCTTTCTCTGTTCTCTTTCCCTCTCTGCTGGGTGTGAGGTAGGTGCTTAGGACAAACTTGGAATCACATCGAAGATAATGAATCTGTTAGCCTGAGTCTTGAAATCACCCTTTGGGTAAGAGCCGGCCGTTGATGGCAATCGGGGAAATCCATTTGGCATTTTAAGAACAAGGGTAATAAGCTCAAAACACGAAGCCACCCAGACCCAGCTAGTCTGTCAGCCAGCTAAAATTGATACCCCTAAACAGAGACAGACGAGGGGGACAAGTGGCCACACCTGGGAGAAGAGCATGATGTGAATGAGCGTCCTTCACAGTCACCACTCCAAGGTGACGAGGAGAAGATGGGTGAAATGAGGCAGGGCTTTGATTGTGGTGTGTTCTTCGGGAAAGGGGGAGTGAGTGTTTAAACTTCATGATGCCACAAGAAAGATACCATGATCCGGGACTAAAACCTTGAGTGAATGATTCTCATTTAGAAAAAAAATGATTGGGCCCCATGCTGATAAACAACAGCTGTGGCAGAAAATACAAAAAACAGAAAAACCAAAAACAATGTTGGTGTTTATGTTGGTTTCTCCTGCCAGGACTTTTCATGTGAAGTGCGCTGTGCGTAAGGTTTTCTGTCTAAGTTACTTAATATGTCACCAAAGCACCCGAGTAATTAAGAAGTGGGTGGTCCATCTTGATGGGTAAACAACATAATTTATCTGTGATCCTTTTTGTTCCTGCTTTGGAATGAGTTCCAAATTCACAAACTCATTCAGACTGAAAACTGAGCTTGGCTATAAATGAATGAATACTCTCTAATCCAAACCTGGGAACCCCCAGTGGCAGCATCAGCCAGCATTCAGGCTGGGACGAGAGCCCAGGTCTGGGGCCACTGTAGGTGCCAAGCTGACTTGTTACCCCATACCCAGAGAATGTTCTGTTGTAACAGGGCTAAGTTGAAGCCCCACATAGGATCACACTCTGTTATAGGCCATTCTTGTGGCTTTTTTCTTCTATGTTCACGGGGAGCGGTGTGCAGTATACGTTGAATATGGTTAGACGTGGCATGCCATTCACTCTAGCCAGTGAAATTGGAACAGAAACACTGGAGACCATTTCTGGGTAGGGGCACTTGGGAACCAGAGCTGGTACATCTTCCCTGCTGGTGGGGATGAAGCACAGAAAGGATTGCACTGATGGTCTATATGAAGCAGGCTGTAATACCAAAGCATCCAAAGAAGATACTGAGAAGTGTCTGATATTGGCAATGCCCTCTGCAAATGCTTACTTTTGTTCAGTTGGCCACTGAGATTTGGGAGTTGTTTTGTAACTTTTTCATCTTGACCCAGGCCAAGGCCAGCCGATGACTGTCTCTGGCTAAGTAGGACTGCCACTCACCCCTTAGCATCTTTCTCTCTTCCTCGGGATCTCAGAGCATCTTTAGCTGGGTGCAGGAATATGTACAGGGAAAGTGGCATTTCCTTACCCTCCCTCACAGTTTGGAAATGGCTGTGTAACTGAGTTCACCGTGGAGGCCTGCTATGCCTTAGATCAGTGTGGTTCCTTTTGCTTTTCTTTCCTTTTTCTTTTTTGAATACAAGTTGTCCCAGGAGAACTGGGCATGTCTGCCTTTACTGTATCCTACCTCCGATGGGACAAAAGTAAGGTTTCCCTTCCAGCCTTAGATTATGAAAGGCTGTGCCTCCCATCTAGCTTGCTTGCTTGTTTTCCGGGAAGCATACTGTTGGATTCTCGGCCTTTCTATGCATATGTCCAAGGGAGAAGGGACTGAAGGCCACCTCTGTCCCACAGCCAGGAGGGGCTGGGGCCTTCAGTTCTGGGCACTGCACCAAGTTCATCCTGCCTTCTCCTGGGCAAAGCTTCATATGAGAATGAGTGCCACTGACAGTATCTCTGAAAGTTCCTAAGGGACCTGGAGCCAGGGGGACTCGCTCTGCCAAGTCTAAACTCCTGACCTTTAGAAAGTGTGGAATAACAAAGGTGTGTTCATCCCCAATGCCTGGGATGTCATCCTGGTCTCACATCAGACCATGGAAACAAGTGAGACATCTGATAGAGGATAAAACTGTAAGGGAGAAGTAGCCTGATCCCTGACCATTTTGTGGAGCTATGATAATAATAATAATAATAATAATAATAATAATAATAATAATAATAACTACATGCACTGTCTTCCTCAAGCTATGTCACCTGGGGTTTCTTCATAAGAAAGCTGAATCTCCATTGTGGCTGAGGCAGTTACCCAAATTCTGCTGTAATTCTTACTTGAACTGTTCCTGGAAGCCTCCAGGAAGCAAAAGTCATTGCATCAATGATCTTCAAAGAAGCAAACCTAGTGTAGTGGAAACTCCCTGGAATCTACGAGGGTGACCCTAGAGGAGGATCCTAGTCAGGGAGGATACAGAGCCTGAACAGCATCTTCTGAACCAGGCAAGACTTCCAGAGGTGGGACTAGGACATCAACCCAATTGCAAAACTTTCAGCCTACAATTTGTCTTGCCAACAAGATATGCTGGGGTAATAGTAGTACAGAACACATGGGATTGGTCAACCAATAACTGGTCCAACTTGAGGCCCATGCCATGGAGGGAGCCCATGACTGATACTGCGTGGATGACCCGGAACCAGAGGCTGGATGGCCCAGACACCTAAGATAGAACCAAACACAAATGGCCAAAAGAAAAAAGTCAATGAAATAATTTCTAATGATATTCTGCTCTACTCATTGATCAGTGTCTAGCCCAACCATCATCAGAGAGGCTTCCTCTAGCAACTGATGAGAGCAGATATAGAGACTCACAGCCAAACATTAGGTGGCACTCGGAGAACCTCACAGAAGAGGGGAAGGAAGGATTGTAGGAGCCAGAGGGGTCAAGGACACCAGGAGAACACAGAGCACAGAATCAACTAAGCAGGGACAATAGGGGCTCAGAGACTGAGGAAAATAATGGAGCCTGCATGGGCCTGAGTTAGGTGCTCTGCATACATGCTACAGTTGCGTAGCGTGGTGCTCTTGTAGTGCTGCTATTAACGGGAGTAGGGGATATCTTTGTCTCTTTTATCTGTGCTTGAGACCCCTTTCCTCCTACTGGGTTGCCTTATCTGGCACTGGCCTTGATATGAGGATTTGTGCCTAGTCTTACTGTTAATTGTTATGCCATGTTTGGTTGATATGCTTCTGAATGAAAATGGAGAAATGGATCTGCAGAAGAGGGGAGGTAGGGGCCTTGGAGGATCAGAGGGAAGGGATGTAATGTATGAGAGAAGAATATTTTTTTAAAAAACCTGAAGCATTGACGTCACTGGACATTGATAGAGAGACTTGCAATCTGGTGGGTAAGAGCTACTTTCTGCCTTTAAAAAAGAGCAGTTAGCAGAAATCAGTGTCTTGAAAGTGAGATGTGGACTGTGCAAGTGACTGTTGGGCAGAGGAACCTGGGAAGGGCCTGTCACTTTGAGTACAATGGAAGGAATTCAAACAGCCCTGTAGCAGCATGCTGGGGGCTTGTGTCTTACTCCCCTGAATTCTTCTTCAGATCAGGCTAAGTGGCTCCTTTCAAAGGGGATCCACCTGGGGCTGTGTTTATACTGAAATCTCAGAAAGCATTCAGTATGTCACAAATGTTGGATGGCTCCCTAGCTACAGTAGCATCGCGACTCCTTTCCGCCAGTGGTCAGCTCTCCCCGATGAAAAATGAACTGAAGGGGAGTTCGTTCACTGCCAAGAGTTATGTGCTGCATCCAGAGGTGGTGCCTTTGCTCTATCGGGGCCTTTTGCTGTTCGAACTCTCAAACTTAATGCTGTTGGAAGTAATAGCTGAAAGAGGCAGATGTACAAATCATTGACCGCAGAGCCTCCAGCCCAATCTTAGTACTGCCAGTGCACCCTGTTCCTCCTGCTGCTTTAATAAGGGCCCCTGTGCCTGTCTGAATACCCGAGAGGAAGCCAGCCAGTCAACACGAATGAGGGCTTTAATAAAATGTATGGTCTGTCTATCCTTGTGTTGGAAGGAAAGTACCATAAATGGTCATTCCCCTTAAGTTATTCTAGTTAATTTCCTGTCACTTCAGGTCAATGTCCTACCAGTATTTGGGGAGAACTTAACAAAACTTGTGCTAATGTTGAGCTGAAAAAAAAAACTATTTAGAAATAACTGAGCACCGTTTTGAAAAATAAGCGAAGACTTACCGTAGACCAATGAAATATGCTCTTACGACACTGAAACCGTTACGGCAATAAAAATCAGTGTGGTCCTGGCCCAGCGACAGACAAGTGGATTCATGGGCTGGGACAGAGAATCCAGAAATAGAATCTCACAGATCTCATGGTGTATAACGAAAACAGTCTGTCCACTCAAAAATGGGGTGGGGTAGGGGAACAACCTAATGACATTTGGCATAGATTGGAAGGGATACCTCACCAAAGATCTAAAAAACTGCAGACAAACACATGAAAGGACTATCAATACTGTAAGCCATTAGGGAAATGCAAATTATGGCTAAAGTGAAACACCATGGTTGTTTGAGTAAGAAAAGAAAAACCCAGAACAATGCAGTAACTGAAAAATCAAGTGCCAAGGAAAACTCTAGCAACAGGAGCTCACTGCCTTCCAGGAGGGAATACAGAAGGGTGTAATAGCTTTGAAAACAGAGGCAGCCTCCTCCTATACAGGTGAGACTATTTGCCCTATGATATGATGAGCCACCAATTCCCCCTTCTCAAGGGCACACCCATGAGAGGAAAACACATTCTCTTATAATAAAAACCCATAGGCAGAACCTCACAGCAACTTTGTTCATAATGAAAGTGAACACCTCACATGCCCTTCAACTGGTGTACAAAGGAAGAACATGCTACGTTAGAATCTTATGAGCCATGACAGTGAATGCCCAGTGAAGGAGGCTGCTATAGATTAGATACAAAATGTCTCCAGAGGCCCATATACTAATGACTTGGTCCCCAGAGTGCCACCATAGGAAGTGGTACAGTGTGGTGAGGCATGTACTCTCATTCTCCCTCCCTCTCCTTCTCTTCCTCCTCCTCCTCCCTCTTCTCCGCCTCTCTTTCAGTGTTGAGACAGTGAGAGGGTCCTGAGAGTGTGCTCTTGAAGTGACTGTGGGACCCTGGGTCTATTCTCTCCTGCTTCCTCCTGGCCACAAGGTGTTTTCTCCTCCTCCTCCTCCTCCTCCTCCTCCTCCTCCTCCTCCTCCTCCTCCTCTTCTTCTTCTTCTTCTTCTTCTTCTTCTACTACTACTACTACTACCACACACACACACACACACACACACAATTTCCACCCTGTATCCCCACTACAGAAGTGATGTCTCACCCAATTTGGGGCTGGAACCACCAAAATTCTTGTCTTAGTTCCAGTTCTTACTGCTGTAGAACTGGAACATAAAACACCATGACCAAAAGCAACCTGGTGAGGAAAGTGTTTATTTCCATTTACACTTCCAGGTTATACTCCATCATTGAAGAAACTCAGGGCAGGAACTCAGAGCAGGAACCTGGAGTCAGGGACTGAAGCAGAAGCCAAAGAGGGATGCTGTTTACTGGCTTCCTCCCCATGGCTTGCTCAACCTGCTTTCTTATATAACTTGGGCCCATCGCCCAGCGGCGGCTCTCCCACATAAATTATTAACTAGGAAAAGGCTATCTGGTGGCATTTTCTCAGTTGAGGTTCCATATTTCCAGATGACCCTAGACTGTGTCAAGCTGACATAAAAACCAGCAGCACAACTATGAAGCAAAGGGGCCCTTTTCTTTTGTGTTTCATTATCTAGGCAACCCCTTACAGTACGGCGAAGCTAAGACAGAATGCCATACCCAAAAAACCAGGCCACTCTTTCTTTATGATATTCTGGAGAAAGCAAATGAGGATAAAGAAGGATCAGTGGGCCACCCTGGAGAGGGTGTGGGTGGGAATGACTACAAAGGGATCATGAGAAGGAGTCTGGGGGCAGCAGGACTGGACAGCATTTTTGTGATTATGGTGACTCAAAACCATAGCTGGTGGGTCTGGAGATACAGGCCACTGGTACAGCACTTTCATGGCATGAGCAGAACCCTGGGTTCCATCCCCAGCTCCATAAAAGCAAAGCAAAGCAAAGCAAAGCAAACCTCTATACACTCAAAGTCAATTTGATTGAATTTAATATTTAAATAGAAAACTAATTTAAAGCAAATTATCTCCTCTTTGAGTTAAAAAATAAATTATCTAATTTAGGTGTAATGGCGGGCTAATTTAGACCTCATATGAAAGTAAGATTGAACTGAGGATTTAATTACGGTTGGAGGTCAAAATTACAACAAACTGAATTGTAGATCTAAATGGCTACTTTCTGGGATGTTTTATAAGTTTCATCTTCTATAAAACCCAACAGGAAATCCTTCTGACTGCTGGAAGAACACTGGGGACACAGAGCAGGGCAGTGGGAACAAAGCAGGATGCTAAAGACTGACCAGGCTGCCACTCTTTTCTGTGAGTTGAATGCAGACGGAATTTCTTCGTACTAGCTCAAGAAACTAGACTCCCTTGTGTGGAGGCTGGTCTGCGGACATTATCTTCCTGCTGACATGGTAGGTTCCATTTTGGTTTAGTCTTGTCTCGTCCGTGGAGCTAAATGTAGGAGCCTTTCCCTGAATATCATAACTATAGACACTAAAATGCTGTAAGGAAATTTGAATAATTTCATAATCTTGGCTGAAGGAGGTCAGAAATCCCTAATTCCCTCCATTTGAGGATGTACAAAAGAAATACCACTGTATAAGAAATAAACATGTTGGGCTGACTGACTGCTCTTCCAGAGGTCCTGAGTTCAATTCCCAGCAACCACATGGTGGCTCACAACCATCTGTTATGAGATCTGGTGCCCTCTTCTGGTGTGCAGATAAACATGGATGCAGAATGTTGTATACATAATAAATAAATAAATAAATAAATAAATAAATAAAAAGAAATAAACATGTTGAAAACTTAATCCATGGAAATATGTGCATTGTATATGGTAATGGATTCACTTTATTCTGCACTAAAGAAGAAGAAAAAATACAAATGAAACTGTAGAAAATATGTTGAACAGGCAATTCACCAATAACCCAGCAGGCATCTCATTAAGGACAGAGAATGACATCACAGATGGATTTGTTGGTGCATCAGACTGAAAAGGGACAATGGGGCACCAAACCCACTGGCTGCTGGGACTGGGGAACCAGTGAGAAATCAGCGGGGCCAAAGTTTGCACAACGTTCGTGAACTGCACTGTGGCACCCCATGTTCCCAAGTGAATCCATGTTCCCAAAGAAATACCAGCACAAGTAAAGACATGCAGTCCCTGGAGGGTGCTCATTTTGAGTTCTTTGTACTATCGAAACTTCTTTTGAAGTCTTTCAAAAGACAGTGTTGACCAGGCATTGGTGGTGCACGCCTTTAATCCCAGAACTCGGAAGGCAGAGGCAGGCGGATCTCTGTGAGTTCGAGGCCAGCCTGGTCTCCAGAGCGAGTGTCAGGATAGGCTCCAAAGCTACACAGAGAAGCCCTGTCTCAGAAAAAAAAAAAAAAAAGACAGTGTTGTCTGTGACCTCCTGATGGGGGAAGTGCTTCTGTGTGTTTTTCTTACTAGATGATAAATAAAATACTGTTTGGCCAATGAGGCAGCAAGTTAGGCAGGACTAGGAGTCAAAGAGGATTCTGGGAAATGTAGTAGAGAAATGATGTTCCAGTCAGGAAGTGACATAGCAAGGAGACTCATATTTAAGAAAGGAGAAACAGGAAGGGTCCCCTTTCCCCTTCACCTGCTCCAGCGGTGCCATGTGAGCCACCGGCAAGAGAGGGTGCCAGAGGAAGGCATCCTCTATAAGATAAGTCTTATAAAATATATAGATTTATGATAATTAAGACTGAGCTAACAGATGAAAAATCCTAGTCATTGGCCAAGCAGCTTTGTATCTAATATGTCTCTGTATTATTTTGTCCATCCACGTGGCGGGCAGAACTTGGGCGGCTGGTGGAGACCGTCCACATGGCGGTAGGGCTCAGGCGGCTTTTGGCGGAAAGATTTATCGTAACAACCTCTAGGTGGAAAATGGAGAATTGTCTGTCCAGAGGAATGCATCCCTATTATTTCCCTCTAAATGGCTCACCTGGAGCCACACAGAGGTGGCTCAGTGGTCTGTCTCCATGAAATGTAGATTTCCCTCACTTCTTGGAACTGTTTCTGTCATGCTGGAGATCCCATAAATGGTGATCACAGCCCACCTCTAAGCAGAGGGAGGAAATGATCTGATGCTTTAAGAGAAAGTCCACACTTCACTGAAAAGCAAAACTTTGTAAACCAGTCCAGTGAAGGAACAAGCGCCTGGTGTGCAGTCAAACACAGAATTGGCAATAGAGGAAGTGTAGTTATAAATACAGGCTAAGGCCACGTGGTCAGTAGCAAAAATGGAGATTGTAACTGACAAGAGTATTTCAGTCGTATTTTGTTAAGAATGCGTTTGTACAGATACTTGTGTTTTGTTTCCTCCATTTCTCTATCAGGTAATGTAACATCAATTAAGAGAATTTCAGTGGTTATTTATGTTCTGAGATACCAAAAGAATGTTCCTCAAGGAATGTTGCCACCTATTCTAAAGTTTATATAAGGGGTAGTTAACATAGGCATAATTATGACCTGCTTGTTGTTTTCATTTGGAAATTAAGCATGGCATAAGGAGATATGATTATGTGTGAATTTGACAAGGATTGTGGAGGCTGTTCTTGGTTATCAACTTGACTACATATTGAATTAACTAAAATCCAGGCAACTGGGTACACCTAGGAGGGATTTTTTGCTTTTGCTTTTTTATAAATTTATTTATTTATTTTTCATCCTGGCCACAGTTTCCCTCCTTCCTCCTCCCAGTCCCTCCCCTGAGCACCCCCATTCCAACCCCCATCCACTCCTCCTCTGTTTCTGTTTAGGAAAGGATAGGTATCCCATGAGTACCAACAAAACATGGCCTATCAAGCACCTCCCCATATATTAAGGCTGGGACAGGAATCTCAGTATGGGAAGTAGGGTCCCAAAAGCCAGTAAAAGAGTTGGAGACAGCCCCTGTTCCTCCTGTTAGGAGGGATTTTTTTATTTAATTAAATCATTTAAAGTGGGAAATCCATTTTTAATCTGGATCATTTAAGGTGGGATGATACACGTTAAATACAGATATTTTGAGGTGGGAAGATCCGCTTTTTGGTTTTTTTTTTGTTTTTTTTTGTTTTTTTTCAAGACAGGGTCCCTCTGTGTAGCTCTGGCTGTCCTGGAACTCGCTTTGTAGACCAGGCTGGCTCACATCTCCCAGAGAGCCTGCCTCTGCCTCTGTGCTGGGATCAAAGGTGCTCACCACCACTGTCCAGCAGGGAAGAGCCACCTTTAATCTGGGCCACACCTTCAGCTGTCAGTCTATATAAAAGGATATGGAAGACAGAAGCCTGCTCTTTTTGCCTGCTTGCCTTGCTCTCACTGGCAAGTCCATTCCTTCACTGCCATTAGAGCCTGCTTCTTTGGTTTCCAGTGCATACTGAAGAAGAGCTGAGACTTTTAACCTTGTGGACCGAACAACCACTATTTTGATTTCTATTGGTAAATAGCTATTGTTGGACTAGCTAGACCACAGCCTGTAAGCCATTCTAATAAAAACCATATATATATATATATATATAATATATATATATATTATATAATTGGTTCTATTCCTCTAGAGAATCCTGACTAATACCCCATCCTAGGATAGGTTACCCTGGGTACCTTGAAGAATGGGAGGCCTGGAGAGAGTGAAGGAAGGATCCAGCATGTGAACTGGGGAGATGGAAGCTGCTCTCCCCTAGGTCTAGCCTGGACACAGCAGGTCAGAATGTTGCTACTCCAAGTGAGACAACTGACATCATCATTGGAAACACCTGTGAAGTGCTTTTCTCACCAGAAGCCTGTGAAGTGCTTTACTTGAGGCTTGTCCTAACAGAGGAAACTGTAGTGTGACAAGCCCAAAGAAACCTGTGTGGTGATGGCAAAGACTTGCTACTAACAAGAAGTAGCATTACTTCCTGATCGGAACCAAGGCAGCATGTTTTCCTGACAAGTTGGAAAGTATTCAACTTGATTTAACTCAAAATTTCCCTGTGGCTCCCCTCTTCCTATTACCAATGAACATAAATGAACTCAAATTAATGAATCAAATCTGTTGGGGCCATGTTTGAGGCAGGCATGGTGACATAATTTGTGGAGTCCAGTATAACATGAAAGCATGGGGGTCTCTGTCCTGATTAGGGATTTTCAGATGGGGACAGTAGGTCATCAAAGGGTGCTCATGAGCCTATGACATTTCGGGATGGCAGGGGACAACTGTGAAACCAGCTCTGCTCAGAATGTGTCTGAGTCTGTAGAACACGACTAAGTCCAAACCTGTCCAAAC
The DNA here is from genome assembly GCF_003668045.3 of Cricetulus griseus. NCBI lineage: Eukaryota > Metazoa > Chordata > Mammalia > Rodentia > Cricetidae > Cricetulus > Cricetulus griseus. The sequence continues at coordinate 252,342,300 of NC_048596.1, read as the reverse complement.
TAGAAGCCAGGCCAGCCTGCTCATGCCTAAAGCACCGGGAAATTGTTAAGTTTTTACCTGAAAGAACAGAAACCTAAGAAATGAAAAGCTGCCCGACAGCTTGGATCCCTGGCAAAATGCAGATGACATACATCCACAGTGAGGCACCACGCACACCCTGACCAGAAGGAAAGCCACCACTGGTGTGCACTCACAGAAAGGGAGTTGGAGAATGAAGGGTCAGCTTAAACTCTTGCCACAGATTAGGACTGTGAATCCCCAGTCACTGTAATAAATGTGTTCTTTGTCCCCAAAGTTTCACTTAAGTAATCCCTCTTCTTAGCCTCAGGAGACTTTCTCTGACTGTTGAGTCTGATTTTCTAAAATGTATAAAAGCAGAACCAGTTCTGAGAATTCCTTCTATATACCAGACACAAATCTTAAATCAGACATGCAACTCAAGAACTTACTCCCAGTCTGTAGCTTGTCTTTGCAGTTCCTCAACAGTCTTTGTGAGGAGCAGACAGTTTTTAATTTTGAAGAACTCTGAATGATGGATTTTGATCTCCTTTGCTTTTGATGCTGTGTTTCCTTGGCTAAGAAAACCTGTTAACTTGGTTTCACAGGCCACATGCTTCCCCTCACCCCACTGTGCTCATGAACTTACCAGGTTGGAACCTTCACCACAGGCTAGACTCCAAAGCTGCAGCTGACAGGGTGGCTCCAGGTTAGGAGAGAGGAGCTTGTATCATGCCAGCAATAAGGCAGCTGTCGTTCTACAGAGAAGTAAAGGTAGAAAAGGATATGGCAGGTGGAATAGTCAGGGATAGTGGCTTTGAGGCCCAGTGGTGATGGATGACAAGGGGGGTCCTACTGGACTTCACCTTGGCATGCCTAGGAATAGTAGCAGCTAGAGAATAGTAGCAGCCAGGAGCCATTGCTGAAGGAAGCAGCTGCACCAACCCTGAAGGTAAAACAAAGACCTGGATTTCCCTAGTGGAAGCCCCTAGAGGCACTATGCAGAGATTTGGTATGTTCCAAGTGCCAGGCTGAGAACAGACTGGACACCTAGAGGAAGTACTGTGGATGGTTGAGGTGAGAAACTGAACATCACTGATCGTCACCACAGAATGGCTAACCTGGGTGGGGTATAAACAGTCAGGCCTATTTTGAATATAAGCCTGAAAGAATTTTCTGGTGGGTTAGATGGGGTGGGGCTGATAGGAGGGACAGAGAAAGAAGATAAAAATATTAAGGCAGGCAGTGTTCTGGCTGTGCTGGCAGGAAAGCTGTTTATGGGGTATCAAGCTTCTTGGGACTGTGGGAACCAGGTTTGGGGTGCTTGCACGTGGGGGCTGTCTATTAGAACAGAGATGTCCACATGATAGCTGTGAGAACTACAAGTTGGGGAGTCATCCGTGTGCCACTGTATTTTAAGGCAGGAGACAGAGAAAACCCTAGCTTCATGCTGGGATGAAACCTGACCCAGGGTGCTTCCTGGGGCTAGCTAGTTGGAAATAGGAAGCAGCAGAGGACCCTGGAGCTAAGAGGGCCAAGAGAGGTGGAGAAGTCTAGAAGAGGAGGGGAGCTGAAGACAGGGAGGCTAGGGTTCCAGAAAGGGTGGCTGGTGGGCTGCTTCAGACAAGTCAAGAACCAAGATGGCACCAGGACCAGGATGGAGCCAGCTCCGTGGTGCTTGGGTAAAGAGTGAGTCCTAGAGAGAAGTGGGCACTGAGATCACAATACTACTGAGCATCTGCTGAAGAAGCAAGCAGAGATAGGTAGGAGAGGACATAGAGGTGGGGTAGTAAGAGAGCAGTGGCCTTTTTTTTTTTCCTACTCCATGCCCCTCTTTCCTACTCCCCATCTTCCTCTCTGCTCTTTTGCTTTATCCTACAAAATGGTACCCACACCCTGTCCTGATATTCAAGTGCTGGAAAAAGATGTTCCAGCCTTAAGGGAAATCAAGGCAACATGAGAATCCAATCTTGCCCCCAATATTTATTTTGCAAATATGAGACTGCCCGGTATGGGTTCTCTGAAAAGAAATGGCATTTGAGGCAGGGCATTAAAGGCTCACGGCATTCTACAAGAACTTTGTGTCGTATAAGTGTTGTCCATGAGGTGGCGATGTTGTGCCACGAAAGGAAACCTTTTCCAGCTATGGCTCTGCAAAACCCAGGAACAACCTTTTAAAGAAGATTATTCTGTCCATCCCACCATGCAGGACTTGGAGACTGCATTCCTGGCTTCCTAAACTGAAACTTTAGGTAGCCCTCGGCTTCCTTTTAGGTCTACAAGCTCTTGAACGCATTCTGCTCTTGATTCCAGTTTGCCCAGTGTGTTCCTACTACTTTTTTTAGTATCTTCTGTGGCTCTGGTTCCTCTGGCCAATCTGGTCTATCAGCCTCCTAGAAAATAATTCTGCAATTGCAGGGGAACAAGAAGCAGCAGACAGACTCCCCTGCACCTCAAGATTCACCTGGTCCATGTGCCCCCAGTGACCTGGAGAGGGCTGTCCCTTCAGCTCTGGCCTCCAGCAGAAACGATGTTCACCATCTTAGCACAGCTTGGTGGCATCAATGCATCATGTTGCAGTGCAGCCATCACCCCCACCCACCTCCGGGACTGTTTCACTCTTCCAACCCAATTAACTGAACACAACTCCCCTGGCCTCCTCGCCCAGCCACTGCCCGCCCCTCTACAAATTGCATCACTTGTCTTTTCTAGGTACCTCAAATAAGTGCAATGCAGAATGTGTTCCTTTGTCTCTTGCTTGTTTAATAAACCTCGGGGTTTAACATGTGCTAGCTTTGTTGGCTTCCTCCCATTTTGGCACCAAGTGCTATTTCACTAAGCCTTTGCATGTACACACAGCCATTTGTAACAATCATCTATGAGCCTTTGCATCATTTCTACCCCTTAGCGGGATGTGCGAGTGTGTCTTTGAGTCTCTGCTTTCAATTATCTTGTATGTGTACCCAAAGCTAAATTGCTGGATCACGTGGTAATTCTGCATTAAGCCTTTTGGGGGGCCACCATGCTTTTCATGGTGGCTGCAGCAGTTTACAGCCCCGCCAACAGTGTCCCTAGGGTGCAAAGTGGGTAGGGAGAGTCTGAGAGGGGAATCTTTTGATGGCTTCTCTAGGCAAGGTGTGGTGTTGAACATACCAGTTTCAGGTCACTGGGTATGGAGAAGGATGTCAGGGAGGCTCGTGAATGAGGCCTCTCGGCCAGCAGCTGGGGCAGGGCTTGAGAGTGGAGCTGGCCAAATGTAACCCATGTGCAGTGTCCTGGACAAAAGCTGACATGCAGACCTTCACCCCAAACTTCCATGTCTTCCTTTCTTAAGTTAGTTCTTCAGAAAGACATGGAAGTTTGGGGTGAAGGTCTTCATGAACCAACCTGAGACAGATGAGGTCACTAACATGACTTCCATCTTTTCTGAGATCCATAGAAAGTTTCGTTTCCCTGTTGTAAGAATTTAATGGGGTTTTGGTATTTCTCAGTGAAATAAGTTTTCTGTACTGTGGTCAGCAGATGAGCTGCTGAGCTGTTCATCATGAGGTTCATTTGGGTTTCTAAGACAGTGAATATTGGCTTGTCAGTGTGTGGCTTGAGCGATTGTCCCATGCACCTGCCCAAGGCACTGTCTCAGAGGATTCTGTCTGCTGGCACCCAATTCTTTATGTGTGAACCCTTAGAGACAGTATGCAGTAATGACAGACAGTTTAAAGGGAAAACCTGTGTTGTCATAAGCTTGGCTTGTTTTGCCCAGAAGAGTGCTAAGCCCTGGGTTTTAAAAGCCCTGAATTACAATCTGTCATTTTAAAGACAGTCTTATCTGCATGAGATGTTTCAGTGAACTGAATGACACTGCACACAGGTTTTTTTAAAAAGTAGGATAAAACTTTTAAGCAATCAGATCAGACAGGCGGTTCCAAACAGCATTCTGTATAGTGGGAAATTACCAATACGGAGTCAGGTAGAAATATAAACAGCATTCTGAGTGGAGCCAGGTAACTAGAACTGGGGCAGCTTTCTGAGAGCCAAGCGAAATAACTCAATCTGCCTTGAGCTGTGCAGCAGAATTAATACTCTAGTCCAAGAGAGATCCTCTTGCTTCTGCCTCCCAAATGCTAGGATTAAAGACCTGTGCCACCCTCCCCCTAGCCTAGAGCACTGGCTGCTCTTCGTGAGAACCTGGGTTCAATTTTCAGCACCCCCACTATGGGGTGCTGCAACTTTTTGAACAAAGAATTGTCCTATCAATGGCATTTATAATTAAAACCATGTGCACACTGTCCTGAATACTTCCATATAGTCAGGTCATTAATGTGTACAGCTGCCTTACAAAGCAAGTATTGCTGGCCCAGTTCAGAGAGGGTAAGTAGCATTCCCAAGATCACACAGCTCTTACGTGCCAGAGCTGGGGACCAACATCAGTAGTTGGGCTCTAGGTGAAATAAGGAACTATCTTATTTATTATTTTATTGTGTGTATAATTATTTTCCTGCACACATGTCTGTGCACTGCTTGGTGCCTGGTGCCCATGGAGGCCAGAAGAGGGCATCCAATCTCCTGGAACTCATGTTGCAGACAGTTTGGAGCCATAGTGGGGGTGCTGAAAATTGAACCCAGGTTCTCACGAAGAGCAGCCAGTGCTCTAGGCTAGGGAGGGTGGCACAGGTCTTTAATCCTAGCATTTGGGAGGCAGAAGCAAGAGGATCTCTGTGAGTTTCAGGCCAGCCTGGTCTACATAGTGAAACCTGTCTCAGTGCACCCCACCACCCCCTCCAAAAGAGAAATAGGGACTATCAATCTCCGTTCTTTAGTGCCTCAAAATGAAAACTAATCTAAAATTCTAAGCTAATGCCTCTATTCTAACTTGACCATGCACATTTAAATTGAACCCTGCTAAATGACAATATTGTCACTAGAGGGCAGCGAAGACACCTGGTCTATTTTCTTCCAGCTTGTTGTGGAGAGCAGACTTTTATGGGAGTCTGAAGGAGCATGAGAAACCCAGACCCAAGTTTGCCTATATAGGAAGGACTCACCAGATACAATGCAAGTGTCTACACACTTCTGAGGCACAATGAAGGCCACAACATTTAAAGAACAACAGGTCTTCAGCTTTCTGCCCAAGAGAAGATCTCTGATTGGCTGATGGCTAAGGAAATGACCTGGGCAGCATTCACTGTGGGAAGGCACATGGCAACCTCTAGCAGAGAGAGTAGCAGACTGGGCTTTGGGGTCATAGAACCAGGATGTACTTGCAGCAAATAAAGATTTCTAGCAGTCATTCCAGTCTGGCCACAGTGCCCTGCAGCCCTCACTTCACTTGTAAATTGTAGCACAAGCAGAACCATACCAATTTCAGTCTGGCTCATGGTGTCTTGGACTTCCATACCTCCCTCTGTCTTCCTGCCAAGTGATTCCAGGACTGGAAGCAAGACCCCTTTCTGCTGGCCCAGCTTCCAGCCAACTGACCTGGCAAATCCTAGGAAACTCCCAGAACTGTGAGAAAGTATGCACAGCCAACCTCCATATCAGAGTCACCCAGCCTCACACCCCCAGACTTAGCCAGCCTCTACCCCCCGGAGTCAGCCAGCATCACACCCCAGACTCACCCAGCCTCCTCACCCCAGAGTCAATCAAAATATTCCAGAACTAAACATGCAGAGATGTTTATTGAGATAAACATCATTATCTAAAGCCTACAGTGATAGTATTCCTTGGTATAAACCACCTAGAGGTGTTTTACAGGGTATGGAAAGGTGAGCATGCAAATGGTGTACTGCTGTTTTATATATGGGAGCTAAGTTCCCATGAACTTGTTACCCCCAGAAAGTTCTGGATGCTGAAGGAGGAAAGGCAGGGGCAGAAGGCCCTCCTGGTTACTGTCTGACATTAGGGACAGCCTAGAGTAGGGAGCTTCACTCACCTTCCTGCAGCCACCACTCTTGACAAGCCAGCCTCTTCTTTTTCTTTTGTTTTCTTTGTGTTACCACCCACCCACAACCCTCCCCAACTTCTTTCTTGTTGTTTTAAGACAGAGTCTCTAGATCAGACTGGCTTCAAACTCTAAGTAGCCTAAGATGACCTTGAACTTCTGATCTCTCTGCCTCTACCTCTTAAATGCTGGGATTACAGGCATAAACTACCATGCCTGGTTTATGAGGTGCTGGGGATTAAACCCAGGGTTTCATGTATGCTGGGAAGGCATTCTCCAACTAAGTTTCAACCCCAGCCCAAGTTGTCCTCTTGAATTCCAGTTTTGTCTGTAACTAGGAGTGATGACTGTCTTGGGCATTTCAGATGGGCATTATGCAAGTTAAAGGACAACCTTCCTCTGGAGTCCTTTCCTAGATTGTTTATTTGCTATACCATGGCAGCTGATGGGGTGAGGGGGGTTCATTTGGTTGTTATAGAAGCTGTGGAAGTCCAAGATCCAGGGGCTGCATCTGGCACATAAACACCACAGAAGACATCACAACAGAGACAGATAGAGTAAGACAGTCAGTGTGAGGCAGGAGTAGGGTGTGTGTGTGTGTGTGTGTGTGTGTGTGTGTGTGTGTGTGTGTGTGTGTGAGTTCATCAGTTCATTTATGAACTCAGAGCCTTCATAGCCTAATCATGTCTTAAAGGTCCCAACTCTCAACTCGGTTGTGATGGGACTGTCTATGAACTTGGCAGGGGAGGGGAAAGAGGGGAGACAGGGACATTCAAACGGTAGAGCACAGTATTCAGTAAGTGTACAATAAACATTACCTGTTAACGGCATAAGCATTACAGTTATGTTACCAGTTATTTACTTCATATCCTGCAATATTTGCATCGTAATATGGAGATATGTGTACCCCCAAACCACACCCCCTGGGCATCAGAAGCCAGCAATTTTCTCTGGTTCACTTGAAGGATCCAATCAAAAATCAACACCCTAGAGCAGGGGGCTGGCCAACCCACTGTTGTAAACAAAATTTACTGGAACACAACCAGGCCATTTATTTATGTATTCTCTAAGACTACTTTTTTGCAACAGGAAACTATTTACCATCTACCCCTACAAAGAAAAATTTGCTAATCATTGCAGGGCAAGCCCTCCAGACACCCTCATCTAAAACTGCATGGGGGGGGGGAGCTTGCTATTTAGCGGAAGAGAATGTTAAAAATAGTGTCTCCAGTTTACCCGAGGGATGCCCAAGGTATGTGTCAGAGGGAAGGGTCCTGTTGGAGCAGGAAAGGGCTACTGTGGACTGGATGACTGACACCTTAGGGACAGCCTCAGTGTTTCTGGTTGGCCCTGCATCCTCATGGAGGCTCCCTGTGCCTCTACGAAGTTAGCAACTGGGAAAAAAAGCAAAAAGATTTGCAAAGAAATATTTGTGTGGGGGACCAACTTTGGTTGACACCTGTGTCGACCTTCCCACTGGCCCTTTAGCACTGGGTGGGAACTTAAAAGTTCCAGATGGCTTCCTGCAGTCCATATTGTAAGGTATTCGGGTCCCCCTGAGGCCAGATTCACACAAGCCACCAAGAGCTCTTCACGCGGCTGATGACACAGGACAGTACACAGTTCACCTTTAGCTGGAGTCCAGAGGTCTGGTGCTGGCTGAGGTGAGAACCAAGTAGAGAGAAGGCTGAGATTTTGGAGTTCTCCCAGAAGGCAGAGGCTCGTAATGGCCACAACGGAAGGTGGTATTGCAGGGAAAGGGCTACAAACTCGCCCTGGGAAGACCAGGAGCTTTGTGAAGACTGGCCCAGGTCCAGCATGCCCAGGAGAGGACCCACCTGTGCAGTCCCCAACATGGGCAGAGGGTGCTTCCATAGGACCACGGGTGGTGAAAAGAGGTAAAGGCAAAGAATTCTAAAACGCAAGTATTTTAGATACCCAGGAGGCTTGGCCCCCACTTCCAAATCCCCTCCACTGCCCAAAGCCCAGGATTGTGTAGAAGCACCAACCAAGCCTGCAACGGCCACAGGCCACATATCACTGCTGTGGAGCTGACCTGCTTTTATCTGGGATGCTTAAGAGCTGAGGCACAGTTGCCAAGCAGCCGTGTACCACTGAGCCATTCTCCAGCGGTCCTTTTCTTTTACCATGTAGTTCTCTGCATGTTGCTATCTGTATGTGATGGACCAGGATGGGAGCCAAATTCTACCAGTTATGCTCTGTGGCACAGATAAATTGACCCTTTCTCCGAGCCTTTGTCATTTCTCATGTAAAAAGCAGCCGAAGATACCACCCCTAAGGAATATGTCCTTGGAAGGACGTGGTTCTTAATGTGGTTCTGGAAGGGCAAAATTCAGCTGGATCAAGAAACCTGAAGTCTGTGTGTGTGGCTGGCAGTGGCCCCAGCTGGGCTCTGTAAAGGGACTCGGGACCCAGGCCTCCGGGTTGGGGGCCAGGCCTCCTGGAGTTACCTCTGTACCACAAGACTGCAGCCGCGGAATCTGCCTCAGTCCTTGTGGTCTCCTAAAGGAGGGTGGGAGGCATTTCACGGTGGTGACTGTCTCATCATGGTGCCCCCGTGTCCTTATTGCTGGGAAGCCTGCCGCTGATTAGGCCTCCTGCGGGTGGTCCCTCCCCCAGGGCTCCAGCTCTGCTCTTTGGCAGTGGGTGACACCAACAGCCTTGGTTTTTCCAACCAGGAGAAGCCACATGGAGCCGAAATTGGAGAGTGGCTTTTCTTCACGGTACACTCAACATCTAGGGCCTCTTTGGTTACCTCTGGAAGCCATGGTCGGCTGACCTGGCTACCTCTCTGGGAGGGATGAAGGCATCCAGAAGTGCCCACGCAAAGAGGCAGTGTGGCTTGTTTTGTGTTCACTGATGAGAAGTTCCTGTTACAGAAGCATTCGACAAACAGCAAGGCACGTGGCAGGTGGACAGAGTGGCCTTGGAGCTTGGCAGACCTGGCCTTCCTGATGTAGACTGAGCAGCCACTTGGTAAGGAAATAGTTCTCTGAGTCTGGGCAAGTTCCTTGCTCTTGCTAAGACTTGCTTCCTTTTCTATGAAAACCTACCAGGTAATAGTTGCAGAGGCTGGGTGGGGGAATCAAATCTTCACTGTACCGTCTAGCACGTGGACATATTTGCTAACAGTAACCATCAAACAGGGTAGATTATTGCCATATGTGAGACAGGAGACAAGTTGAACGAATAGTGAGTGGATACCTTCTGTAGTCACATTTGCCAAGGATCCTGGTGAATCTGGAGTAGCCTCAGATCTCACTACCAAATGAGACTTTCAATCATTCAGGTCTCCTAGCCTGCCCAGTGTGGTGGAATCAGGTGTCTATTTTCATGGACACACTTTGCTAACAATATCTAGGTAGCTTATGGCACTGCTGCATAGGTCCCCTGAGGAGGAAACCGCATACTTTATCAGAGTCAGGTGCCCAACAGATCCAAGAGTTGGTTATCTTGGTCCCCCATGACATGTGCATGCCACTGGGGGCTGCTTGGGGCATTCACTGAACTCTTTACCACTTTACAGTTCTATGGGTCTTTGGGTACCCATGTTAATTTCACCATTTCCCTAGGAATCCATGCAGTTAGTAAGTGCCCGATAGCATGAACAATAAAAACCCAGAGATAGATGTTGGGGTTCAAGCTGAAGATCAGAGAAGCAAAGCAGCCAGCCAGTAGCTCTTACCTCTACCAAGGCTGGAATGGAGATCCTGTCTTCCCTGTGACTGGAAACTGAATCTCCCATGAGACCCTTTGCTTCTTCCTTATATACCTCTCTAGTGCTGGGATTAAAGGCGTGAGCTTTTTAGACTGATTGACCCTCATGTAGCCCTGGGTGGCCTTGAACTCACAGAGATCCAACTGCTTCCTGGGATTAAAGGTGTGTGCCACCACTGCCTAGCCTCTATGGCTGTGTCTAGTTTTGCATTCAGATCTCCATGCAAGCTTCATTAGATCATAAACAATATGTCACCCCAGTGGGCCTGTGGCCAGAATTATGATCTCAGCACTCAGTAGGCTGTGGCGGGGGGTGGGGGGTGGGGGGGGTCATGAGTTCAAAGCCAGCTTAGTCTTCACAATGAGATTCTATGGGGAAGAAAAAGGAACCGCTAAACTTCAGCCTATAAGTGAGCTTGACTTATGGACAATAAAGTTGGAACCCCACTTTATGGCAGATGCCAGTGAAGCTGGGAAGTTCTTTGCAGAATGATGCTGTGATGCCCCAGCTACCCAACAGCCACTTCTAAAAAGGGAAATTCCAATTCCTATGGCATGAGGACTGAAAAGAGGGTTTTGCTATTCTTAATATTCACTAATCCTTTCAAGATGTTCCTTCCACTTGGGTTGGCACCAGAAGTCCTGACCTTATGGCATCATAGTGATGTCATTGCTTGCCTGAGACTCTTCTAATCTTCAGATCCTCTCGTTAAAGGTTTTAATTACATGCATACAACTCTGGCAGTTGAGATGTCTTCCTGGAAAAGTGCACAATGAGGAGTTTTGATTCACTGACATCTTTCCTTCTGTGACATTATCCTTTTTTTGGTCTCTTAGTAAATCCAGAGATGGGGCCATTAATAAATAAGACATTCCTTTCAGTGTGTTCAGATTATACAAAGTGCAAAACATTCAAACCTGTGGCAATTTCCCCCATTCATCTTGGTGTAGAGCTAAACTCCATAGCCCAGCTTTCAAAAAGGTGGCCTGTTGTTTGCACTTAACCTGCAGATGTGTTTTATTAGCCAGTGCAAAACTTAAAATAAATGGGCCAATATTTGAAAATCAGGAGATTCTACAGGAAGTCTGAGTTTCTGGCAAATCAGCCTACTTGCACACGGGCTCAGCTGCCATGACTGTGGCTTTCATCAGTTGAGCCTGGCAGACTTGCTGGCTCATAGCACCTCTTGTGTCTATTGTTCAGGTTCCTGGAAGTGTGGCATTATGGTTAATCTGTTTTCTGGTTTGGTTTTGTTTTCAAATTATAACTGAAATTTCAGAACTTTTGTCTAATGAAGAAAATAGCTGTGGAGAAACTTATTGGTATAAGGGATTAATATGTCTGTATGTTTGGTAGTTAAATTATCCTTCCATAATTGAAGATTTTAGAATGGGAGAGCCAAGAAAGAGAAATGAAATGATAGTAGGTTCATGGGCTGGAGGCCTTCTGGATGGTTCCTTTGTTAGGACTTGAATTATTCTGTGTTTGGCTTGTGGTTTCTGGTATTGCCAGATGTAGAAATGCCCCAGAGCAGTGGAGCTGGGAACTGCCACGTCACAAACATCTCCTTTGTCATCTGGGGAGGAAGAGCTGTCCCTGGGCTGGGACTGCTCTTGAGGTCCCCATGGGCTTGTGCAGCTAGATCTGCCTCCATCTGGGATGGTATGGAATGACGATGAACTAGCTGTCACTGAGGAAAGATGTTAACATCCCATCATAAACCCAGGGAACTCTGGGAACATCACTTCATCGGGAGCTGCAAACAACTGCTGCCACTGGAGGTTTCAGGGCTGTACTCAGGCACCGGAAGTGCCGTGTGTATGTATCCTGTCTCTTTTCTTGCTGGACCATGCACATTCTTCCTACACATTCACATGATGGTTCAGGTCTGTTGTATCAACTTGTAGTGGGACACGGGGTGTTTCAAGGGGATGTTATTGAGAAGCCACTCTCCCCATGCTTCGGGGAGGAGTCTGTGGATTTCTGAAAGCACAGATGGTACTGAACATTGGTGTTTTTTCCTATATATGCACGCTTAAGATAAATTTATCAATTAGGTACAGTAAGAGGATAAAAATGGTAACCACTACTAAAACAGAACAATTAGGAAAAGATGTCATGACAAAGTTGCCAGTACCACTACTCTTCCACTTCTCTTGTTAAATAAAGTGAGGTTGCTTGCATAGAATCGCTGTGGAGCCACTGTAGCCCATCTGGTAACCAAGCCATTAAGTGACTTCTGGGTGGGTAGTGTCCACAGCATGGATATGATGAACAAAGGGATCATTCAAATTCCAGGCAAGGGGGAAGAGGACTGTGGGAAATTTCATCCTGCTATCCAGAAATGCTGTGCAATTTAAAACATGAATTATTTATTTATGGAATTTTCCATTTAGTATTTTCAGATTGTGGTTGACTGTGGATAACTAAAACCATGGAAAGCAAAGCCCTGGACTGAGGAGCCATGGCACATGTATTTAGGCAACATGGTCTCCAAGGGTAGGCACCAAAAACAGTACCACTTTTACCAAGAGAAACGTTCACCAAGATGGTTTCATTTGAACAACATGATGCAGCTCCAGAGGCCATCGTTCCCTTAAAGATGTATGACACTTTTTGTTTGTTTGTTTTAAGACGAGGTTTTACTCTGTAGCCTTAGCTGGCCGGGAACTTACTACGTAGACCAGGCTGGCCTCAAACTCAGATATTCCACTGCTTCCCAAGAGCTTGGATTAAAGGTGTGTGCCACCACACCTGATTCATGACACTTTGTAAAAGGAATTAGAAGGTTTGCTTGTTTTACCCCAATAGACCACATTTTATGAAATGGCACTTGGGGACAAGTGGCCCTTTGTTGTGGAGAGCTGCCCAGTGTACTGTGGGACCTCTCTGGACTTTAAAATCCTTCCTCATGGAGTTACAATCAAAACTTTCTCAACACTGACAAATACTCCCTGCACATAATATTATGCCTGGTGGAAAACCACTAGTCTTTCCGATGTGTAAGTGTGTGTGTGTGTGTGTGTGTGTGTGTGTGTGTGTGTGTGTGTTTGTAGGCCAGAAGACAACCTTGGAGTCATGTACTGTTTTTAAAACGGTCTCTCACTAGCCTGGAACTTACTAAGTAGGCTATGCCTGAGACTGGGTAACCAGCAAGTCCCAGGGATCCACCTTTGTCTCCCCCAAGTCTGGGATTACACTCACACACATACCTGGTTTTCAATTGTTTTGTTTTTTAACATGGGGTCTGGGGATAGAATCCAGGCATTGTGATTATAAGGCAAGTACACTTTAGTTACTAAGCCATCTCCGGGCCCTTTCTGCAATCTCTTGACTTTGCTGAGAATGGCTCATTAGACTACAAATGAGATTTAGACATCAGGAAAACCTTAATTCCCTCTGGATCCCTGAGGCAGTGAACTCACTTTGGAAATCTAAGTCCTGACCTTACCTGGCCCTTTGGTAAGCTGCCTCACAGCTAGGTAAACCAGTTCATTTTTCTCACCCTCAGCTCCCTTCTTTCTATACAATGCCTGATACCTCTCTGTTAAAGGTTAAGGGCAGCCCCTGGGAAGATCACATATATGGACAGGCTGTCCTGTTAGTGGGCCTGGGTCCTCCTTGCTATTCCCTTCCTGCCTCCCAGTCAGCTCCTGTTCATGAAGGGTCTGTGGTAAGGTAAACGCAGGTCAGATTATGTTAGCAGCATTTCTGTCTCCACTTCCATGCAGCCAACTGGCTCAGGGCCTTGGATGCTGGGCACTTAGACAAGGAGGCCTGAACCCCATGCTCTCACAACCCTAAAAGGGCAAAGTCATAGATGTGGCCCAGCCCAACTGAATGGTACCGCTCTAATTCAGGGATCATCTACTGGTCTTATAGATGGAGTTTGTTGTGTCATCCTCCCCAGATTGCTATTTTATGCTGAAATTCAATGGTTTCTGCATGTACACATAAATAAAGTGTATTTTTTTTCTGATTCTTGTAAGAAAACCCAAAGCCACAGAACTCTGTTTGAAGCTCCAAACCATGGCTTGAGGTTTCCCTTCAGTGCACACTGCCCTTCCACCACAGGGCACAGCGGCTACCCAAGACAACACTCTGCTCTGGTTGGACTGGGAAGTACTAAGGCAGCTGAGAAGTAAGGCAGGCTGCAAAGGTCTCTGTATCAACTTCCTCCACTCTCTGAAAGGCCAGCCAAACTCTCCAAAAGGTGACTGCTGGAAACATCTTCCCCATGGCAAGCTCCCTGGCACCTGAATTTCTTTGATTCCTGTTCCTTTCTTCCCTTGGTGGTGTTGTGCAACAGTCTCAGGTATTTTTAAAAAAAAAATCTCCCTTGAAGGGAAATTCCTTAAGATCCAGGATGTTCCAAGGAAGGTAAAACAATCCATCCTGCCAGGAATCTCATTAAACTCAGGAAATAAACAACTTACTAACTTCAGGAGGTCCCTGAAACTGACCAGATTTGCTAGGACACCTCCCCCTTCAAGCATACATAAGCTGTAAGACCAGAGGGAGACACACCTAGACCAGCTGAGCTATCTAAGGAGGCTCAGACCAGTCAGTGGGAGCTGTGTAGAAGAAGGAGAGCCCAGCTGGGATTCCTGGGAGAGATACCCTCTACCTTGTTGAGCTGTTCTGGGCTGTGCAGTGTGTTCCAGGTTTCCCGTTTTCAAGAACTGTGACCCATGCTTGAGTGAGCCTTGTTATCACAGCTGTCTTTAAACCGTTTTGCCTCCATAAGTAATCCTAATAAAATTCACTAAGTCGTGTATCCTTACTTTGGTCAGTTGTTGGTCCCTTCTCTGGGTAGAATAGACATTCATGCCCATCTCCATAAGAATAGTGTCACAGCACATATGCAGGCCACCATTCAAGGCAGCAGTGTCACCCCTTCCTACACAGGGAGAAAGTGATTTATGTTCAAGAAACATCACCTCATTCAACAAGATCGTTGGTGTCTTTCCAGCAGCTGCACGAGAATCAGTTGCAAAGCTGGAGGGAGGTACACTTTATTTTAGGGCATGTCGAGATTATAACACAAAAAAGCTAACTTTATTTACTTGCAGATGATTCCCACTTACAGTGGTTGGGCTCTCTGTGCTTTGACTTCACTGTGGCATAAATGATAGGCATTTGGTAGAAACCATAGTTGCAGGTTTGCCTTTGAATCTCTTTCTTGGTGCCAGGCAGTGGCAGTGAATGACAGCTTCCTGTTGGCTCCAGGATCTGGAGAGAGAACCAAGTCTCCACTGCAGCTGTGCTGTTTAGCTAGGATCCGCAGTGAGTTTGGTGGGCTAAATGAATTTCCAGCTTAGGACATTTGCAAGTTGTCATGATGACTCAGACAGGGTGCAACCCGACAGTAAGTCTAGCAGCACGTCTAAATGCTGTGTTTATACATACACTATCTCAAAAAGAAATGAAACACACATATGCACACAGACACAGGATCATTTTGTAAGGAAAGCGATGCTGGGAGGGAGTAAGCCGACGTGTGTATAAGACATTACACATCTCCTAAGTGTCATTATGTGTCCATTAAAAATAGAATAAATTCAAGAGGGCTAGAGAGACAGCTGAGTTGGTAAGGCGCTTGCCTTGCAAGCATGAGGACCTGGGTTCAGATCCTCAGCACCCACATAAAAAGCTGCTGACTTTGAGTCATTTCTGCTCCTATAGTAACCCACGTAACGCTAGTGCTGGGGAGGCAGAGGCAGGCAGGTCCTGGGGCATGCAGGCATGCCAGCCTAACAGCATCAGTGAGCTCCAAGTTCGGCAGGAGACCCTGTCTCAAAAATAAGGTGGAAAGCAGTCCAGGAAGGCATCTGATGTTGACCTCTGACCTCTGCACATAAGTTCACATGGGTACATGCACACTTCGCCACCCCCACTTCCCACCACATAAAAAGTGACAAATGTAAATATCTAAAGAGCAACATTGAAGCTCTCCAAAAGAAAAGGAAAGGAAGTTGAAGTGGCTACAGAGATGTATGTCACAAGACCGAAGCTGGGGGTCAGGGGAGCTGAAGGGAAGTAACATGTGAACTGTACAAACAAGTTGTATGTTTCTAGTTTCTGGAGCTGGACTAGAGGGGACTTGGTTCAGAATTCCTCGGATCACAGCTAAGAGTGATCTGAATTCCATTAGCCAGAAGAGAACTGGTACCTGGAATGACTATTACCCGAAGAAGCCTCTTCCATGTAAGCTTCACTTACATGGAGCAGTGAACAGCCAATCACTGGCCTATGGACTGTCCCTTCATTGTGGCCTCATATTCCTGCCCATGTGCCACTCAGAAGGCAGCACTGGGTCGATAAATGAGGTGTGGTGGATGGGTTGCATGTCTTAGGGGTCGTGACAGTCTTTCCTAGACATTAGCTTCAGGCCAGTATAGTCACATGCCTTCAATCTCACCCAGTGCGGAGCCTGAGGCAGGAGGATGCTTGGGCCCAGAGTTTAATATAGTAATTATTATATAATAATATAGTATAGTAATATAGTAAGAGTCACCTCAAAAACAAAACAATTTAAGTTTTTAAAAATTGGTTTTGCCCCAAAGTGTAAGGTAATGATATCTAGTAAGAATCTCAATATGGAGACTCTAAATTGCCAAAAATATGCAATCCATATTCTTAGATGATCGACCAGAGCCTACCTATATTCTTGGGTGATCAGCCACATTCCCTTGTTAGCTCTGCACAGACAAATGTAAAATTGTTGGAGCTTCTCTACCATGGAAACATCCAAGAAGCTTGGGGCTTTTGACCTATCAAAGCAGAGTTCTGAAAATGTGAAAAAACACCATGAGGCCTTTTTTTTTTTTTTTTTTTTTTTTTTTTTTTTTTTTTTTTTTTTTTTTCTGGCTCTCACCTGATGCAGGAAGCTCTGATGGGAAGATATATGTTTACACAGTCAAAACTCTCTGAGCAGCCACCCTTGCTCCAGTCAAAGCAGAGCCCCCTTGCTATCTGTGAGTGAACATTGCAGTCTGCTTTGCCCTGGGTCTGCTGTCAATGCAGCTGGGCTCCCAGGTGGGCCTGAGTGTGAATCTCCATCAACCAACACCAAGCACGGGGGCCCAGAAGGAAAGCTTTGGGCTGTGTGTCTGCAGCTGCTCTGTGCTGCAACAACCTTCAAAGAAAGCCCGAAGGGGAAGGTGGGCAGCTTGTGGATATTTCAGTACCCAGGGAAGCCGATGCACGGAGGAGACCTCAGCAGTCATTTACTGCTTCATATATTACAAAGCGGGAGAGATTATGTCTTAATTACACGCTCTTCATCCTCAAAGGCCATGTTCCTCTGCGGTGGCCACTAGCACTTGAAGAAATCTATGGAAAACATGTGTCTGGCCTCCGAAGTTAATAACGTGCTGGTGATTTTTCCAGGGACAGAGGAGGCTTCTGTACTCACAGACGAATCCTGACAACTCCTGCTGAGCTGCAGGCATATAGGTGTGTGAGCGGACAGTCTGAGCTCATTGTGGGCTTTTCCAAGTGGGAATACAATACGATGAGGATTGGGTCCCAGAGAAGTGGTGGCAGTAGAGCTGGGACCCCATGGGGCTGTGGCTGCAACGATAGTCTACCTCTCCCTCTCCCTCTCCCTCTCTCTCTCCCTCCCTCCCTCTCCTCTCTCTCTCTCTCTCTCTCTCTCTCTCTCTCTCTCTCTCTCTCACTCTCTCTCTTTCTCTCAGGCTACCCTCCCCATCTATTGAGCCAGTCCAATATCAAACAAGGCAGTGACAGTGCAGGGCTGCCACGAAGTCACAGGGGACAGGAAAGCAAATCAAACTGCCACACTACTCTGAGCTTCGTCAAGGACACAGGGTGGCCTTCAAGTCACCCTTCTCTGAGCCCCCGACCTCTGGTTCCTGTTTTCTTAGGGTGCAAAGTGACAACCCAGAGTGGCTGCAAGGATTTCAACTCATCGTATTTGTTCCCTTTCATGTGGGGTGCTTGATTTGGGTTCTTAATGCCCATTCCCCAGAGAGTGTCTTTGTACCCCAGCTCATCCTAAAAATCTGGTAAGTTCAACCAGGTTTAATGTTTTCACCTGAGGTCCAATGGCAACAAATACAATACTAGAATCAGACTATCCATGCTCTACCCGAACCTCCTCCCCAATTCCAAAGTCATCTCTTGTTTGTTCCAGGAGACTTGAGCCTGCTCAGAGGTTTGGAAAAGCCTCCCCTCTACTGTTGGCACTGAATTGGGGGAAGAAAAAGGAAAGTTGTAACCCTGCCCTTGTTATGCACATAATTGTTAATAGAATTGTGGTTTCTTTCTTTCTTATGTGACCTTGTTTTCCAAATTAAAAAGCCTCAGTGACTCACCCTCTGCTCTGATCTGAGAAACGAAGAAGCTGGAGAGTGGGTTGTGGGGATCTAATCATTGGAGCTGTGGAATTCTCCTAAGGATGCAGGGGTGGGGCCACACTCTCAGGCAGGACACAGGTTCTGCCTCTTCTGCCCCCCCCCCAACACACACATGCAGGAATCCATGTTGAGTCCTCCTGACCATGACAGACCTGCTTGCTTTCCCTCTGGTTGCTCTGGCCTGTGTCCTAACTGTAAATTCAGCTTCTGCTCACTGGAAGCTCCCAACTCACTAGCCTCTACCCCTAGGAGTGAAGGCTAGGGCCTTGTCCAACTATCCTATGTCCTGGATGCAAATTAGTGTATCCCCTTGACCCCCACAAGGCCTTTACAAAGTCTTAGTAATGTATTAAGGGCAGTGGGTCCTTCCTTCTCTGCAGAATTTACCCTAAAGCAAAAATTGTGAAGAAGCCAGTCCCAGCCTTGGCTGCCCTGACTGTCATGAGTTGGATGCTGGTTGGTATCTAATCATGAAAGACCTTGGCAGGTAGGTGTACACATATGCAAGACCATCTTATGATCAGGAGACCTCCTGGGACCCTTAGCATATGAGGTTTCCTCATCTGTTGATGGCCATCCTTGAAGTACTTAGAAAATTATCAATAAGATTCTGATCATCCCAAGAGTTTCTAAAAAAATGTAAAAAAAGAAATTGGAGGCCAATCCTCACCATACGAGATGACCAAAAGGGCTGCCACAGCTATGGCTACCAGTTTACTACTCCCAGTTTCCTGAAGCTCACACAGCCTGCTCGCCATCTGTGAGCACAGATGTGTCCTTAGGGCACTGCCACCCCCGAGGATGAATGTCTGTTAGGCTACTTGATGTCTTTGGAATCTGAGAAGCTTGTGCTCCAAGCCTATGGAGCGATTCCGTTCTCAGAGCAAAAGTTCTGTGCCTTCCTTCTTCTGGAAGAGTAGCTGTGTGGGTCGACTATCACTGGGGCCCCTGGCTCAGCTTGTCCATCCACACTGTCTCCTGTTGGTCCCAGCATGCTTGGTGCTGGGTGGAACTACTTAAGAGTGAGTAGCAGGAAGGACCAGAATGGTAGCTAATGACCAGCAGGAAAGAGCAAGACAGAGAGTATGTGTCGGGGGGTGGGGGGCAGGACAGGAAGCAATTGTTTTCGCCCTACATTCTGGCCAGACTTGGTCCATTTAAAAGCAATGCTAAGCTTGTGGTAGGCCCTTATGGGAGTAGAGCAGTCTAGAGGCATTAGCTCTCAACTGCCCCTCAGAACTCAGTTGTCTCACAAACATTTATGGTAAGTGGTCTGGTGACCCAAGACTGCATGGACAGGATCCTTAAGTTCCATCTGTCACACAAGGCCTCTAGAGAGAGGCAAACTGAATATTGATTGGTTGGCTTGCTGTGGCCTTGGAGCACTCTGAACTCCAAAAGAACTTCCAGGGCTTTCTTTTTCTTTCCCCCAGTGATATTGCAGTCTGTGTGCTGTGGCCTTCCCTGGCCTCATGTTTATACCTCTGGTATTTTCCCTTGCTAAGTAAGATTGTATTTCACAGAAGCAGGTTGTGTAAAATGTATTTCCATTCTGATAAATATATATTTCCATCCTAAACAAGCTGGTGCCTTTCTGCACTAATCTCCATGATGCACAGTAATTGATAAGCCCCGAATATGCGGCATCTTACTCCATTTTATGCCATTCAGTGAGCGGGATGTCCTGATGGACCAATCTCCTCATAAAACCAGACTCCTATTTCCTAAAGGAAATGTTCTGCTTACATTTCTAGAACCTGCTGCAGCTGTTCAGAGTTAGAAAACTCCCTTCCAAGAATCCACGGAGAAGCCCACAGAAACAAGTGTGCTGGCCTTTCAGCCACAGGGTTGGTACCAGAGACCAGACCTAGCAGGGGCCGCAGGGGGCAGGAATCTAGACTCTGGAGCTGCTCTTCCTATGGGCTGGAGCTGGAAATATGTCCCCAGTTCCTCCAGTCCAGAACTTGCTTCTCCCCCTCTCTCCTTTTGCCTTCTCCCCATCCTGTCTTCTCCCTTTGTCCCCATTCCTCTCTCCTTCTCTTTCCCCTCTCCCTGCCTTTCACTGACTTGCCTTCCCTCCTTCTTCCTTTTCTTCTCCCTATCTCTTCTCATTTTTCTTCTCTCCCCCTTCTTTTATCTTTTCTCCCCTCCTTCTTGTTCCCCTGACCCCTCCTGCTTTCCTTCTCTCCTCACCCACCCCTGCTCTTGCCTGACACCTTAATGCCCAGGGTTTGTCACTGCTTGTTTTCAGAGAGCCCAGCCTGCTTCACCCTCTCTCTGTTACACTCTCAGAAGTTCATACAGGAAATAGAGGAATTTCTTTTCTTAGCCACCTTCTGTCTAGAGAAGCCTATCCAACGTTGTGTTGTGTGTTGAGACTTTGTGTTCTAAGGTGGGGAGGGGGGTGGAGGGATGTCACTTGACTTTTTTTGCAACATCTGCTAGATTAAAACAAATACTCTTATACAATTTGATAAAAATGAAAAGATGATATTTTTTGGTATAGGTTTCAAAATTTGACCTCATGTTTTCTAGTAATCAATGAGGAGATACTTGGGGTAAAAAAAAAACAACTATTTTTTTAAGAAACTTTTTATATCTATGCTCACTTAGTAATAGGTTAGCCTTGACATGGGCCAGGCAAACCTATAAAATACCTCATCCAAGTGTCTTTCTAGAGCCCTGGGCTTCAGAGTGTGGTCCCTGAACATCTTCAGCACCTCTGAGAGTTTATGAGAAATACTAGCACTTGAGCTGTCTGGGCTCACTGAATCCCAGCAGCCCCATATTACCAAGCCCTCCAAGGCATTCTAAGGTACTATGGGGTCTGAGAGCCACTCCTTCTGATAGAAGACCACCACCCTGCCTGTGTTAGATGAAAAAGCTTTCCTGAAAAGTTCTGGAAAACACATGGGTGTAGGCCAGACCCCTTAAACCCATGGTCTAAGGATTATCAGTAAATTGGATCAAGACCCCCATGCTACAGTTAGTCTCTGGAATGCCCCCCAGGCTCACGTGCTGTCTCTAGTGTTAGTGGAGCTATAGAGCCTTTAGATGGTGGGCTGGTCTAAATGGGAGGTCTTCAGATCACTTAGACAAGTTGTGGGCACCATCCTTTCTTTTCTTTCTAATCCCCCAGCTCAGAGGAGGACGGTTTGCTCCACCACACACTTCCATCAGGATGTGCTACGCCATTCAGGCCCAGAAGACACCTGCCAAAACCACGGACTAAAATTTCCAAAGTGTAAGTCAAATCACCCTTCGCTCTTTGTGAGCTTCTCATCTTGGGTATTGGCTGTGTGGACGGAAACTCACTGCCCCCACCTCATGGGGATAGGTAACTGTGTGGGGCTTACTGATAGCCACTGCCCAGCTCTGGCATGGGCTTCTTCACCTGTTGTCTTCCTTCTTCATTTACATCATTCTAACTAAAAGCAGACACACAAAAAGCCTGTCATCATCCTTCCACAGAATATTCCGATACCCTTTTGCAGATCACTTTATTCCGGCAATGAGCAGAAGTTCTGAGGACTGGAGACACTATGCAAAGTGTGGGTTGGTAAGCTCTGCAGCGCAGCAAATGTTTAGCATCTGGGTTCGCTCCCCAAAGTATACAAACAGTTGAGGGATTCAGACCCCCCTCACTCCTAAAAGTACCGACGCACTTATTTTAGAAAGTCTTAGCAATATTTCAGAAATATTTAAACACGTTTCTTAACTTGAAAAAAATGAAAAGAAGAAAAGAGTATTAACATGTCTGTGTGTGTGTGTGTGTGTGTGTGTGTGTGTGTGTGTGTCTTGGAGGGAGGGACAGTTGAGAGAGAAGCACTGACTCAGAAGCAAACAGTGACCTTAGCTGAGAGCAGCTTAAAGGTGTCGAGATCTTAGCAGATAGTAAATGTCAGGAGGGTTAATGAGTCTCCAACAGCTTTCAGGATGAGATTGTAGATGGGAAAGATACAATACAGAAAATCAGGAGTGTTTCCTAAAAGCGGAAAGCATGATCCCGACGGTGAGGTGTTCTAAATGTCTGTGCTGAGAAACACCAGCATTGTTTTGTCCTGTTCTTAGCGCTTTTTGAGTCCACATCCTCATGCACCTGTCTCCTGTTCCACCAGGGGGCGCGCTGGCCCTCCGGATGCGGTTGGCCAGATCGGCCTGGAGTTTGAGGTCCCGTCATTCTCTGTATAAACAAGTTACGTTCAAGTGTTTAGGATATAAATTACGACCATGCCGGCTGCCTTGGAAGGAATGTAAACACAGCACTGTGGTCGGAGCAAACTCTGAGACTGACTTCATAATTTATAGCAGGCCCCCCGAGTAACTAACTCAGAATAAAGGACAAAAAGGGGGCGGGGTGGTGGTGGTGAAGAAAATACTGTATTTATAATGCAAATATAATAATGCAGAAACAAAATGTTTAACCCCGTGCTTAATTTTCTTAAATATAAAAAAGAGGCCTAAGGGTTAGGAATATGGCTAACAGTTTTGAAACTAGATGTTTTATTCAGGAAACCACCTCAGATTGAGAGTCATTGAAATAGTTTTTTTTTTTAAAAAAATACCGCTCTCCTGAGTTACCAATAAGCACTTTGTGGTGGGCTGAAAAGAAAAAGAGTTTCCCACTCAAGAAGCAAAAGCCAAAACAAAAATCCAGCCTTGAGTTGAAGAGAAAATGACTACAACATGATTAAGGGTGAACATGGCTCTCCTCCCAACAAGGGTATTCTGGGTGGGAAATAAATCGTCTGCCTCACTGAACTATTTTCTCATTTTTATCCCTGTGTCCTGCCAGTTCTGTGGGTAGCATTCAGGATTGGGAAACCCAGCAAGAAAGGACACAGATGCTGTGAGATCCTGTGGGAGGGTGCCAGTTTAAAACCCCCATGCTGCAGCCTGCTCTCTCTAGGTTCCTTTGATCTGACTACCACCCAAAGCAAACTGCAGCCTGTATGGGGAGCTGGGGGGGGGGTTCTGAGGCTCTGGGTGGTGGCTCACTGCTCTGCCCTCAAATCTTCCAGCTAGAGGAAGGAGCAAAAGGGCAGAACTCTTGGGCACAGGAAAAGAAACAAAGGGGGCACAAAACTTGGCTTCCTCAGATCAAACCCTTGGCTTTCAATATCTTGCCAGCTTTTGTTGTTTTGTTTGTTTTGCTTTTTTTTTTTTTTTGGTGTGTGTGTGTGTGTGTGTGTGTGTGTGTGTGTTGAAATTTCTTTCACCTTCTGGTTTTTGTTTGGCTAGAAAAAGTAAGAGTAAAGTAGAGAAAGAAATGACAACAGTGTCTTCTCCCTGAGGAGACCCACAATCAGGATGGGCCTGGCTTACTCAAAGCAGAGACCTCACATCTTGTCAGTTATACAACTGGGGGGTGGGCAGTGTAGAATTGCAAGGCTGCTTGGGGGTGTGGCCATGACAGGGTAACTGCAGAGGAAAGGGTCCCTAAAGCAACCGTTTGTTATACACATTTTATTGAAAAAAAAAATCTTACATCAAAATATTTTGGCAAACTTTAAAAGTATACATAAGTGCAAATATACCCTCCTTTTAAAATACAAGCGAAGTGTGAGTATACGAAGATCATAAAAATACTTTAAAAATATGGTGGTAGAAAAACAACCTTGTAAAAATGTTGTATTGTCACAATACTGAGAGCCATTTTCCTTAAACTAGGCTCATCGGTTCTTCATTTCTTCACAATGTTCTTTGGCACCTGTATTCGAAGGTAGTGTTGGGGGTGGGGGTGGGCAGAATCTCCTACTGGACCAGGCAACTAAGCAAGGCTTTCTTGAAATACTGTGCTTTTAGCACTGCCTATTTGAAAAGCGCACACATGCACATACAACACACACACACACACACACACACACACACACACACACACACACACCACACACCTTTCCAGACCCTGATCAGTGAATGCAATGACCACCTAGAACTGAGAGTTTATGTACACGTAGTAACACTTTACCGTCACCTCTTCTCTCTGTCCCTCCTCTGGGATTTTGCCATGCCAACAGTTTCCTCTTCCACGGGTGGGCAAATATCGGGGAGGGAGCAGGGCTCCCTTGGGCAGATAAGTGATGGGTGTGCTACTTACTGCTATCCTTGTGCACAGTATGTGAGTCCTGTCGCAGTCCCTAGCTGCCCCTCTCGGAGGGGAGAGGAGGAAAGGGCAGAAGAGGGGGAGCAGCCTTCAAGGCCTCTGTTCATTCACATAACACAGGGCTTAATATCCTGGCACATGCTCTGGTGGTGATGGTGATAATAAGAGCCGCTAGCGGAGGGGTGGAAAGAAGAAATGCCATTGAAATTGAGGACGAAATCTTTTCTGTCACACACTGGAGTGGAGTGATGCTGATAACGAGGCAGTCCCACTGGAAGAAGAAAGGAGAAAAACAAATCTTTTCAGCGACAGTCACCCCGATGACGGTGGGGTATATTACTTTTAAAATTTCAATTTAATTTGTGGTATTTTGACTGAGGATGCAAAAGCAGCTAGTGGCCTTTGAATGTGCGGCTATAAAACCGGTAGGAAAGGGAAAACAAAACAAAACAAACAACAAACAAAAACTCCAGCTCTCAGAGCACTCTGAAGTCCCAAGACCTTTGCCCTGCTAAGGTTTTAAGTACTCCTTGAGAGGTAATCTGTTCTTAAATTCCCACTTCTCTTTTCTCTTTCTTGGGCTCCGAGATCTCTCTGCCAGGCCTGGATGCAGCCTGCGCAGGGCACAAACACCCTGCCAACACCTCTGCACCCTTCACCTCTGCTCTTGTGCCTTGTTTTCTGTCTCGGCTCAAGATGCTGGAAGCCCACACGGTCCACAGAGGATGACAGAGACAATAAATACCCTGGAGGAGAGGGCATGGGATGGGGGGGGGGGAGCAGCCCACTTCCCACCCTCAGGCAGCAGGCATCTCTGTAGGTCCCGAACTCCTTAGGCCTTGCCTTTACAAGCCAGTTTAGGGAACCCAGGAGTGCTCTTTGGCCGGGACATCTAGCTGCGCACTGAGTCCCCTGGGGAACTAGCAGCGGATCTTGGGGATGGCCTACGTCCTGCAGCTCAGGGCTTGAGCCTACCCTTTTCAACTCCAACCTGCAGCCCACTTTTGCTTTTGCTTTCTCGGCCCCGGGGGTCAGTGGGCTCGGGGCTCCAGTGCGCACCTCCGCCGCGTGGGTAGGCATTTGCGAGGCCTTCCTCGCGCACCCGGCTGATGTGATCTGCACCAGCCTCAAGCCTGTGTCACCCTCAACGCGGTTGTAAGCAGAAGAAAAGCGTAACATGCTTCCGGCGATGCGTGAGCCCTACAGCTGGCACCCACCCGGCTAGAGATCAGGCCGCTCAGCGGCGGGTGTGGCTCGGTTTCGGTGACTATGGGGGAACCGCTCAGAGCTGCTCCGCTCTGGAGTAGCGGTCCAGGTGCACGCGAGGGACGATTGGGTCTTGCGCCGCCACCGCGGCGGCCGCCAGCGAGGACCGGAACTCGGGCCTCAACCCCAGGCCGCTGCTGGCTCTCTTGATGGGCCGCGACGGACCACAGACACCCGACTACTGAGGGCCGCAGGGCTGCGGGATGAGCGCTGACTACTCTCGGCCTTAGCGGGTCACGGTGCCGCCTCTTCCTGGGTCTTGGAAAGTGGAGGGCGTGGAGCGTGCGGGGAAGGAGGGTCGTGCAGTATGCGTGACGATTTGTGCTGGGGACTGCCATTCGCCCCTGCTCCACCACCCTAGTTGGCTGTGCCTGGCCTCACAGGACCTTCTAGTTTCAGTGGGCCGCAGCCGTGTGGGCAGCCCTTGGAACCAGGTCCTGCAGAGTCTCCATTTACAATGCCTGGGCTCTTTGAAACCCTCTATATAAGGTCTTTATTGGAGGTGACAAAATCGAGATAATATTCTAGGAAGAGAGGAGGAGGGCAAATGCCCAGCAAGAAAGGGCAACAGGGCCAGGTCGGCCTAAGCGATTGCTTGCAGTAAAGGCTGGTCACAAAGCACGGGACAAGACATCGGAGGCCTGCCTTCTTGGCTGGACAGTTCTCATTCTGTTCAAGTTAAAGGGTTAAGCCGCTGTATCCGGGAACTTCTGGGGGTTTTGAGCGCGACTTAGAGTGTGTGGCACGCGACATAGACCGAATAGAAAGATCTTTCCTGCACATTTGCTTGTTCGTTTTTTCCTAGAGTATAGATTCCTGACAGCTGGGAAGCCTGGGTACAAGGTAAGCTATGTCTATCCAAAGGGAAAGACAGAGGACAGGGCCAGCAGTAGGCCTAGAGAAGGGGGGAGGGAGGCGTAGGTTCCAGTTCAGTGTGTAGGAGGGAGACTGACAGCCAGCCCGTAGGGCGGGAGGTGGGGGTGGGGTGGGGAATACGAGAGAGGGTCATCTGTATTGGTTACTTGTTGAAATTCCCATAAAATTGAACAAGACTCTGTTCTCTGTGGGTTAAGTCAGTCTAAAATCCTCTCCCGTGTGGTCCTGCCTAGACTGTCTTTGTTTGGTTAACCTCTGAGACCCCCAGTTAAAAGGCTTATTTGGGAAATTTCTCCAAGATCTTTTGCTGTTTCTTGGCTTCCCCATTCCCCCAAGCTCCTGTTGTACATGTAGTCACAAATACGAAGGTATGCATCACCCTGTGAATTTTCTATTTGGAGTGGCAACTGTGTGGGAGACGCACCTTTGGTTTTGCCCTTGACAGACAGGCTCCCAGATTTCAACCTGCACCCAGTGGAAGCCTCGGGGGAATTAATGAGGGTTTTATCTCTATCCTCTAGATAAAGTTAGCTAAACACAAAATTCTCTCCTCTCCTCCCACCCTTCACCACTTTTCACAAGTCAATAAATTTTCATAATCTGCAACCCACACAGCAGAAGCCAGGGGCCTCTAGGCACATTCCTTGGGGGTATCACACCATGGCACCCAAACCCTGATGCTCAGGACAAACTCATGTCCTTAACTATATCGCGCGCGCGTGTGTGTGTGTGTGTGTGTGTGTGTGTGTGTGTGTGTGTGTGTGTGTTCAATGACTTCTTAATACTTGGTTGCCTCTTGCCACTGGCAATGTCCTTGGGACTCTGCTCTGCTTCTCTGTCTCTCTCTCTCTCTCTGTCTCTCTCTCTCTCTCTCTCTCTCTCTCCCTGACATTTCCTTTCATTACTTGGTCAGGTAAGGACCCTCTTCCTCACTTGCTCTGTCATGTGCTTTTGGAACTAAAGTAGGGCAAAGTGAACTTTGAAAAGAGTGGGGAGAACAAAATGAACCAAACACAGTTCCTCCATCCACCAAGGTCTCAAAAAGTCACATGCCTTCTTTCAGAGCCGAGTCTGGCCTAATTGGGACAAGTCTGCAGTGTCCTGATGCAGGCCAGGAAGGTTAAGGCTCGGCACCACCCTTCTCCAGACTGAATTCTGGAGCCTACCATGACTCCAAAGAAGGCTGTAAGAGCAAATCTTCTCCTCCTAACCAGGAATAGGGTACTGAATCCCCCCCACACCCTCCAGCATCTTAGTTCCATAGAACCCAGCTAGGGGACGGAAGGCGCAGTAGCCCTGGCCCTCAGGCTTTGGCTGCAGCGGGCCTGGGAACTGGGTTTTACCTGAGAGATCCTCGCGGGCATTCTGGTGCAAGTAGCTCTGCTCCAGCGAGTAGGACGACATGCTGGGGTGCAGGCCAGCAGAGGCTGCAGGGTTACTGCTTGGCGTCAGGGCAGGCTGCTTGAGGTAAGGTGAGGCGCCAGGCGAACTCCAATGTGCCGCAGGGCTAGTATAGGGCGAGTG
Source organism: Cricetulus griseus (assembly GCF_003668045.3). Lineage (NCBI taxonomy): Eukaryota > Metazoa > Chordata > Mammalia > Rodentia > Cricetidae > Cricetulus > Cricetulus griseus. The sequence continues at coordinate 252,314,476 of NC_048596.1, read as the reverse complement.
ACATTCGATTGCGCTCGCCATGGCCGGGGATGAGGGCACTGGGCTGCTGCTGCTGTCCGGCCCATAGTCACCACCGCCACCGCTGCTACCCGCTCCCGCACCGACGCCCGCAGCACCTGCGGGCACCGGACAGCTGGCCATATAAGTGGAGCCCGGGTTGGGCGACATGTGGGGGACGTGGTGGTGGTGGAGGTGGTGTGGATGCGCATGGCCGGGAGCACCGGCGCCTGCATCATAGCCTGCGGGCATCATGTCGAGGCCACCATAACCACCCTGGCCATGGCAGCCCAGAGGCGCTGAAGGGGGCGCTTGGAAGTCGAAGCCTTGGGGCAGCAGCGAGGCCCCGAAGCCCAAGCCGCTCACCACGCGATGGTACATGGGCTTGAGCGCCTGGCACTTCCGCCTGAAGCCGCGCGGCCGCCGGCGGAACGAGCCCTCCTCGAACATGAACTCACTGGCAGGGTCGATGGTCCAGTAGTGGCCCTTGCCCGGTCGCCCGAGGCCCTTGGGTAGCTTGATGAAGCACTCGTTGAGCGAGAGGTTGTGGCGCACAGAGTTCTTCCAGCCCTGGTAAGCGCCGCGGAAGAAGGGGAAGCGTGCTTGCAGGAACTGGTAGATCTCGCTGAGCGTCAGGCGCTTGCTGGGCGAGCTCTGGATGGCCATGACGATGAGCGCGATGTACGAATAGGGCGGCTTCTCCGGCCGCCGCAGCCCCGAGGTCGCCTTCTTGGTGCCCCCGCTCCCCGAGCCCCCGCCACCGCCACCCGCTGCACTCTTGCAGGCACCCGCCGACGAGGCGCTGACCGAGTTGGAAGAGGACGAGGCACAGGAGGCAGAGGATGAAGATGAAGACGACGAGGTGGTCTCCAGGGTGGCGGTGGGCGGCGGGCTCATCAAGGCGGCCTGGAGCGCGCCGGGCGCCGGGCTGCACGCGCGGCGGAGTGGGGCAGGCGGCGGGCGCGGCGGGGGCGGCGGGGGCCCGCCCTCGGTGGTCATCTGGGAGCTTGGAGTGAGGCCGGGCCTGGGGGGCGGACCCCGAACCGGGACCAGCGGCGCCGGAGCCGGGTTGGCCCACAAGCCGGGCGAGCGCCCTAGTACGCCGGCTGCGCTGCAGCCGGGGCCACTCCGGGCCAGCGCTTCGGCGTAGCCTCCCTCAGCTCCTCTGGGGCTTCGGGCGGCGGCGGCGGCGGGTCGGAGGCAACGCCCCGCGCATCCCTCTTCCGAGCCTCAGGCCGGCGCCTTGCGCAACCCCTCCTAGGCCACCAAGGCGACGCTGTCCGTAGCCGGACAGCTGCGCCCTCGAGCCGAGACTTCAGCCCGGACCCCGGGGACTAGCCTGTCGTCTTCTTTCAGGAGTGCTCCTCTCTCTGTCTCTTGGACTTCCTCCCTGGCGCGCCCTCCCCGCGGCCGCCTCGCTCCCTCCCTCGCTCCCTCCCTTCACCCCACCCGGCCCTGCCCCCTCCTCGCTCCGCGCCGCCCGCCGCCGCGGGGAGGGCGAACTGGGCCCTCTCGCCACTCCTCCCCCTCTGGACCTGGCGGCGGGCTCTTTCTCTTATCGCCTCCCTGACTCTCCCGGGTCCTACTCTCTCTACTAATTCTTCTCTGGTCTCTTTCCCTTTCCCCTTCTGCTGGGAGGAGAACTCCCAACCTTGGCAAGCCTCGACTACCCTTGACTTCAGACTTTCTCTGTCCCTTCCAGCAGCCCGTTTACTATCTCAGAAGCCCCCCCACCTCACCCCGCCCCCGCGCGCCGGGAGTGGACCCACCCTACCCCTCCTCCATCTCTGCTGGACCCTGTGGGGGCTGAGTCTTGGGGCAGCGGTGCCCTGGAAGAGCCTCCTTAGCCACGATCCCCAGTGCCCGAACTGACACCATCTGTCAACTTCATTTATACAGTGCCGCCCTCAGCCACACGCCAGGGTGCCAGACGTCCCAAGGTAACGTGCCAATCCTGGGTCTCTCTCTCTCTGGCTGGACATGCAGGCTTCTGAGAGTTCATAGTAAAGGGCAAGCACTGGGCTCCCTTGAGCTGTGGCCCCGGGCAGTTGTGAACACATTTTAAGCTGAGCACTGGAATTTGGGTGCGGAAACCTGGGCCAACTTTTAGAGACTTGGGACACTTGAGTCGAAGGGATTCGTTTTCATTTGCTTCCACACTGACTTGTCATTTCCACTTCAGGGGGAAGGGGAGAGAGAAGGAGGGAGGGAGGGAGAGAGGAAGAGAGAGAGAGAGAGGAGAGAGAGAGAGAGAGAGAGAGAGAGAGAGAGAGAGAGAGAGAGAGAGAGAGAGAGAGACCCTGAGGTGAGGAGATAGCTGTATTTATCGTCAACACTGAAGGTCCACACAGCTGCCAGTGGGTTTACAGCATCAGTCTTCCGGTGTGCCCCCCCACCCCCAGTGCCATGGCCAAGCTCACTTCATCCGAGCACACACCCCCCAGTTGTGGCTTATTCATCTCGGTAAGAGTAGGCTCAGAGAGAGATGGCCCTCGGGAGAAATCATTCCAATGAGACCCGACAGTTAGTTATTGGATTACACGTGCGGGGGAAATGTAGCCTGACCCCGGACAGGGGCTGCAAAGAGAGCTGGAGGCTGAAGCAGGCCTGGCCACACAAGGGCTGGTGGCTAGGCCCAAAGGGAAAGAGATGCCCCACCTGGGGAGCCAATGGGAGGCGCAACAGTGCGTGCAGACTTCTGTAGCAGCCCTGAAAGACTGGGTTTGCCATGTGCTGGAAAGTTGGGAGAACAGGGAAGAGGGTGTAGGGACCCCAGTTAAGATGCAACAAAGAGTCTTGTGGAGCAGAGTGGGGTCTGGTCCCGGTGGGGTGGGGTGGGGCTGTAGCAGCCCTCAGTGCCCTAGTGCATGGGGACTGCCCCTGATGCAGAGTGCTGGTAGGTCTGAGGAACAGAGGAAAGGGCGGGTGCGGGGGGAGGGGGCTGGCCCCAGACAGTGACCTGAAGTTGAGTGGAAGCAGGCTTTTTCCATCAAACCCTGCCTGGATACCACACACAGAGCCTGAGTGTCAGTTTACTGCCCTGAGCCCGGCTCCTTTTCCCTAAGCTCCACAGTAATTAGACAAAGAAAACCTAAATTAGCTGAACAGGCGTCGACAGCTTCCTCCAGAGCACCCCTGGTACCTACATGGGAATGTGTCCGAAAATGGCCCGATTGTAGCCCGGAGTCAGCTAAGAAAACACCGCCAAGCAGAACTGAGTGGACCGCTCATTTGCAAGAGAGAGAGGGACACAGAGAGAGAGAGAAAAAAAAGAAACAAGTCGCTCTTTTCCGGAAGGGATGTTTTGATTGGGTTGGGGGTTGAAGTTGTTTCGACTTTCTAAGAATTTCTTTTTGACTGACGATTGAACATTTGGGGAACAAGTTCCCATTTCTTTCATGCGGGTTTCCCCCTCATCCTCTTTTGTCATTTTGCCGGGACTAATTTTTGATGAAATTTAATATGGAAGTAAATACGTGCTCATTAAACCAAAGTTCTAAGTGTCTGAAAACAATTTATTTAATGAAGTAGAAATTGGGTGTAAAGGATGTTATTGGCCTAAAGGAGCTCCATGGACAGACTTCAGTGTCCGTAAATGTGTTTGGTGTGAGTGTGTATGGAGGTTGGAAAAGCATTGGTTCACAGAGAAGAGGGGGTGGTGATACTTTGTAGACAGACAACAGGTTGGGGAAACTTGTATGAAGTTAGTATTGTGCTCACTCAGCTATGCAGCTGTTCTGTTTTCTGCACCTGGGGAGTCTATGTATCTCGATTCCCCTTGGTCCTCTTGGCACTTGTTTTAAAACTGGCCTAGAAAGGTTTGGGGTCTGAAGAGACTGAAGGCACTAAACCTATTAAAGTCACGGCAAGGTTTAATAACTTTCCATACCGTTAGCTCCCAATTTGGGAGCCAGGGGATCCTTTTAAAATGGGTTCCTGAGACTTTAGGAGTGTTGCAAATATTTGTAACTCCTATTTTAGGAAAAAAAAACGATGTAGTTTTAGCTTCTACTGATTTAACTGGTTAAGTTACAAGAGACTTTAAAAGAATTCCATGTATCATCTAGATATCAATCACGCATTGCCAAGATTCTCTAACTCGGTGAGAAATCTCTTTTGTAATCTGCAGTAGGTCCCAGGCAGTGACCAGTGGCCAGTGGCTCTTGCTTGGTGGCGGTGGTGGTGCGTTTCTGCAATCTTGAAGCCTACTTCTTTCTAGTGGCCTATACACTGCCCCTTCCCAAGTCCAGAAAGGTGGGGAGCTCAGTGGGTAAGCTGTTGGGCAGGAAGAAGTCTTCTCCAAAACATGTTCCAGGAGATCCCACTTCTAACCTGTTCTTTGACAGGGACTGCCTAGGGGCAAGTGATGCTTCTGGTTTAGGAATGGAGTGGTGCCAGGGCTCCAAATTTAGTTCTCTTTTCGCTTTATTGTGGGGAAACCTCGGTGTTTCAACCATGGGCATATCCAAATCTATTGGGCAAGAACACATCCATCGGATAACAAATAGGTCAATTTCTTTCTCCCTGTAATAGTATTCGTTTCTGGTGGACAGAAAGGGCTTGCTTATTTGCTTATTTTTAAAATGGATTGGAGATTGAAGTAAACTAGGGAGATGCCCCAGCCCTCAGCCATGCAGGATGAAAATGGAAGTCTCATTGCTGATATACTTGTCTTGTTTAGGTTGGTACCACTCCCTAGGAGGTCTCTAGTGTTAGCCCTTCACAGATTTTCATTCCCTGTAAACAACAAAAATCTTGATTTTTTTTTTAAATGTGGAAGTACAGGTATGATTCATTAAATGATTCTAGATCAGCCCCAGGTGCTTCATCGTTAACCAAAAAATACACAGGGGTAGAGCAGTCCTGAGTCCATGGTTTTGGGATTGGTCAACTGTCTCCATCTGGGCTGCGGGTTCCCTTCCCGTTCCAAGCCCATAGAGTCCCCACCCCTGCCCCAGAGCAAGGGAATGTAAACTCAGTGAAAACTGGGTTTCTCTGATTTTGTTCTGTAATCTACATTTTATTCTAGGAAATCTTCATTATTGTGGTTTACATCTTTTCTTAGCATGCTTCCTTTGTTTCGTGGGTTTTACATGAATTGGTCTAGACTAAACTAGTAGAGATGGGAGAGACCCATCCACACTAGCAGTGGTCAGGGGCATTTAGGACCTGTTGTGGGGGAGCTGGCTTGTTCTATATCCCTCCTTTCCTTCAGTCTGAGGCTGAGTGAGGAAAACCTCTTGCCAGTCAGTTGGAAGACGCCCCACTGTTTTCGCCGTGTGTTTAGGTACTAAGTCATTGTGGGCAGAAGGTTTCTGAGCTCCCAAGATAGTGTTCTAATTGCTCGGGGCACTGGGATCCAGGTTTGTTTGTGTGGTGGAGCAGAGGCCATGATTTTGCAGGCTGCCGCTGCCCCGGAGGCCTCTAAAAAATCGGCCAGGAACAGAGTTATCTATTTGGTGTTCGGTGGTTGCTGCTAAAGCAGGGATTGGAGAGAGGGACTTGAGCAGAAAGGTGACGCTAACCACTTTACACGTCCGGAGCCACATTTTATTTGGATCCACGCTTTAGCTCTCCAAGTTCGTGTGTTCAGGGCAGGATTCTTTTACAGCCACCTTTCTTGGGAGATCAGCCCACAGCTCCACAGCTCCTGGGCCTGGCTGTAGGCATGATTCCATGACCCAGTTGACCAGGTCTTAGGTGCTTCAGGGAAGAAAAGAGCTGATCTACCAGACTCCCATGCAGAAAACGAGGCCTCTTTCTATCCCTTTTTAGATGGCCAGACTGTGAGTTCCGCGAGTTAGGCATTCAGAAATGTGGGAATGTCCCCAGGAGCCAGTCCTCTAGCACACAGTGCCACCCCCACCCCGCCCCCAAGGTGGGATGTGTCAGGAACAAATGTCATTTAGGTTTCCACAGCTTGCTGTGTTTGGGGTAGCAGTGCTAGGGGCACAGGCCGGGCTTGTCTCCAATGGGGAGATGGACTAGAAGCCGGGGAGCCTGCTCTTCACACCCTGGAAGCGAGAGTGGGTGCGGCGCCAGTAGGCACATTGATTCTGCGTCCTTTGTGCAGCTGGCAGAAAAACCTATGGACGTCAGGGTTCAGGATCTACCTTTTGAGATGGATGATCTGGAAACCGGAGGGGGGTGGGGGTGGGGAGCCTGGCGGCCTCTTGGGCGCTAGTGTACAGCACAAGCCCTCTCAGGAGCCCTGGACCACTGCACTTCTCTGAATACTGCTCCAGGGTGACCACCCTGCCCTTGAGTGTCTTTTGTCTTTTCTCTTGGGAATTCTTGTACACCCTCCTTCTGACTCTCTGGGAATTTTCTCACCACCACCCCTTCCGTCCAACCTCTGGGAGGGAGGTGGGTAGGCCCACCACCCGGGCTCAGGCGGGAGGCACTGCAGATCCTGGAGTGGTCACCCCGGGAGAACACTGGGCGTTGTGCGGGATTGCTACAGAGGCACCCACCCGGAGGCTGCAAGGCTGGCCCCAGAAGCCCCGACGTTGCAGGGAGGCCAGCTAGCTGTGGACGGGCGGGCTTTCGCGGAAGCGCCCTGGAGGTCCCAACCCAGTGGCCGGGTTTTCTTCTCTAGTCTGGCTGGGTCTTCTCACCCTCTGCCTTCCCTTCCCCCCAAATAAATAAATATCTGGGAGGGCAGCAATCACGGTGGGGCGCCGGGCCCTGAGCCTCCGCGCAAATGAACTTCCTGGCGCATCAAAACTCGCTCCAGTCCTCCCGCCGAGCGCAGGATATGGGGCGCGCTTGCCTCTCTTCAGAAAAGGAAACGTAGCTCTTCCAAAAATATAAATCAGTTCTGACGTCCAAATATTTCTTTTGTCCTCCAGCATCCTTTGTAGGGATAAATAAAACGTGCTCGGCGCCCAGAGGCCGACTAGGGACCTCGGGGCGCCCAGATGCCGCCTCTGAAGTGCTGCTCCTGGGTCTCCCTCCTGTGCTGCAACCCTGGTCCGGCCATGGGTCCCTTTTCGGCTTGCCCCTAGGTCCTTGAGTCTTAGAAGCGAATGGCTTCTACAGCTGACCCAAGGGGAGAGGAGTTCTGGGAAAGAAGTGGAGACCGGGAGAGATGGGCCTAAGCAGTCCCTCCCACCCCCAACCTAGCCTTCAGCTTCTCTGTCCACACTGGGTGTGAGCCTAACCCTTCTGGGAGGAGGTTCTGGTTCCAGTACTACCAGGAGGACCCCAGAATGCCCCACGTCAGGCTGAGAGGACCCCTAGCGGGGCATCTCTAGGGCTGCTGCTTCTCAAGAAGCAGGGACTGGCCTCTGCAGAGTCGGTGGCTGTGGCCTGGCAGGGTTATCATTCTAGTCAGGCCCGTGTGTTTGTTTGGCATGAGTTTGGTTATCCTTAAGGTCTTTCTCTCCACGCTTATGTCTTCTACTTTGGCTAGGTTTTCCAATGGAATTAGGAAAAGAACCACAGGTAGCAAAGTGTCAGAGAAACCAATGAAATCTGAAAGAAGATGAGAAAGTGGCTTGAGGCCGTTCCACAACTCCGCGCCCCTCCCTTCTCTCCTGACACCAGGGTGTTAAGAGCCTACCAATCAGTCCACGCACCCGCACTCACAGAGACCATCTTGAAAGACAGGGGATCGCGGATACCGCGGGTACAGGACAGGTGTTTCCTCGGGAATGGATTGCGTGAGGGCTCTGTTCACTCACCCCTTCTCCCCAGGGGATCTTCATGGCTGAGTTGCCTCAAAATCCCCGGTCCAGAATATCTTAGGAGGGTTTAGACAATCCATCACCCACCACTTCAAGAATGCTTCCTCCCTTTCAAACACAGTCCTTGGACACCAGGGAGTCTACAGTGGGGAGGAGCGCGCTTGAAAAGAGAGAAACTATGTAACCAACGTCAAAGCCTCAAAGCCGCTCCGAAACCTTTCGAAATCAAGGACCAAGGCCAAAAATCCCTCCAAAAGATTTATTGACCGCCTCGTCCTCTTTCCCACCTTCGCCATGTCTGTCTTGTGCCTGCCAACCCAAACCCCTGCTCCGAGTAATATCAACTCCGAATGCTTCTTGCTTTGTGATTTGGGAGGACACACTTTGCTTCTTGGCGTTCAAAGAGGAGAGTATAGCCTGGCTGACATGCTTATGGGGTCTGGTCACAGTGACCTTGCTGGTAGAGAAGGAGTGAACTGGAAAGTCTGGGTGTGGACTTTTTGAGTACTGGGAGGAGTGAGGAGTGTCTGCTTGCTTTTGTGTGCTTTAAAGTCTCAGGGGCTGAGAGATGCCCGGAGTTCCTCTTGACTCCGCTGGGTGGCGCCAGGGTCTTGGAAATAGCATCCTGCGGGGCAGCACCTACGGTCCTCAGCCAACTGCTAAGGTTCACCTGCTAGGAGCTGGAGCCGTGTGTGTGTGTGTGGGGGGGGGGGGGGGGTTTCCTGTGCCTGCGCACCTGGCTGAGGCCCGTTAGTGGTGCCCCTAAGTGGACAGATGCCTTCCAATAGTAGCTTAGCTCGTCCTCGGTTGGCCCCCTGAGGGTACATATTTTAGTTACATTTTCAGAGGAAAATCAAACTCGGTAGATTCATTCAGTTGCCTTAGTTTTTGGTTCGCAGAAGCGGTGTGGGTGGGTGGGGGTGAGGGCTTTGTTTCTCCGTTTTCAGATTATAAGGGGAGCTCCTGGAACTTCCCTCCGATCTTGTTGTAAACAAACGAGTGAACCGAAAACAAAAGGACAACCAATTAACCAAGGAAGAACGAACTAACCATCCCCAATCCTGTTATGGTGGGGTTTTGCAGCGACTGTCCTTGTCCTTTCTGGACTTCAACCCTCTGGTTTCCTGTTGTCCTCAATGACCTGAGTGACTAGGTCACTCTTTTTGACGGAGGAAAACTTGTGGCTTCCTAAATTTGTTCTGGTGAAATTCTGCTTGGTGAGATGGGCCCTTTGGGGGCAGGTTGGACTCAAAGCAGAGGCTCCCGGTGGTGGGAGTAGGCTCTGCCAGCACTCTGGGCTTGAACCAGAGACCCAAGCAATCCACTGACCCACTCCCACTGGGTTGTGGTGTCTGAGAATGAACCAGGCTTTTGGAAGGAAGGAAAGAAGGAAGGAAGAAAAGGAGGGAAGGAGGGAGGGAGGAAGGAAGGAACAAACGAACGAAGGAAGGAAGTCCCTTAAAATGAGTCTTATCGGTGCAAACTCGGTGAAGAACTCGAGTTTTACTTTGGTACCTTTGTACTTAGCAATATGAAGAAATTCACAGTCAGTGAGGTATCAGCATATGCAAAGATACACCCCTTCCACACTCCTGGCACTTAAGTATCAAGTTTTTATCTCGTTTGCCTTAATTATTTTTCTCTATTTTCATTTCTTACTGAAATATTTAAAACACCTCAGAGCCATGCTTTTGAAAGCATACCTTCTTGTTTCATTTCACACTCCCAAATCTGGCTCTTTCAAGACTAAATGCTTCATTTTGGGATAGGTAAATGAGGACCTCCCCCCCCCCCCCAGTTCAAAATCAGAGCAGGACACCTTTCTCTGTGTGGATTTCACAAACAGTTCTCCAATGTGGTGCTCCCTCCAGAGGAACTTTAAACCCAAATTCTGGCTTTGCCTTGGCTACTGAGTTGGGAAAAACTCTCCACTGAAAGTTGAGTGTGTGCTCATCACTGTGAAAGGGTTGCCCAATGGGATTGTGTCCTTCCCCCTCTCCCATCACTGGAGTCAATTCTATATTGCTTTCTTTAGCACCTAAAGACCATATCAATGGGTAGGTGTGTGTGTGTGTGTGTGTGTGTGTGTGTGTGTGTGTGTGTGTGTGTCTGCGTGTCTGTGTTTGGGATCATCCTTCTTGCTGACAGTATTTTCAAATACATTTCTAGGCAGTGACTAGCTCAGGAAGAACATTCCCCATAGTTTAAAAGTGCCCGTAGGAGAGCATTTAATTGGCTAGAGGGGCTAAGGGGACTTGAGACTTGCAGGGAGAAGGCATTTATTGGCCTTGATCCCTTGGCCCAGGTCAAGACTCTATACATACAATTAATAATTATTTGATGATATACTGATTTTTTTCTCTACCACTAACAGCACAAGTTCTTTCTTGTTCAATAAAATCCTTGGCGGGCAAATGACTCTGGGACGGTGACAGGTAGCTCTACTTTTGCAGCTTGCGAGTTGCACCTGGTCTTGCTGATTTGGGATCCATTGCTAAGTATCTCCAAACTTCTGTTTTTAACCTCCTTTCCGTAAAATAGAAATAATAAAAATTAAGAGATAATGACGTTGCACCCTCCCACAGCGACTATAAAAAAGAAACAATGGTTGTAAAAATGTATACACAACCATGCTGTTACTTTTGGCCCAAGCCAATAAAAGCTCTGTTTATTTTAAGTCACCCAGTTTCATTCCTACGCGGGATTGTCCCTCCTCCCACTCCCCCCCCCCCGCAAACGCTTGTCGGTGTGTTTAAGGAGATTCCCTCCTTCATGGCCCGGAATTTTTAGTCTGTGGGTGGGACTCAATGCCCAGGTCAATTCTGGGAACGATGGGGTGTTGTTCAGGCTGGGACCAAGAAGCCCTCAGAAGGCTCTGACTCCTTCGTTGAACCCGGGAAGAACCTCAAGCTGGTGGTGTGTACTGGCACCGTGCAATAGGGCACAGTGCCTCGGAGTGAATGTGTGTGTGTGTGTGTGTGTGTGTGTGTGTGTGTGTGTGTGTGTGTGTGTGTGTGTGTGTGTGTGTGTGTAGGCGAGCGTGCACGTGGGATGGGTTAGAGTGGTGCATAGTCGCATGGGAGTGATGGTGGTTTTGTTAGCTGCGGGGACAGTGGCTCCAAAGCAAAAATTTCCCGGCAGAAAAGCCTGCGCTCCAACTTGCGTTGCATTAGGTCTTGTCCGGTCTTGGTCTGTGGGTCCTGGGATGGCTCATGTGGGAGGAGCCACGCTCCACTGGCCTGTGGTATAGGAGTCGGAACCATGCCGCAAAGCGCGAAAGGCTGTAGAAAGAAAATGTGCCCACAGTCCTTCCGAAGCGGAGACCCTGCTGGAACCCTGCGGGGTTGCTGGCTAGTTTGGGTACTTGCAAAGCGGTCTCTTCAATTTGAGGCGAAAAGTTCCCCTTTTAAGCAAGATGCAGCCCCTGAGTCATCGGTGGAAGGCAACAGAGTAGCAAGGTGTCCCCAAGGTCCACAAGCTCCAAGTAGCTCCCCCCCCCCCCGCAAATCTTTGCGGGCCAATGGGTCTCCAGCCTCAGCCAGGGTATAAAAACACATCTATTTACCAGCACCCTAGGTACCCACTCACTTCACCCCTAGGCCCCTAGGCAGCCTTAAAGACTTAAGGTGCTACGGGCAAATGGGTTTTGTGCGGCTCCCTTTCCGTCTTCTGCGCACGTTTTCCGTCTTCTGCGGACATTTTGCTAGTTGCTTGCCCTTGGTCAGATTTTTTTTTGGGGGGGTGGGGTCATTTTTCTATATGTGGAGATAAGGTTATTGTGGGACTATTAAACGAATTTGTGCAAGCTAAGCTCTTCCTCCCACCCGTGGCCGGTGGGCAGCGCGGGATGAAGGTCGGCCTTGAAACACAGGGAGCAGATTTTGCTGAACCTGGGCGGATCCCTGTGGCTGCAGCTCCACGCGGCTCCCTCAGTGCTTGGGGGAGAACTGGATTCTGCCTCTGGTGCCAGCCCCTAAACAGACTCGTGTACCTTGTTTCATGGTCTATGAAATAGACAGGCAGGGGAAGAAAGTCAGCTAAGGCGAGCAGGTGCGTGGCCAGGCAAGTTCTTGGAGAGCAGACCCCTGGCCCATAACGGTCCAGTGTTGTTTGCTGTAGGCTCAATGTCCAAATGCTTGTGGCTACAACATGCTCCCAGAGGTGGACAAGGGCTACCCTACCATAAGAGGGTGGCCAGGGATCATCAAGGGTACAGCCTAGAAACTAGAAGTGGATGGTTGTTTCCTTCTCTGCCGAGGCTGGCCTTGGCTAGCAGTTTGTCCCAGACTTGGACCTGTGGCGGCCAAACACAGAGACAGACAGTAAGCCGCTGCTCCTCTGGGGACAGCCTTGCCGCTTCGAAGGGCTGTGGTGGCGAGCAAGCCGATGCTGCTGGGGAAAAGTCGCGGGACTCACAGGGCACTCAGCCCTGCCAAGGCCGGATGGAAGAGCATTCACGACCTCTCGATTTCACCTTAGGCACAGAATGTCAAAAATGTTTTAAGGAAAGAAAGCAGAAGGGCCACCAGGGACTGAAGCTGGGAATCCACCTGAGACTTAAATGGCCCTTTAAGATTTCCAGGCCCCCAGGATTGCTGCCTTCTCCGCGGTAGGCGGGCCGACCTCTGGTCACTGACTTTGGCTTTTCCCTAGGGAGGGTTAAACTATCATTTGACTTCCACTCATATGAATATTTTAATATATAAACACCTTTGTCCTTTAATAGCCACTTAAATAAACTATTCACGTAAACTCTTAGTCAGGATAGCCTTTCTTTATCTCAGCCCCTTTCCTCCCTTTTTTGCTGGCTTGGGTTTCCTCTTTAGGATGGAGGCCAAAGTCTTCATGCCTAAGCTCAGGCATGGCTTTAAAGACAGACATTCACCCACCTCCTTCCAAATCTTTGGATTCAAAGTATGTAAAGAATTTGGGAAACTATGAGTTGTTTTCATGTCAATTTTTCATTCATCAAGGAGAGGGGTACTGCTACCCCTCTCCCAAAGAAATCGTGCTTGGTTACCTGAAAACAAAATGTGTGTTGGGTAGAAGGAGTGTGGGGCTTAAGCAGGCCAATTTTAGCAGAGGCATAGAGTTTGGAATAGAGAGTAGGGAGACAGAATGCCTTTGGGGCTCTTCCTGGAGTCAGAAAGAGAAGCAGAGGCAAGGAGTGAGGAGGGCAGATGGTGTTCTGGAGAGCATTCTACCACCTGAAACAGGTTGAGGTACCCCTCACCCACCTCTAGCCAAAGGCTCTGTGCAGGTGGAAGGTGCTGGCAGCAGGATAGGAGCCTGCCTTGCTGGGCCAGCTGTGATGGATGGAGAGTAAACTTCCATGCTTGTTCCTGCCTCCTTCCCCATGGAAAACCTTTCTGCAAGTGGGAGGCTCTTGGAAAGATCTTGGGAGAAGCTGGTTTTTCCCACGTGCAGCATAATGTGGCTTGGATTTCAGAGGCAAGGTCAGGGGAATGGCTGGAGAGGCAGATTAGCTGTTCTGCGTTGTATTTTCTGAGTCAATTTCATAGGTCTGTATTTGTGGATTAGTGATGTGAAAAGGACACAAGGTTTGTCATACATTAATCCTCAGTCTACTTTCATGCCTTGGGTTGATATGGAATTTCATTTGATGGGAGTGGAGAAAATCATTTTGCTCAGACAATGCAGAAAAGTTCACTTGAACCAGTATTTATCTTTCAGGAACCCCTCCCCCAAAGAAATCACGTCTGATAACCAGATAAACGAACCTACCTTGCTCTTAAACACAACCACTACTGATTTAATTCTGAAAATGCATGCAAGAGAGCTTAAGCTATTCTGAAATCCATTGTTGATTTTCTGTGACAATCTGCAATGCCCTTTCTCACGATGGGATTCACTCTCCCTTTTCTGGGTACTTAGAAGGACTTGTTAGATCTATGAACCTCTACATTAATCTCTCTAAGAGGGAGAGGGCCACCCCCTTCTTGCCTCTGAAACTAGAAAAATGGAGTCATCGGAAGGTTTAAAGTAAACATTTAGGTCAATAGAGCTTGACACTGCTATTAATAATCAGACATTTTGAAAGTGAGCAGGATGGTAGAAGATGGGACAAAAATATCACTACCCTTTCACACCTAGGAATACATGCTGGTACTCATAGAGCACAGATGTCATGGTGTCCTAGAGAAATCTAGAGTCTTAGATGCTCATGTTTCATATCTAAAAATTAGACAACAAAAGCAAAAATAGACTGATGGGATCATATCACACTGAAAAGCTTTTGTAATGTAAAGGAAATAATCATTGGGGCAAAAAGACAACTTGTAAAATGGGAGAAAATGTTTTTTGAACTATTGTCTGATAAGGAACTCAAGTGACTCACCAGAAAAGCAATAGTAACAGTAGCAACAAGACAGAAAACAATCAGTTCTGTTGAAAGTGGGTAAATTACTTTAATAAATTTTTGCAAAAGAGGACATGCAAATGGCCAACAGGTGTAGGAAGAAATGCCCACCTTCATGAACCATCAGGGAAGTATATCAAAACCACAAGGAGATCCCACCTTACTCAACTGGAACAGCAATCATCAAAAAGACAAAGATGCAAACTGCTGCCCAGGAACCAGTGCACACTGTTAGTGAGAATTTTTAGTATAGCCATTATGAAAAACACTATGGAAATTCCTCAGAAAACTAAAAACAGTTGCTTTCATAAGACACAGTAGTCTGACTTCTAGGTATTTCCCAAAGGAAATAAACTCAGTATGTGGAAGAGATATTTGCATTTCCACATTCACTGCAGCTTTATTCATAATGACTAAGGTGTGGAATTGACCTAAGGGCATAATATAGGACAAATATCCAGTGGAATACTATGCATCCTTAAAGCACGAAACTCTTTTATTTGTGACTATATGGATAGACCTGGAAGACATTATGTTATGTGAAATAAGCAGAGAGGCAAATACATCACAGTAGCTCATTCACAGGAGGAATCTAGAAAAGGTCACCTCACAGGAGTAAAGAATGGGACAGTGGTTGCTAGAGACTGTGGGTGGAGAGAGAAAGAGGAAGAGGAGGGGAAAGGGAACAGACTGCTCAAGTAGGCGCCAAGTTGCAGTTGGATAAGAGAAATAAGTTTTGGTGACCTATTGCATAGTAAAGTGACTACAGGTGACAATAATGTAGCGTATACTCTGAAACAGCTAGAAGAGAAGACTTGTGTTTTTGCTATTTTTTTTTTTTTTTTTGAGACAGGAGTTCTCTGTGTAACCCTGGCTGTTCTGGAACTTGCTCTGTAAACCAGGCTGGCCTCAAACTCAAGAGATCTACCTGCCTCTGCTTCTTGATTGCTGGGATTAAAGGTGTGTGCCACAACACGCAGCTAAAGAGAAGTTTTTATATGGTTTCCCCACAAAGAAATGATAAAAATACAAGGTGATGGAAACCCTACGTGGACTTAATTATCACACAATGTATTCATGTATTATGATGTGACATTGTGCCATAAGTATATATAATTATGATGCATAAGTTCTTAAAAGGTGCCGTATTTGCATTTAGCCTGTGCACAGCCTTCCAATTTTAACTCACATCCAGATGACTCAAAGAACCTAATGCAACCTAAACACTGTGTAAATTATTGCTACAATGTGCTATTTAGGAATAAAGATGAGAAGAGTGTGTGAACATGTTTAGTACAGATGCAGTTTTATTTTCTGAATGTTTACCACTCAAATTTGATCGAGTTTGAGGATTTGCAGCCCACAGAGACAGAAGTTATGTTCCTTGGGTTTGCCTGATATTTGTTTCTTCTTCTCCAGGGAACAGCATTTCCATATCCATAAGGAGAACTTCATCCTGCTTTGCATACAGTCATGCAGCCATAACACCTGGTGGTCACTGCCTGCTCTACTGCCTTAGTGACTGGTCACATACAGACACAGAATAGCATCTACCACTCAGAGTAATTCTCTGAGCTTCTTAGCAAAGCAGTAGGGGAGGGTATTCCTGTGCTTTTCTTTTTCTGGGATATGGGCATTAAGGATACTTTTTGTGGCTATCATGACTTTTCTGACTTCCCAGAAGCCCTTTGTAATGGAATAAGATGAGAGCAGTACATGTACATTAAGTGTGTGTGTGTGTGTGTGTGTGTGTGTGTGTGTGTGTGTGTACATGCACATAGATATGGTTGAGGATTTAGAGACTTTGGGGACAGTGTTATTAGAGGTGAAGAGCTGCCAGGACCCTGAGATCCCATTAATCACCAGCTCTTATGTTCCACAAATGCATTGTAAGTACTTGCTCTGAGATAGTCAGTGTTTTAGGTGTAGGGGAAATACTCATGGAAGATGTCAAGGACTTTGTCTTCAAAGCTTAAATTTGAAAGATGAGGGTCCACAAAGAAATACATACAACTTTTCAGATAGATAAAATGGCTCCAGAACGGAGGCTACCTCAGTGAGAAGTTAAGCACTATGGTGGTTGTACAGGAGGGTGGTATCCTAGACAGTTAGATGCTGTTGGTGGTCCTGGCCCTTAGGTCATGTTGATATGAGAGCTGATGCCTAAGAGGAACCAGTTACAGAAAGACATGCTGCAGATGGAACCAGATATTCAGAGGTTCCAATGAATGATCTCGGATTGTCCAAAGGATGTCAAAAGAACAGGGGAGCTTGGACTCTTTCTCCTCTCTAGGTGCCACCAATGTGAGAAATGAATAGACAAGGAGAAAGTCTGCCTGGGGGCTTTTGTGTTTCTGTGCAGTCACTCTTCCTATGACAAACCATATCACAACAGACTTCTTCAACATGGCACAGTTGATTAAAATCCTTTGATGGTCACCTGACTCTCCGATTGTCATTTCTGTGAGCTCGCCCATTTCTTAGTGACATGTGTTTGTGTGAGAATTGCTTTTCTCTAATCCAATTGCACTCACATTATCTCTACACTCTGAAGGCACAGAGGCCAGGCCTCAGGATCATTACAATGAAGAACCCAAGTTCAGCACTGTTTAAACTGTGCTGATGTGTGCACCCAGGCCTGGAGCTCAAGATGCTGGGAGGGCCTGGAGTAGGTTCATAAAGAATCACAACTCTGATTAAAGAGATGAAGAGGCAGCCAGGTCTCTTGTGAGTAGGAGCCAGTCTGGTCTACATAGTGAGTGCCAGGCCAGCCAGAGCTACACAGTGAGACCATGTCACACAAAAAGTGAGGCTTTATTGTGGTCTAATAGAGTCATGTGGTGTGTGAAATTTCAACTCAATGAAACAGAACTCAAGAATGTCTCCATTGATGTGATTTAGGCTGCAAACAACAGGAATCCTCACTCAGGCCGCACAGACTTGAAGAATGCAGCTTGTATCACGGGGAATCTGGATCAGATTGTGCTGGCAGTTCATTGATGACACCAAGGACCCACATCCTTCCTTCCTTCCTACCTTGTTGGCCTCAGAATCTGCATCAGTCTAGAAACTGTTCCAAAAATCTAATATAATTTTTTACATTTATTTATTTTTATCATGTGTGTATGTGTTGCTAGCATGTAAGTCTGTGGACCACAAGCATGTCTGATGGCCATGGAGGCCAGAAGAGGGTGATGAATTCTCTTGAACTAGATTGTTGAGAGTTTTGAGCCACCATGTAGGTGTTGGGAATCAAACCTGGGTCCTCTTCAAGAGTACAATAACATCAGTGAGAGTTGTTTTATTGTTTGCATCTGAGAAGATTAAAATGAAAAAAAAAAAGTTCTGTCCCCTGAGAGTGGAATGAAGGACCTCTTCTTTTTAGGGTATAACCAGTGTTAGTGTTCAAGGGAACTTAGTTTACAATTCATCTAATCCATCACGGACACGAGCAGGGCTCAGGACTCCCATGCGGAGGTGGGAATGAATCAGCTCCTTTAAGTCACTCTCAAGGGTCCTATTACTTAGGGAATTGTTGGGACCCATAAAGATGGCTCTGCTTCATCTTGACTCAAGGTCAGAGAGTTCAAAACTGTCCCTAGTAAGTCATGAGACCTAAAGGTCAAAGGTGTGGCTACAGTTGGATGTTTGATCTTGGCCTTGGGTGTCTCATCTAAATAACAACGAATTTGGTATGAGGTGTGGTTACTCTTGACCCTCAAGGCCAGATAATGAGAAATTGAATCTACCGTGTAGTTACCGAATCCTTGGAGAATTGAGGAAAAAAGTCTGTTTGTTCCATATACATCATACCATGTCCCCCTTTTTGGTTAAGGTATTTAAGAATGTTGGAGAATAAACTCAGGGCATTTCAGTATTGACTGAATTGCCCTTCTGACTCTACCCTGTGTCTCTGTATTTCTCTTAACGTCTTTACCTAGCCTTTCTCAATCCACACTCCCACTCTCAGGTATGAACCAGGCAAGTCAGCTGGCTCCAACTGCAGCCCTGCAAAGACAGCTTCCCACAGGGAATGAAGCATACATGTACACATGGAGAATGGACAATGAGCCTTATTGACCACGACACACCTACAGTAGTGCTGTGTGACTTTTCCTGGGAAGTCTGTATTCTATTCACCTCAGACAGGGAGGGCAAGGACCAACCAAACAAACATTTCCATCTAACTCCAGCTTTTCCAACTGTAACACAAATAATATAAACCCAGGGACAGATATTGGGATTAAAACTAAAGATCAGGAAAGCAGAGTGGCCAGCCACTAGTTCTTACCTCTACCTCACACTGAAAGGGCAATCCTGTCTCCATGAATCCTCAGATTGAATCCAATTGCAACTGTCTCCACCAAACCTCAGACTACACTCTGCCTAGACTGCAATGAGCTCCTTGTCTCCTTATACTCCTCTCTAGTGCTGGGATTGAATGTGTGACTGAGATCACCTTTGCACAAGCTCTGTTTCTCTTTTAGACTGGTTACATTTTGTTGGCCTCGAGCCAACAGAGATCAGTTTGCCTCTGTCTCCCAAGTGCTGGGATTAAAGGTATACCAACACTTCTATGGCTGTGGCTAGTTTTGCACTCTGATCTTCAGGCAAGCTTTATTAGATCATAAACAAAATATCACCATGGTGAACCAATGAGTTTACTGGACAGCTTCCTCACCAAAAAGGCCACCCTAGCATGGGTAATTACTTCTGGATCCTGCATCAGTGCAGTTCTTTTCACACTGTTCAGGCAGCAAGTCCACCAAAGAATCATCTTGTCTCCAAGCAATGATTCACTGCTCATAAAATCTTGCACAATCCTGTACATTTATCCAGGCTTAGGAGTCATGGAATTTTATGTATATTTGATTGCCTTCCTTGAAGTGGGAATTTTTCACTTTTGAGGAAACAGCTATACAACAAGCAGATACAAGGAAGGATAAGCTAACAAATAGCATTGAGAAAACAGTAGGGAACGACACCAGGTTTCTTTGTTTTTAAGGACAGAAATTTGTCTTTTTAATTCCCTTTTTCTGTCTAAACTTAGGGCAAGGTGGAGTAAGAGCAAGAGAGAGATTCTTAAATTTTCCATTTTAATTCCATGAGGTATTCCTTATCCGGACAGGGTGAAGAGCTTCACTTGTGGATGAAGGCAGCAGATGGGGAGAGCCAGAATGCCCTGCTTTTAAGCAGTGATTTGTGTGTTGGTCACATGGAGCTGGCCAGCTGAATTCCGTGTGGAAAAACACTAGTAATGAAGATAGAGTAGAAATATTCGTTTGGAATATTCATAAAGATCAATTATGTCCTAGGCCACAAAGAGAGACGTTTCAATTAATTTCAAACAATATCAAATGAGTTGCAGGTGCTCAGTACATTGCAGTACATTTCCATTTATTTATTTTTATTTTATGTGCATTGGCGTTTGTTTTACTTGCATGTGTGTCTGTGTGAAGGTGTCAGAACCCCTGGAACTGGAGCTACAGACAGTGTTTAGCTGCCATATGGGTGCTGGGAATTGAAACTGGGTCCTCTGGAAGAACAGTTAGTGCTCTTAACCTCTGAGCCATCTCTCCGGCCCCATATTTACATACTAATAACAACATGAAGAAATAACAAGATACTTTATTAACACATTTGGGAGAACTCCCTCAAATTCTAGCTAACATATTACTTAAAGAGAACTTTATAGCTTTAAAACCAATGGTCAAAAATTAAGGAACACTGGTAAGTCTTTCCTCCCCACCCCGAGTGTGTGTGTGTGTGTGTGTGTGTGTGTGTGTGTGTGTGTGATGCTGGGGATCAACCTACTCAATCTGCTATCTCAAATATAAGGCAAGCTCTTTACTTCTAATTTATACCCCAAGCCTGAATTCTTATTGGAAGCAATAGAGCCCTCACTGTCTAGAATGTACAGAAGTGATACTTAGTAAAAATATATCTTCAGATTTACTGGATCCTCGAGAGGACCAAACAGTCAATTTTGGAAGAGTCAACATTGTCAGCAACAACAACCAACTGTACCACATGACACAAAGAGCTGTCTATCCTTCCACCACTGTTTAGAACCACTATAACAGGCCGTGCCATGCTAATGTCCTGAGATCACCCTGGCCAGAAAGGAAATTGTAGTCACATACATGCTGGCAGGTTGCTCATGCTGCTCTCTGCCAAACATATTTTGACAGGACTTGGTCTGGTGGGCAGAGTCTGGTTGCATGTGAAACCTCTAGCGGCAAGGGGCTGGGAAAGTGAGTTTTGAGCTTCTACCTAGGGAGACAGAGCTCATTATGAGGAAATTCCCTGGACATGGGGGTGGAGCAGGGGTGCATGAGAAATGCCTCCCACACTTAGGAAGGAAGGAGATAATGAAGACAATGCAGACCCCCTTCTGCAATATCAAGTAACTTACAGAAGAGGCGTTTCTTTGAAAAGAGTTTTAAGATAGACTTCTTATTTTGAAAATCATTGATGTCATATGCATAGATGGACATATCAGGATATTTTGGGATTTAAGCTTAGGACCCTATGCATGCTAAGCATATACTCTATGATTAAGCTGCCCTCAGTCCCTTAAATTTAACTTTAAAAATATTTATTTTCAATTATGTGTATGCCTATATACATGTGTCTGTATATAGGCACATGCGTATTAATGCAGTGCCCATGCAGGTCATGTTTTATTGTTTTTCATTTCATGTTTTATTACATTGGCTAGGGTGTCTAGATGGCAGTAACTGATATTGGTGATAGTAGATATTTTATTGTCCCCTCTGGTTTGATGAGACTGTTCCTAGCATTTCATTACTAACTTGGAGCTGCAGTTCCAGACAGTTGTGAGTCATATGGGTGATGAGAACAGAACTCAGGTTCTCTGCAAGAGCAGCAGGTACCCTTAAACACACAGCTACCTCTCCACTCCTCCAATAATTCAGTTTATAAACTACTAATTCTTTATTCACCCAAGTCAACATGCTGAGATGGAAACAGTGACTGGGTTATTAGCTATTCCTACATCCATCTCAATTTATGGTTGGCAAGTGCCAACTCTCAAGAAGATTTTATCCAGTGGGAAATGCCCCCAAAGGGAAGCTCACAAATACACATATCCAGCACCAGAAATTTGAGTCGTCACTGGGATCCTATCGATGGAGCTTATATTCTGTCCAGTATCTGATGCCTATAAGTCAGCTAATAAATGCCTTTACCATACTTTGGTTTCCCAGAAGTGAAATTGTTGCACCACCAGATAGGAATTACTCTATTTTATTTTTATTAAGTGGTCAAACCATTTCTTTTGGGGATAGCAAGATTTTCCAGCATCACAGCCACAGTTAAAGAAGAACCTTTTTTTTTTTTTTTTACATATTTTCAGCCTTATTTCATAGCAAAAGTATTGCATGATTGGTTAAATTTGAATTTTTAAAAAACGATCAACTATCAGAAAGCAGTCGAAGAATGAAATCCTATGAGGGGAATTCTGAGTGCTTGTGAGAAAACGCCAAGAGAACAAGACAAGTTTTTGTGAACATAAAATTGTTCTTGTGCTGTCTTTTCATGCTCCTCCCAGGTGTATCAGATTCAATTAAATGCTTATATGCCTGTATGGAAAACATGGTTTTTGTTTCTTTTTTCTTTTGGCACGTATGGCTTGTACTTGTGATTATACACAACTTGAACTCCTGAGAACTTTACTCATTTGAGTCTTCTTAACCCTCAGAGTATAAATCTTCTGATGCTCTGAATAAAGTTGGCTATTGCATGATGCTTTGGTCTGTCTCATTTGTCAGCTCCTTTCTCCCAGGTCCCACCACCTCTAGAGCAGTAAACAACTGGCATTAAGGAATTTCCACGCATTAGCTAATGTAATATTTATAATTTATTGTAAAGTAAGTCTCCATCTCACAGTTGAGAAGACTGACTTTCTAGGAAGACAAAATAATTATCTCCAAGTTCCTTAGCAGGAATGTTGGATTTACACCCAGGTTTTCTGATGCCAAATTCCTTGTTTGTAGCAATTGTTTTAGATCATAGAGGACAGAGAAACTTACTGAGCAAATGAGTTAAAATGTCTCAATGTTGAAATAGTGTAATTACCTGACATTGAAGTAACTCTGTAGCCCAGGCAGGACTTGAACTGGCAATCCTCCTGCCTCAGCCTCCTGAGTAGCTGGCATTACAGGCTTGCATCACCAGGTTAAGCAGAAGATGAAACATTTAAAAACTTAAACCAAATCTGTGATATAACATGTTAATTGGTTTAATTTGGCCATGCCATTGTGAACATACTGTATTCTGTATCATAATTGTGCATGACTTTATTTATGAGCTAAATAAATGAATAGAAAAAATAAAAATAAATAAAAAACTTAAACCAACCCAATATTCAAAAAGTTAAGAAATTTCTGGTAATGTTTCCTTTGGGAATCACAGCAAATATCAGGTTATTTAAGTCTTTGGTATGCCTTACAACTAAGAAACTGTTTCTTTTTTATCATTCTAGAAAAGTACTGTTCTAAAGAGGTATGCCTTGGGAAACGCCGCCAAGTGCTGTACCTATTACTTTTTTTTTGTTGTTTCATGTTTTATTGCATTGGCTAGAATGTCTAGACAGCATAAATGATATTGGTGATAGTGGATATTTTATTGTTCCCTGGTTTAATGAGACTGTTCCTAGCATTTCATCATTAACTATTATGTTGAGCATGCATTTAAGACAGATTCAGATACCATTTATTATCTTAAATAAAAATCCTCTGTTAGGTTTTGACTCACAGAACTAGAGTTGGATGTTGACTATAAGGCACCGGCCTCTCAAGCAAAGGAGAGAAGAAGATGTAACTGTATGCTATTAACCCAGTAAAGGGACTCTGTGTGGATATGTCACACACAGGCATGTGCACACATGCATTTGGAGAGCGGGGGTTTGAAGATAAGCCTTGTGCACATTAGGTGAATACTGTACCACAGAGCTATGCCTCAGCTCCTGCACAGTATATCTCTGACGCTTAATGATACTCCCCAAGGCCCCTGAAAGATGATGGCTCCTGAAATGGGTGAGACATCCATGTATTGTTTTTTAATCCTCCAGAAGGGTTATTCCCGATTTGTCCCCCCCCCCATTCTGGGCTGTAGCCTAGAGATGGTAGAACTCTTGCTGCTCACTCATCTGGTAAATAATTTTGAATGCCTACTGTGTGCAAATGTGGGTTTCATGTCTTGGATAGGATTTCGTATGTTGCGGTACTTAATATTACCAGAAGTCAAGTTTTAAAGAGTTGACCTCAGGCCAGTGAGACAGCTCAGTGGGTCAAGGCACTTGCTGGGAAGCCTGAACTGGCTTCAGTCTCAGAGACAACACATGGTGGAAGGTGAGAGCAGACTCCAGTGAGTTGTTTTCTAAACCCTTCATGTGTGTTGTCCCCTCACAATGTGTTCTGTCCCCTCAAATTAATAAAATAAAAATATAATAAAAGCATTAAAAAGAAAAGAGCAGTCTACATCCTCAAGGCTGCCTGCAACCTCTCACCAAAGAAAGCCACCAACAATGGGGAGTTTTCTGGCTCTCATTCTTTTATTTCTACCCTCATATCTCCTTCCCCACTCCCACCTTAGCCAGAATAGAGAAACAGATACACACTGAATATTCTTCACCCTACCCCAGGCCAACACGATGTAAGTTTTCAAAATAGAACTAGGGCAGGAAGGTTTATGACTCTGGACACAGGATTTTGCTTTTGGCTGGAAAAGTCCTTAACAATGGATTGGTGGTCCTTGGGGGGAATCTGCTGAATGAGTGATTGCATTTTAGGTTTGGAACCCTCTGCACTTTTTCTTCGCTAACAATTTCCTTGTCTACAAGTTTATAAGGCAGCAAATAGCCCCTGTGAGCATAATGAATTGTGACATCATAGGCCTGTGGCACTTACAAACAGCAGGCCGGCCAGCACTTGCTTTTATTAGCCACATACCCCAAAGCTGAGCAACAGGCCTAGCCCTACTTGGACGTCCTATTATAAACCTTATTATAAATCCATCCCCATTTTCTCTCTGTTTTCAGTGAGGTCACTTTTCATGGTCAAGTAATTTCCTCTGCCATGCTTCCTTGAAGACTGCTAGAATGCAGTGTAGTCACATTGCACAAGCTCTGAGTCACACACATGTCTTCAGATTCTGGCTGTAGAATGGGACATTTGCGGAGACACTGTAGTCCTAATCCAAGGGTGATGGAACCAAAGATATTTCTTGTGTCTCTTTGACAATGGTAATGTCTACCTTCTCTCTTGGGATTGAGTCCTCTTGGGATCCATGAAATTTGGAAATCTTAATATATTTGGAAATTATTGTTGAATGAGAGAAAGAATTAATTTGAAACAAGAGTGCAGGATGATGGCTTGGGAAACAGTCAAGTGTTAGTTCTTAGTTTTTGTGAGTCTTTTGTGTGGCATGGCAAAGTTGAAAAAGTTGGGACAAATGACACGGTCCCCCAGTGAAGGAGAAAGGGACAAGAGCCCTGAACAAATTGGGAGCATGGGAGGGGTGGGAGGGAGGGAGAATAAAGAGGAGGGGAGAAGAGGAGGGGGGAGGAGAACATGAGGGATCAGGAAGATTGAGTGAGGAGAGGAATAGAGGAGAGCAAGAAAAGAGACACATCAATAGAGGGACCAGTACAGGTTTAAAGAGAAATCTGGCACTAGGGAATTGTACAGAGATCCACAAGGATGACCCCAACTGGGAACCTAAGCAATAGTGGAGAGGCTACCTTAAATGCCCTTCTCCTATAACGAGAATGATGACTACCTTAAATGCCATCCTAGAGCCTTCATCCAGTAGCTGATGGAAGCAGAAGCAGAGATCCACAGCCAAGCACCGAGCCAAACTCCTGGAATCCAGTTTCAGAGGGGGGGAGTGACGGACAAAGGGGTCAAGACCACACTGGGAAAACCCACAGAAACAGCTGACCTGAGCAAGTGGGAACTCATGGACAACTGGGGAACCAACATAGGACCAAACCAGGCACCCAGAACATGGGTGTCAGCTAGGAGCACTGGGCAGTATATGGGGCCTCTGGCAGGATGCATCCCTAGTGCATAAATGGACTTCGGGAGCCCATTTCCTATGGAGGGATACTCTCTTAGCCTAGATACACAGGGGAGGGCCTAGGCCCTGCCCCAAATGACTTGATAGATTTTGATGATCCCTCGTGTAAGGCCTCACCCTCCCTGGGGAGTGGATGGGGGATGGGGTAGAGGGGTCAGGTCAGTGGGTGACATGGGAGGATGGGAGGGAGAGGGAACTGGGATTGATATGTAAAATAAGATTGTTTCTCATTTAGACAAAATTTATAAAAAGTGAGGTTGGGCATGTAGCTCAGTGGTATAGCACATCTTGGTGCACACATGGTAATAGAGAGGGAGAGAAAAAGAAACAGAAAAGAGAGATGAGAAAGGAGGGAGAGTGAGAGAGCGCAAGCTCTCAGTTTCCTGTGAGTGAAGGAAGCTTTCCTACCCTTAGGGCAGTGGTGTTGGAAGCAGAGCACTGATATGTTGTCATGTCTCTATCTTTGGCTGATCCATGGTGGACATCTCTGGCACACAGATGAAGACAACTGGAACAATAGATCAGAGTTCATGAAAATGAGTCTTGTTGGTACCTCTGAGGCATTAAGAGCCATCTGCTTTAATTTGTGCAATTTAAGGGGGATTGATGGAATTGTTTTATGATTCTACTTCACAGGGTGGGCCATTGGTCACAAAATGTCCAACAACTGCAGACAAACTGCTCAGCATATAAACACTGATTAACTGTGGAATGAGCATACGTTCTCAGTTCTTCTGCCCAACTCAATAGTGTTTCTTATTTCAAATGTTATCCAGGTTTGTGTTTTGCAATTCTAAGATCATAAATGGTCTTTTTATCATAAAATATAAAATGTCAGCCCAAAGGGCCAACTTTTAGGACCTGAAATCTAAAAGTATCTTGAGGTATGGAAAGATCAGCCCAGGGCTCCCTTTTAGCTCCATGTAAGAGAAGGAGTGGCCCCTGTGGAGGGGACTCTTCTTTGGGTGGCCCAGTTGGGTCAGTCTCTCTCACCTGGCCCCTTAAAAGCTAGACTCATGGAGAGAAGGTGGGGTGGTCATGGAGGGGCAGCCTGAAGGGACCCACAGCATCTCTTGCTGTGATGCTTGGCTCCAGGATCATCAGAGACTGGTCATCCAGGATCTTCTCTGTTCTCTCACGGCCAGTCACTTCTATGTAAAAAGACATTTAAAAAACTCTTGTTTCTCCATTTTGATTGGAACTACATAGTTCAGGGTGGTGATTCCAGCCTTCTTCACTTGGGTTTTGAACTTCTGGTGAAAGTTTGAAGCAGAATCCTGCCAAAGGGAAAAATAGTCAGAGCCTTCATGTTTCCAGGTGTCCACAATTTGAATATGAAAACAGAGTGTGCAAGCGTATCAAACTGTACATTTTGTTATGAGTGGAATCAGGTGAACAGTCACAGAGTCTTCACAGGGTGGAGGGAGAGCTGTACATTAGCACGTCACACAGTGTGAACATCAGCCTGGATTTTCACCCTTGAGGTCCAGACACAAGACCAATTGTGCCTTTTATCTCAGAGAAGATGTCTTAGCTCAGAAAGGCCCAGGGGCTCTGCAGTGACTATGTCTTGTAGTGTTGGGTACAGAGAAACATCTTAAGGATGCTCCCTGTGCCTTGCAGGTGGGATTTGATCCAGGGCTATTGTGCTGTAAATTATCACTGTGTGCTATCTAGTCAATGCTATGTTCTGCATTTGGGGGTCAGAACCTGGTTTTAGAGCCCACCCAGATCCATCAAGGCAGGAATCTAAAAACTCAGGTCTCCTGAAATAGGGAAGCCTTTTTACCCTTCCCTTCCATATGTTTTCTTTTCCTTGTCCCTTTTTTTTCTCCAACTGAAATCCCTTTCAAGCTTCATTGTTGTTGACTAGGTCATCTGGAGGTCAGTGGATTCACAGGTTGTTTGGATTTCCTAAAATTGTGCTTTCCACCCCAAACGTGGTAGGAGTGATTACTTGTGCTCTGTGAAAAGGGTAGCCCATGGAGGCCAACACAATGTCACTATTTCTGTTTCTCTCTGTTGCCCCCAGTGAAGGCATTTCAGAGATCTGCTGTTTAAGAATTAAAACTGGCAGAGACAAATCCTGGACTATGGAATTTTCCAGTCCATTCTGTGGGACTCAGAGAGAACCAAATCTGCCCTTCTGCCCTGAATTTTTCTGTGACCTTCATCAGTCTACATTCTGAAATACTCTTCCTTCTCACGAACAGTTTTAGATAGATTATGGAGATGACTTTGGGTGTAGATACTCAGGCCATATAATGCCAGATGCAAACACAGATGTTTATGAGTTCACAGAATGGAGGATATAAATGTCCCCACTTTCCTGTATGCCTTGGGAAGCATCCGTTTTTCTATTTAGAGAGAAGGAGAGAAAGGGAAAAAACCTCAAAACTCGAAGACCCAGATTTGCTCAATTTCCTGCTTTAAACATTTGTGCTTTAAAGGAGCTCATTTGCATATGAAATTGGATGGTGATAGCATATGTGGGGGAATTTTGACGGAAGCAGCATTCTTCTCTAATGTGCACATGCTGTGATTTGTGGGAGTTTGTATTCACACACAGAATAACCTATAGACACGGAAGGAGTAGGTCAGTGTACAACATAGTCCAAGGTAAACTTTCTTAGAGACACGGTAAGTGGTTCTAAGACGCTCCCTGAAAAGGGTCTTTTGAAAGTTTATCCAGCTTTCGTCCCTCTAAAATAAGGGTAAAGACATTAAGTGGATTATTCTTACAGGTGTTTTGAGTTACCATTCAGGAAGCTATTGAAGGCTTCAGAATAACTTTTTGGGTTTAATCTTTGGTTGTTTCTACATGTACACATTTATAAAACTTTCATATTTTCAAAAAGTATTTCTAGGACCATTGCCATGTGCATGCCACCTTGTCCACATGGGATCAATAATAAGGTAAACAGGGTGGGTTGGTTTGCTGTCTGGCACACACTGGAAGAATCTAATGGAACCCAAAACAGCAACAGACTAACTAGTGCTTGGGGTCTGAACTGAGCCCCCCAAATCTGTTTGTTGAAGCCATAACACCCAGAACTTCAGAATGCCTGAGTCTGGACATTGTGTCTTATGATAGGCAGAATGGAATGGTTCCTACCCACAAGGTGACTGATGTCCTTGGAAGGAGGGGAGATGGGACCCAGACAGAGGGAAACCAGGTGAGGACACAGGGTGAAGGGAGAGTCCTGCCCGTGCCTTAACCTTGGACTAAATAAAATAAATGTTTAAACTGCAGAGTCTGTGCTATAATGTTACAGCCTCGAGAGCTAGCTCATCCAGAAAGAAAACTCCTGTGAGACTGAAAGTGAAAGGGAATAGCCCCGAGGTCCACCAGGTCAGACACAGGCACTGTCACCTTGCTATAGGCCCGAATAAGGGTGCAATTTAAAAACATACAAACAAAATAAATGCAAAGGTTTGATGTCTGTACCTACAACAAGTGAGATGGACCCATGGTTACTGCTTTCAGTTGTTATTTTTAGTAGCAGAACTCCTGAAGGATGCAAACAGTCCCTGGCCAGTCCTTACCCATAACTCCATGTTTTAGAGACAAGCAAAGAGGAGCACTTGATACTCAGACTATACAAGAGAGTTCCTGCAACAGAAAGACTTCTCCATGAGCTGAGGAACAATTCCTCAAGCACGAGGAAAGGGGGTTCAATGTCATGAGCACTGTTCACATCCCCTTTCTCTAGGGCGAGCTGCTTTGCACTCACTGTTCTGTCCATGGTAAGTGGATAAATGTGGTTTGCATCACTCAGTGCCTTGGGAATGTCTTACGGGTTATTTCTGGAATGGGCAAAGTTCAGCAGAGTCTGGAGCCAAAATGTCCCCATTATGGAGCCAAGATAGTTCAAGTGTTTATGACCCATCTCCAGAATGGTGTGCACATGTGAGAGGTTGATGGTACAGTTTGCACACTTCCCTAGGAGCAGAGGGAAAGCTGCAGAGAAGAAAGTATGGAGAGTGGGCTGTTGCTGACGGCCTTTTCAGCCCGAGGCTGCTGGAGAAGGCCCAACAGCACATGCATGTTTACAGACTTTTCCTGTTGGAAGAATCAAAGTTCCCGAGGCCGCTTAGAAGCCCCAAGGGCTACAGGAAAAGCCCACATTCCCTCCCAAGACTTTCTTTCTTCTTTTTCCCCATCCTGCCCTCAGGACTAGTTCAATCCAGTGCCACTGGAGCGAAAGAAAACTTCCAAAGAGAGCCATTCTCACGACGCTGCCTGGAGATGTCTGGGGCCTTTCTCGCCTTTTCAGAGAGTCTGAGGTTAATATTATTTTCATAGTAATACTAAGACAGCCGCCTTCCCCCTTTACAGGACAGAGGCTACGTGGCATGTGGCGATGTCATTCATCCGATGGCTAAAGGAACATGTGCAGTCTTCCAGTCTCCAGAAGTTTCCAAGTTAGTAGGGATTGGGATGCATATGTGTGTCCTCTGTGAAAACTTGGTTTGTTCTCAACTTTTCCCCGTTCTTCCTGGCATCTTACCTGCACCCACCAGAGTTTCAGAAACTGTTGTTTCAAGTCCCAATCTTTCTCTTGCATTATACAGAAATACAAAATGTAATTTTGTAAAAAAAAATTGCAAAAAGAAATAAAAAACGTTGTTGTTTTAATATTCTGTTTTTACTGAAAAACTTTAAGTGTTTTTCATCGCCTGAAACTTAGTGTTTTAAAATCTAGCATTTTGTTCTAAATAAAATAAAATAAGGTTCACAACATGTGTCTAATATATTTATTGATATGTGGTTGGCTTTGAAAAGGGGTATGCAAGATTTTCTTTCTTAAATTGTATGATGCTGAATGCTTAAATGTTATGATGCTGAAAATCAGGGACCAGAGGGATGGCTCAGCAATTAAGAACACTTGCTGCTCCTGTAGAGGGCCTGTTTGGTTCCCAGCACCCACCTGGAATTCCACTTGTGGCCTCCATGGGACCTGGGCATGTATGTAATGTACCTACATATATGCAGACAAACACTCTTAAAGGTCAAATAAAGATAAGTAAATGTTTTTTTAAAAAGACAATGAAAAGGATAAAGTTGATGTACCAGAGAACTCTTGTCACTTATGAATGAACAAGCTCAGTCTAAAGAGGCTGGGTCAAACTGTAGATAAGAAATGAAAACTTTGTTCAAAGGTACTTCTCCCTCAGCTCTGCAGATCTTAAAGTTTTTGTGTCTTGTGTTAACAGAAAATAAAATCAAATTGTATTATGATGATAGTTGAATTATGACCTTATTTTTGGACCAAAGGTTGAGTGTAAAGAAAAAAGTTCAACATTTAAAACAGACATGATGAATTCTTTTGCCCCCCCCCTCACCCCAATTATTTGTTATGGATGTATAGCCCAGACTGGAAGAGTCTCAGGAGCACTGTATAGATAAGCCATCGGTCACTTGGGCTGGGTAAGTGGATGCAGCAGTCTGGAAAAGAGCAAAGCTGGCACAGCCAGCCTGTCTGAACATCTCTGGGTGGAAAAGTCGGTCAAGCCTGGGCACTGGGTTTTTCCATCAGCGCCAGAACCCACGGGATTACGCTAGAACATAAAGTCTGAGCTAGCAGTTTGTCTGAAAAATTGGACTTTCAGCTTATAAATGGAGTCTGAACTTACTGTTTGTTTATATTTAGCTGGTACCAAATTAATGACACACTATGGGAAGTTTCTTTTATGGGACTTTTGAGGAACAAACATATAGTACTGAAATATTCAAATAAGTAAATAACTTTCCTCAGTCTCACGGTTTTTTCTGGGTGGATTGTGTTGACATTTGTGCCCAGGGTGCAGAAGAAAGGAAGGGTCAAGTTGCTGGTACCTTCCCGCACATCCTTCTGACAAATCCACACTGGATTCTTTATAACTATATGCTCCCAGCAAAACTGGAAAATGAAAGAAATTCAAGCCAGTTTCCTTTAACAATGTCTTGGTAATGAAATGTAAGTTGTTGTTTTGAAACCCAGCCCTTGGCACTATGCATTTTTGCATGCTTAGTGACAGTGGGACGTCCCACCATGTCCTTCTTTCCTATGTCCAACTACCTACCATCTCCAGCCAAAGCAGGAGTGCCATTACTTAACTTGGTGGCTGAAGCAACTGCTGTTTCACAGGGTACACTATTTTACCTGGCACAATAACCAAAAATTGTGGTTATTATGACTCAGGATTTGGCGGACTTTTCCTTAAAATCAGCTGTGAGCTCACCACACCAAGGAAACAAAACTAATACATTTTGTTTCCAGTGACTGAATCTTGACTTTCTATTACAAACTAGAGATTTGGAAAATGCGTGTTCACCATTGTCAGCTTGGTAGACTCCTTAAAATTAAATAATTCTCGGGTGAAGTAAATGATGATATAAACAAAGGTTATTTTTTAAAATTGTGCCATGAAATGTAGAAAATATAGAAAAATCTGTGTGCTTTGATGAACCAGTAGCTCCAAATTTTTCTTCTCCCCCTACTTCTTTGACTTTTTATTTTATGTACATTGGTGTTTTATATGAGTGCATCAGATCTCGTGGAACTGGAGATACAGTTGTGAGCTACCATGTGGGTGCTGGTAATTGAACCCTGGTCCTCTGGAAGAGCAGCCATGCTCTTAATCATTGAGCCATGGCTCCACTCCTGACCCATAGATTCTCATGGGACAGTGTTAACAGGTTTGTTTGTGTGGCTTCAGATTCCATATTGTAACCGATCATTAAGAAATTATTTTACAAGTTTTGATATATACCAAAGATGAATACTCACAATTATCTGAAAAGGTGGGTGAGTACTGCCCAGTGCCAGCAGGCTGTGTGTAAAATTTATGAAATCTTCATAAATTTCAAGGAAAATACCATCTTGCAGTAAATTGTTTTGTTTTTTGGGTTTTTCGAGACAGGGTTTCTCTGTGGCTTTGGAGGCTGTCCTGGAACTAGCTCTTGTAGACCAGGCTGGTCTCGAATTCACAGATAGCCACCTTCTTCTGCCTCCTGAGTTCTGGGATTAAAGGCGTTCACCACCACTGCTCTGATATCTTGCAGTAAATTAAACACATGACTGGTATAAGACCCCAGGTGTCTTCTGTCAAGTCAGAAGTGAGGGAATTTGTGAAAATGAAAAACAATGCCACCTGTCTCACTAACATTTTACTTCAGAAAATAGTTATTTTCTATATAATACTTTATTCATAGTAATATGAAACATACTTATTGTTGATCTTTTAAAAGAAATGAGTAACTTAAAATTTGGTTTAATTTCAAACAGTAAAAATGGGTACATATAAATTAGCCATGTAAAACCTCTCTGGAGTCCTCAGCTTTTAAAATTTGAGGTTTTTTTTTTTTTTTTGGTGTGTGTGTGTGTGTGTGTTGTGTGTGTGTGTGTGTGTGTGTGTGTTGTGTGGTGTGTGTGTGTGTGTGAGAGAGAGAGAGAGAGAGAGAGAGAGAGAGAGAGAGAGAGAGAGAGAGAGAGAGAAAGAGAGAGAGAGAGAATTGTACTTTTGAGTGTGACCAGAACAGATTCAGCCTAGCCCCTTTCATTTTAGGAAATGGGTTGAATTTTGAATATTTGCTCTGTCTAATCTCTATTCAAATCTGTGAAATCAACACAACTAGTGTCTTTGACACCTCTTACTTCTGGCCATGGTGACTGGACTGATAATACAAATCAAGAGGTTTGAATGCAGTAAGAAACAGCTATGCCCAGGGGCTAAGGATCTTAAAAGAACAATTTAGGAGGCAGCTCCAAGATAGAGCTGTAGATGCAGGCTGGCCAGAGTATTTGGGGTGGGAGGACTTCCTTATTGGAGGGCTTCTGTTTATCAGCTGAATAAGGAGCCGGGTGGAGGAGGAAGTAGAGGTTTAAAGAAAGAGACAATATACAGTAGTTCTTGTAATTCCTTGCTTTTCAAATCATTCCAACTATGTCCTTCTAAATGAGTATTTGGAGGTATAGGCATCATTTACAAAAGGGAGCTAGGTCTTTAATGCACGAGATAAAGGATGAGCATAGGCAGTAAAGGGTTTTCATAAACTGTTAAGAAAGATGAATGACATAGTAGAAAATCACACAGAGGATGCAATTGGGCAATTCGTAGTCAGATAATTCCAGTATCACATAAATGAAGTATACTAGAAAAGGAATACAGAATTGTGATACTTTTGTTACCCTTCAGTTTAGCAAAAATTAGAAAGATTAAGACACATAGAACACAGAAAGGAAAACCCTAACAGTGATGTCGAGTGTGAATCCACACACCACTTTTGGAACATAACCTGGCACTGTGTGAAATTAGGGGGGAAACTTGATGTTCCTTTGATCCAGCAACCTCACATTTGGGGGTCTGTCCTTGAGACAGAGAACCCCAGTGTGTAACAATGCATGCACAAATATGTTCACTGCTGAACTCTAGTATTTTTTTTTTAGAGAGATGCACATTCATAAAATCGATACACTTAAAGGGCATTTCAGTGGGCTTTATTATTCTCCAGGTTGTGCAACCATCTTGGCTCTAAAATTCCAGTGCCCAGTTGCCCTAATAAGAGCAGCCGTGGGCAACAAAGCTTGCCAATTAGCCGTCATTTCTTTCCCTCTCCTCTCTCTAACCTGTGTCCATGGATTAGCTTACACCAAACGCTTCGTAAGAAAAGAAGCAAACATTTCAGTTAGCATAATGCATACGGCTCATCTATATTATAGCATGTATCAGTATTTTCTTTATTTTTATGGCCAAATAAAATTCCATTTTATGGAGTTATTACAGTTTAATTTGTTTATCAGTGGATGGCTGGTTGGGCTGTTTCCACTGTTACATGTTGGCTGTTATAAACAATGCTCATGTGGGCATTCATGTTCAGGTTCTTGTGTGGACGTGTGTTTTCAGTTCTCATGGGTACATCCACATCAAGGAGCAGAACTGTTCCGGCACACAGAACTTCTCAGTGACACAGTAATTCTGTGTTGATAACTGTAGGAAACTGTGCAAACGACTTTGCAGAGTGGCTTGGTCATTTTTCACCCTCACCAGCAGGGCCTACAGGCTCTAACTCCTTCTTTCATTAACCTTGTCGTCTATACTTTCTGTTCTGTTCTGGTGAGGATGAGGTGTCAATCACTTCTGTATATGGTTTCCTAATAGCTAGGGAGAGTAGGCAATTTTTTTCAAGACAGGGTTTCTCTGTATAGCCCCAGCTGTCCTGGCTGTGCTGGAACTAGTGCTGTACATCAGGCTGGCCTCAAACTTACAGAGCTCCACCTGCCTCTGCCTCCCAAGTGCTGGGATTAAAGGCATGTGTCACCACCATCGGGCGAGAGTGGGCATTTTAAAATGCCCTCAGTATTTGTATATACTTTGAGAAATTTCTGCCCAGATACTTTGGCACATTTAAAATAAAGATTATTAGTGAGTAGTAAAGCTTAACTGTATATTCTGGTTACAAGTCCTCTATGAAAGACACTATTCATTTATGTGCTCACATTATATATACACATATATGTATATATACTGCATATTCACCTGCCATTTCACACATTTATTAGAGACATGGTTTACACATTCTTTCCCAGTCTATGGTTTACCTTTCCACTTTCTTGATGTGTCCTCTAAAATTGTTAAGTTTTCTTCTCTGATTAAGTACAATTTGTGCTTTTCTTTACCCACTTTGAGGGGATTCTTCATCTTCAGTGTCATGAAGGTTGTTACTCTTTTATAATTTTATGGTCCTAACTCTTACATTCAGGTCAGTGATCATGGAGACTTAATGCTCTCAGCTGTGTGAGGAAAGAGTCCAGCAGTAATATTCCCTCTTAATTTCCTGATTTTAATAATTGGAGTCATCTCTTGGTTTCTTCATCAGTCTGGCTAAAGCTTTGTTAATTTTGTTGACTGTTTAGAGAAACAACTTTTTATTCTATTGTTTTTCTATTTTTTATTTCATTAAATCCCACTTTAATTCATTATAACCTCAACTTGCTTTTCCAATTGCTCTTCCTTTCCTAGTTTCTGTCTTTCTTTCTTTTTTCTTTCCAAGACAGGGTTTTTCTGTGTAGCCTCGGGTATCCTAGAACTCTCTCAGTAGACCAGGCTGGCCTCAGATTCAGAGATCTACCTACCTTGCCTCCTGAGTGCTGGGGCTAAAGGTGTTTGCCACCACTGCCCAGCATTTTCCAGTTTTCTTAAAACACTAGTTGGTTAGTGTTTATTGTCATCTTGACTGGATTTGGAATCACCTAGGAGACACACCTCTGAGTGTCTTTGGCAGAATTTCCAGACAGGTTTAACCAAGGAGGAAAGACCCCTCCCCACCATGAAAGTGAGTGGCATTATCCCATGGGATAGGACTTCAGAGTGACTAGGAAGGGAAGCTGAGGTGAACATCACATCCATCTCTCCCTGCTTCCTGACTTCAGATGCAATATGTCCACTTCCTGCTGCTCTCATTGCCAGGCCATCCTGACCAGGAGGGGCTATATGCCCTCAAACTCAGAGTGGATACAAACAAGGCCCAAAACAGCCTTTCCATCAAGGTGTTACTGTCACTGCAAGGGGGAAAGTAACTAATACTATCAGAAAAGTCTTGCACTCTTTGGGATAGATGCATATACAGGTATAAATTTGCTTTGAAGCACTGATTTCACTATGTCTCACCAAATGGTATATTTTGTTTATATTTTTAAATTTCTCTTTTGGATTCTTGATTTCTTCATTGAGCCATTGGTTATGTAGATATATACCATTTATTTTCTATATATTTGTAAATGATAACACTTCCTTCTCTCAGTTTTGGCCTCAAACTTGTATTTCTCTTGCCTCAACCTCTCTAGTAATAGAATCATGTCAGGCCCCACTATGTCCTATCCTTTTTTTTATATCAATCTACATTTTGCTTAGAACTTTTTGTATGTTTCAAACCCTTGTGTTTTTTTTTTTTTATTAATACATGGAGGAGATTGTCCCTTGTCCATTGGAGAAGAAATGTGTCACTTACTCTAGAGTCTTCAACTAGGTCTAGTTTCTTACAGTGTTGTGTAGTTCTGTTTCCTTCTGCCTTGGGGTCTTACCTGTTGTTGAATGCAGGCTTCTGAGGTCACTGTTACTGCATATTGTTCATTTTACCCTCAATTTTGCTAGCTTTTGCATTTTGTATTTTAAAGTCTTGGTTATTCAATGCATATATTAGATGCCTATGTTTTTGTCATTATCTATTTTTTATGAATTGATCCTTTTATCATTGTAAAAAATGTTCTTTTTGTCTTTTGTAATCCCCCTCCCCCAACAGAATTTCTCTGAGTAGCTCTGTCGGTCCTGGAACTCACTCTATAGTCCAGGTTGGCCTCAATTCACAGAGATCTGCCTGACTCTGCCTCCCCAGTGCTGGGATTAAAGGCCTGCAGCATCATGCTTGGCAACATTTTTTATCTTAAAATTTATTTTGCCTAATATTGGGATAGCCATTGTAGCTCTTTTTAAATTCATTCTGGGGATTAAACCTAGGACCCTGCACATGATAGCCAAGCACTCTTTAAGCCACTGTTCCAGGCTCGTTAAGATTTTTGTTGTTCCTTGAATCCTCTTCTATGTTTACTTATGATACATGTTTTGTGTATTAAGTATGTCTACTTTAGACAACATGTATTTATTTGGATCATTTTTGAAAGTCTGTTCACCAGTTTCTCCCTTTTAGTGGACATCTTATTTATTTGTACTTAATTAGTGGTGGATTCATATTCACCGTGTTGCTATTTTCTAAATGTCCCATGTCTCTTTATTCCTCTATTATGCAAGTAACACTGGATTACATACATTTTGTTCTCTCATTCCCCTTAAGTTCCTGTCACTGAAAGCTGCATTTAAAAATGCAGAATTGTTTTGCCTGCATGTATGTCTGTGCACCATTTGCATGCCTACAGAGGCCAGAAGAGGGTGTTGGATACCCTAGTACTGGAGTTACAGATGGTTGTGAGTTGACATATGGGTATCAGGGATTGAACTGGGGTCCTCTGGAAAAGCCACCAGTGCTGTCAACCTTGGAGCCATCACCCCAGCCCTAAGTTGCATTTTTGGTGGAGTTGTTTTCTCAGTAGTTGCGCTGGGGGTAACGATATCTCAGATGATAACCTACTGCTGGTTAAGCCCAAATAATATCATTAGCATATGAAAAGTGTTGCTGCTCATCTTGCTTCCTCTTCTTCTCCATGTTGTCACCATACAAACTACATATGTGTGGGTGGGTATAGTTGATAACTGCTGGCTTGGATCTGTAGTCATTGCTTTATGGAACTTCTTTTAAATTAGAAATCCATGAAGCACTTATAAATGAAAACACTCCCACATTTCTCTTTGCGGTGACTTTTATCTGTACTCAGTGTTTATGTGGCTTTTTATTGTATTGTCCTTTCATTTTTTTTTTTTTCCTCAAAGGACCTTTCCCTTACTGTTTGTTTCAGGGTATGTCTGCTACAAAGACATTTCTTAATTTCTCATTCATTTTTAAGTGATAGCTTTTCTGAATGTGAATTTCTGGTAAACCCATTGGATTGAACTACTTAGGGGAGCGGTGCTCACACTTTTTGTCCCCCTGGTGTTGGAGATTGAACTTGTGGCCTCGTGTACGCTAGGCAGTTGTTCCAACACTGAACCCCATCCTTCCAGCGGTCCTTTACAGTGGTGCCCTTTATTCGAGACAGACCGTTTGAAGACAAGCCTAGGGTCTCCTAGAACAGCACTCAAGAAGTCCCATGGTGATAATTCTCTGGGTCTGTGTCTTTGAAGGGCTTCCAGTGCTTTCCCCGTCTGCTGCCCACAGGCTGAGGCAGCTTCTGGTTTTCAGAGCTGCAGGAGTTGTGGATGAAGTGGGAACAAAGCAAGTTCAATGCCACAGCTTTCTTTTCTTGTCAAGATTCTGCTCTTTTACTTGAATCAAGGATCTCTGGGTTGTTGTAAGCCTTGGCTAATTTCCAGAGGTCAGGAGAGTTGCCTATGGCAATTTCTGCCAATGTGTTTGTTGCCATTATAGGGAGGAGATTTCTGGAGTTCATCAGTCTGTCTTTCACGGTGATGTATGCATTGGTTTTCAATAAAAGTCTGAAAACAGCCTGACAACTTGATGGTCCATCAACCAGAGTTTAACATGCCATGGAACATCCATAGAATACTGTGCAGCTACCTAGAGGAGTCACTCTCTGCTGTGTCTCTTGACCTGCAGAGGTGTCTGTGATGCGATTTCTTCTTCTGAGACAAGGGCTTGCAGAACAACCCAGGCTGGTCTAAAACACATGATCCAATTCTTCTGCCTCCCACATGCTGGAATTTCAAGTGTTCACCACCATGCCTGGTGACTGTAATTTTTAGATGAGAAAAGTTGAGAGAGAGAGAGAGAGAGATTGAGAGAGAGAGAGAGAGAAAGAGAGAGAGAGAATACATATGTATAGTATGACTGCATGCATTTATCTTCCATTTGTTTCATAGAAGCAAAGCTCCTGTGTGTCTATATTTTCTCCTTTCTAAAAATAGAAATATAAGGTTTTAAAAACATTTATTTATTGTGTTGTTGGGGGGCATCTGTATGTTCTTATATGTATGGGTGAGCCCATGCCCCTTGTCCTAGTATGCCCATGGAGGTCAGAGGACAACTTGTGGGAGTCAGTTCCCTTCTTCTACCATATGGATTCCAGGGGTGAAACGCATGTCCTCAGATTTGGAAACAAGCTCCTTTATTCTCTGAGTCATCTCCTAGCTCCTGTGTTTAGTTTTGAGTATAGGGTCAGACATGTAAGTATTTGCATAATAAGTAGAGAAAGGACGTGATAGCCTCTTAGCTTTGCCCTTCTTTTGCCTCATTTCTGAGACAGTGAAGGGTATGCTACATTTGCTATTTCTGTTGCCTTGGGTTTTTCTTGGAGGGGGTGTCTTTTTTGTAATTTGGTCCTTTTCTTTTCTAGAGCTGAGGACCAAACCCAGGGCTTGGTTTGCTAGGCTAGTACCCTCCCACTGAGCTAAATCCCCAATCCCACATTTGTCATTTCTGAAGATGACATCACCTTAAGATGTATCTATTGGACAAGACTATCCATCCTTCTACAGCCAGAAAGATCTCTACTTTAAAGTTTTTTCCTTTGTTTTCCATAGCCATATCTAGGCTTTCCCACACTCAAAGCTTATGTTTGAATTATTTTTCATGGACATCTGAACACTTCATTGTTTACAACTAAATATTACATGCTATTTGGTGGTACTGAATTTAGACTCAGGAGAGATGGGTGTCTTACAGATCCCAGAATATGCCAATGCTCTTATGGTCAAGTGATGATGGCAGAAGCTTCTGGCAAGGACTTCTGCAGCCATTGTTTCCTGCCAACCACTCACCATCCTCAGAAGGTGATGATAGGGAAGTAGCAGTTCAGGAAAGCTTGGCTTGGTCTCCTGAGACATTTTGCCTCAGGTTGTGCACTTAGCCTTCAAGTGATCACTTCAAAATGTCTTGTCATCCAAGACTTGAAAGCTGCCCTTTGTGCCTGCACAAGTTGAAGCCAGTTTTGGCACCAGTGTTGAGAGGGGAAAGTGGATAGGGACTCCCTCTCCCAACTAAGAAGCTATCTGCAACTGACATATGCTTGCAAAGGAAGGGTTAGTTTTCTTCAATGGAGCCTCACTAAGTGTATTAACCACACTTAAGGGTAGGGCCTCATTGCTAGCAGTAGGTGGCCAACACAAAACAAAATCAATGGTATTTTTGTAGACATTTTGCCACATATTGCTTTGTTTGGGCATTTTTTGTGTTACTGATCTTTTGTTTGTATATTATGGTTTCTGATTTTGTGCCTTTATGTTTTACATGTGTGTTTCTTGCATTCTTCCCTTTTAAAAACATCTGCTTTTTGTTGTTTGTTTGACTATTTTTAAAGAAGGAGAGAAAGAAGGTGCATGGAGTTGAGTGGGTGGGAAGGATCTGGGAGCAGTTGGGGTTGGGGAACCATGGTCATAATATATTATATAAAAATCTTTTTTCAATAAAAACAAGGAGAGACTCTATTTCTGAGAGAAAAAAAATGTTGCAGGAGATTTCAAGTTATTTACCACCTAACTTTATCTTGTACAGGGTATGTTCCAAGTTCAAACAGTGTGCCTGAGGGAGCAGTGCTGAGGGCCTAGTCCATATGTAATGGGCTTCCTGGAAAGTCTGATGGAGACTCTGGTCTGCTCTTTGACCAGGTTCTCTTTTCTATGGCAGTAAGAGCAAAAGTACCTCCCCACCTCCACTTTGTCACTAAAGCATTGCCATTTCATGGATGGGCATTGGGGTGATGCTGGTACCCTGTGAAAGTAAAAGTCTCCAACCACATTTCTATGGCAAACAATGACAAGGTGTTTGTGTCTGGAGGTTGTAAGTGGGCTGCTGCTCTTCAGGGTTACTTTTCTTGCTACCTTTCATGATCTCCTTTCTCTTTAGGTTCACCTGTCTCTTTTGGTTATAGCAAATGTGCAATTTAAATGACACCTTGCTGGGGTAATGATGCTGCTGTTGTGTTGTCCAGGACTTATCCCTCATTGCCAACCCTTGTGGTATGTGAGAGGATGAAGAGGGCACGTGGGCTGTGGGAAGAGTGAGTGTGACGATATAGTACCCATCACTGCTCTGGAAGCATCACCCATGTGTACACAATGTAAGTGTGAACACAGTCACCCTCATTATCTAGGGGTATTGGTTTAAGGACCCATAAGAGAATTATAGCACATGATGCTCAAATTCCTTGTAAAAATGGTTAATATTTACATAGAATCTATGCACATTCTCTTGCGTACTATATTTCATCTCTGGATGCTTAGAGTATCTATTAAATGCAAATACAGTAAAAATGATTGTTGTGAATACTGCTTGGAGAACAATGATAAGACCTACAGATATGAGTACAGACCACAGTTTTTCCTAATAGTTTTTGGTCTACACTTGGTTGAACCCATATGTACACAACTAGCAGATGCCAAGTGTCACCTGTATATTGGGAAATGGCACAGCCCATAGTCACCTGGAGGTTGTGGGTGCATCAGGGCTGTGACTGAGTACTGAGAGAGGGTGGTAGATCACCAGAGGCCCGGCCAAACAAGATACTCTTTGAGGTGGAATCTGTGACCTTTGTTGCTGGTGCTGTGTGTCCTGCTCTAATTAGTTGTTGTGTGTGAATTGCTCTCTTCTGAAACCTCACTGTGCTGTCCATATTTCTCTTGGCATTTTGCTATTTCAAATGTTCACCAATATAGTCCATTATCTCTGTTTATAGAAGTTTAGGGCTTCTGTAGCCTAAAGTCACAAACTGTTCTACATTCCTCCTAAAAGCAAATTCCAAAGACCTGTGAAGCACACATTCAGGTTTATATCCCAGCAACCTCCCTACTCTTCAGAACCAGGTCTCTGTTAGTTACTTTTCTTACTGCTGGGACAAATCATCTTAGACAAGCAGCTCAAAGGAAAGGGGGGTTTGCTTTTGACTCACAGTTTGGGAGGATGCAGCTTATCATGGTGGAGAAAGTATGGCAGCCAGAGAGTGAGCAGACTGGACATATTGTTTCTGCAGTGAGAGAGAAAGTGGGGGGCACCAGAACTCAATGTACATTCCCATTTCCCCTTTTAAATCAGTCAGTACATGATACTGTGTGCCCCCTTGCATGGTGAGATTCTCCTCCTCATGGAAATGGCCTCCCAGACACATCCAGACAGAGGTGTGCCTCCTAGGTGATCCCAGGTTCAGTTCAGTTGACAATGATTTGTTGTGAAATATTATTTGACTAGGCAAATATATGTTACATTTATTTATGCTGAGTAATATAACTCTAGCTGTGTAAAGGTGTGTTACATTTGTTTGTGTTGCATTTGTTTAATGACATAAGGATATGTCATTATCCTTTATGGAAAGGATAGGTTGCATCTGTTTAACCTTGCCTGCTTAAGGCACCCTATTGGTCTAATTAAGAGCTGAACAGCCAATAGCTAGGCAAGAGAGAGAATAGGTGGGGCTAGCAGGCAGAGAGAATAAATAGCAGGATAAATCTAGACTCAAGAGGAAGAAGAGGAAAAAAAAATGAGAGAATGAGAAGAGAAAGAGGGACATACCTGGGGCAAGAAGCCAGGCAGATGTGAGAAGCTATGAAAGTAAGATATGCGGAAATAAGAAAGGTAAAAAGCATTGAGGCAAAAGGTAGATAAAAAAAAAAAAAAACAGGTTAAGTTAACAGAGCTAACCAGAAACACGCCTAAGCTATGTGGAGCATTCAAAACTGGTAAGTCTCTGAGTCATGATTTGGGAGCTGGTACAGTGAGTGTCAGCCATCATAGCACCTAACCATTCTGCTTCCAAGGATCATGTCATCAGTTGGATTTTCTTCTGAGAGTAATTTGATTTTAAATATTTAATTATGGTAAACTACACATAAGCATAAGACTTGCCGTTTATTGAACATTTTACTTGTAGTGTTAAACACGTCCACACCATTCTGCAACCTCACACGACAGGACTCTTTTCTTCAATCAACTTCCATTCCATTGGTGATTAATTTCCTTCCTTACCTTTGGGAAATTTTCCTTCATAATTTTGTTGAAAATGTTTTCCATGTCTTTAAAATAAATTCTCTTTCTTCTATGCCAAGGTGTGGTTCCAACTCAGCAGGCGTCTTTTTGACTGGGTGGCTTCTTCCTCTTCAGTGGCTGCTAGTACAGCCTTCCTTCCAGGCACCTGTTCTCAGCTCTGCTGTCTTACTCTCAGATACTCCCACTGCTCCTCTCTACTGGGCCAGTCCATCCCACTGTGTCTCTGGACCAGCTCACTGGCCTTGCTCCTCACTAAAGGTCTGTATGTGCCTGACCTATTTCACTTAACATGGTAGCCTCCAGGCTTACCCATATTGTTGCTAACAGCAGGGTTGCCTTCTTTTTTTTAAGAATGCATATTATTCCATTGAATGTACATACCACATTTTCTTTATCTACTCATCAGTTAATAGGCCTTGCTCAGTAAATGCTTTGACATTACTGATTATTTCTTGTGCATACACCCAGAAGTAGGATATTTTGGTCATATTGCAGTTTCTCTTTTTTGGAATATCTGTATTGTTTTTCATAATGACTATACATTTTTTACTCATATATAACTAAATAAATATGGAAAAAGTTGATGAGTGAATGATGCCAGCCAACTCACTGGCTATAAACTTCATGTTTTTTCTAGTTATTAGCATAGACCTCTGTGCCTATGACTATGCCTTCAGGCATATAAACCCTCAAAAGCTTTACACTAGGTGAATGTGTGACTAAGCAAATCAGGACTGTGTGTAAGGACCCAAATGAGAGAGATATAATAGTAAATTAACTGTTTTAAAGAATTAATAAATGTTGTTACCCCTCGAGTCAAAATAAATTCTAAAATGAATAGCAGCAGCATTGGGAATGTAATAGGCATCTCTGAACAGTACCCTTAAAAAAGGCTGAAGTAGTAAATCTTTTTTAAAAATTAGATTTTTTGCAGTGTACTTTTATTATATTCTTTCTCCTTTTCCAACTCCCCCCATCTCCCTGCCCACCCAATTTAATATTCTCGATTGCTTTTAAAATTCATGAAAAACAAAGGTCAAAACAAACAAACAAACAACAAAAACCCATAAGAAGACAAAAATTACTCAAAACTGAAAGCATACACAAAACATCATGGGATGTGTTTTGTGTTGGGCAACTACTCCTGAGTATGGGGCCTGCCCTGGAGTGTAGTTGAAATACCCAGTGACATTTTATTG
This sequence comes from Cricetulus griseus, assembly GCF_003668045.3. Classification (NCBI taxonomy): domain Eukaryota; kingdom Metazoa; phylum Chordata; class Mammalia; order Rodentia; family Cricetidae; genus Cricetulus; species Cricetulus griseus. The sequence continues at coordinate 252,270,523 of NC_048596.1, read as the reverse complement.
AAGAAAACAGATTTTTTTTTTTCTTTTTGGGTAGAGGTGAGACTTTGTGTTAAAGTGATAAATCTTATTCCAGGTGTAGTTAGCATCATAGAAATGTTTATGAATAGGAAATAAAATAGTGCTTTTCAGATTTTAATATATGTAGGGATCACTTGAGAATCTCAGCACCATGTCATTTCTGTTGGAGTGGGTTTATGGGTCCTGGTGGAGGACACTTGTGTGTTTCTCACAAGCTCCCAGGAATGTCCACACCAATGGACAAAGGTCACCTTGATAGCAAAGTGTAAAACTCAAAGTGTAAAGAAAGGTCATCTTTTCTATCTTTTTTATTTTATTTTATTTATTATTTATTTTTGGGGGGCAGGATTTCTCTGTGTAACTCTGGCCGTCTTGGAACTCCCTCTGGAGACCAGGCTGGCCTCAGACTCACAGAGATCCACCTGCCTCTGCCTCCCAAGTGTGAGTGCGCCACCACCACCCAGGGGCACTTCTTTTCTTTTTGTTAGACCTTTCCCTCCATAGTCACCCTCAATCAGTGAGTCAGTAAGAGTCTTCCTGTTCTCCTGTGAAAATGGATTGCAGAGCAGAACTTTTGTCATGAATTCAATCTGTCATGAATTCAATCTTGTTAATGATATTTATAGGATTTCTCATCTGTGCTCCTCCAAGGCAGGCCACAGAGGACAACTTTGCTACACAAAGATGAGTCTTCCAGAGAGGGTGTGTATCTGAGCACACTTGCACACTGAAACTGTGACTATTTTCATTAGAGATGACACCAGGAATGGCACTTTCATGATGAGCTGGCAGTCACCAAAGACCCTGTCATTTCTGTACTTGCTGTTATTCAGCCGCATTATCTTCCTTATCTAGTTCTTTTTTTAATATTTTATTTATTTATTATGTATATAACATTCTGCTTCCATGTATATCTGCACACCAGAAGAGGACACCAGATCTCATAACGGATGGTTGTGAGCCACCATGTGGTTGCTGGGAATTGAACTCAGGACCTCTGGAACAGCAGTCAGTGCCCTTAACCTCTGAGCCACCTCTCCAGTCCCCTTATCTAGTTCTTATGCAATTGTTTTTCTGAACTTGAAGTGAGGGATTGATTTACAGAGCCTGTTAAATTCCATCATGTTAGCTTTAGACTATTGTTATTACCTATCAGGATAGCTTCAGTTGTTGACTTTGTCATCTAGTGTATCCCCTGCCTCCTGGGTTTATGCTGTCTTCATGTTGATGAATGCCCTGTCTCCATTTGTGTGCTTATTCAGTGACTGCGATTCTTTGGGTGCACTTGGATGTGTCAGGTAGGGGCCTCAGTGTTGAGAATGTAGCAATGAACACAGAAAGACACCCTTGTCTTCTTAGAGCCTTCATCAAGTGAGGGCACAGACACCAGGCGGAGATAGGAAGTCATGTGTGTGACATCAATGGTTCCAAGTGCCAAGGAGAAAAATAAGCTGGGGAGGGGGTCGGGGCAGGAAGTGAAGAGAGACTTCTGCAACTTTAGAATGGATGGGAGAAAAAAAAAAACAACAAAAACCAAACCAAACAAACAACCAAACAAACAAACAAAATAAAGTTTCGAGAAATGATGATGTGTGAGCAGAGATGCTTCTGTATAATTCTTTGGGAACCACAGTGGAAAACAGGTCTTTGATCTGTGACTAGAGCCCTCCCTATGTATAGGTCGACACTAATCCAATCACTGGCACCTTTGCGACACAGGTGATTCACACATAAGTTTCCCCTGCCATTTAATTATCCTGTCTCCACGTCTGTAGGGGTTCTTAGGGATGATTTGAGCTATATTGAAACTTGGATTCTGCATTGGTGGTGTCTCCCTGATGTCATCTAGTAAACACTTAGAAGTGAATTTAATGCGAAAACATGCTTTTTGTTTCTTAACTTGGAGTTTCACTTACCAAGTGACACACGGAGAAGTGATGGCTTCTGGCTGGGTGCAAAGGAAGAGGACTGACCTGGGCCACTTTCCATCCTCACAGACTTTGTCCAGAAAGTAAAAATACTCCATCCTTTGGAAACTGATGGTAAATGTGGACAAGTGTAACTGAATGATAAATATGTCTTTTGGCTCTGTTGAAGCAGCCCAATGCTACTGAACTCTCTCCCTAGGGGGCATCGCATCCTCAGGACCAGGCTGCCTAGGGCTGATCTCTACCTGCTAGGTGTCTCTCCAGGTGTGCCCTGTGATCCTCACACTGGCCTGCAGGCTGCACTGTTGCCGTGGTTATCTGTCTCCCAGTCTCGCACAGCGGGTTTTTCCAAGTATCCGAACAGGTTGTGCTGAGGCTGCAGGTAGACACTGAACCCACACAGTCAAAACTAGCAAAGGGTGCAGCAGGAGAGCAAGGTTGCAACTCTGAGACTCAAGGAGAGATAAGTGTCTCCACCAGGGCCCTGGGGTTTTTGTGAGAAAGTGCCCCACCTGGTGACTTTGGCCTTAGCTTCTTCCTCTGTAGAGTGAATGGGCATCTAAAGCTAAGACCCTAAACCTGAGGTTCTTGGAAGTACATTTTGTTTGTTTGTTTATTGTTAGAGAATTTTGTACAGGCATACAACGTGCTTTGATCAGGTCCATCCCCCATTGCCTCTCCACTCCTCTTTCTCCCCCGTCCTTCCCGCCACTATTCCCTCTCAACTTCATATTGTTTTTTAAACCCGAGAGCCCACTAAGTGCTACCAGTATGTGCATGCAGGTAGGGCCACCCACTGGAGTATGGGCATCCACTCACAGCCACATTCCTGAAGAAAGCTAACTCTTCTTTCCCAATAGCTGTCAGTTACCATAGTTTCTCCGCCAGTGGTGGGATTTCCTGGTCATCTCTCCACTTATGTTGGGCTTCTTGTTTGGCTTGATCATGTGAAGGCCTTGTGCACACAGTCACAGACACGGTCAGTTTCATGTGCGTAGCTGCTCTCTCATCTCTGGAGAACACTGTTTGACAATAGTCACCCACCACCTCTGGCTCCTCCAGTCTGAACCTTTGGTGGAAGGGCCGTGATACAGATGTCCACAGTCTCCTACTCTCTGCACACCCACCAGTTGTCAGTCTCTGTGTTAACTGGTATCTACTGCCCAAAGAAGCTTCAGTGATGAAGGTTGATCTACGGGTGTAATTATTTCAGTAAAAAGAAGCAGGGTAATGGGAGTTTAGCGCTTGTTTTTGGCTATTTCCTTTGGATGAATCCTAGCTGTACAGATACACCAGACAGTTGTTTTGCTGATCAGAGAAGGCTGGTACACACCAGATGCTAGGAGCACAGAGGAGCTGAAGTGGGATCCTCCCACCTAGCAGCCCAGGAACAGGAGCTGGGGAGCATGCTGGCCTGGTTGGATTTAAACAGCCATAACCAGAGCAAAGAGAGCTTCAGTATCCCAATCCCTGGGGTCTGCATTCTGCTTCTATCTTGAGCTCTCCTTTTCTTTGCTACACCTTTCCCCCAAACCTCATTTCTTTTCCAATGCCCGATGTAGGGCAGAGTGTGAAAAAAAAATAAAAAAATAAAAGGTCTCCTTTGTTACAAGCAAATAAAGACCCTGTTAGAGTGGCACCTTGGTCCAATGGCCCTTTGTTCTGCTTCTTAATGACTAATTATCATGCTATGAAATGCTTATGCAACCCTGGTGGAGTTGCCGCCCTCCTGCCAGAGAGGGTGGAAGTGTGTAACCCTCAGAAGCCTTGACTGGGTCTTGGAGTTGCGCAAGAAGTAATTACAGAATCCAGCCGAGGCTTGCTTCTTATTACAGGCTCCAGGCTTTACCCCCAGTGGCTTTACATGCTCGTTAATATTTAAACTGCCGAGCAGCAGCAGAATATTTTGTAAGCTTCAGGAATGGCCCCAGGACTCAGTGCCAGCCTAGGACCCAGGACAAGCCGGTTAGAAGAGGGCAAGGGACCACGTTCTAGTGGGGTTTCCTTGGGGACTTTCGTTCTTTTACAAATGTTGGCCCTGGAGGTGCTCTAAACTCCCTCCCTCTGCCATAGAAAAGAAATTAAACATCACCAATCTTCAATTTTTGTGATTATTTCTGTTTTGTGGTACTAGGAATTGATTCTACAGCCTCATGCTTGCTGGGCAAGTATGCTATTGAGAGCCACACCTCTGGCTGAAAATTTCTCAATTAAAAAAATTTACTTTGAAAAAAATGTGGGACAATGCTCATTTTATAAAATCTATCTCAAATGTTTCCTTTAGCTTCTGTTCAGCTACTAGAATATTAAGGGAAGGAAAGAAAATAATTTGTTTAACCATTCCCTGTGGACACACACACACACACACACACACACACACACACACACACACACACCCCACACACACATACACCAGAAAGCCTGGCCTTACCCTAGCCCAGGGCTGGCAGCAAGCTCAGGTCTCATTCTGTGGCATTTGGAAGGTTAGCCTCTTGACCTCCCAAGTGCCTGACCCCTCTCTTCAGAAGCAGGCCCGTCCTCTGTCTGTCTGTGTGCTTTGGTGGCGCCTATCACTGTGGGATCTGGGCACAGAGACAAAAACATCAGGCAAAACACACATTTGTGCATTAGGGGAGGAAACACACTGGCTTCCTGGAGTCAGCCCGGGCCCAAGCAGGAGGAGACTTTATCCCAGTGTGGTTTGCACAGATGAAGGAAGAGCACGGACAAAGCCGACTGTGGAGCCTTTCCTTGTTTTCATTTATGAAAGAAGTCACAGATAGTGTCTGTGAGGTTTGGCTACATGCTGGAGTTTTAAAAGGCCGCTTCTTTTCCTTTTCTTTCTCCTTCCCTTCCTCCCCCCTTCACTTCCTTAGGCCTTCACTCCCCCTATCTCATTCTTGGTACCCTTTGGTTTCTTCACTGTAGTGATTTAAATGATAAATCACCATGGGCTCATGGTAAAAACAATTTTTTTAAAATTAGAATAAGAAGGGAAAAATGAAAACAGTCTCCTACACCCCAGATCTCTCTGGCCCTACCTTTACTCAAAGGGACCTTCAACTGACGCCCTTCTCAGAATTTTTTCTTACACTTTCCTCTGTGTGCAAATGTTCCTATACATGCTGTATCTGTGGGTTTGGAGCTAAAGATTTTCAATGTGGTGCATCGTTCCATTCAGTATTTATGTGTTATTCTGCCACTCATTTTCCCATCTGACAGTGTTTCTCAGACACGTTTCCACAGCAGCCTGGAGATTCTCCCAGGCACTTCATAGCTGCTTGGCAGCCTACTGTGTGTTTATACCCGAAGGGATTTAACCAGTTTCTTAAGCTGGCATACGTTCTTTTTCATTAGGGGAGATCACAAATACTACCATGGCACACACCCTGGCATAAGTGTACTGGTGCCCAGTTGAGAGATCCTACCCTGAGGGTAAATTCCTAGCAATGGAATTGTTGGGTCAAAGGCTATGTGCACTTTACATTTTAATAGATATTGCCAAATTGCCCTGCGAAAAGGTTGCTCCAATTTACAACCCCATTAACATTGTGTGAATTGCCTGTTTCCTCAAAGCCTCACCAGCTCTCTGTTCCATCTAACTTTTAAGTATTTGCCAATAGGCACAGATGGCAGGCCATTATCATTTAAATTTGCATTTTAATTACAAAAAAATGAACCTTGTTTCACATGTTTATTGCTTTTTTTTTTTTTTTGGTAAAGGAAACTATGATCTTGTCTATTTCTCGTTTTTTTGTAGTTATTTAAAATTCATCACCCAAACCATGATTTGTCACCAGCCTTTATTAGTCAGAAAGGCCACAATATTTCCTCTGCTTGCTTAGGTTTTTCAAATCAGTTGGTAGTATATGGAGCCAAAGGCCCTGCCCTTGCTTTGATAGCTCTGGGATTTTCTTGCCATTCTTTGGTGTGTTCTCCCACACAAGGACTTGAAATGTGTCCTTCATTTCTGCTGTGGATACTCTTCCTTATATCTTTGCTATATGCATGGCAGGTTTTGCTTCTCAGACATGGTGAGAGGCATGAGGCTGGCAGCAAGTGATCTATCTCACTGGCTCTCAGCAAACCTTGTGGATAAACCTGTTAGCTTCAGTGGCCTGCTGCCCAGGCGAGACCATATGCCCCTTGAAAACAGGAAGGCTCCAGGTGGCTGGGCTGGCCGAGGAAGGTCCAGCAAACATCTTGCTGAATTTCTTTTACTTCTGGGATCAAAGACTTGTCTTTTTCAAGAGACAACTTAGCATATCTTTGGAGGAGGCTCATAGGACAATGGAAGGAAGATAGTCAGAGGGAGATGGACATTTTCTGGTGGCAAAGAAATGCAAATAAACAAAATGGGACCTAGGTGCCTATTCTAACCAATAATTGGGACTATTTTAGCTTTAATAGTATGAACCTAGAGGCACAATCCCTGGGCTGAAAAAAAAAAGGCATCTAGAATCTCTTCTCTTGGGTTCATTGAGCTTGCTGAAGAAAGAAATAAGGAAAATAAAAGATTTTATAAAATATATATACTGCGATTTTAGCAGTATTTCTTCAATGCATTCTCCCAATAGATAAAAATGCCTATGGGAGGCTCAAGACATTTCGTATACAGCCTGGAGTTTCTGGTGTCCCTCCCATAGTTCCTAAATACACAGGGTGTTTTCCTTAAAGACCAAGTGAGTTAATTGCACAATCAGTAACATTAGAGGTTTATATTTCTTGGCTTGCTTGATGTGATATGCATGTTGGCAGAGACCTACACGGCTTTGATTTGCAGCATAAATAATATAATCCTGTAGATCAAATTCCAGGTAATTTAGTTAAAAGGTCCTGAAGGACTGTTTCCTTCAAGTGTCTACCTCGTGGTAAATTGTGTAATTTGTATAATTATAAGTTGATTTGATGAGGATTGATTTCATCATTAAGGGTGTAGTATTGCCAATATTAATACTGATTACTATTTGTTGAGCCTACACTCTATACTGTGTAGTGTGTGTGTGTGTGACACACATGGACATTACACATAAAATTTGTATGTATATCTTAATGTGATTCTTGTGCTTCTTGTAAGGCCTACAGCCTTGGTTCATCTTGTAATCTCTACTTAGGAAAAAACAGAACTTTGGGTGGATCAAGTACCCCGTGTGACATCAAGTATGGGTCTCAGTTCTAAACAGAACTGTCTCATCCCAAATTCTATTGTGGTACTTTCACCCTGTCACCTCCACGAAAGCAGTCCAGACAGTGAATACCAGGACCATGGGTTTCCCTTTGGAATTTTCATGGCTGTTTTTGAGACAGGGTTCCTTTGTGTACCTGTGGCTAACCTGGAATTCCTTCTGTAGATCCGGCTGGCACTGAATTTATGGAGAGCCACCTACCTCTGCTTCCTGAGTTCTGGGCTTAAAGGCACTTGTCACTATATCCTGCTGGAGCTTTAATTTTATGTCAGCCTAAGAAATGACCATCAATCTCACTCTTTTTCCTGCTTGCCTCCCCACGATATAGGTTATCTACCTGTTGTCACAGAAACCATAACTCTAAGAATTCCACAAGCCTCCATCCCTGCACCTGATGGCTATTCTAGCTGTTCTAACATGGCCCATGGATGGCCCTGGGAAGGTGAGGGTGCTCTCCCTGTTTGACAGCCTATAGCTGAGGCTGAAATTGAGAGACCAGAAGGCCAGGAGAGTCAAGAGAGAGGTCTACCCAGGCTCTGATACCTCCCTACTGCCACCTCAGGCTTAGTCCTCTCCCTAGACAACCATATTCCTTGATTGTAGTGGTCTCCCATACCTGGTAATGCTGCTCCTCTCAGGGGTTTAGATGTTGCTGTTTAGAAACCATTTCAGATAAGTGGATGGTTTCATAATGATAGCTTCATACATACATGTCATGATACTTAGTTCTCCTTTGCCCCACTGCCCTCCATTATACCCCTCTGCCTAACTCCCTCCTCCTCCTCACAGTAACCCCTCCCCTCCCACTGCTTTCTTATCATACCTACCTGTGGTTTCCTTCAGTAATAGCACCTTTCCACAAATTCCCTTCCCAAGCTTTTCCTGAGTCCTTCTGGGTTAGTGCTCCTGAGAGGGTCCATCCCATTCCCTGTTCCTGTCCTCAGCCCAGCCAGTCCCTGAGCTGCTCCCCACTGGTTCTGCTCCTGCATTATCTCCAGTGACTTTCCCAAGGTCGTTGTGGATCTTGCTACAGAGCAAACTCATTGATGAAAGATAGAGACCTGGTTAGGAACTACTGGCTAAGACCCTGGTTCTCATGCAGTTTCTCCTTGGGTTTGTAGCATCCTCTCTTGCTTCTCTCCCTTCAATAGTTACTTATTTATTTGCTTATTAATAAATCCTAAGGATGGAACCCATGGCCACATCCTTTACTCAGGCCTTACGCTCTTCCATGCCTGGCTGTCCTGCTCTCTCTCAGGATCACTGTATTAACAGTTTCAGCAAAGGTGTCAATCTCCATCTCCCAACACACACATGCACACATGCCCAAAGCCCCCTTTGCACTGAGCATAGGCTGTTGACGACTCAGAGAAATGCCATACTTTCCTCAAAATGCTTTATTCTTCCTGGTTTAAAAAATATTGCAATTGATAATCAAAATTGTTATGATTTCATATGGCTCCCCTTTTATTTGCACATGATGCGATGGCTCAGAAAAACTGGCTGTGCGCATGCGCACACACACATACAGTCAGCTAATTGGTGCCTTTATTGTGTGAATGGCTGTCTCTGCCCACCCAGTGTCCTCCTCATAACCTCCATGTCCAGTCATCTCCCAGTCCTGGGATGTATCTCCATCACTTGTCGAAACCTGCCTCATTTCTATCCCTATCTTGCCTTGTTGATTCAAATCATCCTGACTCACCCTGCTCATGTGACAGGCTCTCCTGGCTGCCTCTGCTTCTGTCTCCTTTGCTCTGGACTTCACAGAGCAGTCAGCGTTACTCTTGTGGGGTCAAGGTCAGTTTCCATTTATAAGCACTTTGGTGACCACATTATCTTCAGAATTCACACCAAGTCCATCTAAACGCAGCTTGCCTCCCTCTCTCTCTCCGTTACCTCCGTTCCCATGACAGAACACAAGCTCTACAGCTTCTGAATGTAGACAATTTGCAGTCCTCTGACTGTGTGCTCTTTTTTGGATCCTTGTCCTTGCTCACACTGTTCCCTCCACTTGAAAAGTTTCTTTCCCTTCCCAGCTCAGCTTAGTCACGGTTTTGGTGTCAGTATAAGTACAAGTGCTTTCAGGATGCCTGGAGTCGTGAGTGGGATGTGCTGCTCAGATGCACACCTTGTATTGTCTCTCAACTCCCCATTGCCACTGTGCTGTGCTTGCCTGTTTACAGCAAGAACCTTGGGGCAGAGGCTACGTTGCACTCTTGCCTTTGCTTCTGTGCTATATGCTTGTACAAGGTAAGGAGCTCATAAAGGTTTACAACTGAAGTAAGGGCCAGAGAAGAACTTTATGTTAACTTCGGCTTTCCTATTTGGGTAGTTCAATTGGACACCTTTATTTTTTTGCAAATGTATGACAAGCCCCAAAGCTATAGATACAAAAGAAATATATGATATCCATTATTAAAATGTACACAGAACTCTAATAATTAAACAGCAAGAAAACAAATAACCAGGTTTTAAAAATGGGCACAACATTGGAATAGCTATTTCCCAATACAATACATACCAATGAGCAATAGGTACATGGCAAAATGTGTACTAATGAGCAGAGAAATGCAAATTAAAGCCACAATGATATATTATTTCATGTCTGTTAGAATGGCTGCTATCAAAAGGACTAAATACTTGGCCGGCCCTGGAAATGTATATATGAGTAGCATTATGCAGACTATGTAGGATGTATGTATGTATGTATGTATGTATGTGTGTATATGTATAACACCACTTTTTCAAATGTACCATGCATTATTATATTGCTATATCTATACACACACAAACATACATATAATGTATACATATAATAGATAGCATATGTACCACACACATACTACTATATATTTATATATATACATATATATGTATATATGTATATAGAGGCTATGAATTTGACAGAGAGCAAAAGGGGTTATACAGGAGGATATAGAGGGAGGAAAGGGAAGGGGGAAATGATGTAATTATATTATAATCTCAAAAAAATAAACTAGTAACTTAGAAAGGTCTAAAGATTTGTGTTAGCGAGGTTGTGGAGAAAAGGGACTGACTCCCCGACACTGTTGGCAGGAACATCAGTTAGCACAGCTGTCATGGAAGTGACACAGAGAGGCCACATAAATGTAAAATAGAACTGCTTCATGATCCAGTAATCCTGCAATTGAATAGACACCAAAGACCACGAAACTGGCATGCTGAAGAAATGTCAGTACTCCCATGTTCATGGTAGTCTGGATGTGGAGACAACATAACTGTCTACCATTGGATGGGAGGGGATAAACAGCACATCGTGTATAGACACAATCAGTACACTAAAGTATTTGGAAGATTAAAAAGCCCATGTTTTTGTCAGCATGTATGGACTTAGAATTCCTTTTTCCTTCGTAGTATCCCGAACTACTTGGCAAGACCTTGTCTCAACAGTGACAGAAAAATGATGGAAAAATAAGCAGAAGAAATTTGCCTGGGGAATGGCTTTTAAATGTTCTCACTACAAGGAATGAGAAGCACATGAAATGGATGGGTATCTTAATTAGCTCAAATTAATCATCTTGTAATTCATACATTATATCAAATCATCACCCGGTACACGGAAATATTTGCAATAACAAACTAACCTTTGTCCTGAGCTTTGCCTGACACCAATTCCCAAGCAACCAGGTCATCCTCCCATGACCCCAGGTTTAATAGATCTGCCTCATTTATTGTGGCATTAAAATGTCTGTCTCTCAAAGGAAACTATCGGTCTCTTTCTTTGTCTTCCAGACTGATTTCTGGACTGAACCAGCTGTAGGGCAGCCAGGCACCTTCATGGCTCCTGTAGTACTAGTTGCCAGCTGTTCCTCACAACTGGCCATAAGCAGTCTTCACCGTGTGCTAGATTCAGCTTTCTCCACCTTGCATATAGCAACTTTTACAAGAACATGGTAAGGCCATTTCCAGGGAGTAAATAGGCACAGAGAGGTGACATGATTAATCTAAGCTTGCAATGAGTATTTATAAGACAGAGCAGAGCTTGCATTCAGATTGCAGTGGTATGATTTCAAAGACACCTATCTCCAGATGACAGCAAAGGATGCTAAGACCTGTTATAACTAAGGACCTGAACATCACTGGTAGCATGGCCACCCCTCTCCATATCAGTGGTACACAACAGTAGGCTCCTACCAGCTCTCAGTGTAACTACAGCTTTTCAGGAATGATGCATCCAGGGTGTCTAGATATTAAGCGTCTAGAAACACTGTATGCAGAGACCAGCTGTCAGATGTTCAGGAATGGGTATTCACTGTTGGTATCCTGACTCTGGCCAGCATAAGAACATTGGCACCATGAGTATTGTCAGGTACTACAAATCAGAGACCATGTTCCAAGTGAATGTGCCCAGTGGGGATGCTCAGTCTTCACTGAGAGGACGTGTCTTCTGTTAATGGGACAAAGGAGGGAAGACTGAAGGCCTTTTGCTTGCTGTCAACTGTTTTGTCTGCTCTGGGTTATTCTTGAAGGCTGTCATGCCGAATTCATGACAGCTCAGACACATCAAGGAATCAGGTTCTTCTGTGGTCTCAGCCAACATTCTCCTGTCCCCTCAGCCACCAGAGGGGATGTTGTAAAACAAGCATCTCACACAATCTTAAATGTCACTGTGGCCTTCAGCTTTGGAAGTGCAGATTCTTGGTGACATCTGGCTTGGCAACCACCCTGGACCTGCTGCTCCAGGCTTGCTTCCCTCCTGTAACTGGTGTCAGTCAGATTAACTGATGCCATGCTTCTTTTGAGTGTTTGCTTCTGAAGGCACCTCAACTGAAAGAAGGGCTGGGCAGACAGATCTGTCTGCCAGGGAGACTTTCAGCAACCCAGGGTGCAGTCCGGCTCTGTATCCCATCTCTGTTCCTGGTCAGGGAGCTGACTGTTTCAGCCCTTCCTATGGTGGCCTTTCCAGGCCTCCAGGTCTTTAGCTGAGAGGCCTAGATGTGTGTCTTTGCTTGTAGCATTCACCCCTAAGTCAGTCTACCACACTCCTGCACTCATTCCCAGATAACTACATGCTTGATTGCCAACTGTTTGCTGGCCAGGAAGTTACCTTTTTCCCCAGAGGAGATGCACTAGTATCTAAATAATTCTTCTTCTTCTTCTTTTTTTTTTTTTTTTTTTTTTTTTGTTTTTCAAGACAGGGTTTCTCTGTGGCTTTGGAGGCTGTCCTGGAACTAGCTCTTGTAGACCAGGCTGGTCTCGAACTCACAGAGATCCGCCTGCCTCTGCCTCCCGAGTGCTGGGATTAAAGGCGTGCGCCACCAATGCCCAGCTTTATCTAAATAATTCTTCAGGGTGGGAAGGAGATGGAAAAATGTGATATGTCCTTATGGTCATTTTGACACTGGCAGAGTGGGCCCCTCAAGTCCAGAGGGGTGGGCCCCTAGGAAAGTATACTGATGCTGGTTAGAGGTGCATAGGCCCAGACTTCTCCAGCAGAGGATTCCAGGGCAGCATTTTTTCAAATTGGTATGTTTCCTGAGCCTGGCAGAGCAGAGATTTGGGGCTGGTATGTTTGAATACACTGATCCCCCTTATTCTCTATACTGCTTCTCACTTACAGCTAAATCAGTCTCTGGCTACTGGGCATGCTAGCTGATAGTGTGGTTTTATCCTCCCCAAGGGCAAAGAAAGAAAGGGAGGGCAGGGCAGAGCAGTGGCTGATAAGAGGAACTGGATTGGGGAGGCTTCCTGTTCACAGCATTGTTGCCCTGGACACTTTGCTATCCTGAATCTAGACTAGGTTGCCTGTTCTACCATGTCCTGTGTTTGTTTTCTTCCTTGAGAAAATTGTGAACAAGAGCAAGGTAATCTGTTCAAGGAGTTTTGAGGCAAATTGGTTCCAGTTACACCCTCTAGTATTATTCACAGGGAATAATGGTCAGTGAGAGGGGATCCATTGGGATTTATATATGGCAGATTGTGACACTGATTTTGTGAGTTCTGTTCATTTCTAATTCCTAGAAGGATCATGGATCATTTCCTTCATCCCGGATACCTCTGCCAGTGAGGGTTGTAAGACAAAGCTTAAGGTTGCCAACAAGATGAAAATTGTCTTTGAAAACTGTGGTTTGTTTGTAGCAACAGTAGGTCTGCTATACAAGAAAACGAATCCTCCCAGGCCAGCACACCAGTCCTCCCGAGCTTTGCCCTTAGCAAAGGAGTAAAGGGAAAGTCACATTTTTAACGAAAAGGTGGCTACCAGTGTTGTTTACTTTCATTCCCCCCTCCCTTTTAAGTAGAGTTTCTGCTCATTTTAAATTGTTTAGCAAACTGGTTCCAGTGGGAGAGGGTAAGGTGGAGCTGGATTGGTGAGACCAACTGAATAGTATCTGAAAGGGCTTTGGTAGAGTTTTGGTCCTCTTTCATGACTCACAGTGTAAGCAACTTGCCATGGGGCCTGCTGGCTCTGGGATCTATTGAATTAACACTGACTAAAGATACAGTGGTTTTCATTTCCCATGACTCATTGGGCAAGATAGGCTTCCGGGGCCCCATATGTGAGCTCAGGTACTTCAGCTTTGCTCAGGACATAGCTTGAGAGGGAAGCCAGTGTCATTAGACCTCACAAGTCATACTGGAGTTACATTTTGGAAAAGATAGGCTCACTCATTTTTTTAGGGGATCCAAACTGACAGGTGTGTCTTACGGATTCGACTTATGGCTCCTAAGTTGAGCCAGTGTTTCTGTAGCAGATGCTGAGGCCAGGCCCAGTAAGGGAGCAGGAACAAGGCTCTCCATACATCTATAGAAGCATTCCTGGCCCCGTGGATTTGCTTCAGCCAAAACCTCGAATGAGCCACATCCTTGTGCATTTGACTATGATGAAGCCTTTTATTACATTTATAAATGTCCCCCGAGGCTATTACTCAAAAGGGTTCATCTAATAAATAAGACAACTAATAATTATTCTGTTTCAGATTGCTAGCTGTATGTAACTTCTCTGAGGGGTCAAAAGTGTTAGGTTTGCTCAACATTGCCACAGCATTCTGACTCTTGTGATTACAGAATTGGAGTGCACATGGGGTCAAGAAACAGAGGGAGCTGCATTCACGTGACCCCTTTCATATGGGATTGCTTCCTGAAAGCAGGGGTGGCTAAGGGTGTTTAATCATATGTGGGGTGCCATAGAGCCCAGCCAGTTCATGCTCCGGTCCTGCTTATATGAATCCTTCCTCTCGGGGTTCTGGACTTGCAGTTTGCATCTCAGAAATGGGAAGGCTCCCAGGAGCCACTTTCTTCACTTTTCTTTTTTTGAATCTGTCTTCAGAAACAGTGTGTCTTCCCATTTGGGCTGTCTGCTCTGCTCCTGTGTTCACCTCTTCTCAGCCCACACACCACCGAAGAAGAGCATTTGTTCCTCTTGCCCATGTACTGAAGAGTAATAGGCACTAGTGACCTGTGCAGCTTCGCCCATGTTGGGAAGGGTTGTGAGGAGCATGTCTAACTTTAAAGATATGGGACAGTTTATCTTACCTTCAAGTGTAACCCCCTAAAAAGGCCCAGTTAACTGAATTCCACAGAGAGGGTTATCTCCTTTGATTTAACTGTTGGTAAGAAACATGCATGATTTAGGCAACTTGTAAGTATTATCATTCCCATAAATCAGAGCGACTGAGGCATAATTTACACCCCCACTTTTAGGTATGTGACTTAACTGTCAGCATGGTATAGTACAGAATAACTATTATGGTCAACATGGAGAGCAGCTCCATCACCTGGGAGTTCCCTTGTCCCAGTCTCTGGCAATCATTGATATGATTTGGCCTTTTTCAGGGTATCAAGACCATGGAGTGTACAGATGTCACCTTTTAAAGCCTCAGAGACCCCTCTGTGTCACTGAGCACCCTGAACAGCATTTTCAACTGCCACGGTGTTCGGACTCAGTACAGAGCTGCTGAGCTGTTGAGCTTCACTTTGCATCATACTCCGCCTGGCTTCTGGGACCTGGCATCCTTCAGCTGGGACATTGAAATGTCTGTGGAGACCATTGGGATAAGGATGGCTTTCTAAGAGGATAAAAGCCTCCTGGCACTGTGCCCAGTGATGCCAGAGGAGCAGATTCAGATCCAGGAGCAAGGGAAGCCTTGATAAAGGATACAGGGTTTCTCACTGCATGGGAGATACACTAACACCACTCATGTTTGATCTTTGGGTCCTGCCAGTCCCTGACTAGCATCAATTGGGCAGGGGCCACGTCCAGCTTTGGAGGCATGTGTCCAATATCTACTCTAGGAAGGGAAAGCCAGAATTCTAGGACCAGAAGATGGCAAAAAGAAATGTGAGCTCCCCCAGAAAAACAGCAGTTCTCCTCCCAGAGTAGTTCATTCTGCAGGGACAAGTGTGTATCCTGGAATATATTTCCTAAGTCTAAATATAGGTCATTATTTGAACTGATCTTAGGGCTCTTCTCTAGTTCCCAGATTTATCTTCCTTAAAGTTTCTCACATTTAATGACTAGTACATTTTCAAGTTACATCTATACAGACATGTGGACATATGTATTTACATGTCTTCAGGCTCCTGAGTGCCAGCTGTAGTCTTAAGTTGCATCATTTCTGCAGTCCTGAGAATTGCCTCTTAAGTAAACAAATGAAGGACTGAGACTTGATATATCAACTCAGTATTTGCGTCCCAAATGCTTTGATTATGATGATGTATCTTGGAAACAGCCCCAGAGTCTCTTAGCCTCTGCCTCGTGCTTCCTGAAAGAAGCATGCCAGTGTTGTATGCCAGAGACTTTAGTGAGAAATCAAGACAGTCAAGAATGCACATTGTGATAAGTCAGAATGACACGCTGGAAGTGTTCTATGTTAATGGTCACTGATAGGTTTTGCAATGTCTGGGAGAACTTTAACCATGCTCTATAATGCTGCCATACTCTGAAACACTGCTGCACTGAAACATACACTTGATCCCAAGTGCACTGAGTGTAGGGAAAAGAAGGAAACACTTGCCTGTCATCTTTGACACTGTGTGGGAGTTTTCACAGAGGCCAATGTAAGATATGACTCTCCAGCTGTTGTTCTCCAGAAGCCCACAGGGATGATCACTGCCCTAAGGTACCCAGCTCAAGTTCAGATGGAACCTCCTTAGCATTTTTGTTTTGATTTCTTGAGTGGATTTTGCTTGGTGTGTGTGTGTGAGAGAGAGGTGGGGGGGGGAGAGAGGGGGGAGGAGGGAGGGAGGGAGAGACTTGTGCATTGATATATTGCAAATTCTTCCCACCTTTTCCCTAATGGCTAGAAATTGGCTATCAGAAGCAACAAGCACAGCACATGTGAGGGACACTGAATCTGTATATTAGTTGGAGCATAGAATGTTCTCAGAGTGGAACTTCCTGAGCTCCAGAAAGGTCTAGGAAAGGCAGGGGAAGTGTGGTCCATGTGGATGTTTATGTTTGGCTGTAGGTGCCCCAAAGCAAAGGCTGACGCAGTTCTTTTTCCAGTCTGTGCAGGAGTTGGCCAATGGCAGGAATGACATTTGCTTCTAATCACTCATCTGTCTTAATAATGCTGAAAAGATACAGGGGCCGAGAACTGTACAATCACTAGTGCTTCATGACCCTGGAATCTTTGCCAAGTTGAAAGAGATCCTCAAATCTGGGGCGAGTTACAGCTCTATGGTTTTGATCATGATCTTCTTGGAAGATACTTATTAGGGCCATTTGTTGACAACATTAAGAATTAACAAATTATGTTGTTAAAGCATAACAAAAGTTTAATGGTCTCATTAGGGGACTATAAAGTCTGTTACTTAAGAGAGAAATATTGTGGTGTTGGAAAGCACGAAATATTTACAGAAAGTCTCTTCAGAGTCTATTTTCTAGAACTGAGACAAAGCTCAGCTTTTGTGGTCAAAGGAATTACAATAAAATAGTAACAAAGAGAAGCAAAATCCTTTTACACTGGGTGACAGTGGGCACCCGCTCCCCCATACTGTGAATGTAAATATATTGAGTTAGCTATTTTAAGCTAAAAATTGAACATAAAGAAGAGACAGTCTACTTTCTTTTTAATGTATAACAGGGCTTCTTTTTTTTGGAGGGGGGTTGATACCTGGTATAGGAAAAAACAATGACTGTCGGTAATGCCCACCTACTCTGCTACTTGTCCCAAAAGAGGAGGGACATCTGGGTCACAGGCAGGTCCTTGAAGACCCTCTTTTCCAAGCAGAATTCTGCTTGTTACGCTCTATAGCAAGCTTCCTATGGGACTCTGTAGAAGAGTGGGAAGCAGTGCTGGCTCTAGCATGCACAATGCGGTGAAGGGCTGGCCTAAGATACCAGTGGCCACTTTGCGGGGGACAGTTTTAGGGAAGGAGGAGAGAGTTTTTGGTGATGAGAGAAACCACTTGCCAGTTGGGAAATCTGCACGTCATTGTCGTAAAAGTGAACTGAGACAATTTATGTATTCAGCTAAATTCAGACCAAAGTATGTTTGGGTCTGAAATCTCTGGATAGTTGTGGAAAGAATTCTAACTTGGGAGTTATAATCTCTGGACTCCAGAGCCAGGTCTGCCACTTAAAGTGGAATACTTAAAGATAGCCAGCCTATGGGCCCCTGTTTTCTTGCATTTAAAGTGAGTGGGTTTTTTATATTAAAAAATATAAATCTGTATTGATGTGGATATACATTCCAGAGGCAGAAAAAAATGTAATTTGTGAAACTTCAAAGGGGTGAGAGTAGACTCAGTAGGTTTTACTTCCTGATGCTCACAGACCAGCAAGGCTAACCCCAGAGAGCTTTGTTGAACTTCTAGGAAAATCTTTATTTGCTGGTGAGGTGCTTGGCTTTTGTGTGGGGTGTGGAAGCGGGGGGGGGGGGGGTGTCAAGAATCTGATTCAGTCCTTGAGGGATCCTGAGCTCTTTATCCATAAGCTGGGGGCTTTGGAGTTAACCATCCACAATGGTGGGAATTCTCCCCTGCCCAGCTCACTCAGGCAGCAGAGGCTCCTAAACACTGGATTCTCTAGGCCTAATATTGATCAAGTTCATCACCTTCTCCAGAATAGTACTGTGCAAGTGGCTGGAAGACTGAATGGACTGACTGGAAGGAGATGTCACTGTCCAGAGACCTCCTTTCCTCCACAGGCTTGATCCCTGGCTGCTGAGCCAGTAAGACTGAGTGGACGTTGATCCTTCCTCTCCGCCACAACTCATACCTTCGCTGGCCTGGAATTTTCTAGGTGGTTGGGGGCTGAGCTGTCTGGGTGACAGGAACTAGGAGGGTTCTTTGAAAACTCTGTTGAGCCTTTACCAGCAGCACTTGTTCCAGACAGACATGGCAGGCATCAAAAGGCACTTCCTCAACCAAGAATGACGTCGGTTCTTTTTAGTCTTGCCAGGAGCAGGCAGAGCTGCAGGCAATGCATCGGGAGTGGTGTTGGTGGAGGGTGAGTGTGGGAGGGGGCACTCAGAGGACTGGAGGATACCATGGCTATGCACTATGGCCTTGGTTCTGCTTCTGAAGCTCCACGTCCTGCAATCTCTTCCATGCTGGTGCTGAGTCCTGGAGGTGCTGAGCTTGAAGCTGATCTTACCAGCAGACTGATCAAGCTTCAGCTCAGAAGGCCTGCGTTTCTGTCTTGCAAAGCTGCTGTGCGACCTGAAATGAAAGTGTTTGCAGTGCCCCACCCCACCCCTGTAGTGAAGCTGTTCTGTCCATCTGGCAGCCCAGCACCCCGAAAAGTACATTCCTGGGTCTTCCAAATCCTTTGAGTCATGTGCAGAGGATATGGAACTGACCATGAAAAGCCCAACCTGGACAAGAAACTCCAGGGACTCTGACAAGTCCTTTGAAAATCCTTCAGCCCCTAGGGAGGGACAAAGGCTTAGGAGGGACTGCAGTGTGTTGACTCTTTGCATATTAGAAGGGATTGTTTTCTTTTGAGGGGAGGAGTAACAGTTGTGATTTAAAAACTACCACCTTTCCCTGTGTCTTTGAAATTGTTATTTTGTATTCTTTAACATAAACAGTGGTTTTAGTAAATGCCAAAACACATACCATCTGAAAAAAACAAGAGTAAGTATCATTGGGGACATGAACATCAGGTTTTGGAGCACAGCAGCAGGCTGCACAGGTAGGGCGCCTAACTGGAGAGAAGACAGGTGGAAATCAGAGGTAGCTGTCTGTGCAAGCTAACCACTCCTGTTCTCACACTCATGGAGGACTCTCTGGGAGCAGTGTTAAGCATGATTCCTATGAACTGAACCTACCCTTTCTCTCTCCATTTGTTGATCTGCTTCAGTTTCATTTTCCCATCTAATTCTCAGCTTTGTGGGTGCAACTATCTACCTTTTGTAACAACCCAACCCGGTTAGTGTCACTCTTGTGATAACTGAGTAGCTAGAACTCCAATTAGTGAAGGCTTGTCACTGTCAGCTAGACTTAGTCATGATCTTTCTTCTATGCCTGGCCCAGAAGGAGCATTTGCCAACAGGATCATTGCTTTCTTCACCCTGAAATGTTTAGCTTCCAGGTCATCTTTTTGGGATAAGACAGGCTTTATTTACCCAATCGTGGAAGGGATGGCAAGGAGGCCCAGGCTTCTTCTCTCTGGATTTCTCAGGACTCACACAATTCTTTAGAATTTCCAAATGTGCAAACTGTCAAGGACCCATTGCTTTTGAATGTACCCAGAGATCAGTGTCCACACCCAAGTAAATGTTTTAGTTCACAAAAAGTTAGTTTGATTTTGATTTTAAAACCAAACAAAAACAACAACAACAAAACATGGACATTCAAGTTACCCTGAAGATTGCCTGAAGACATTTTTTGGTATGTCCAATTAGTTTTACGCCAAGATCCAGTTTCAAGCTTCAATCAACTGACTTGAAAATAAACACCCAGACTATAAGCTATTTTTTGCATAGCTCAACTGACCCGCTAAAGAGTCTAAGAGGGCAAGAGACAGGCGGATCTATGTGTTGTGCTAACTCCTGCATGCCTTTTTGTCTAGGGAACCCTAATAATGGAAGGCCCATCTTGGATATTGTAAAGCAATATCTGAAAATGAAACCACGAATATTTTGACCCCAGTATGAAGTTTTCTGAACCCATTTTGGGGGCCTGGAAGTAAAAATCTGTACCCCAATCTATCACCACACAGTGTTTTGTAGATCACTTGTGAGTTTTATTAAAAAAAAAAAAAACAAGCAGTATGCCTGGGCTTCATAAAATTTATACATGAATATATACACAGACACAAATAATATTAAAATAAAAATCACACTTGGTTTCATGTGGTAGTGGCCCTGGCACCCCACAAACATAATGTTAACTTTTCCTTTACAGAAATTGCTTGGCCCCAGAAGACCATAGTTAGGTAACCACTAATAAAGCTGTAGCCGTTGCCTGCAACATTTCAATTCAGGTTTCAAAAATATATAAATAATTTAATTACAAAACCCAACAACATCCCCCCCCTTTTTGGCACAGTGAAGCATTGGTTGATAGCAGAGAAAATATCCAAAGATTGACAGCTCTCTCAGACTCAGTCATGCCACACAGCACACCCAACGGGGTCTCTAAGCCCCAAATAGTAGTCATATCATTTATCCCATGGAGTGGTTCCCTGATGTACTTTTTTCTTTTTTTGTGGTGGGGAAAAATCACTGGAAGGTGCGACAAAAATAGTAGGAGTAGGAGGGAGAGGAAAGGCTTTATGCAGGAGAGGACAGGCTTAGCCAAAAAAATAGAAAAGAACGGTTTTGATCCTCCTTACAGTTACAAAAGACAAGGGAAACTATTCTGGACTAAGTTAAAACACTTGGGTCAAAATGCTTAACTTTAAGGCACGTCTCAAGGAGATTAAAAAAACAAAACAAAACAAAACTCTATTCCTCTGGAAAGTGGAAGGTGCACAGCCCTGGAGCCTGCCTTCCAACCTACTCAACAAATGAAGTCCCCAACCCCTCCGCTGAGCTCAGAGCTCCTTTCAAGCTAGCAGCGTCTCCACCGGGTAGGACAGGTGCGGGCCCGGGCCGCAGGCCGAAACCGCTTGCAGGGCCGCGGGCAGCCGTAGGGGGCAGTACAGGTGCGCCGCGCCACCGGTCTCGGGACCTCGGAATGGCTTGGCGGCGGTCGCGGTGGACAGGGGCGCCAGCAGCAAGGGCGCTGCGGGCTGCACCTCGGCTCCGCGCGATGCCAGCTGCGTGGGCTCGCCCGCGCCGTATGCACAGAGCGGCAGCAGGGAGCCGCCGGGCGCCGCGGGAAGGAGCGCAGGGTAGGTACGCAGTGGCGGGCATGGAGCGGCGCCCCAAGGCAGCTGCACCCCCAGAGCCGTGTCGCCATCGCGGCGGCTGCGGAACGGCTTGCTGAGGATGCTGTCGATGGCGAAGGAGCTGGAGAACTTGCTTGCGGGGCTGGAGCGCTCCTCCTGGCGAGCAGGCGAGCGCGCGATCGGGGAGGATCGGGCCGCAGGAGCCGGCTGCGGGGTCCTGGCGGGCCCGGGTGGAGTTTCCTCCGGCTGCATCCCGGACGCGGGAACTGTCGTCCGGTGGCTTAGGCGCTTGCGGCGGCGGCGGAAGACCCCGTCAGCGAAGGTGTATTCGCTGTTGGGGTTGAGCATCCAGTAGTTGTCCTTGCCCCAGGGCCGCGAGGGGTCGCGCAGCACCTTGACGAAGCAATCGTTGAGAGAGAGGTTGTGGCGCACGGAATTGCGCCAGCCGGTGTAGCTGCCGCGGAAGAAGGGGAACTTGCCCATGAGGTACTCGTTGATCTCGGCCAGTGTCAGGCGTCCGCCCGCGGAGTCGCGGATGGCCATGGCGATGAGAGCGATGTAGGAGTACGGGGGCTTGGGGCGCCGCGTGTACGGTTTGCTGCGCGCGCCCTCGCCGCTGCCTACGCTGCCCGCGCACGGCCCTGCCGCGGAGGTCTGCGCTCTGTCGTCGGCCACCTCGGAACCGTCCTGGGAACTGGGCCCGCCACCGGAGCTCCTCTCGCCGCCACCGCCCTCCAGATCCCCCGCGCCGCCGCCCGCCACTGGGCTGTTGGCCGCACAGTCCCCGTCAGAGCCTAAGGAGTCGTCACCAGCCACCGACAGCGGAGATGGCGCGTCGCTGCTGCCGGCTCCCTCCAGGTCACTGCCCATCTTGTCCCCGTGGGCGGCGCGTGGGGCGAACACTTCTAGTTTCATGCCGGCGCTGGTGCTCCCGGTCTGGTGCTGTACCCTTTTCCTGCGAGGTCGTAGGAAGCGAGTGGCGCGCGGGGTGGCGATCCCGCGCGCAGGAGGCAGGCTTCTCCCGGGAGGGACCGCTCCTGCCTCTTCCTGAGAGACGCACTTTTCCGTGGACAGGTCCTCTTCCGCTGGAATGTTTTTCTGGAGGGGTTATGCGAGCTGGGTGAATTGAGGGGAGGAGAAGCAGAAGTTGGTGTGCAATGCTGTCCTTACTCCGAGGTTTAGAGACTTTAGGCGGAAAGAAAGCGAGGGATGAGGGGCCCCCCTGAGGAGCGGGTGCCAAAACAACCTCAGGATTTCGTTCTGGGAGGAAGGAGCTGGCCCATCTGCTATCCGGCCAGGCATCCAGAAGGATTCCTTCGTTGGACGTGCAGGTCTCAGGCAGGCGTCCTCAAGGATACTCTTAAGGATAAGACGTCTTTAGCCTCGAGAGCCCATGGAAGCCAAACTTCGTGGCCGCCGCGTCCGCAGCCGCCTTGCTACCACCGGCCTCCAGGGCAGCATGTCCGCGCTGGCGGGTTGCAGCAGAATCTCGCTTCCACCTTCGGTCCGGCCCAATATAACCCTGCGGCGGCTCGGCGGGGGCGGGGCCTGGGCGCCCACGGCCAGGGGGTGGGGGAACAAGGTGGCCGCGGCTCCCCCGCCGGCGCTCACCAGGCCGAGGCCACGCGGCGGCGCGGCCACAGTGTCTCCCCGGGCGCAGGTTGTTTGTTTTGGGTCTGGCCGGCCCCGCCCTCCCGGTCTCGCCAATGGGGAGCGAGCGCGCGGCTGGGGTGTGCGCTAGTGTGCGCCTGTGCGGCGGCCGCGCCCGTCCCGCGGCGCAGGTAGGAGCTCCTGGTCTCCTGCGGCCACCGCGGGGGTTTCTGTGCCCCGGGATTCATTGAGACAATCGTGCTACCGTACCTGGTAGTGCTGACCCATTTTGATACCCCCAGGGGGACACCTTCAAGGGCTGGACCGAGGGACTGGGACTTTGTGTAGGTCTGGTGGCCGTAACTGAACCGTGCGCTGCATGCGTTTTTGGCCGCGAGAGAGCTGCGATTCTTAAGGCGGCAAACCCCTCTGGTGATGACTGAATCGTTGAACTGCAGAAACCTCGCGCAATAGTCTTTGCGTTGACCTTCTCCCGGAGCCACCGGAGAAGAAGGAAGCCCTTCTTATGATTGATTTCCTTTCTATGGCTAACTTTCCCCCTTGTAACAATTAAAAACCCTGAGCTGGAAATTATGTCTTTTTGGTTAATCGTGTCTCTTGCTCCTTAGCCAGCCTCTGACTTTCACTTTTATTTTGTCATACCTGGCTGGAGGCTCTGGGGCGGGAAGAAACGCCCCATTCTTCTGCGGGAAGACTTTGTTGTTGAGTGAAGGATGCCAGGCTCTGCCTGCACTGGAGTCCCTTCCGAAGTCTCCTGTCTATAGACAGAGCCCACAGCCCCGTACAGTTCTCTGGTTTGACAAGCAACAGAATCACAGGAGTGTGTGTTCCTTGGGGCCTCAGCCAAGAGCAAGGAATGTTTGCCGCCATTTGTCTCCAACCACACTCTAGGACTTGCCTTGGCTTTAATGGCACCAATGTCAGATAGGAAAAGAGGCCTGATGGGGGATGTCCCTTTCTATTCCCTGGACTCTCCGGACCTGCGCCAACATAGTGTCAATACTCCAAGGAAAGGGGGCCTTGGACCGGGAAGTGTGCACTTCTGACCCTGTGCCTACCACACCAGCTTCCTCCTTCTTCCTGCTTTTGTTGCAAATAGAGTGGAGGCTGCGACTATGTGGGAGCGCATCTTTGAAGTTTATTTTATTACTTTCCACCATTTGTGTGGAAATATACACAAGCTTCTCTTATCTTCAGTCAAGATGCAGTGGGCATCATGACAGCCAGGGAGGAATCTGATATTTTATGTTATGGATTACATTACTGTTTACTATGTGGCACACAGCTCAAGCTGTGTGGGGGAATGGCTCCCTCCAGTCCTGGAAAGGAGCTACTTTTGAAGGGTTTGCTTTAGCTTTAGCCTGGGAATGGATGGTTCCCAGGTCCTGGCCAGGGAAGTGGACTGGGATGAGGAATTAGCCCAGCAAGGAGGCAAGGCTTTGCTTTGGCCAGGGATAAAAGACATTCTTAATGAAGGTTGTCCTTGTTTGAACTCTGGGGGTAGGCAGGGCAGGACAGGAGGACTCGTGCCTGTTTAATGGAGGAGATTCATCTAGGAGGGTTGAGACTCAGAAAGGTCATGAGGAGATTCCAGGTCTGGGAGCCTTGATAGGGCAGATAGGGCAGCCCACCTCAGCCTATCCTGCACTCCATTTCCCCCTTTCTTACCCAATGTCCTCTCTCTGGCCCCTAACAGACACTCTCTTTACCTTGATCTTGGGTAGGTCAAGAACTGCTCTCCCCTTCTTCCTATTGGGTTTGGAGTTTGTGAAAGCTTGGGCAGATGGGAAGGCAGTGGGGATGGAGAATTCTCAGGACAGACAGCCTTTTCTACTTTGTGAGTTAGTTCCTTGGGAAGCTGGGATGGCTAGGCAAGGGACTGCGTATAGCCTACTATGAGGACTTTGGAAAGGAAGACCCCTGGGAGAAAATGGCCCAGCACAGCCGTCTGGAAAGGGAAAAAGGAAGCTAAGAACTAGGATATAGATTCCACCCAGATGGATCTCGTCTGTATTTCATGACTTTATCTCTTTACCCCATCAGTGCCATGTGCTGAGAGTTGTTTGTCATCACTAAAATCAGAAATAAAACTGCTCTATCCTGTTGCAGTTGATTTTGGTACTATTATTTTTAGTGGTTGTTTTGTAGCTGGGAAATCATTCACCTTTTTTTGAATGTTAAGAGAAAACAGCAAGGAGGAACAATACCTGTTCTCTGCATCTCTGTTACTCTATCCACACATCCTGGAGGTTGGTGGGGGTGGAAAAGTTTAAAAGAACTGTCACTAACCCCTCCCATTTCCATTTTTCACACAAGTTACCAAAAGAAAAAAAATCAATGTGAAGCTTTCTCCTCTCTAATTTTTGTCTGTTTAGAATTATGTCATTGATGGATTAATAATAAATGTCTGTAGGTGATGTCTGACAAAATACTTGTGGGTGAGGAAGACCTATTAGCCCTTTAATTTTCATGAAGATAAGTGGCTGAACTCTACAGAGGGAACGTTCACATCTCTGTGACCTTGTTTCCTCCCTGAAGTGGTTTTAGGAAGAGAAAAGCGAGGCACGATCTCTAGAAATCAACAGGAATTTATCTGTAGGAACTGGTGTTTCCCTGCCCAGTTCCTAAACATTAATCTAGAAAGGGAAGCACTTAATCCCTAAAACACCCAGGTGACTTAGCAGACTCGAATAGACTCCCAATGGAAACACAGACAACTTGTTTTATGTATTGGGATAGTGAACAGCCTTGTAGTACAAAGAAGGTCACAGAACCATCCAACAGTTTTCTCTCTTCTCCACTGTTTTTAAGCCTGTTTCTCAGCCAGTTGCATTGTTCAAGATCCACCACCTCGAAATTGGGTTCACTTGGTTCTGTAATTCTCCTGGTTTGATGGTCCCCAAGAGACTTCCTGCTGGTTGTATTCCCTGGACATGAAGCACATGTGGCCCAGAACTATGGAAATGACCAGGTTTCTTTCATTATTAACCTTTGTCAACAGTCATATTGAGTCTGAAGGGGAAGTAACCTTAAAACAGCCTTCTGTTGGAGACCTGGTACCCCAGATAAATGTTCAGTCTAATGTGATTAAGAAGGGAGCAGCTTCAGGCATAAAGCAAGGGCTAATGCCAGGAGCACCAGGGCAAAATGTTCAGTGGTTTACAGGGCTCAGAGAGGGCCTGGCTTGGGGACTGGGAGTTGGGTAGCAGAAAAGGGGCTCTACAAAACAAAGCCCAGCCTCTTTGTTCCCCTGGATTTAGTGAAAACACTAAAGGTGAACAGCAGTGTGTGCTTCTCTGTTCTAGCCCACATCTTTCTACTTTGGGGGATGGTTTATTTTGTAGATGCTGGGGACTTTGAAAGCATGGACACAGAAACTAATATAGGCATGGCAATAGTAGATCAAGACCAGGTAGCTTTACACATCCTTCCTCTACTTCTTTTGGAAGGCATTCTAATAGCACCAAGCTCATTTGTGTCTTGTCTTGTTTCAGCAGTTTCCTTTTGGACATCTGGCTGGAGGCCAGTTAAATCCAAGAGTCCTGGTATCTGCCTGGGGTGACTGAGCAGATGCAAACTCCAGTTTATGCTTCATGTCCAGGGATTACAACCAGCATGGAGCCTCTTGGAGACCTATCAAACCAGAAGAATTACCAGGCTATCTGAACCCAATTTCTAAGTGGTGGGTCTTATAGAATGCAAGTGACAGAGAGGCAGGCCTAAAAAATGGTGGAGAAGAGAGAAAACAGCTAAGTAAAATTTGGGGAAAAATAAGAAAATAGATATCTAGGGCAAGACAGAGGTTAGAGATGTTTGAGAAAGTGACTTGATTCTGTAACCTAGAGACAAAATCCTAATTACTGTAGCATGGTGTGGGAAGGTATTATCCAGGAATGAAAGAAAGCCCTGGGCTACTTTATTACAACAGGCTCCTAGCTTCAACCCTGGGGACACTGATCCGTCCTTTAAACCTGACCAGATTTGAGGAATTCTCACTGCTCAGTTTTAGTCCAGTTTCCTTATTGTCTAATGTTCTTTAAACTTCCAATTTGAAAAGCAGAACTGGTATCTTTTGAGTATCTTTGCCATAAGTTAATTCTAATGTTTAAAATTCTTAATTTTGAGGTTGCTATTTCTAGAATAAATTAAAAAAAACAGAACTTTCCTCATGTTTATCATGGGAAGAGGCCTGTTTTTCCATGAAGATAAGTGACTCTCACCTTTCAGAAGAGTGCTGTCAAGTTGATGGTATAGGCTGTGAGGATGACTCAGTCTGTAAGATGCAACTATAAGGACCTGAGTTCAATTCTCCAAACCAGCATGAAAATAAAGCCAGGTCTGGAGGCAAATCATTTTAATTCCAGCACTGGGAAGATGCAGACAGGTAGATCCCTAGACTCACCAGCCTGCCTACTTGGTTAGTTCTAGGCCAGTGAGAAACCTTGTCTTAAACCAACAAATAAAGCAGATACCCAACAAATGACCTTTAGCCTCTACACACCTATACCTGAATATTTATACATGAACATACACAGAGCAATAATACTAATACTAGCACTAAAACTAACAATATCCTCAGCCACCAGATTTTAGACTCCTCTAGGTGTTCTTTGTATCTTCAAGTCTAGGTAGGTCATTTTGGAGGGAGAGACTGTCTTTGGAATCCCAGATGGCCAATTTCCTGGTGCTAACCCAGCAAAGTTGCCAGGTATAGACCAGGAAAGGGAAAAGAAAGTTCCAGAGCGAATGAGCAATTTCCTTCAGCCGTTTACTCCTAGTCTATGGCCAGCACCCCAACCTGTATTCCAGAAAGAGAAAGTCACAAGCTTCCTGCTTGAACACCTGGTGGGACTTGATAGTTGTGCTGCCCAGAGGGATAAATATATATTTAGCAGATCATGTAAGAAAGGTTGTGGCGACCTATTGGTGAAGATGTGGGTGAGCCAGTCCTGAAGCTGTGAGCATGGAAGAGATATCCCCATTACTCATCGGTCATGTGGCAGCATGGGAGGGGGAGAGATGCCCTTTCCTTGTCCATCAACACATGAGTTATGTGGCAGGGCTGTCCCTGAGGTCATAATAGAGGTAGAGCCGGCCTTGCCCTTCATCAGCTACAGCACTTGGAAGAGTGGTTCCTCTGACACTCTTGGGCAGCACAGGAGAATTGGCTCTGAAAGGGGAGGTGTGAGCAAATAAACCCCGAGTATGTGAAAGCAAGAGAACTGGCCCTGCCTTTTGCTCATTGCAGCAAGGGGTGAACTAGCCAGGGCAATTCAGGAGAGCTCACCCTTGTGGTGAGGACAAGGGAGAACTGGTGGGCTGACCAACCATGCAACTACCCAGGCCCAGAAGGAGGGCTTGTGAGTTGACCCATCCCAACATCCACCACATATGTGATCTGTTGGAGCACATGAAGGGACAAGTCCTGCAGACCCAAAGCTGCAGGATCTCTACAAAACAGGCCAACAACAGGATAACCAAGAGGAGTTCCAGTGAGGGCCCAGCATTGATAGTGTAACAGAAACCAGAGTCCTTGAACAAGACCAGTGACTTTTGCAGTGAATATGTGCAAGTAAAGCTATATGGATAAAAGGGTTTTACTCTGTGACTCAATGTGTCATATTACAGTTTCCATTAGGAGATTGATTTTTCTTTATTTTTTCTTGTTTTCTCTTAGATTCCATTTATTCATTTATTTTGGGGGGCAGGTTGCAAGGGCAGAGAGTAGATACGAAGGGACGGGAAAATGAAGGGAATGGAGATACATGATATGAAAGATACAAAGAATAAATAAAAAAGAAAGGTTGTGGTGGATCTGTGAAGAAAATATATATCATCTATCTGTCTGTCTGTCTATCTATCTATCTATCTATCTATCTATCTATCTATCTATCTATCTATCTATCTTTCTATCTATCTACCTATCTGTCTGTCTGTCTTTTAGACCCCCGGAAAACTCAGGTATCTGGGGTCCCAGGCCACGACCTCGGTCACCCCAATCACCAGGCAGATTCGAGAGCTTGCTGCAAACTGCATGAGGCTTTATTGTTTTTTTTTTTTAACGAGCTAACCCCATGTTAGCTCGGGTCTTTCACCCACCCGCCATGGCGGATGGCTAGCAAAGACAACTCCTAGGGGCTCCCGAGAGATCCTGTAAGGCAGCGTAAGGGGTGTGTCTAGGGGTACGCACAGGCTCAGGATTGGTGTGCCTCCAGGCTTGGAGGGCTTGCCCTGTGTTGATTGTCCAGCTGGTTGTTATGGCCCATAGGCCCTCCCAGAGTGGTTGCTATGCTCTGTGCGTCATTGCTATGTGCTTGTCCTTAAAGTACACCCAGGGTCGTAAAGCATAGCACCACCAGCTAACTTCTGATTGGTTCCTTGTCACGAGGCAGGCATTTGACTTTCTAGTGTCTAGGACAAGGTCAGACAAGCACGTGTTCGGCCATTATGGCTGCCGAAAGGGGAGCTGGTCCCTTCATGTCTATGAAGACTCCATTTACGTGTTTGTTATAAAGAATTTGGAATGTATTCCAAAGGGGAGAAAGGGGGAAGCATAAAAAAATACCATGCAGTCATCATCTATATTAGCATTTATCCATCTGTGAGCTCCTTGTTAGACTCTATCTTCCCCATACCATTTCCTGTTAATTTTTTTTCTCCTCTCACAGTGCTGGGAATTGAATCCAGGGCCTGCACGTGCTAGATAAGCTCTTTGTCACTGAACTGTAACCCAAGATTTTTGTTTGTTTATTTGTTTGTTTTGTTTTTGAGACAGGGTCCTACTTTGTAATCCATGCTGGCCTTAAGTCAGGGGAAGCAAGCCAGTAAGCTGCACACCCCCTCCCCATGGCCTCTGGATCAGTTCCTGCCCACAGGATACTTTCCTGTTTGAGTTCCTGTTTTGACTTCCTTCAGTGATTAACAGCATTGTGTAAATATAATCCAAATAAATCCTTTCCTCCCCAGCTTGCTTTATGGTCATTGTGTTTCATCACGGCAACATAAACCCTAAATAAGTCAAGTTGGTACCAGGAGTTGGGTATTGCAGTGATAGACCTGATCATGTTTTGGGGAGGATTTTGGAAGGACTTTGGAACTTTGGGCTAAAAAAGCCAGTGAGTTGATGTTGGATGTCCTTCTGTATGCTTCGAATATTTGTTGTTTTTATTGGTTAATGAATAAAGCTGTTTTGGCTTGTGACAGGGCAGAATATAGCTATTTGAGAAATTCAAACAGACACAAGATAGAAAGAAGGTGGAGTCGAGGAGACACCATGTAGCCACCAAAGGGATAAGATGCTAGAAACATTACTGGTATGCCATGACCACCTGATGATACACAGGTTAGTAAATATGGGTTAATTTAATTGTGAGCGCTAGTCAGTAATATGCCTGAGCCATTGATCAAACAATTGTAATTAATATTAAGCCTTAGAGTGGTTATTTAGGAACTGGGGGGAGAGGCAAGAAACTTTCAACTGCAGTGAGTGTTGAGACCTCAGTGGGATATTCTGTAGGAGCTTAGAAAACAAGAATGTTAAGAGCAGTTCAGAAGATGGAGGTCTAGTTTGTGAAATTTCAGAGGGAGTATTAAAGTCTCTATCAGAGTAGTTTGTTATTTTGATTTAAGATTCCATGGTTCTGGTTAGCTGGGGTTGAAGAATCAGCTGTGATTAACAAGATGTAAGAACTACTGAAGCAAACCTTTACATTATGGAACAATTGATGCTGGTTAGCTGGAGCTAAGAAATTAATGGTGAGTAAGAAGAGACCAGAATTACTGAGGTGAAATCTGGAAAGTGTTTTCTGAGAGAACAGAGAAGTTGTGTTCCAGAAGCAGCTAAGTTTGTAGCTTGGCAGTAGAACTTGGTAATATTTAAGAGTCATTCAGGTAGTGGTGATATATTATTTACAATTTATTAAAGCTTGAGCCAGAAAAGCAAAGTCAGTCACAAACCTTAAAACTCAGGCATACACCTTTAATTGCAGCAGCCAGAGCTAGGAGGTGGTGGTACACACCTTTAATCCTAGGACTCTGGATTAAGAGATAGATGGATCTCTGTGAGTCCAACGCCGCCCAGATCTACATAAGAGTCAATCAGTCTAAAAGAGAATTATAGCTCACACCTTTAATCCCAGTACTAGGGAAGTATATAAGACAGAAGCAAGGTCTCAGAGAGGCAGTCAGTTTCCAGTCACACTGACGAGTAGAGACATTTTGTTCTCTAGCACACTGAGGAGAGGCAGCAGTTTGAGACTCGAAGAGCTTGTGCGTGGGTCACCCCTTTCAGTCTGAGCTAGAGGTGAGAGCTAGTGGCCATCTGCTTTGCTTTTCTGATATTCAGCTTGAAGTTTGAACCCCAATATCAGTCTCTGGATCATTTATTTTTTGGTGTTACAACTAGTTTTAAAGGCATGAAGGGGTCATGGAAAGCAGTTGAGGTTTGGCACTGTGAGAGGCCAGGAGAGGCCATTGGTGAAGGTGCAGCCCCAGTGGCAGTTGAAGGCCCAGGATGGAAGGGGTCAAGCAAAGAAGTTGAGGCTTGGCACCACAAAGAAAGTCTATGAAAGGCTGTTGGTAAAAGTGCAGCTCAGTTGCCACAGAAGACCCCAGAGTTTTGGAGATGCCAGTACCATGGGATGACCACCAAGAATAGCAACAGCAGTGGAGTGGAACCAGCCAGAGCTAGAAGACAAGCTGCAAGTGCTGAGATCAGAGCCTGAGAAATGACTCAATCTCTTTGGAGGAGCCCAGAATAACTGAGTTATTTACACTGTTGGAGTTTGGTTTTTCTTGGTCCAGATTATGACTGTGCCCTGGTTCTTCACTCTTGAAGAAGGTATTTAGTTTAATTTTGATTTTAAAAGGAGGCCCCAGATAAAAGACTTGAACTTTAAAAAGAGATTGGATATTTTAAAGAGACTGGAATTTAATGTGTTTGAATTTGCAAAGACTGTGGGACTTTTAAAATTATTTATGATTTTAATGTGAGATCTTGGGGGTGAATAAGAAAGGAAGAGTTGTAGCTTAATAGTGACATGCTTGTATGTCAAGTTGAAAAGGGTCAGTTGTACTGGCTGGTTTTGTGTGTCAACTTGACACAAGCTAGAGTCATTAGACAGGAAGGAGCCTTTGAGGAAGTAAGAACCACCTGAAAGGCATTTCTCAATTAGTGATCATTGGGGGAGGGCCAAGCCTATTGTGGGTGGTGCCATCCCTGGGCTGGTGGTCCTGCGTTGTGTAAGAAAGCAGGGTGAGTAAGCCAGGGGGAGCAAGCCAGTAAACAGCATCCCTCCGTGGCTTCTGCATCAGCTCCTGTCTCCAGGGTCCTACCCTGCTTGAGTTCTGGATTGACTTCCTTCAATGCTGAACAGCATTGTGGAATTGTAAGTCAAGTAAACACTTTCCTCCTCAACTGGCTTTATGGTCATAGTGTTTCATTACAGCAATGAATGTTACAACCCTAACTAAGATACTCAAAGTATAAGTCTTATTAAAAATAGAAATGTGGGGCCAGTGGGATGGCCCACTGGTAAAAGTGCTTGCCATTCAAGCCTAGTGACATGATATCCCTAGAATCTACAACAGAAGGAAAGATCTAACTATAAAGTTGTCTTCTGATCTCCACCACTCACGGTGGCAGGTGCACTTGCACACACACACATTCATATATGTATCACCATGTGCTAGGAGGCTTTTAATACCTTTGGTATAAATCCATTTGAACCTTCATGGGTTTCTAGTGACAAGATACCACAGGATCAGTTTACATGATCTGATATATTCTATTCATTTAAGTATCATTTGCATTTATTTATTGTATTTATAGGGTGTGCGTGGGTTTATGCAGGTATATATATGTGAGTGTACATTCATGTGTGTATGTGTTCAAGTGGAAGCCAGAGGTCGACTTTGGGTATGGTTCCCTAGCTGCCATCTACCGTGTGTGTGTGTGTGTGTGTGTGTGTGTGTGTGTGTGTGTGTGTGTGTGTGTGTTAAAGCAGGATCTCTCATCTGGCTTAGAACTCACTGATTGTGAGGGGGTGGCTGGCAAGTGAGCACTAGGGATCTACCTGTTTCTGCCTCCCCAGGGCTGAACATTCACCTCGGCATCATTCTGGAGAATGAACCCAGGTCCTCACCATTGTGGGGCAAACACTTTGCTGACTGAGCTATACTCAGATTCTAGCCATTTTAATAATAGTCAGAAATTGTATTTAGGTCAGATATGGGCCATACCCACATTCACTGATCCTGGGATAGTTATTGTTTCTAGAACTTTACAGTGGACAGTGCTAGGAAGGAAGGTTTTTTCCTTACAGAAAAACAATACATTGTATTTCTGGAGGCTTGAATAAGAATGGTTCCCATAGGCTTATATATTCAAAAGCTTAGTCACCAGAGAGTGGAACTATTTGAAGGGATTACAAAAATTAGGAGATATGTATGGTCTTGGTGGAATAGGTGCAGCCTTGTTGGAGGAAGTGTGTCACTGGGGGTGGGTTTTGAGATTTCAAAATCCCAGGCTAGGCCCAGTTTTCTCTCTTTGCCTACAGATCAGGACTTGGCTCTCAGCTACTGCTATAGCACCATGCCTGCCAATGTGCCGTCAGGCTCCCCACTGTGATGACAATGTATCTCTCCCTACTGTGATGATAATGGACTAATCCTCTAAAACTTTAAGCAAGCCCCCAGTTAAATACTTTCTTCCTTAAGAGTTGTCTTGGCCATGGTGTCTCTTCAAAGCAATGGAATAGTGACTAGGACAGTATTTCTGATTAAACTATAGGTTTATAGAGTAAATCTTTATTGATTTTATCTGTCCTTTTTTCCGTGTTGACTATCACTGCAGCACAGCTGCCTGTTTACTTCATCCCTCTCAATTCTAAATACAATAATTCATTCTTTGAAAATTTCATAGGATGCGTTTTTATTTATCTCAATATATATGTTATTATTTTGGGAAATCATCCCAATTAAGTCAGTAACAATGTGATAACTAAATGCAGTTTGAGTGCCAAGGCTTTTCTTTTCTCGCTGTGTTTTGGCCCTTAGGGCTTAGATTCTGTTGGCCACATAGTCAAATTGCCAAATCTGAAGTTATTTGAGATAATTGGCCTCTAGTGATTAAAGCTGCCAGCTTGATATTCAGTTAACACTGGTTGCTGCTTTGCCTTTTATTTTGTTTATTTTTGCCCCAGTATGTTTCATAATTATGTATTACTGACCTGGTTTTACAGTCAAAGCTGTGAGATGAGGCATATTCATAAAAATGAGCTTTCTTCCTTGTTTCTTTACTCTGTCCTTCATCTGTTTATGGGGAATGATTTGGTGACAGATTTTAGTCTTCAAGGGCTGTCACATAAAATATCACAGAACAGAGTAGCTTAAAGAACATAATGTAATTTCCTGAAAGTCAAGATCAAGTGTGAGCAAGGCTATTTTTTTTTTTTCCAAGGCCGGTTCCTTGCTTTGCAGGTGGTGTCTTGTTCCTGGGTCACCCTCTGTGTGTGTCTGTGTCCTATCTCCTGTAGTAAGTGCATCAGTCACATTGAAAGAGAGTCCACTCTTACCTTGAGTGGGGTGCCAGGTTTTTGAGACGGGGTCTTTCTGTATAGCCTCAGCTAGCTTAGGCTGTGCAGACAAAGGTGATCTTAGACACACAGAGAGCCACATGCCCCTACCTCAGGAGCCTTGGCATTAAAGGTACATGCCATCATATTTGGCATAAAGACCTCACTTTAACTTAATCACTTCTCCATGATTCTTGCCTATAAGGTCTCATTCTCAGGCATTGGGGGTTAGGCCACATCAATATACTAATGCAGGAATGGCAGAATTCATCCTATGACACAGCTCATTTAAAATATCCAGGCAAAACAGCATCTTAATACTTCTCTCCCTGTGCACGGTATCAAATACCCATTATAGTTATAGCCTTCTATGCTTCTCTTGACAAAATATCTTAGATATTACTCCACAACCGTCAACGGAAATGGTCCTATTTGAAAGATAATGCTTTGACTGTCAGTTGACTTAGAATTTTCTGACTGTATATTTGCTTTTTAGTCAATCTTTTGACTGTAAAGAAGGTAAGAGAGATACTTGAGCCATAAAAAATAAGAACTGTGTGTGAGGCCAAATGGCCTTGAACTCATCCCATGTGCTGGCCTCAATACCTGATCTTTTTATTAGGCCCATTGTTTCAAATAATATGGAAGCTTCGTTGAGTTTGCTAATTACCACAAAGTCTGAAACTCAAGCAGGTTATATTCCATTCTATACAAATAGAACTAATTATTTCTAGACATGTAATTGACAAAAATATCAATTGCAATAATAAAATTTAGCTTCAATTAAATAGTGGGGTACCAGGTTGGAGAGACGGTGGGGTGGTGAAAGGGCCTGCAGTCAGGCCTGATAACCCGAGTGTGATCTCTAGGATCACTTGGTGGAACCAACACCCACAAGTCATCCTCTGATCTTGACATGTGTGTGCCACCTCCCTAAATAAATCTAATTGAACACAATTTTAAGTGAGAATTTTTTTTTAACTTGCTCAAGAGAAAGTTGGTCAGGAGGAAAGAGGCCAGCCAGAGTTATATCACTCCATGTGTTATTTTCAAGGTTACACTCTGAGTAAAGCTGGCTTCTTGGTACTGCCTGGAGAGAAGGCAACCTTGGGTCTCCCTGAAGGAGACAAGAATGCCCTTTTCAGCAGCCACAAAACAAGGATGCGTCTGCAGTGTTTATGATTGCACAGAAGCTAGTTATAGTCTAAATCTGCTTGAATGTAGTCAGGCCCACACAACCATGGGTACATATCCA
This sequence comes from Cricetulus griseus, assembly GCF_003668045.3. Classification (NCBI taxonomy): domain Eukaryota; kingdom Metazoa; phylum Chordata; class Mammalia; order Rodentia; family Cricetidae; genus Cricetulus; species Cricetulus griseus. The sequence goes on along the minus strand of NC_048596.1, from coordinate 252,234,689 downwards.
TGGGTTCAAATGATAGCAGATTAAAATTATTCTAGAAAAATAGTTGTATCTGTATGGACACTTGTGGATGTTTCTCTTTGGTATTCTTTCCTGCACAATATAGCAACTCAGCTACCTAGCACTTTCCTTGTATTAGGCATCGCAAGTCATCTAGAGATGGCTTAAAGTATACAGGACAAGATATGTGGGTTCTATGCAAATAGTAGGCCATTATATATAAAGGACCTTGACATCTTACAGTATTTGCTATAATTCCATTCATAGTGTCCTGACCTTCTAAGGAGTCAGTACAGGCTCACTTTGTATTTCTTGGTACAGATCTTATCTAGAATTATCAATTTATCGAAAGAGCCCCTGTGTTTTTATTATCAGAAAAAGTTTTGTTGTAAAATCTGGGCTTGAGGGGTTTTCAAGACTCTCAGGACCATGACAGTCCTGAGCAGTGACTGTGTTTCCTTTCTTGATCATTTATGACTCAGACTGATTTTGGCTATGAACATAGGGGCTTTTGCAGCAAAGCTGAATGTCTGTCCCGGTACTTAGAGAGTAGGCACAAATCGGTTTTTACAAAGCACTTTCTTTTGTGCCCTGTTGTTTTTAATAATGCAAGGCTTTCCTCTCATTAGATCAGACTAATTGTGTAAAACTTGGAACCTGGAGTGCAGCAGACTCGGGGACTTGAGGGACATCCTTTAGTCAGAGCCTCCTGCCTCCGGTTCCCTGGTAGTTCTCCACCTGCGCTCCACGCCTTGGGCACAGTGGGGAAAAAGATCTCTTTGTCCTTGTTCACTACACCTGTGCAGAACCAAGGGCGTTGTTTTTCTAGCAACTTTCGCCAGAGCTATGCAGGTCAGGCTTGCTCGTGTCTTACCGTCAACTCCATTTTGCTGTGATGCCCCGGAAACCACGGAACAGCCTTCCCTGGTGTGATCTTTGGTGGTAGGCCTGATAAGCTTGTGAGTAGGCGTTCTCCCAGAAGCGGCTCTGAGCTATACAGGCAGTCAGTCTGGTTCTTCATACAAGTCTGCAGGTAACCCTTGTCCTTCTGGAGTGTTCCCAAGATCTTTTGTATATTTATTTGGTAAAGCAAAGTATTAGTTGCTCAATCTTCATGTTGTTTATTTTTGGAGAACTGTGGAATTAGTACTCTTTCCTCTGCCTACACATTGCAAGTCCTCTCAAAAGCAACCTTCTCTCCCGAGGTAAAATATTTGTTTAGTGTGAGATTTTTGGTCTCAGCTTTCTGAAAACAATGTTTTCAAAGCTACTTCAGCCATCTAAACTCAGGTGTGGTGACAACTTCTAAGCCTTGATGTGGTCACACTTTGGCTTGTGGCCATATGAAACCTGGTTATTCTGGGTTTCTCTGTCTCCGTCCTTTGAGGGAAGTAAAGCTAAACCTGATTTTTTACCATCCAAGGAGAAGTTTAGTAGCTGCACATCCCAGGCTTAGGGACTAGCCATGTTTCAAACTTCCTGACTAATAGTCTACACTGGCCAATGAAATATCAATGAAACCTAGACACCTCAACTTCCTGACCAGAAGAGGGGAAAGGAAGCTACAAGAGTGAGAAGGGAAGAAAAGGAAGGATGCAGAGGTCATGAGGAAGCAGAAAGTTGAGTCAGGTGTAGATTAGAAGAAAGGACATATGACAGGTGGAATTTTAGTTGGGGGGGTGGTAGAGGAGGAAGGGAGGGAGAAGGGAACTGGGATCGCCATGTAATTCAATCTTGTTTGTAATTCAAATATATAAAAAATAAAAAAAATAAAATTAAGAAAAACAAAACAAAACAAAACAACAACAACAACAAAAAAACCCCAACATGTAGACAGATGGGAAGCTCTCACAATCTAAAGGTTTACTGACCTTTAGTGTGAGACTGGGTTCCACCAGCACATAGCAAATGCTGGGAGCAAGGGGATGGAGATGGACGTGTCAAAACAGGGCCTGTAGTCTAGGGATGTCCCAAGCAGCCCTCAGAAATGTATTTGAGAACTGCCTGTGTTTCTACAGGCAGGTTTTTGAGAGACTCAGCTCTCACTGGTCCGTACTGGGGTCTGAGGTCGTGTTTGTGAGAGTTAAGACCCCAAACTTCAACACTGAGACCTGTGTGAATGCTGCGGGCGGGGTGGGGGTGGGGTTCCAGGAGGCACTGTGAAGCTTGGGTGTGAGCTACATTCCTGATGTACTGCAAGGACTAATCACAGCAGAGGCTGGAGGGAGGACTGCTGAGGAGGGCTTGAACACAGCTAAGGAGCTTTGTGGTACACACCAGAGACATCACATCAGTTACTCACTGAGAGAGGGGTTAGAAGGTCAGCACAAGACAGGATTTTCTTAATCTTTTCAGATTTAAGTTTGCATCGATGGCAAGTGGAGATAAAAAGGACAGCCCCCTGTCCTGTTACAGTTCTGCTGGCAGCTCTCCTACAGCATTCTTTTTTTTATTTTTATTTTTTTTGTTTTTTTTTTTTTTTGTTTTTTTGTTTTTGCTTTTCGAGACACGGTTTCTCTGTGTTGCTTTGGATCCTATCCTAGCACTCGCTCTGGAGGCCAGGCTGGCCTTGAACTCACAGAGATCTGCCTGCCTCTGCCTCCTGAGTGCTGGGATTAAAGGCGTGGTCCACCAATGCTCCGCTCCTACAGCATTCTTTAAAGTAGTGCATTTCCAGTGGAGATCTGGCTCACACACTGGGGAAACACATGGGGCAAGCTCACATACACAAATATGGTTTTATGGGGCCACAGTTTTCCTTTGGAATCAAGGTCACCTCCAGATAATTGTGAGTCCTTTTTTATATTCTCTTTATCTTGTTTGTTTGTTTGTTTGTTTGTTTGAGATAGGGTTTCTCTGTGTAGTGCTGGCTGTCCTGGAACGTGCTCTGTAGACCAAGTAGGCCCTGAGCTCAGAGATCTACCTGCCTCTGCCTCCCAAATTCTGTCATTAAAGGCATGCACCACCACCACCTGGCTTCTTTTTATCTTTTAAATGATGACTAGACCTGGATAGTGGGAGATACATAAATTGATTACCTTTATTTGGTTATGTTTACGATGATCAGTGCTATGTCAGAAAACATGGAGTAGCTGCAAAGAGCATCTTGCCACCTTAGAAGGACAGTGTAACTTTCCAATAACAAAACCTCCTTGCTTGAGTATGGGTGGATCACTGATTGAGGACTACCTTCAGAGTCTCTAAAGTCCCACTGAGGAGTGAGCCAGCACAGGCAGAATAAAGTGTCAGAAACAACTGAAAATGTTTACAGTAAGAGATGTCACCCTCTCCTGAGCAGTGACTATGCACGTACTATCCAGTATGTTTACCTCTTCACATATTTCAACACAGTCAGTCCTCATGAGTAATACCCGGGAAGATATTGGCCCTGGCTTTACATTAACAAGGAGAAAGCGCAAGGAGTTTGTTTGAAGTTGCTAGGCTAGTGAGCAGGGACTGCGTGTAGGACTGCTTCTTACTCAGCATGGTTTCTAACTCTTTGTAGCAGCATACGCTTGTCAAGTTGCTTTATAGCACCACAGTTGCAGCCCCTCTGTAGAAGGAAGAGTGTTAGACCCCCGGAAAAAACTCGGGTATCCGGGGTCCCAGGCCACGACCGAGGTCACCCCAATCACCAGGCAGATTCGAGAGCTTGATGCAAACTGCATGAGGCTTTATTGTAATTTAACGAGCTAACCCCATGTTAGTTCGGGTCTTTCACCCACCCGCCATGGCGGATGGCTAGCAAAGACAGCTCCTAGGGGCTGCATAGAGATCTTATAGGGCAGTGTAAGAAGTGTGTCTAGGGGTACGCACAGGCTCAGGATTGGTGTGCCTCCAGGCTTGGAGGGCTTGCCCTGTGTTGATTGGCCAACTGGTTGTTATGGCCCATAGGCCCTCCCAGCGTTGTTGCTATGCTCTGTGCGTCATTGCTATGCGCTTGTCCTTAAAGTACACCCAGGGTCGTAAAGCATAGCGTCACCGGCTAACTTCTGATTGGTTCCTTGTCACGAGGCAGGGATCTGACTTTCTAGTGACTAGGACAAGGTCAAACAAGCATGTGTTCACCTGTTATGGCTGCCGAAATGGGGAGCCAGTTCCTTCAAGAGTTATAGCAAGGACTCAGTTAAATATTATGATGTTTTTGAAACAATCTGAAGACTGCCATGTAGTAAACGATTTTAGAACAATGGTTCTCAACCTGTGTGTCCCAACACCTTTGGGATCTACATATAGATATTTATTTACATTCTGACTCGTAACAATAGCAAAACTACAGTTATGAAGTAGCCATGAAATAATTTTATGGGTGTGTGTGTGGGGGGGGTCACCGTAACATGAGGAACTGTAAGAAAGGGTCACAGCATTAGGAAGGTTGAGAACCACTGTTCTAGACCACAAGAGTAATTTACAGGGGTGTTTTCTCCAGAGTTAATTTTTCTTGCACATGGCTATTTATTTTGTGTCTTACCACCCTTTTTTCTAATATCCCTAGACTTGAGGACTGACGGTAAGTGATTGTTTTTACACTGGGAACATGTCAGGCATGGCAGACCCCCCAGAAGCTCCCAATCTCTTGTTCTGGAGGGATCTATCTGCCTTGCTGCTTCTGGTGGGGGATACTTGTACCCTTGACCTTGGCAGAGGAAATGAGAAGAAGTAGAAACTGTGATATTCTGGACTTTGGTCCAGACTGTTAGCCACACTAAATTAGCTCCTGGGCAACAATGACTTCTCAGATCTTCTTAAAAGGTGCCCAGGGCCTCACCTCAAGGCATCCGAGCATCTACTAGGTAGTGTATTCTCTCAGCTGACAAGAGTTAATTATTGCCTCATAGGACATTGTGACCACATTGGGAAGAGCAACCCCAGATGAAATGAGAATGCCTCAGCAACATGTGGAAGGCAGCACAGGGCAGAGTGATGGTGTCTACCAGGAAACACACACCCACATTGCTTCATAGCTCTTAGCTCCTTGGCAAAGGTTTTTGGACAGGGTACATTTTGGAAAAGTTTTGGAGTTTCCCTTTTCTGGAAGTGGATTGGGTACTGACTGCCTACCACACCCAGTGTAAAGGTGCTGCAAGATGGCAAATATCACTCTCTAGCCAGGAACTGGAGACCTGGATTTTGGGAAAGGAAGAGGAAGGATAGTACATGTGTCTACCTCATGAAAATTCAGCCCTGGTTGCTGTTTTTTCTAGTTTAGCACATATTATTTGCTGGTACATTCAGACAATCAACATAAATATTTCATTCATTCCTGATGGCCAGGTAGGCATGGATACCAGAGCTGAAAGAATGGAGGATGCCTGCTCCTAAGAAATGGCACATGTCACCTCTACTCCCCACCCTCAGGACAGTCTGAAAGGCACTTCCACTGAACGGGACCCTGAGATTTTGCCTACTCAGTCATTTGACATCTCTGTAGGTGTCACTGTATCAGCAGGTGTCAAGTATAAAAAGAAAGGTACCTATATCAGTAACTACTGTGTAGTTGTGTTGCAATTGCTAGAGGAAAACCTTAAAAGAATAAGGATTTGTTTTGGTTCATGGTTTCAGGAGGTTGAACTCAGAATTGCTTGCCCCTTAGTTTCAGAGCATGTGTTAGGGACTGCTTCACCTCATTTTGGGTAATAAACAGAGAAACCTACAGGAAAGGGGTCAGAGCAAGATTTAGATACAGCCCTAGAAACATACTTCCTCTCATTAGTTCCCAACTCTTGCCTTTTACCATCTTCTCTTGATGGGATTATATTATGAATCCATCAAGGTACTAAACCATCTTTTAGTCACAGCCCTTATAGTACAGTTGTCTATAGAAATGCCCTCACAGAGTGGTGTGCTTTACACATCTCCCAGATGTCTCTTAATCCAGTCATGTCACAGTGACCAGGGTCTTTCCTGACGTATAATGTTTCTCTTCGTAGGCTTCATAAACTCCATGTTTTTGGAGCTGGGTTCTTACTTAGATGTCTGAAGAGCCTGATAAGCATGCAGTGTTTAGTCTGAGGCATTAAGAGGTAAGTGTGTAAAGATATGTATGTTTTTATAAGGTATCTTATGGTTTTTATTGCTGTGAAGGGACACCATGACCATGGAAACTCTTATAAAGGAAAACATTTGAGACTGGCTTACATTTCATAGGTTCAGTCAATTATCATCATGGTGGGAAGCACGGTGCCACACCGGCAGACAAGGTGCTGGAGAAGGAGCTAAGAGTTGTACATTTGGATCTTCAGATAACAGGAAAAGAGAATGATACTGGGCCTTGCTCAAGTCTTTAGAACCTCAAAGCCCACCCCAGGGACACACCCCAAGGCCACACTGATGCTGACCGATGAAGTGGAATACACTTTAATTTATATTTCCCTGAACATGATGAATATGTTTTCATTTATTGATTGTTCATTTATGCTTCTTTATCTGACAGTATTTATTCAGTTCCATTATTAACTTACTGTTCAGGTTTCTCTCTGATGTTTTTGTAATTTTTTTCAGTGCTTTATATATTTTAGATGTTAATCCTGACTCCTTGGATATCAGGCAAATATTTTTTTTTCCCATCCTGCAGCTATTTCTTTACTTGGCTTATTGTTTCCTTTGTCCTAGTTGTTAATTCTTGCTAATATTCCTTGAGGGTTATTAGAATTCTACTCAAAGAACCCCTGCTCTCTCGATGCCCTGGGTTGCAGTTCCAGCATGTGCATGAATACACACACATACTGAAAATGAAAGAGGGAAAGAAAGATTCAGAAGTATTTCTAAGTTGAATATTCTGGGTCACAAAACTAGTGCAAATATTTTTGTCTTCTTTCACAGTGGACTCCAGAGCTCCTGGGGAGGCCTCCATCCCATTGGCCTAGCTGTGAGAGGCTGGTGGGAAAGGAGTGTGCCCATGCTGGGCCCTGGTTCCTGCCCACTGCCTGCCCCACAGTGATGAGGGAATATATGCTGTAGCTTCTTTTGACCTTGCATCAGCAGGGGACAAGTTGTGCTACTTTGAAGGATTCAGGAGAAAATGTGTGTAGAGCACTTTGCTGAGGGTGCAGGATGAGGTATGGCACGGTGAAAGCAGATGGGCTGCAGGTGGCATCCCTTACCTGGTTGCTGGCGAGTTATGTGATTTTAGGAACTTCTCACCCTCCCAAATCCCAGTTTCCTCCTTTGCCAAGTAGGTGACAATGTGGACCTCATTAAGTGACTCTTAGGACAGAGTGTGTGTCAGCAGTGCTCTTTAAAGGAAGTGAACAACCTGGGAAGTCCCACTTCCTCTAAGTCTGCAGGGCTTTACACAGGAAGACTATACCACAATCCACAGAACTTAAGGCCATGGGAAAGCCATGGGAAGGATGCCTGGGAACATGTAGTAGGTACCAGCAAAGGAAAGTAGGCTTCATCCTTCCTAGTGAGTTAGAAAGACGGCCTTTCTCATCTTACTTCCAGAGAGTTCTAAAGTTAGGGAATTTACTCAAAATGAATCCGGCATATCAGTTCAAATGTAACTCCACTGTTTATTTTCAGCCAAAGACAATGACAGACACTCCAGTGGCATGTGGAACATGGGGACTGCCACGATGCTGTAGATTCCAGGCCTGGGCTGCAGCAGAAAGCTGCAGGTGCCTGGCATAGTCCAGGGTAGCTGGGACTGAACCATCATGCCTGCCGTCTTGTGCATCCCTGGCAGGGCCTCTTGGGATAATTTTGGAGACATATACCCTGAGGTGCTTGTTTACTAGTAGAATCCTACATTGTAGTGAAAAGGATGGTTTGAGTTTGGGAATGAAAATATTTGGGGTCTTATAAATTGCTACTGCTTTATAGGACTCCAGTTCTTGGGAGATGGTGGAAAAAGTGGGGGAAATTGTCAGAAAAAGTCCTGCAGAGAGAGAAACCCTGGAAAGAGAACATTTTCCTATTATAACTTGCTGAAGAGGAGGGCATTGCTAGAGGATTCCATCTACCCATTCTCTCTCTCTCTCTCTCTCTCTCTCTCTCTCTCTCTCTCTCTCTCTCTCTCTATGGCTATCTGCCTTGTCAGCCAATCTGCTTGGACATGGTTGGGTTACTAGCAACACAAGAACCATTGGCTTGGCTCACTCATCTTCTTTTGTCCTTGTGAATTTTAGGCTTAACTGTGAATGTAACACAGTCATTGCTCACATCATTACACTAATCATGAACAAAAGTGGAAGCACACTGGGTATCAATACATTCCATGGGAGAAAATGACAAAAGTGTATATCCTTAATATATAAAGAGTTATTTCTCACTAACAAGAAAAAGACAAACACTCCAGTTGAGACAAGCTGGACAAAGGATGATATATGAAACGCATCTGTGAAGACATACACAGAAAAAAGGATGAGCACACTTGTGACTGTTATCAAACTTAGGGGTCATATCCTGTGCCCCAAGCCAGACTGGGCTAGAGTTTTCTCTTCAGGAGATCTAGGGGCAGAGATGGGTTTTTACCCATTACTGTTTTAGAGATCAATTTAAGATTATAAGAGACTATGGACTGGAGAGATGTCTCAGCTGTTAACAGCTACACTCACAAACAAAATTATAAGATTACAGAGACTAGTCATCCACATTTCTCCCTAAGGGGTACCAAGCTGGTGAAGACTTCATGCTTTCATGATTACACAAATCATGGCAGATCTCAATACCCTTGTTTCTCTCTCTATCCCAAATGGTCCCACAGCACCTGAACAGCTCAACAAATCCCCAAACCTCTCCTGTTACATTGTGGATTCCCCAAATAGCTCAACAGCTCTCCACTTTTTGCCCAGAGGAGCTTCCAGATTGACAAGGCTTCTCCTACAGGCATGACATCAGTGTTAGATTATATAGTTCTGTCTCTTGAAGCTAGGATCCCTCCTCGAGCTGACAGTCCCTACCCTGGTCTCAGCAGGTAGGAAGCAAACCTCGAGACAAGGAGATCTAACCATGTCTTCCTGAAGCCTCTGGCTGCAGCGATGGCAGAGCCGGGCTCCCTATCTCTGACATCCCTGACTTAGAGTTGGTTTCCAGTGCCTTCTCCAGCTTTCTGCTCCACTGCCATGGGCGATGTGCTCCTCTGTTTTACAGCAACACCCCAGTACTATTCAACAGAACTGGAAGACAAAGTCAGTCACCAAATGGCAAGCCACCCCAGATGGCTCAAAAGTACCCCCAAACTGATCAAGAGTCCAAAAGCAGACAGGAAGGCAAAGCTGATCAGGCAGAGAGTTCCCAAAGCTCAGATTTTCTCAAGAATCCTAAACAAAATCCAAATCCATTTTTCTGTCTCACCAAGTAGAGCTAAAGAGCAGCTGACGTGGCTGATGTGCAAAGAGGAAACTGCCTAAAATCTATGATCAGTGATGGAAGTACAATGCTGTGACATGGTGTGGGCTGTGACATGGTCAGTACTAATTAATTGTCAACTACATAAGATCTGGGATCACTCAACAGCTGGGCTCTAGGTATGCCAGTGAGGGATTATCCTGATTACATCAATGGGGGGGGGCTGCCACCAAGGGTGGGACTAGACATCAATTGAGGGGGGAATGGCCTGCCATGGTGGGTGGGTGGGACCAGTCCCTGAGTGGGGGATCCTGGACTGTGGTAAGTGGACAAAGTGAGCTGGTCTCTAGCATTCATTTGTTGCTCTTTGCTTCTTTATTGTGGATACAATGTGGCTAGTGGCTTCAAGCTCCCGCCCACTGTGACACCCCTCCCCTCCTGCCCAAGAAATGAACTTTAATCTGAACTGGGAACAGCAATAAACCCTTTCCTCCTTAAGTTGCTCTCATCTGAATATTTTGTCATAGCAACAGGAAAGAAGTTAAGACTTGGGCTTTGGGAAAGGGTTGCCTGATTCTCAATGGCTTCATGATCTCCAGTAAGCCAACCACTGTAAGCTTTTGTTTTTACTTGAAAATAGGGGTATCAGAGAAAAATATCATTGGACACCGAGAGACAGCAAATGTGGCTTCCCGGATAACATCTGCACACTGCCAGCATTGCTGTACAGCCACCTGTTCAGTAGAAGAGACATGTGTGGGAAGATATATTTTAAAATGCTGGCAGTGTTTCCTCCCTGGGATCCGATTTTATTATACTATTTTTATGTGAATATTATCTTTTTAATCAGCAAAGAAGAAAACGAATGGCTTTTTTGTCCTTTAGCAGCACGCCCTGTACAGAGATCCACACGTTGATTTTGCTCATGTAAACTGACTCGAGGTTGTGTTCCAAGAACCCATCATCAATTGCTTTCTTCCTTTTCTCTCTTCCTTGTTTGTCACTCAGAAGTGTTTCTCCATTCCTGACTCTATGACTCACTCAGGAAGACACTAGAAGCAATGTTTTGCAACACCTTTCCATGAAGTAGAAAGAACATGAGGGCTCGCTCCAGTAAGGGGTGTGTACTCACTCTCCTTGCTTCATCAATAATGAAGAGGTTGCATGGATTCCTAAGGCGCTACAGGGGTGGAATGAGTCAGAAAGAACTGGTCAGCCCTAGACATTCAGGTGCTATCAAAGACTAGCCGCAGGGCCAATGACAGCCACAACTAAACAAACTTGAAACTTCATTTGCTGGTTTGGATAGAAATTACAGCAGAAGGATTCTTGCTCCGTGACCTGAACTGTGTCATCTAGCTGGGGACAGAGACACTGGGACAATGTACAGAGCTATCTTTTTTTTTTTTTTATTGCTTTATGATGAAGGTTTGTTTTTAAAAAGGTATTTATCTTTATATGTATGGGTGTTTCATCTGCACGTGTAACTGTGCACCATGTGCTCGATACCCTTGGAGGCTAGAATAGGGTGTCTGATTTCCTGGGACAGTTGTGAGATGCCATATGGTTGCTGGGAATGGAGTCAGTGTCCTCTAGAAGAGTAACCAGTGCTCTTAACCATTGATCCAGCTCTCCAGCTGTGGTGCCCCATTTTTAACATCCCCGCCCCTGCACATGTTGTAAAAAAAAATTAAGATGTTGCCATATAATGACTCAGCTCTCTTTTAAATCAGTCACTTTAGTCCATTCTGATCTTTCTCAGAGTCTGCAGGGAGGATGCTGGGGACTGAAGTTAGGGGGATTCCTGGATGCTGTGATCTGACTCTGAATACAGCATCACAATCTGGACGGGACGTTTTGGGGTCCCACTTGCAGAGCTGGAGAAAGCAAATAACACGAGGGCTGAGATGAGCTGTGAGGGTGTCTCTGCAGGGAGGAGAGAGGCTTGAGGCAGATCATAGTGCAGGTGGTGATGAGCAGGTGTGCCTAGAACATCTCAAAACACTTGTTTCACTTTATGTCTTCTGTCTTTCTCCTGTGTCTGGGAGGGAAACACTAGGATGGGAGGCCAGAAATCCGACTTTTGCTTTCTGAGAGTGTTGTGGCAAGTTGGGCGTCAGCTTTCCTGCCTGTGTCTGAGAGGGCTTCCCCAGCCCACTGCCCCGTCAGGGGTGTTGCATCCATTGCAACTACCTGAGGTCCACACCATTGTTATGTTCCCAGAGTATCTGGCTTCAGGGCTTCCTGAAGCAGCAGTGGGGCAGACCCAAAGGAGCAGCCTCCCAGGGAGGGGCCATCTGACTCTCAGCAGGGGATGTCTGGAGCAAGTCCTTCACCTTTTCAGCAGGCAGGTCACTTTGGAATCGGATAAACACAGGAAATTTACAAATATAAGTCAATTGCCAACCACCTTTTGTTTTTAACAGGCAAGGAAGCAAATGTCTAGTATGAAGCCCAGAGGCTCCTGGAAGCTAAAATTCAAAGACAGAAACAAGTCCATTAGGGGAAGTTCGTTCACCTTGCCTGTAGTCCACTAGGGGAAGTTCATTCACCTTGCCTGTTTGCTTTAGGTTCCCAGATTTGGCCTCTTCATTATTTCTGCTAAATACTTTACAGTTTCCCCTCTTTCCTGGAGCTGTTTATAATCACCACTGTCTGACACTTGATTGCATGGAGTTTCAAAGCACCTCTGCCACTCACTCTGTAGGCCCCTGCCGGCCTGTCTGGTCTGGGGAGTTCCACAGTGGTCTATGGGCTGGTTTTTTCCCCCTAGCCCCAAGGCTCTGGAGCTTTCTTGAGCTTTCTGCTGTCTCTATTACCTTGTCTGTGCCTGTATCTGCAACATAAAGACACTAATACCTCCCCATGGGGTGACTTGTGTGTAGATATGTTCAGCACAGTGCTAGCCGCATAGTACAGAGCAGATACTTATTGTAATTATTAAGTGTTTGCTTTATTCTGAAAGTCTATCTATTATGTGATCTACATGTAGGGTTAGGGTATATTCCTTCTTTTCAGTTTCTAGAACAGACAGTCAACTATTGATGCTACACTTTCTTTTCGCCACAGTTAACACACTGTAAACGATCAGGTCAGACTCAGAATCCAGCGAAACCATGTTGGCTTCTGAGCATCCCACAGGTGTTATCGCACTCTGTTGCTTGAGTGTCCAGAGGTGAGCATTCCACCCCCAATTCTGCCATGAGAACAATCAGCCAGTAATTGGCTGGTCCAGAAATGCTGGATCCTTAACTGGGATATTTGAAATTTGCCTCTTTCTGTTAAACCACTGCTCTGCTTTGACATCTAGAAAAAACAAAATTTGATAGAAACTCCTTAGATTTTTTTTTTACATGAATCTCAGTGAGCATTCATGTTAAGTCTGGGTTGTTTCAGTATAACATCACACGGTCCACTTACTGCCATGCTCTGTGTTATCAGGAGTGAAAAGGGCCCTTAGGAACAAGTAATGACTATTTTCACAGTGATTTCTGTCATTCATAAATTTACATTTAAACATTTATAATTTAATATATAGCAAGAGTTTAAATTGTAAGTGAAGATTAAGTGTGTTTCATAAAATCACGAGAAAACTCCTGTGGCTGCTGCCCAGGGACCTGAGAACAGAGAGAGGCCTTTGAGGCTGACTTCTTTGTGGTCTAAGAGCCCCGTGTTTTGGAGTTTAGACTAGCTGGCTCAGACCAAAGGCATTTTGCAGTTCTCAGCTCCCAGTGTTCAGAAGGTAGAAGCCACTGGAATCAAAGATCCACAGAAAGACAGCATAGCATGGTCTATGACAGCCTGCTTCAGAATGGTGTGAGTGGTAGCTCACAGGCCAAAGAGGGTTCTGTCCATCCTGTGTCTTCCCAGAAGACCCCATTCTTCTGACCTGCATTAGAAATAGCAGGAAGGGGGAAAATAATCCTAACAAATGCAGCCAGTCATTAATGAAAATAGATCAATCTCAGAGCCTTGTTATTGGGAGAAAATGTAGATCTGAGGGTTTGATCTATTGCCTCAATGAAGAGAAAGATGCCCTGGATGCTGGACTTCTGGGTTCTGTGTGGGCCAGAAGATGGATGGAGTTTTCGTTAGTATTTAATGGGGCAGAACAAAAGCCAGAAATAGGCCCTGAGAAACCAGAACAGAAAGGATGCGATTGGACGGTTTGCTTATTCAGCTGCAAAATGTACTGCCTTCTCTTGTGGCCGCCCCCACCCAGGGTGAAATGTGGAGGACAGGAATGCCCCATGGTGCAGAGCAGCCTCTGTTGTCCTACTAATCAGCACAACTGGGCAGATGACAAATATTTAATTTAGGGGAAAAGCAGTAGTCCACATTGTTGTTACCGATATCAGGCAGCAACAAGATTAGGAATAATCCCTACTAGTAATAGCTGGAAGGCCCAAATCAACAATGAACCCAACACAAAAACATTTGCTGTTTCTTCACAAGGTGAAAGGAGACAACTCAGATTGGATATGGCTGCTTCTCTAAGCCAGAAAGACTTGGACTCTTACATCATTTCCCATATATCCTAATCCACAGTGGGTGCTTGAGCTATAGCCATTGTGTCCACATTCCAAGCAGCAGGGGGTGGGGGTGAATGGACAAGAAAGCGATGTCTCTCTTTGTACAGAATATTTCCCAGCGTTTGTAGTCATCAGTTCTCTGTTTATCTTCAACATGTGTTGGGCAACTGCTCTTAAGGTTACTGTCCTCATTTGCATATCTGTTGTGTCTTTCCTCTGTGTATCTACTCATTCATCTGTTAATTTATTTAACTAGTTTTGAATAGACTTCCTTCCTCAGGCAAGCTGTAAGAGGTATAAGTCAGATGTCTCTGCTGCCCTTGTGTGGGCTGCTCCAGCCAAAGATCATACACAGTGGCGTTTCAACAAGAGACATGTATTTTCCACAGTTCCAGGGTGGTTACCATAGGTCTGTGTCCAGTATGGTGAGGGCCTGCTTCCCAGAACACAGTAAAGAGGGGAGGAAAGTGGGGGGATGAGAGAGAGAATACAGAGTGGAAACAGAGTAGGAGAACTTGTTGGAGTTCCTATTATAAGGCTCAACCAGAAAGACTTCATCCCCATGACCACCAGCGCCCAAAGTAGCTTCTCCCAACACCACCATGCTGAAGGCTAGCACTTCAATATATGGATCTTTAGGGACTGCAGACTTCTGTACCAGAACCCTCCTCCCTGGAAACTGCTTCTGGTTGAGATTCAGCATCTCCCCTCTGTGCCCTCAAGGACTCATGTCACAGTATGTACTTGTATCATACTCTCAGATATCTATTGGTCCTTCCTATGAAGCAGCGAAGTCTTTAAGGATGAACCAGAACACCCCATGTCTCTGTGAAAATATGTGTTTGGTTGTTCGAAAACACATGGCCCTGCAGATGCACACAAGATCTGAGTGGATGACAGGTTATTGAATGAACAAATGGAACCAGTCTATCCCAAGTAGCTTAGCAAGGTCCTTATAATGATTCATTTTCCATTTTTAGGACCCAAAGCATAGAATCATTAGAAACGTTCCTAAAGGAACAGCCTGTTATCTGGTTACCAGAGGTGAGAGGTTAGAGAGTTCCTGTGGCCACACGGAGCTATACTTAGCCTGTCTGCTAGTGTGCTGGTGAGGGTCAAGTTTCCCTGGGTCGTGAAAGTGTTAAAAGCAGTATCTATCTTGTGTTGAGAACATCTCTCTAACAGAGTCAATAAGCCTCATATTTCTGGACACAGAGTGAGAGCAGTTCTGACCAAGAGTGACTAGTGCATGCTGGCTGTTATGTTCAGAGTCTAGTGTGAGGGATCAAGAAGGGAGAAATGTCTGTTAATCCTTGAAGATAAGAACTGGTGGGCATGAATGTATGTACCTTCTGTGAAGCATGTAATCAGTGTGAGTGTTGAGCATCCAAGCGGGAGTGGCCTGGCCTGGCGTGGGGGAGGGACATACTGTCAATCCTATAGGACTGAATACAGTGGGCTGGGAGACAGGCCAATTCTGAGTCCAGGCAATAGGTTCTCCTTTGGGTTATTGGTCTTATTGGATTATGTAGATGGTTCCAGAAAATATGAGCCAGTGTGTAATAGAAAGATTGTGAAGCAGAGGATCTTCACCATTAGGGAAGGGGACATTTTAGTTATACTTTGAAGCATTTAAAGGAAGCTTCTGACATCTATGGTAAAGTAAAGAAGTTATGGACAGAAGCACTGGGGTGAGTTTTCAGAATTATTCTACAAAGTCTAGGATTGGTTCTAATAATCAATCCTGGTAAATCCAGATCTCGGGTTCAAAGAGGAAGGTCAGAGCTCAAGTATCCTGTGTAAGGTGGTCATTAGGTGGTGACAGCTCCAGGTCACTTCTGGTGCCAGAACTGGAGTCCCTCCCTTGCAGCAGGTGAACCCAACGCCTTTGGCACAAGGCAGTTTTGGGTGATTATACAACTTAGTTCTTAAAATAGTTTCCACAAGCAGAGAGAAAACAAGTTATTTTTAGTTGCTTTTTAGGCATGAATAAATACTGACCACTGCTTGCAGGTACATTTGGTGATAGAATCAACCATGTGTGCAGACTCCACTTACAAAAAGGACTACAAATGGCACCATCACACTTTTCCAACACTGAGCAGCTGGAGGCCCAGGTCAATTTGGAGACTGAAGGGGTCTGAGTGGATGTTGTTCACACAGGTCTCCTGTGACTTCCAGGACAAAATTGCCATATAAATACCATCAGAATTTTTCAAAGACAGCCATGTTGATGAAACTTTATGGGTATAGCTTCTGACATATCTAGGAGACACAATCTCATAGCTGTTATAATCTTGTCCCTCTTCTGCAATAATCCCTGAGCCTCAGGTGCAGGAGTTGTGTTGTAGATGTATTGGGACTGGGCTCTACAACTCTGCAGTTTGATTGGTTGTAGTTTTCTATAATCTGTCTATAATAAAAAGAAGTTTCCTTGTTGAAGGGTGTGGACTACACTTATCTATGGGTGTAAGGACCACACACACACACACACACACACACACACACACACACACACACACACACACACACACAATTTGATGGTTTGAATGAGAATGGCTTCCCATAGGCTCATATATTTGAATGGTCCATAGTTGATGGCACTATTTCAGAAGGACTAAGAGTTGTGGTCTTAGGGGTCAAGACCATGCTGGAGAAACCCACAGAAACAGCTGACCTGAGAAAATGGAAGTCCATGGACCCCAGTCTGATGGCTGGGGAACCAGCATAGGACCGAACCAGGCCCCCTGAACATGGAGTCTGTTGGGAGGCCTGGGAAGTCTTTGGGGCCTCTGGCAGAGGAACCAGTATTTATCCTTAGTGCACAAATGGGCTTTGGGAGCCCCGTCCCTATAGAGGGATACTCTCTCAAGCTAGATACATGGGGGAGGGCCTAGGTCTTGCCCCAAATGATGTCAGACTTTGATGATCCCTCATGGGAGGCCTCACCTCATCCTGGGGAGTGAATGGGGAGTTGGTGGGGGCATGGGAAGATGAGAGGGAGAGGGAACTGGGATTGGTATGTAAAATAAGATTGTTTTAAATTTTAAAAAAATTATTAAAAAAAAAAGAGTTGTGGTCTCGTTGGAGAAGGTGTGTCCCTGGGGTGGGCTTTGAGGTTTCAAAAGCTCATGCAAGGCCCAGTGTCTCCTTTTCCACCTGATGCCTGTGGATGAGGATGTGAAGCTCTCAGCTACTGCTCCAGCACCATGCCTGTTTGCTATGTAACATGACAATCAGGGACTAACCCTCTAAAACTGTAAGCAAACCTTCAATTAAATGCTTTCTTTCTTAAGAACTACCTTGGTCATATTGTTTCTTTGCAGCAATAGAACAGTGACTAAGACATATATAGCAACAATGAAGAAAAAGAGGACAAGGGAATGTAGACAGGAGGCTTTAGAAGGAGGAAAGGGAAGGGGGAAATGATGTAATCATAGTATAATCTCAAAAATAAAAAATACAAAAACATTCTGAAGAGTCATTTGAAAATATTCAGAAGTAGCAATTATGCAAAAGCTCCTTGACCGATGTTATCCTTATATGTAAGTCCATTGTGAGATGCAGCTCTCTTAAGGACAACATTTATTTAAGTTGCTCAGCTATGAAGGACACGGGAGCAGGGCACCTACTTCCCTTAGTGATCTTGGGGCTCATGGGAGTAGTGACTTAATGCCCAGTATTGAGAAAAGTTGTACCATGTATCAATATCCTGGGGAAACTATTTCTACTGAATGGGAATTGCTCCAAAACCATCATAATGATGAAAAATCATTAGGTCCCTGTGAACTGGGAACACTGGACACATTGTAAGTCCAGAGGTCTCTGACCTATAATGCCCATCTTCACTGTTTTGCAGGATTTCAGTCCCTTGGTATTGGGGAAAGTTGAAGGATTCTTACGTGCAGCCAGCATGTAGAAGCCCTAGGTTAAACTATCCTGGCACCCCCCACTCCTCCATTCTCCCACCCCTGCTCTGCCATCTACAGAGTGAGTTGAGCAAGTCTTAACTATATCCTTACTTATTCCCATGTATCTAGAGTCTGCTCTTCCTGGATCCTGTATGCAATAAAGAACCTCATTTGGGAGGAGTTTCTCAATGGAAGCCCCTTAGTTCCTGATCAGCTGGGCATGTGAAATGCAGTTAGAAGATGAGTTTTCTTAGTGTCATTTAGTGATAATTAATTTAAATTTAAGTAGCTCCTCATGGCTGCCATATTGGGCAAAGTAGAGAGAAAGCTGTATTAAATACATTCCACTTTCTCTTTTCTTGTTTGTTTTAACATAATATGTTATAGTCCCACTCATATCCTGAGAATGACAGCATTTGATTTCTATGGCTGGATGGTGCAGCAGTTTGTATATAGACCATATTTTCTTTATCCATTCACCTGTTGATGGGCACATAGGCTATTTCCATCTATACTTTGGTGACTGTGAGTGGTGCTAACATAAGCACACATATATGGATGACTTTATTTCCTTAGTGTTTCTGTCCAGTAGTGGTATGGTAGTTTTTGGTTTTTGAGGAACCTATATACTGATTTCTGAGTGGTGGTGCCAATTTACATCCGGACCAATGGTGTTTAAAGGGTCCACCTCCCCACCGGTATTTGTTCTGTTTTTCTGATAAGAGCAATTCTCACTGTTGTAAGATAGTTTAGTAGTTTCCTGATAGCTTTTATATACTTAGCATTTTTTTTTTGTAATTATTGGTCATTTGTACTTAACCTTTTTTGTGAAATGTATCTTGACGACATTTGATGTTTTATTGTTTGGATGATTTTTAGTTAAAAATTTTTTGAATTCCTTATATATTCTGGATATTAATGCTCAACAATAGCTGGCAAGGATGTTTTCCAGTCTTTATTCTGACTCTTTACTCTTGGTTACTATTGTTTAGAAGCTTTTAAATTTCATGTAATCCCTGTCATTTTTTGCTCTTGTTCTCTGAGTTATGGGAGCCCTACTCAGGAAATTTTTGCCCAGGCCTATATCTTGATGTTGTCCCTCTATATTTTCATTTCTTTTCTTTCAGTGTTGTGGGTATTATACTAAGGTCTTTGAACTATTTTGAGTTGGTTTCTGAACAAGGCAAAACCCAGGGATCTAGTTTCGTTCTTGTACACACAAATATCCAGTTTTCCCAGCATCATTTGTTGAAGGGGTCACCCTTCCTCCAAAGCATGTTTTTGACCTCTTTGTAGAGAATAAGTGTTGACTGATTTCTTCATCTTTTTTTGTGGTCTCTGAGGCTGCCTTCAGCCCAGTGACATGCCAGTTTTGTTACTATGATTCTGTAAGATTTGAAATCAGGTATGATGATGCCTTTGGCATTGATCCTTTTGTTCAGGATAGCTCTGGCTATTTAAAGTCTGCTGCATTCCCATGTGTATTTCTGGATACCTTCTTCTAGTTTTATGAAGACCATTAGAGGAATTTTGATGAGTTTTGTACTGAATTTGTAGATTGCTTTAGGTAACATGGATATTTTGACAATATGAATTATCCCAGTCCTCATATGTGGGACACCTTCTAGTGTCTTTTTCAGTTTCTCTTTTCAGTGTTTTGAGCTGTGGGTTAAAAATAGTTGAATTCTAATGAATATGAGATAGCAATCTTACATTTTTAACTGGGAAAATTATTTTGACACACACTGGCAACTATCTTAGATTATGTATATTTTTCTGAGACCTTCTCCCAATAAACAACTCATAAGCCCAAGTCCCCAGAAGTGAGAATTCTAGAAAAGAGAGTTGTCTGGGGAGGTGCCTAAGCTTATGATGAACAATTTTGTCTCCTTTTGTGCTCTGCAGCAACCCTTGCCTATAGCACTCTCAATAGCAGAAGACAGGAGGGTACACGTTTTTTTGAACACATTCTCTCTATCTTCCTATAAACATTGAGGAACACTGACATTGGCGATTGTGGAAGACACAATGGAATGGATATTCATTGTGCCTCATGGTCTTTCATTTTGTTATACAAAGTTAAAACAGAAGTTCTCACAGAGGTATATAATAAATTTTGAATTATTTTTTAATGACATCTATTTACCTCTCTCTCTCTCTCTCTCTCTCTCTCTCTCTCTCTCTCTCTCTCTCTGTGTGTGTGTGTGTGTGTGTGTGTGTGTGTAGATACTCATGTGGTAAGTCACTCATGTAGAAGTCAGAGGACAACTTGTAGGAATTGGTTCTGTCTTTTTACCATATGTTTCCAGGGATCAAACTCAGGTCATCTCAGGCTTAGCAGCAAGTGCCTCTACCTCCTGTCATCTCACTGGCCTCTATACTGTACTTTGTCACATTGCTCTCATATCCTGCTATCTTTCCTTCTGCATGCTCTTCCCTCCTGTTAGTCTCCTTTGTTCCCCTAGATAATTTTACTTCTACTTTTATGCCATATATGATTTTACATACCTACAATGTCCAGGAATGAGAACAAAAAAACTTACAATATTGTCTTCCTTCTCATTCACGTCACCATTACTTGTCCCTCCAACCTTCAGCACAGCTACTCCATCTGAAAGTTTAGCCACTTAATCATTCAGCTTTCCTGTTTTGTATTCACTAGTGATGTCTAACTGCTAAGTGATTTTGTAAATATGTTTTTCATTTTGAGCTTTGCCATTTTCTCCTTTCAAAAGCATGACATCATTTTTGGCGACAGTGACCTTTCCAACTTTTCCTAAATCATGAGCTTGAACATCATTAGGATTTAGATTCTACCTCTCTTCTTCAAATACTGAACCAACAGTAGCAATAGCCACATCTTTAAGGTGGTTCTTTCTATTGTCCCCAAACCCTGGACCTTTGACTGTTCAACCCAAAGACCAACTTTTAGTCTGTAAAATATGGGGAAAGGGCATATACTTTCTCAAACTTCATACCTTCAATAATTTCTAATTCATCTTTCAGGGGTTTTCCATCCTTCACTGTGATGATACTCTTTCTTCCAGCCTTTTCCATTGCATCAGAAATGATGTTTCCAATGTATCTGTCTCCTTTTGCGGAAATGGTATCGACCTGAGAGATTTCTTTAGGGGTTGTCACAGGTTTAGATTGTTTCCTAAGTGCAGCAATTGCAGCATCAACAGCCAGTAATGCTCTGAATTTCCACCACATTAGCCCCTTTGCTGACCTTCTCAAAGCCCTCCTTGGTAATAGAACATATCAGACCAGTAGCAGTGGTAGTGCTACCCCTGGCCTCTTCATTTGCACTATTAGCAACATATTGAACAAGTGTAGTTCCAATATTTTTTTTAATTTATCCTTCAAATCAATTGACTTTGCAACAGTGACCCAATCTTTTATTACTTTGGGACTTCCCCAGCTCTGTTCCATAAACATCATTCTTTCCTTTGGCCCTATTGTAACACCTACAGCATTGGGTGAAAGGTCTACAGTCTACATCTTGAAGCATTGAAGCTTGAGCATCCACACAAAATTTTATGTCTTTGGTATAGGCCCCAATGAGATGAGGAGCCAGTGTCCATCTGGTCTCGTCTGACAAAGGACTGCTGGTGGTGATGAAAGCTCACAGCAGGGCAGGCAGTCAACAGGAGAGCAGGGGCCACCATCACTCTTATACCTTATTCTGTAAGGCAGCATTTCGCAATCAATCCCAGAGCTCACTGAAATGGCTAGTCTTGCTAGCCATCTTGCTCTGGGCATTTCCCGCCTCTGCCTTCTGAGCCCGGTAAGCCACCACCCTCACCTGGCATTTGTGTGTGATCTGGGATCCAAACTTCGGTCTTCGCACTTGCTGGGCAAGTGCTCAATTCACTGAGCCATCTCCCCGGGACTTGATGTTTTTCAGCTGGGAGATTTTGTTTTTATTACTGCTTCAGTTTCTTTGCTTGTTGTTGAACTCCTTACATTGTTTATCTCAACTTGATTTAATGTTGGTACTTCATATGAGTCTGTAGATTTACTTCATATTTTCTAGTTTGGTGGTTTTTAAGGATATTTTCTAATGACTTTCCAAATTTCATTGGGATCTGTTGTAACATCTCCCCTTTCATCACTAGTTTTCTTATTTCAGGTCTTCTCTCTCCTTTTAGTTAGATTCACTAAGAGTTTATCTTTTTGATTGAAAAAATCTTGTAAATGCATTTTATTAGCATTATTGTGTGTATATCTGTAGATGTGGGTATTCTTCTGTGTGTGTATGGGAGGCATGTATCATGGCATGTATGTACTTCAGGAGTCAGTTCTTCCCTTCCACTGTGAGCTCTAGGCATCTAACACAGGCGGTCATGTTTGAATGGCAAGAGCTTTTACCCACTAAGCCATTTCAGAGGCGAGATAATGCTGTCGTGGGTTTCAGTCATGCCATTTCTCCCAAGTCACCTTCTGCTAGGGAAAAACCTGAAGCAAGGCCTCTTCTGGCTGCATGCTGGCTGTCTGCTTGACTTATCATGTGGCAAATGGACAGGCTGTGTGCAAGGGTACTGAAGAGGGCAGCTGAATCATGCCAACGATCTACTTGACATGGGCAGTGCTGTCTGAAAGTGAGCATCGTCCTTAGGGAAGAAATTATACAGAGAAATTGCCTAATTGCTAGCATGGCTGGATCCTTGCCCCTCTAATTAGCCCCCGCAGGTGCAACCGGTTTGCAAGAACAAATTTGTGCTCAGATGCAAGCTTTCCGACTGTAGAACAGTGAAGAAAAATGAAGACAAGTTGAACATCTGTAAAGACTGTCATAGATATTTAGTGATGTCAAGCCTAGGAGAATTTATTTTGCTTTCCAATATCATATAAACAATATATTTAAAATGTGTTCCCATCTTCTTCCCAGTTTCTGAAGCTTCCCACCATCGGGAAATTCTCAAAGCCAAAGCCTGTGAACAGAGAAATCAAGAGATGGTGGCACCCACCAGAGGAGCTACTGGGGGTCCTTTGTGCATCTTGAGATGACACTGTGATGATGTGGTGGGTGGGCTGTGTGGAGAGCAGGAAATATATGAGATATTAGTGTACGATGTTGAAGTTCAGATAGCTGTTTCCATCCCCTTAAATATTTTAAAGGTTTTCATGCATATAATTATATGTTTGTGAGGATGTGTGACATTTCAGTACATGCATGCAATGTGGCTGAGTATGTGAGGGCAATGATTTTCATATCATTGTTAGGAAGTTCAAGTTGCAGTCTTTCAGCTCTTCATAAGATAACACAATCTATTGTTGTGAAGTACAGCCACTCCATCCAAGCTACAGAACATGGGATTTTATCCTTCATATGTAACTGTGTTTTGTTTCACCTATCACCCAACCAGCTCCCTCTATTCTCCTATCCTTTCTCAGCCTGTAGTAATCCCTGTTCTACCATATATATTTAAAACATCCACATGGAAGAGAGAACATGCAACATTTTTCTTTCTGTGCCCATTTTACTGAAGACTGCATTTATTAGTCAGGGTTCTCTAAGGAATAGAACTGATAGAATGAACAAATATATATATATATATATATATATATATATATATATATATATATATGTGTGTGTGTGTGTGTGTGTGTGTGTGTGTGTGTGAATATGTGAAATCTCATATATATATGGTTTATTCCTGCATCCTTGACAGAAAGGCCGAGAATCCAGTAGTTGTTTAGTCCCAATCAGGTGATGGAGTCCAAGAGGGTCCTAGAGAGAGGCCAGCTCTCAGTCCTCACTGGATCCCAAAGAAGTAGGCTTTAACACCAGGGAAGAACCGGTTCAGGGTAGATGCCAGTGAGAGTGAGGGCAGGCAGAAAGAAAAGCACAAGCTTCCTTTGTCCATGTCCTTTATGTGGGCTGCCACCAGAAGGTGTGGCCCAGGTTTAGGGTGGATCTTCTGACCTCAAATGGCTTGGATTTAGGGTGGATCGTCCACTTTAAATAATCCAACCAAAACAATTCCTCACAGGTGTGAGGAATTTGCTTGGATTTTAGTTACTTCCAAATGCAGTCCAGTTGACAACCGAGATTAGCCACCATACTCAGTATACTCTAGTTCCATCGGGGGTCCTACAAACGATAGGGTATAATCCTTTTATAATGGTTGAATATTATTCATGTGTTATTCTAAATCCTCTTTATCTATTTGTCAATTGAGAGTCATCTAGGACGATTTGATATTTTAGATGCTGTGAGCAGTGCAACTAATAGATATGGGCAGAGATCTCTTTGATATGCTGATATTTTGAAAGGCAAATTTTATGACTGGAGGCAGTCGCAGTGTGGGGGGTTACCATGCAGTTACCATGCAGGCCTCATGCAGGGAATGAAATGCAAAAATTCTATCCCTTCCCACAGATGGATATGGGAGGTGGTAGATGTTGGTGGATGGGTCCCAACTAGCCCTTAGAAAACAGTTCTAATAGGAATATTAGATGGCAGTTTTGTGAATCTTTTAACTAGTAAGATGCAAGTGCAACAGTGAAGACGTTATTGCATGACCCAAGAGACAATCTGTAATCCGTAAGGTCAAGATATCTTTATTGACCTTAAATACCAGCCAAATGCAAGCCAGAGCAGCGAGGCCAGGGAGAAGAGGAAGTAGAAGAAGGGGCTTCCATGTGCTTGCGGTTTCTTAAGAGCCCATGCCGGGTCATCCTGACCTCACCTTGACCACACCTTGACAGGCGTGGTCAGGCACACCGGTAGCCAGCCTCTAACAGGCGTGGCTTACTGTCCCCTACAAGAGGTGATGTGAACAACTCAATTCTGCATCACTCAGTGGTTTTTCAACTCTGGAGGAGTTATTTTGTCATTTGTAGTGTGATGTTTATAGATGCCACAGATTAAAAATATAACTTGTCAAACCATTAGCTGTTTGGCAAACAAATCTATTAACAGTTTTTTTTTCTTTCTTATGTCTAGAAATTGATCAAATAATAAATTAATTACTGATTTATAGAATATGTCAATTTGTATGGGTAAACACTGAGTTAATTTGCTTTATTGCTGCCAAGGCCAAAAGCAACATGGGGAGGAAGGGATTTATCTGGCTTACACATCCTGATCACAGTCTATCACTGAGGGAAGCCAAGGCAGCAACTCAAGCAGGACAGGAACGTGGAGGCAGGAATTGATGCAGAGCCCATGGAGGAGTGTGGTCTTCTGGCTTGCTCTCCTTGCTTACTCAGCTACCTTTCTTAAACACCCAAGACTACCTGCTCTAGGGATGGCACCACCCACAGTGGGCTGCTCTCTCCCACATCAATCATTAATCAAGAAAGTTCCCTATAGACTTGCTCAGCAGCAATCTGATGCAGACATTTTCTTTAGTGATACTCCTTTCCCAGATAACTCAACCTTGCCTTAATATGGCAAAATAATAACAACAAACAAACCGCAAATCAAAACAACAACAATAAAAAAGTCTCATGCTCTCACAATGGCTGGTTTCCCATGACCAATTTAACAGTAGACTTAATGAATACCACCTGTGCTTGGAGAGCATCCACGGACTTTTCAGGAATAGAGCCGAAAAGCAGCATTTACATGATGTGAAGGAATCATAGAAATCTGGAGCAAAAGAAACATGTGGAGAGGAGAAGAGACAAAAATTTCCTGCCTGTGCCTCTTTCAAAGGGAGGAGCAAGTGTATGAAAAGAGAGGGATGAAAAGAGTCCAGAATGGGAAAAACCTCAAAACAGCAAGCTGAGGGCAAGCTCAGCAGTTTTTTTTTTCCCATAAAACAGTAACTACAGCAATTTATAGCCACATGTCACCAGAGCTTCTATGTGTTTTGTGGGGGCAAATTTCCCTAACTCCATGAGCTTAGTGGTACATTCCTGTAACCTTAATTATTCAGGAGGCTGAGGCAAGGAATTTCACATATTCAAGACCTGTTTGTAATATAGGGTGAGATCAGGACTAGCCTGGGCAACTTTAGTGCAGAGAGAGAGAGAGAGAGAGAGAGAGAGAGAGAGAGAGAGAGAGAGAGACAGAGAGAGACAGAGAGAGACAGAGAGAGAGAAAGAGAAGGAAGGAAGGAAGGAAGAAAGAAAGAAGGAAAGAAAGAGGAGGGAGAGAAGGGAAGGAATGGGAGGGAGGAAAGAAATAAGAAAGGATGAAGAAAGAAAGGAGGGAGCGAGGAAAGGTGAAAGGAAGGGAGGAAAGAAGGAAGAAAAAGGAAGAGAAAGAAAGAAAGAAAGAAAGAAAAAGAAAGAAAGAAAGGGTAAAGAGAAAGAAAGAAAGGAAGGAAGGAAGGAAGGAAGAAAGAAAGACAAACTCAGTGTGGGTAGGTATTTCATAACAAAGTGTTTGCCAAGTTGTGTGAGGTCCTGGGTTCAATGTCAGACAGGAAAGAGGTTGAGGAAGTAAGGTGGGGGGAGCACAGGATCATACCCTTTGAGCTGAGATAAAGATGGCATAGAGTCAAAGAAGGCAAGGTGACAAGAGTTTAATGCCCCACTGCAGTGCTCTTTGTTAATAGGAACAAAACAAAACCCTACTCAGCAATCAAAGTGCTACAGAAGGTTTAGTGAGACGAGAAACACTTATTTGTCAGAACTCCCATGCTGGGAAGGACATGTTGAAGCTTGAGCAAGCCATTGAACATCTCAGAATGGCCTGAGCTTTTGGATAGAATAGTAGGTTCCACCTCCTTCTTTTCTGTGGGGGAAGAAAACCCTTTCAGGGCCTCCTATTTCTTTCCAGTTATTGTTTAAGATCATTTCTGGTTCACCAAGGCCTGCATGACCAGGTCTGTCATATCTCTTGAACGTTGCTAAGGACCAACAGGAAGACAGCCCTTCTCTCTTCAGAGCTCATTCCCACATGGCACAGAGTAATCACTATCATGGAGAGAGAACCTTACACACAGCATCACATGGAGGGCTTCACACAAATGATCCCCTTTAATCCTCATACACTTTGAGGTTGCTATTATAATGTTCCCATTTGATAGAAATAAAGGAAGGCAGAGAGCATCCATAGGGAGCGACAAACTCATAGAGTAAAACAGCGACCTTAAAAAGACTAAATGGAAGGCTCAGCCATTGGGATCACTTGCTATAATGTGGCTGTGTCATATCACCCCAAGTTTTGGGGGCTGGGAGTTTGGGCTCCACTGTGACAATGTTGAGGTTGTGAGGCCTTTAAGAGGTGGGGTGCAGAGAGATGGTGATGTCATGAGGTTTCTGCTTTAGAAAGGGATTGATGTCCACCCTATGAGAGTGTGTTGTTAGAAAGCAAGGCTAGAGTGTTTTATGGCTTCTCTACCATGTCATGATGCAGCTGAAGTGTCCTTACCAGGGCACTAGTGCCATGTTGTTTGGATCCCTCAGCCCTTAGAATTGAGTCAAGTAGAAACATTTTTCTTTACATCCTCTCCAATATCAACTACTCTGTGGTAGCTACACAAAATGGACAAGTTACAACCCTTGGGCCCACTGCCTCCCAGGTCGAGTTGCTTTTCCAACCCTTCCCTCTCCATCCAAGCCCTCCCTTTCACAGCCCAAATCTGGGAGATCTTTTATCAGTATTCCATGGCTTCTCTAACCAATTACTCTCCCTCCATTTTGGGTTGCCTTAGAAATTTATCTATAATCAATAGCCATCCAAATACATCATTTCTTGCCTGATATCATATCCCATTGTTTTTTCTACAAATTATAAGCTGCTTAGGTGAAAGCTGGCAGGTTTTAGACTCTTCTTTCCCGTAGCATCTTTGGGTTGGAGTCTGAGAGCAGACACTCATCAAGTACCTGTTGGTAGGTTGGTTTGGGTCTATATTTTGTGACTTTCTCCCATCACCTGTCACACAAGACACTGAGCTGGAGGTATGAAGATGAAGAACATTCTTTCTTTCACCGAAACCAAACCAACCAAGCATCAGTTTCTAGATGGTGTGGCCAGTGCCAAACCAAGGATTGAGAGGGAGCTCAGATGAAGAAAAGAAGGTTCACCTAAAGGTTCCCTTGAGATAGCCTAATCTGGAAGGATGAAAGGAACCCAGGACTTTCCAGAAAGAGAAGGCTGGGGTACAGCAAGCAGATATCTTACAGAATTATACCACATCTTCCTCAATTTAACTTTCAAATTAGCATACTTCAACTTCCTTTTATTATCTCCCTCTGTTTCTTGATACTGATCTCACTTAAGTGTGAGGTATGTTTACTCAAAGGTCGAACTGGTAGAGATATAGGAAGACCCAGGTACTCAATAGGGGCTCCACTAGAGTGGGATTGAATATAGGTATGTCTGGGTAGTGAGACAGTTCATTCTGACACATTCAGAAGTTCATTCTGGGGCCCAAGAGGCACACTCTTGACCTGGAGTCATGAAATTTCTTCTACCTCTGGTTACCTTCCATCAACTGATATGGGCAGAGCTTATTGTTCCTTGACTCTCTGTCCTATGCATTGCAAGGATATGGTGAGATGAACATGATAGTTGAATGCCAGGGTGACTAGGCTGTGTCACTCTTCTGTGATGCAGTAGCAAAGGAGTTTGTAGGTGATGCAACTTAAAGACTTTGTTGGGAAGTTTTGATTTCCTTTGGCATTTTGTATCCCACCTGGGTCTTTAGCCATGTTTGCTGTCAAAGGTCAAAGCTGGGATTTACTGGAAGATGACTGAGAACCCTGGGTATTGGAGCTACCCCATCACTCCCCTATACGTTTGAGACTCAGACTACCTCTGTAGCTCCTTGTATCAGAACCACCTGTCCCATTCCAGTCTCATGGTCACTTTGGAGTAATGACATCAAGGCTAATACCATCATGAAATAATTATTCACTAGAATAACCAGGGTGACACTGAAGAAGTCTCATGTAACCTGTCCTTCATATTAATGTGTATATCTGTTCATGATAGATTTGCAAAAGTGAATCACATTCTGCTATGCGACATTCACCTGTGTTTTATTTTCTCTTTCAAGATTTCTAGGTTCAAGAAGGAAGGCACACAGATAAGGGGGGTTTCATATCAAGTGAGAAGTCAGATGGTAGGTGCTGCCTGAAGGGATGCTGGCGCAGGGACTTGGAGGGGAAAAGAGTGTCACAGTCAGGGACTGTCATGGTCTCAGAGGGGATATGGATGCTGATGTCTGTTTCTCACCCTGCCCATCAGAACAACTGAGAATGAGTGTGTGTGTGTGTGTGTGTGTGTGTGTGTGTGTGTGTGTGTGTGTGTGTGTATGAACGTGATGTGTGTGGAAAGTCATGTATTCATGGGAATGTGAATCTCCGTGTGTATATCAGTATATGTAAGTGCATGAATGGGAGTATGTGTGTTTTTTTGTGACGCATGTATGAGTGTACATAAGAATATGTCTATGAATGGTGTGTTTGTTTGCATGAGTGTATGAGTGTGTATAAGCATGTGTGTGTGTTGTCAAAGATGAGGGTGAGGGTATAGAAATGGGAATGTACTGGGTAGGTGACAGTGTCTCTCTCCCTCGAGTTCTTGATTTTCCGATGGAAATCGACTATCATTCGCTGTTTCTAAAATGTTCACTCTTCTGAGACAGGGTCTGATAGTGTGGCTCAGGCTGACTTCTAAATTCTCTAACCTCCTGCCTCAGCCTCCCTAGGGCTGGCATTATAGTTGTACAGTTGCAGGCATACACCACCATGACTGGCTCTCTTTCTACCTTATATATACTGATGCTACAACTTAATGAACCCTTAGTAAGTTGAAAATATCAAAAGCCAAAAAGTTATTTACTACAGCTCCCACAGATAGCTATGACATAAAATATTACTGTTTAGGCTGCCAACCACAAATGCTTACTTAGCTGGTAGTCGGGCAAAATCATGTAACAGAAAGTCCATTTCACAGTAGGGTGCTGAGTTTTGTATTTACCAGTAAGTCCTTGAACACCGAACTGAAAGTGAGGAAAGTAGATTCAGGGGTCACGTTCACACTAATAGAAGACAGAAATGTTAAATGGAGTCACTATGTTAACGGCCATCTGTATAAGGATAAATGGACTCAGCATTAGCTTTGTTTTCATAGCTTGTAAGCAAGGAGCAGGCCCCAAAGCTTACTGCATGGGTTGACAAAATGGCTGCTGTGCCTTTTCTAGAAGACTCTTTGTTGGGGCTAGCCATTTTCCCTTATGACAATGGGGTGGCTGGGATCAAGCTTGCCAAAGGATGCTAGGAAGGTGAACTCCATGCTCGTCCCACTGGACATATGGCTTTTTGTCCTATGCAAAGTTGATCTCAGCCAAAAGACACCAGTGTTTGTCCTGAGCACTCAGCTAAGTCATAAAAAGACAATCAATGCCTAGTTAGACGTGGGGAGCTCCCTCATTCCAGGGACTGCAAACCTGTGCTTATCATTTAAAAATTCCTTCTAGTTAAACTCACTGTGGAACTCTTTATTGCTTGATCTATTTACAGCCATAGTTTCTATGGAGGCCCTGATTATTTTCAAAGAAATGCACCCTGCATATTTGCCTAATGGGCCAGACAATGACTAAGAAGCAAACTACATAAAGATTATTACATGGACTTAGCGTGTGTTCAAGTCTTATGACTCATGGGCAAGTTGTTTGTGTTGCATTTATGGGCAGAGGTACTATAAGAAAACATTTTGTAGAGCAGGGATTGTGCAAGAATGCCAGTCGAGAAGAACTTTTGCCAAGTGTCTGGCCAGAGCCCCACCGAGGGCCGTTGGAGTCGGTTGTAAGCCGAGT
Organism: Cricetulus griseus; assembly: GCF_003668045.3. Lineage (NCBI taxonomy): Eukaryota > Metazoa > Chordata > Mammalia > Rodentia > Cricetidae > Cricetulus > Cricetulus griseus. The sequence continues at coordinate 252,204,233 of NC_048596.1, read as the reverse complement.
TTTCTGAGCTGCCTCCTGGCAACCTCACCTATCAGGAGAGATAATGCCTGAGAGAAGCCACTACCTCAAAGTGCTGCCTCTCACGAAGCACCTTCCACCCCAGTGGATAAGAAGTGGCGACAGTTATGGTGGCTGAGAGGCCAGGCCAGGAAGAACACAGGCTTGGAGATGTTGAGGTGGCAGTATATAAGAAGTGTCCATACCATCCATGGGGAATTAGAAAGCAATAGCAAATGTAACAGTTTTCTTTTTTAATTTACTTTTCATTTTGGGAGAGAATCTCACTGTGTAGTTCAGGCTGACCTTGAAATGGTAATCCTTCTTCCTTGGTCAGGGATTTCAGTGACACTGTCATGTATGACCAAATTGTTAAACATTAAATTAAGTGTGTGTGTGTGTGTGTGTGTGTGTGTGTGTGTGTGTGTGTGTGTGTGTGTGTGTGTATGGCCACTCATGCATGCACACATGTGGAGATAAGAGGACAAGTTGTGGGAGTTCTCTCTTTTTACCATGTGGGTCCTGGAGATCCAATTCAGGTAGTCAGACTCAGGAGCAAATGCCTTTACCTGCTGAGCATGATTTGACAGCACATAGTTCCTTGGAGTAGAATTCAATACGTATACCTGATTGTGAATGTCAGCTCTCTATCTTGTGCACCAGAGCACTGGTGCTCCCACCCCCACCCCAGTCTCTGACCACCACAGTCTACTTTCTGTCTCTATGGATTTGGTAGTTTTAGGTACTTCGTAAGAGTCTAATCAGGCAAACTTTTAAAATTTTTGTGCCTGGTTTATGTCACTTAGCATAATGTCCTCAAAGTTCATCCATGTTATAGCATAGGTCTGAGCTTCCTTCCTAATTATTATTTTTCTTTTGTATACCAAGAGTGAAATTAGCATTTTCTAAGGCAGTTAGTTTTATCTCTTGTTTTCCCTTTCCCTTTTTAAAGACAGGGTCTTGCTGTGTAAACCAGTAAACCAGGATGGCTTCCAATTGGAAAGCCTTCTGCCTCATTCTCAAGTGCTAGGATTACAGGCATGGACTGCCATGGCCTCTGTTCAACTTCAGTTTTATATAAGAAAAACACTCCCAGAATTTTGTAAAATTGGCAAGTACTCTAATGGCGGCCCCTTCAGGCTCTAACTCATTTGTCTCCCTGACTGTAATCTCTCCACCTCAGGGAGGGGCTGGAATTGCACTCACTCTAATAATAGTGCTCCAGGCAGCTCACAAGTATTGGTGGATAGGCCCTGTGACACAAATTTGGAAGTGTTGATAACTTCAAGGTTCAATCACTGCCCCCACCTCCAAGAATGGTTTCTCAGGCCTCTCATTTTGGGACTCTTTTCCCCTGATCACTCTTTAGCAATTTTCTGTGGGTACTGCCCCTATGTCAGGCTTGGTGGCAAGTATGGGGATCACAGTGCTCCAGCCATTGTGTTGAGCAACACTGCATGACATATATATTTTGTGGTGTGCTCACTATTGGAAGACTACAACTAACAGCTCTATGGTGTTGCAATTATAATGTCATTCATGCCAAGCACTCTACATGCATCGTTTCTGACTCTCTACCATTCTGAGGGGTGGAAGTGCTGTGGCCAAGAGACTAGGACCCAGAACACTCGAACAGCTAAGCCCAAGAACTTCACAGTAGGGACCAACACTTCAGTAGGAAGTCAAATTCCTAAGTTTCCCCAATTTGTTTCCCTATCTCTGTCCTGGAAAAACACGTATCTTTGATTAAAGAAAGTGAATGTTGTTAGTGCTGACAGCATTGACTAATCCCTCAACTTCTTAGAGTTTGAGTCTTTAAGCTGTGAGGAATGGGTTAAAGTCTGGGCATATGTACGTTGTTAGATTAAATAACCTATGTAGTTCTGCTTTGAAAAGTACACAGTATATGTAGTGCTGTCTGCATTCATTCCAAACATCAACTATTGTTTTCTAGAACACAGAAAGACCTAACTGTTTTTGACTCAGCTAGATTCAATGTATGTAGCTGACATTTTATCTCTTTGGGAACAACCATACTCACACATATTCCACAGTTACCAAAAGGGACAGAGTTGCTTTCAGATTCCACTAGTGGCATCTCCCTTGTAGCCATCTCCCAAAGTGGCCCTAGTCCTCATAATTATGTGTTTGGGGATTTGATAAAGGACAGCAGCACCTGGAGGCACATTTATCATTATCTCTGTGGTGCTGGTGATGATCCCACCTATGACCTAAGGAGTGATGGCAAAAATTATATTTATGCAACACTGAAACTATGTAAAAGGAGCCCCTTGGGTCAAAGCACAGATTAGAGACCTGTTTGGAATGATTTTAGATGGCATTCCGATCATGGCAGTTTGTGTCTCAACACACAGCCAGGTGTCACACCACTGTTGTGGAGAAAGGGATGCTGACAAGGCCACATCCATTGCCCGAGAGAGCAGGACCCACTCTCTGGATGGACTGGGATGAACAGAATGGGGTTGTTACTGTGCTGAGGTCCATTTGCCATGAGTTTGTTCCATGGTCAAAGGACCCCTAGAGACCCCAAACAATGCTTCCTGCTTAAGACTAGGACCTGATTTCAAGAAGCAAGTGAGGCCTTCAGAGACTTCCTGGGAGGATAGAGGGGATGAATTGGGCAGCAGCTTGGAGCACTCCCTCTCCTTCCTCTCTTCTCCACAGGGCCTGGGGATGGGGAAGTGCTGCTACTTTGCTCCTGGGAAGCATACCACTCAAGCTCTGGGGGAGCTGGAGCCCTAAGACTTCGTGGTCCCCATATATTTATGAACAACCCCACCCTCGAGTTCTTTGGTGTTCTTCAAACTCTTATGTGGCAGAGTTGACAAGCTGGGCAGGGCCTGTCAGCCCATATTTGCCTGAGGCAGGGCAGTAGGGCACATGCTCAACTCTAGGTTCCCAGGGACAAGTCATGTTAAAGCAAATTCAGTTTCTTTGAACATGGTCATCAGACTGGTAGGTCAAGGAAATGCCACACCCATGGTGGGTTCAGCAAGGTGTGTGGCACAGTTTCTTGTGACTATATACTTGTGTACAAAATGGAGTGAAGGTGTGTGGGCTAGAGGTCAGGGTAGGTCTTTATACTTCTCTCTCTCTCTCTCTCTCTCTCTCTCTCTCTCTCTGTGTGTGTGTGTGTGTGTGTGTGTGTTTCATTTTGTTTTTTAAGACAGGGTTTCATTGTGCTGGAACTTACTCTGTAGACCAGGCTGACCTCAAACTCACAGAGATCCACCTGCCACTATCTCCTGAGTTCTGAGATTAAAGATAGGTGCCACCATCATCTGGCTAGTTTGTACTTTTCTAATGGGTTCAGTGGACATGTCCAACAGGGGCAGGTCAACATGAAGGTCAGTAACTTGAGGGAGATTACTGTTGCTGTGACAGGAGACTTAACACTGTCCTGCTCAGTGACAAATTGCACTGGAGGAACTGTCAAGATCAATATTTAAAGGACCCCACCGTCTGAAAGAGGAGGAAAGCCTACATCAAAACATTCGTGTTCTGTGCTAGTGATGGAACGCAGGGCTTTGTGTATGTTAAACACTCACTCTGCCACTGAGCTACACACACACACACACACACACACACACACACACACACACACACACACACAATTTTGTTGTTCTGGGTTGGAACGCAGGGCCTTGTGCATAATAGCAAGTATGCTATTACTGACCTAAACACACAACCCTTTCTTATTGTATGTTTTTAAAGTTTATAATCTCTCTTTCTCTCTCTCTCTCTCTCTCTCTCTGTCTCTCTCTCTCTCTCTCTCTCTCTCTCTCTCTCTCTCTGTGTGTGGTATGTAAAGAATATTCTCAAAAAATGTCTAGCATATAGTGTTAATACCTATATTCCTGGTGTTGTTTTAGAATGGAATTTTACAAACTAAACAGACTCTCTTTATTGTGCTCAAAAAACCCAAGAATGGAAGGTGCCTTAGAAGCAGCAAGCATGAAAATAACCTAGGGCATAGTGGAAGGTGGCTCTCATGTGTTTGTTCAATCCATCTTTGATGACATGGAGGAATGTGTCCTATGATCCCGAGTGGCTTCTTTTTCTGAGCTAACCTGGCACTTTTAGGATAAAGTAGTTCTTGTTCATGGTTTTGTTTTCTATGGTTTCAGTTCCTTGATGTCACCCAAAGTCTGAAAATAATAAATGGAAAATTATGCATTTTGGGAGAAATAAAGATCATATTCAGGTATCTTTCATTGTAACCTTTTGTTATGTTTCATTAATATCTTACTGTGCCTAATTTATGAGTTATACTTTACCAGAGAAGAAAGCTTAGTGAATGCAGAGTTTTATACTAGCCAGAGATTAAGACATCCACTGAGGGTCCTAGACTGCATCCCCTGAGGATGCTGGGGTAGATTGTACTGATGTTGAGTTTTGGACATCTCATTTAAGAATACACTGACACAGGGCTGAAGTTTCAAAGAGGTCTGATGTGAAGTTTTGAGGAGACGGACTGAGAAACTATGGGACACTGAGTTCTTTGATTACCGGGCACATGGACAAGGGGACACTTGTGATCTAGGTTCTGACATCCAAAGTAGTACTGTGGTAGAAACGAAGAATGTGGGCAGCATCCAGAGATGTTCTAAGGCAAATGGGTATCAGTATGTGTGTGTGGCGTGTCTTATCTTCCAGGAACGCAGGTGCAGCACAGTGGTCTGTGTGTGGCTTAGGTATGACAGCAGGACTACATTCACTGCAGGCTGGTTAGATCAAGCCATGCCACAGAGATCTGGTGTTCTGAATCTATAAGGAGCCAGGAAACTGGGGATAATACCTTGGTTTCAACACAAGATACATGAGCTACCCTGAGTGAACATTGCCATTCCTTGGAGCTCATCTACTTCTGATACTTTGAGAGTTGGACAGATTTCCTGCAAGGTTTTGTTAATTCGTACATCCTGCTACCACTGACATTGAGATGTCTGCAGAATACTGATCTTCTTTCATGAGACCAGGACCAGGGCTTAGGAAGTGGCTGTGTTAATAAGGGTACGTGTGGTGTCTGTAGCAATTACTTTTGCAATACCTGCCCCAAACAACTTAAGGAGGGAAAAATTTATTTTGGCTCTTGATTTCAAAAAGTTTCATTCATGCATGCTGGGGAAGGTATGGTGTCAGGAGCATGTGATAAAGACTGTTTACATCATGCTGGACCAGCAAGTCAAGAAAAGGATTGTTGATGCTTGACCAGCTTTCTCCTTTCTCCCCCTTTATTCAGTTTGGGTTCTTTCATGGGATGGCATCACCCATATTCAAAGTGGTATTCCTGCTTTCAGTGAATGGAAACTCTCTTACAGACCTGCCCAGAAAGTGCCTCAACCCCTGAGGTGGTTCCACAACCCGTCGAATTGATCATCACAGGATCCTCATGTTTTCTAAATCTAGCCCCATTTTATCTGGATTGCTTTGTTCTATATTTTGATATTGACTGCATCTGACCATGAGAAAAGCCATATTACCTTTTGGTAAGGCTTGTGTTTGCAGGGAGGAGGGAGGGAAACAATTTCAGGGAATTTTAAGCAGTCATTTGGTGTTTAATTTTTCTCCCTTCTTGTTCTCCCACCCGAGAAGGTTGCAACTGTCCTTTCTTGGACTGCAGTTTTGACTATATCAAGCAGATTGCTTGACTCTCTAGATAAAAATTCAGCCCATCCCTTATGATGACTGCTTTTGTACCCCCAATAGAGGGCTCCATGGCAAGAGACCTGGCCAGTCTGTCTGTTGGAGCACTACCCTAAAGGTGGTACTAAATTGGGTCATAAGTGGGAGTTTAGAAAAAGTAACAAATTCCAATAACTGGGTTATTTAAAGTAGAATAGGGACCAAAGAATAGCACGAGCAGGAATGTGGAGGGTCCTCTAGGGGTGGGCAAGGGTGCCTGTGAGTGCTGAGTGTGGTCGTGGTAGTTTTTGTGAGTCCCCACATAGGGTTGGGCTGACTGTATCTTCCTAGAAATGTTGAGTTAGATTCAGTTCTTGATGCTGAGCTATGATATGAATGATGTGATCAGGCTCTGCCCAACTCCACAGAGCCTCCATCAGTGTCCTCTGCCTGTCTGCTTCTTCCTAAGAACAGCAATAATATGGAACACAGGCATAAAGAAAGTTTTTTTCCACCAAACACCTCACAGGTTACTTGATAGGTCTGCCTTTTGGATGAAATGCAAACATACTACATTTGGCAAAGCTGCTGACAGGACTGAAACTTCTCTTACTTTAGAAGAAGACAAATGTAAGTACTTATTTTGGATGCTGGCCTCAGTACCAAGGACAATGAAAGATACTTTAAAGAGATACTTCCGCGTTAGGGAAGAGGAGGGTTTGCATCACATAGACTTGCATTCTTTCTCTGTGAACATGCCTCTCTCCTGGTTCTAAATGCTCCATGAAAGCATCCTTTGAGACTCTCATCCACACTGAAGAGACAATTTGAGATGACAACAGCTTTCCACAGCTTGGAGGGATGCTGCTGAGGAGTTCGCAAAGAAAGCCATAGCTTCAACTCAGCTTGAAGCATGGCTCTGAGAGGTTCACATATGGTGCCTCAACTGTTAGCACTTTTTCTGTTTTGTGATTCATCTTTAGACTGGAAAAATAACTCTTCTTCCTACAGTATCTGTGACTGGCAACTCTTTGAAGGACCCGGATGTGTGAACTTCTTAGGAAAATGGAGTGTATCTGAAAAGAGGAGGCTGTGCTACTTGCTTTCATTGTTTTCAGCAGCATTTACTATGTCTCTGTAGCTGAAGTGTATGCAGGGCTCGGTATTCTCAAATGTACCAATCATGGGTGCAGATTTGGCTCAGTCAGAATTGCCTGAATGTTTCCAAAGGCGATACTGGCCAGAAATCTCCAGGAACAACAACAACAAAAACCAAAGAAACAAACAACAAAAAAAAAACAAAACAGAGTTGGGACATCAGAATAAGCCTTTTGAAAACTAGTCATCGATTCTCCACAGCATTGAAGCATATGCATGGATATGTACAGGGATCGACACAAAAAAGGACAGAGGAGTATGCTCACAATGGATAATGATAGACTGTCTCTCTTGTGACTATTTGTGTATATACAATGGCAGCACAATGAAAATTCATGGGACAAGTTGTGCTATAATTGATTGCTGTGAATCTCATGGACCGAACAGTGGTCACACTATGGAGATGAGTCACTAGATATCCTATCTTCACTCTGAGATCATACTTCCTTCCTTTAAACTTTTTACTGATAGAAAGTGCCTTACTGGGTCACGTGAAGGTGACGTGTTCTCTTGTCTCACATACTATGATGCACTACGCTTCATGTCAGCTGGCATTGCTAGTCTCAGCAGTGAATGGACTTTGGTGCAGCGTGTTCTGAGAACAAGCATGTTGTTGTCTCCATGTGGCACTGTTGCACAGATGAGAGGAAAATTGCTATTTTCCGGGAATCTTTCCAGAAGCAAAAGTACTCTGCCCTGCAAAATGCAACCAGGGGGATTTTGTTACTACAAAGAGGTGGCAGGGACTTAGGGTGATGCCAAAGTTTAGCCACGCACATCTTTAGAGGCTGAAGGACATGGGGAAGATGAAGCTCAGGGAAAGCGGCAGGATGCCCTAGCTGTAGTCAGGTTCTCTGGGTGGAGAGACCCCAAGGGAGAGAAGGGAATTCCGTGACCCTCAAGGCTTACATCATGTCATGAGTGAGTCCCCACGGAGCACCTCTTTTCTGCCCCCTCTCTAGTATCACGATAGAAGTCCCTAGAAAGAATTCTATCATTGAACAGCAGTGTGATTTCCAGCCTGGGTCTGGAACCCTATATTAGCTACTTTTCTGTTGCTGTGATAAAACACCATGACCAAGGATCCTTGTAGAAGGGATAATTTATGTTGTGGTCCCAGAAGGATAAGAGTCCATTGTGGCTGGGAGGTATAGCAGCAAGTGACAGGGATGGTGGCAGAATCAGGAGGCTGAGAGCTTGCACATTGAAACATGAGAACCCAGAAGAGAGTGAGCTAGAAGTGGGGTGAGGCTTTAAGCTCTCAAAACTTCACCCCCATCCCATGACACACTTTCTCCAGCTTGCCTGCATCTCCCAATGGCCTCTCCCGACAGTGCTATCAACTGGGGAACAAGTGTTCAAATGCCTGAACCTTTGGGAGACATTTCTCGTTCAAACCACCGCACAATGTGAGAACAGTCCCTGTGCATAGGGCTCCTCTGGGTGTTAGGGGCATGAGCATAGCGATAAGTGAGCAGTGATGACCCACAGGGGACACGGCTCTCGGGATCCTTCCAAACATCCTCCCATCCCTTACTTCATTAAAAATTAGCTTATTTTTATGTGTGTATATATTTCAACTACATGCATGTCTGTGTACCACGTGCATACCTGGTTCCAGTAGAGGCCAGAAGGTGTCAGAGTTACAGACAGTTGTGAGCTGCCATTTGGGTTCTGGGACTAGCGTTATAGACAGTTGTTAGCTGCAATGTGGGTGCTGAGAATTGAACCCAGGTCCTTTGGAAGATCAGCCAGTGCTCTTGACTGCTGAGATATCACTCCAGCCTCTGTGTATTCCTTACTTTAAATGCTCATTAAGACAATTACTAGAGAAGTGAATAATTGGCTAGGCTTATAGTAACAAAATAAAGATATTAATTCCCTCTTCATGGTTCTGGAAGCTGAAGTCCAAGATTAGTCATGGGTAGGGTTGTTTTTTGTTTGTTTGTTTTTGTTTTTTCTGAGACCTTGTCTCTTACTTTCAGATACCATCCTGAGATAGCTTTTTACATGGTCTATATGTATGGATGTCCTAAGGAACTCTTGTGAGGACACCAGTCACATTGGATCAGGATTGTCCCTAATCACTTCATTTAACATGAATAAACTTGGTAAGGACTCTCTGACTTCAAACACTATTATGTTCTATGGTACTGAGGTTTGGGGCTTCAGAGAGTTTTAGGGAAGAGGCACCTTTCAGTCTACAACAGTAAGGATAATCTTTACCTATGGATCTGATATGTGGTTAATAGCTTCCCTGACTGGCCTTCAAGCCCTCTACCATCTCTGTACCCCAGCTTCCCTGTGCCAACCCAGCTGCCAAGTCAGGGCACTGGATAGAGAGGAAACAGTAGACAACATGGCTTGGTTTTTAGTAAAAGAATGCTCCAGAACACCCCAGGTGTAATACAGCTCTTTACATGATCCAAACCTGGTTTCTTCTCTCCCTTTGTGATTAATCTTCCAATAGAAACGGTGAGCATTCAAGAGAATGGGAAAGAAAAACTCGAGGGAGAGCTGGGTATGGTATATACTGTTGAACAGATTAGATCTGAGGGGAGAGGCGAGCAGAGCCATCTTAAAGCTGGAAGAAACCTTTTCACATAGAGATGCACACGTAAGATGATCATAATTTCTGCGTCAGGAAAGAACTGTGTGATTGGATGGTGGAATCTTCTACCTTCTGCCTTGAATGGTCATGGTCAGTGTGTGTGTGTGTGTGTGTGTGTGTGTGTGTGTGTGTGTGTGTGTGTGAAGTGAACATGAAGTGAAGGAGAAGCGTGGACACAGGCTCCCACAGCAAATAATCTCAACCACAAAAATGTCAAGCTACATACTGTCCAGTACAAACCAAACCATCAGTGATGCAAAGATGAATGACAACTGAGTTCTGTCTTTCCAAACAGTGGTGGAGACAAGTTGGCTGAGCTGCCTAATTTGCACGTGGGAAACATGAGTCTGGATGGTTCAAAGTCAGATCCATACTTGGAATTTGTGGGAGAAGTGGAAACAGAAGCTGTGCCCATCTGCTCCTAGCCAATACTGTCCTGTCCTGGAGGAGTATCCTTAGTTGTGCCATCCTGTCTCTCAGAAATGGTAAGTTTACTGTTTAAAAATTGGGCACTTTACTTACTAAGTAGGTGTCAATTACAGATATTTTGTTGCTGTTTTCCTGTTTGTTTTGTTTTTGTTCTTTTCTAAAGAGAAAGAGAGGGAGTAAGGTTGGGTCAGTGGGGGAGGATCTGGGAGGAGTTGAGGGAGGTAAAAGTGTGGTCAGAATATATATGAAAAGTTTTTAATTAAAAGAAGAAAAATAGGCACTTTAAATTAAGTAATAGAATAAAAAGCAAACAGATTTTGAAGTGATCTTTAAAAATTAGGCAGTTTCAGAATCCTTAATTACCCATTCAGCCACTGGATGAGTTTTTAGGAGTGGAAGGCTATGGTGTGTCTGCAATGTGATGCTTATTTGAAGATGTCCCCGTCACCTCAATTATGGTTTCTTTTTATCCCTCCTTTATTTCATCCTCCAATGCAAGCAAGTAGCGAAGGATTTTTTTTCTCTCTCTACTATTGGTGAACCTTCAAGAAAATGTATGTTTAAAGGTTCAGGACCAACTTGAGTGTGGAGGCTCACTTAGGTGGCTGAGGCAGGAGAATCACTAAAAGTTAGAGGTCTGCCTAGGCTTCAGAGTGAGATACTGTCTAAAAAAAGAAGACAAACAAAAGGGGGCCAGTTTTGTGTTTAAGGTACAAACAAACTAACTCAAGTGACATCTTTGCCTAGGAGCCACCTAACTATGCTGGTGTCTTTTTTGTTCAAAGTTCCTGTTTTTCATTTTCTGTTAGCATAATGTTTTCTAAACAAGACAGGGGTATGGGAATCCAGTTAGTGGGCTTCAATATCCAGCACTGGCACAAAAAATTTATTTTAATCTCATTTCTTTAATAGAAGAATTAAAGTAAAACCCCATGCTTCATCAATAGCAAACATTCTACTGACAGTCAATGAAAAGAAAATCTATTCATCCTCAAAATTTCACTAACAGATTACTTAAGAAGCCAGAATTTCCAGTTCGGCATGGGGTTTCCCGTAGATTACATCCAGACGCTACCTCTGTGCACTATGTAAACAGCAAACGATAAGGAAGAGAAACAGTTCCTTTTTCCTCGTTGAGCAACCCCACAACGCAGAAGTGATCATTTTTGTTCAGAAAGAAAATAAGAGAAAGCAGCATTTTCTCAGGGATGATTGTGAGTGTGGCCCAAGGCCCCTTTGCATTCCAACTTGGGTTTCCATGTCTCAGCTCTATCTGGTCACTGCTTTGGTGGCAGCTGTCTACCAGGTCACCCTACTGTGGAGGCCAGGGAACTTGACTGCACATGGAAACCTTTTGGCGGACCGCAAGTTTCTGCAGGCCACACCCAGGGAGGCAGCGGGAGCTGATGAACAGGAGACAAGACCAAACGCTATAATAACACAATGCAGTGTGTAATTAAGCAATTCCTGTGATCTCAGACCAAGGGTGTTTGTTATTGTTTTGACCTTCTTCACCCATGTGTCAGCTGGCAGCCTGGCCAGAGCTGTCCTACAGCTGAATCTACACAAACAACTCCCTGTTACCCTTAGCTCACCTTCCTGGTACAGAGCCAGGAGCTTGGCTGCTCCCCTTGAATCACAAGATCCCAGATCCAGCACCTGCTTTCCTTGTAGCATCACGAGGAATGCCAGACCTGTGTAGTAAGAGGGGGGCTTATGTGGATGCAGGGGAAGATCCTGGGAGGATTGTAAAGACCTTTGGGCTGGAAAGTCAGAATGGAGTGCTCTTTCTTGGTATGGTGAGTTTCCCGGGTCTGCCACTTCATACACAGAGACTTAGAACAAGGGGTGTAGGTCCTACTGCCACTGCAGAGTTGAGCATGGGGCGCCAACCCCGTGGTGGACCCCGTGATTCACACCTTAGCTCTACCACTTGATTGCTATGTGACCTCACCTGTTCACATTTCTTGACCTCCCTGAGCCTTCATTTCCAGGCATGCTGTGAAGGAATTGACTCAACAGGAGAGTGCAGGCTTAAATAGCGTTCCTCGTACAGCCTCCTTCTGATGACTCTGGGCTTCAGTTTCTGCAAGATAAATAACTGAACTATGGTTTGCATGTAACAGACTTCACTCTACAGACTAGTTTGAAAATGGGGTCCTGGCTGCTGCTTTGTATACAGAAAGACAGAGCTGTGCACCCCAGAGGTGTCCAGCACATAGGGAATTAGAATTCAGGGGACCTTGGTACTGATACTTTGTTCACAGTATTTGAGCCTGGATAGGCTGAGCTACTGGGAACTCTGGGGGAATTTGTTCAGGTCTGGAGGACACTCCCTATGTGTCCTTGTGAAGGGAGGGGAAATGGTTCTAGGACTCCAGTGGACACCAAATGCTGGGATGCTCATGTCCCTTCTGGAAAATGACATGATTTGGAGAACTCACACACCTGCCTACCTAACATCTCACTCACTACTGGATCAGTGAAAATCGAAGGGATGACATTTTACCTGCACTGCACAGGTGGCAGGCAGAGAAAGACTGAGTGCGGTTTCTTCCCTTGAGTGGTTTTGATCCGGGGTTGGTTGGAGCCTTGGATATGTTTGGAACTTAAGATGTGGAGGGCTGACTGTGTTCTTACTGTTGCCACCTGCTAACTTTTTTGGTGTTTGGGAGGTAACAAAGCATTACCATTCAGGGCTCTGGGTTTGTATCTGGCTTTGCTCAATATTTGTAGTCTGACCTTATGTGAGCCAGTCTGTCTTGGTTTCCTGGTCTATAAAATGGAGAAAAGTGACAGAGTGACAAAGCTCTTGTAGATGAAAGGGTCATTACAGTTGTTCGGTGACAACACAAGTCATTCCCATGGGGCATCAAATCAGGCCCCACTAATCTCACCAGTCCACACAGGGCTTGGCAGCTGTGTGTTAGCTTCTGACAGAACACAGGCCATTCTGTACAGGGTGGAGCTCTGCTCTTCATTCTGAGGGACAAGAACTATATCAGGCATTGGAGACCAGAGCAGCTATTATTTATGGGATGTAGAGAACCATCAGGTTCCTTAGTGCCCGAGATGCATACACTTTTTGTATTTTTTTTCCAGTGGTGGGGTCTGCATCCAGGATTTTGGACATGCTAGGCAATTTCTCTACCATTGAGTTACATCCTAAACTAAAGAGATCTCTTTAAAGGAAAGAACATGAAGCTATAGTGCTGAGGGCAGGAACAATTGCCATTTCTCAGGTAAGGAGGCAGTTCCTCACAGGGCCACATGTAACACAGTTTGAGATTTGAACCCCCTGCAAGTCTAGTGCCCAGATCTGGACCTCAGACCACTGTTTTTTCCTCATTAAAAAGACATCACACTTTTGGAGTTATACTACATGTTGCTACCTGGCCCACGCACATTAGTTTCCTAGTCTGTGAGTAAAGCAACTCCTCCATGAGGCCTGGCATCATGGTTTCTCAGCTTTGAGGTGGTACAATAACTGTGGGCAGCCAACACATCCTGCACTATGAACTTTGAATTCAGAAATTCTTTTCTCAGGATGATGAGAGGCAACTCTGACCTGTCTCATTCCATGCAGGTGGTGGCAGTGGCTGAGGCTCTTGGACATGTGATGAAGCCACAGAAACCACAGTGCTGCTGAGCAAAGATAATGCTTACAACTTAGCCCCTGGTGAGGCTACCAGGACACAGCACAGGGTCCCCATCTCCCATATCAATGTTTGCAATCTCACCTCTTGGCCTGGAAAGACTCTAGTCCTTCCCTGCAG